>NC_138954.1:29696395-30296395 GCF_965226115.1 Aulonocara stuartgranti
ACAGGCTCAGGATGGCTTCGTCATCCACTCTCAGCGTCTTTCATTCGTTGTCACTTTCAAAACCAAACAAATCCTCGTTGTCAGTGTCAGAGTCGAACACCCTCAGAAGGGCCGTGGCGGTGTCCTCCTCTCCATCATGCAGCAGTCCAGCCCTTCAAAATCCGTTGGTGATCATGGATGTTTTCACACTTTTCCATGCTGTCAGAGTCCACCGGTGGAGTTGGGCATAACTTGCTTTTCGCAAGTTTATCGCCGCTCATCATCCACGCCTCCTGCTGAACGCGTAGCGCTACTTTGAAGTTTGTTTTTCGCGCTACTTGTACGGCACTATGTTGCCTGGCGGATGGACATGTGACCAACATACCACTCTTGAATCCCGATACTGTGTGTCTGATCACATGCCCTTCCGCCAGGCAACGTAGTGCTGTACAACAGCGGAACAAATAAAACAAATCGTCTTACGATATGCCAAAAATCATGGACAATCCATAGAAAAGCCGCACCTGACTAAAAGCCGCAGGGTTCAAAGCTTGTGCAAAAAGTAGCGGCTTATAGCCCGACAATTACGATACATATTATAATATATCTATATTTAAAAACATTGCTTTTTGTATGCAGAGAGCAAAGTGAACCACAGTCACATTCCTATATTCACATTATATTCACATATTTTTTTACGCATTGCCAGCATTTGTTATTAAGATGTAGAATAACTTTAACCATTAGAGTTGGGACACATAAAGATAATTTACATAGAGCTACTGTATCATGTTGAGCTGCTTAACACTCCTTGTCACTCAACACACTCTGTGACTTCACTTTAACAGTTCAATGTGAGATAAGCTTCACTCTTATGGTACAGTCACACTAGTGAAGACAGTGGTTGGAGCCTGAGGCACAACTAAAATTGTCGTGCCCGTGTGCAACAAACTTGCAATCTTGTTGCCTTTTCTTGGACTCACCCATTCGTCAATTCAATTCAGTTTTATTTATTTAGAAACCAACCCACAATAGTTGCCTCAAGGCGCTTTGTATTCTAAAGTAAAGACCCTACAATAATACAGTGATTCCCATTCTACTTTTTTACTTAATATCCTAGGAACCACAAGTAAGCCAGCAGTCTGAGAGTGTGGTGCTTTAGTGATATGGTACTATGAGGTCTTTAAGATAGAATGGGGTCTGATTATTCAAGACCTTGAATTTGTAAATTTGATTCTGGATTTAACAGGGAGCCACTGAAGAGAAGGAGAAATGTGCTCTCTTTCTAGTCCCTGTTCATGCTGACTGCAAAATTTAAAAACTAATTTGCGGCATTTATTTTTCGAAACAGTCTCTACTTTTTGGATCCAAATAAACAGATCTGACCCATCAGATCACTGCTTTTGGTAAGAAATGTAAATTTCATTTGCAAGAACTTTTAAAAATACTGCTTGAACATTTGTGTTTTTCAAATGTTCCTTTGCTGTTTGTTAAAGAAAACAGTGGTGTTACGAAAAAATATTACAGATTGTGTTATTTTAATGTGAAATGTCACAATATTGGATACTGGATGTGTTTTTCTTAAACAGTGTACTACATTTCTCAGTTTTATTACTTAGGCATTTGTGCCAGTGCAGACTAATGCTGCCTTTGGGGGCTAAAATCTGTATTGGCCAGCTGCTGTGGACAAACCAAAACAAATCTGCAGACTGTCCTGCCTGAAGAGAGGCATAGAAAAGAAGTCTGTAGGCTAGGCTGTTGAAAAATTCAAACAAAACAAACAACTTCAAAGATCCCTGAGAAATAGGAGAGCTTAAAATAGAGCCCAATCGGACGTCCCGCTTATAAAAGAAAACAAAATGAATTGTAGGGAAGAACACTGAAACAGCATCTGCAAATTTATAGGGGAAACCCTCAAAGAGGAGCTCAAAGAGTAGAAGAGTGAGGAGAAAAGTTCATGAGCTAGAAAATATGAATATGATGAAGAAAGAGGAAGAATGGAGGGAGATGGCAAACAATGTAGAAGAGAGGATCAAACCCCTCAACAACCAGCTACAGGTATGCATCCAATACACAAAGCTAAAGCCAAAAAGGAGCATTTCATTAAAGAATAAACTGAAACAATTACGTCTGAGAAGGAAGTCTGATAAGGCACACATCTTGATTGTGGTTACGCACCTGTGGCTCAGATAAAAAATAGAAAAATAAATATAATAATCATGATAACTGGAAAATAAGGAATACTGTTGGGTTCTCCCCATGTGAACTGAAACTATGTCCTTCTTTTGGAGTTTGGCATACACAAGGTCCACATGTAGCATGATATTGTTAAAAGGTTTCAGGAAGAATTTAAAATCTGTGTATTTCAGCTTCGTGGGAAAAGTTCTTGACTGATAGCAATGGGGTAAAAGCCACCAGGGTCAGGGTTGTTCTCAAAACAGCAGGTAAGGTCTTCGATGTACAGATGGCAAAACTGTGATAGTTACATCCAGTGCTGCTAGGTGTTGGTGGTCCATGGGCAACTACTTTACTGAGAGCAGCAGTACACTTTGGTGATCAGAAACAAAGGAAAATCCACCCAGGTGAGGAAAAAAAGGTTCTCATTTTGGCTATGTGGCCTGTTACATTGTTAGAATGAGCCGATATGGACAGCAGTGGATGTGGTGGGCATTGGGTATTTGTCCTGGATCTTTCTCTGAACACCTGCAGCATCATCCCTCATTACGGCCTCCGCCATACACCTGGCAGATGAGCTTACTCTTCTGATCTTCAGGAAGGATGGTAGCAAGATGCTCTTTTACAGCAGTACCAACAGACTCAGCTGTAGCTGACTGCAGAAGGATGAACTCAAAAAATCTGTCCTGGCATTCCTCCTGGCATCCGTATAGTGTAGCATAAGCACAGATAAGATAAGATAAGATAACCTTTATTAGTCCCACACGTGGGAAATTTGTGGCAATGGCAATATCCAAGGTAGAATAGATAGAAAGTGACTGCACTGGGCTTTATTGATGACATGCTCCATCACAACAGAAAGAATATAGGCTAGGAGCTTGGTCTGTAATCTGGGTCTCTGTGAACGTATTTGGTGGCAGCACGAGGCACTTAAGAACCTTCTAAGAACTCAATTACCCAAAAACTTCTCTATAAGCATAATCCTCTAGGTCTGACTCTATATATGACTCTCAGCCATATTCTACACTGATGGAGAATGGATTGAAGTTATATTTTAATCATTTCTCATTGAATTGGGTGCACAGAATTAATTTGGTACAATGAACGAGACATGTAGCAGCCAAGGGTACATAAAGATCAAGACAAGCAAATGTGAAATGCCTACAGTGTCTCACCCGTATGTGTCAAACGAATCACAAAGTTTTACTGCGTGCCAAGTTCACATTGTAAGTCAGCTTAAACTTGCCTATTTAAATATAGTGCAGCTGCATGCGAACAATCACACACAGAGTCAAAGTCTCTGCTGCCAGTGAATTTTGAATTCTCTTCCACTGTGTTAGTCATGCTTCTGCAGGCGATTACATTCCATTGTTGTGTTTGAAGGAAAAATGAGATCACCTTTGACAGGTTCATCATGAAGGCCTTCTCCAGGCATTTTGTCTGACCTGGTGGCCTGACAGTCAGCGACTCTATTAGCCACGGGTTTTCATCCAAAACACAGAACTGTGTCGCCCAGGTTTCTAAGCACATGCACATGAGCAGACACAACAGCCACTAAAGGAGTGAAGATTACACAGAGAAGTCAAGTGACAAATTCAAGTGGCCAGAAGAAATATCAATTCATTTAGGACCAGTGAGCAGCAAGCCAGCTGTCAGAAAGAGCGGGAGAGAGAGATCAAAGGGGCTTACCCCTGATATGACAGATGCATTAGAGTTGAGAGCAAGACAGTTAATTTTGTGTGTCACAGTGTGAGTGTCGGTGTCGATTCAGCAGCACATATTTGTGGCCACTACAAAAAAAAGGACAACCGGTCAAGTGGTTAAACCCATTCACTGTGTTTTGGAATAATAGCAAAGATAAACACACCCATGGTGAGCTCAATATTGATAGTATTTCTTATATTTAAAGGAGAAAGCCACAGGTATTATTATAACAGCTACTCTGTTTGTGCATCACCGTCTTCACAGAAATGATTTAAAACGATAAAACCAAAATGTAAAACGTAAAGCCACATGCGCGGTGTTCAGACTAAATGTAAACTGAAGTCTATTCAAAAACCTAAATTGACACAAATTTAGGTTTTTGAATAAATGCGTAAATGCAAATTTGCCATGTGAACTGAGGCAAATTTGCATTTACCCTGCTTTGTTGGGAAAGGCTATTGACTGAGATTCTTCCACAGACTGTGGATTCTCCTGACACCACTGACTATCAGAAATGGAGGATGATTTTATTGTCACAATTTGAAGGCAGCTGAGGATATAAATAATTACCCATTGCTTTCATCTAGAGATCTGAAAAAGGAGAGGTCTAGGACAAAAGTAACCAAAATATGGAATATACTTTTTGATTGCATTCATCCAGCTACCAGTTGTAGGAGGTGGTTCTCCTCTTGACTGATAAGGATGAATGTCAAGCAACAAGTAACTCAAGGAGCAGCTCTGCTTCACGTTGGGTTCAACACACCATATGTGGTTGCTGGCCTGGGTGTTCCAGAGAAACCTAGGGCACAATCAGCCTGACCTCAACACTACATATCTACACGGCCCTTTTTCCCCAAATTATATTGGTAACATGATGGGATGTAGGACAGTATTATACACTATATTATAACTATACACGTCTTCTTGTCATGACAAAAGTAATGGATGGATGAGTGGATACAAGTTGCCGTTCCCCATTAAGTCTTGACTATATTTAGCGACATAAATTTCGTCAGAGAGTGAGAATGTGGGTCTGTCTGGACTTGCCTGCACAGAATTTACATAACAATGTACCAACTGAGCATGGGCCCCAGGCGCTGGACTTCAAATAAGTAGTATTTTCACGACCATAAGGCGCACTGTGCTAAAAGGCGCAGTCTCAGTTATGTGTGCCCTTACTGTATTTAACACACACATAAGGCGCACTGGACCATAGGGCGCATACAAGTACCGTATGCGTATTTAAAAATAAAGCGGGAGCAAACCTGAATTCGGTACCTTACTCACATTTCTATTGCCGGTAATCGTCATCATCAACAACACACAAGCATACAAGTGTGCATATTTAAAAATAAAGCAGGAGCAAAACTGAGTTTGGTACTCACATTTTTATTACCAATAATCGTCATCATCAACAACACACAAGCATACAAGTGTGCGTATTTGAAAATAAAGCAGGAGCAAAACAAAGTTTGGTACTCACATTTTTATCATCAATCAAACCCATCGAAGTCCTCATCCTCTGTGTCTGAATTGAACAGCTGCGCTAAATCTCCATCAAACATGCCAGGTTCACTGTCTTCACTGTCAGAGTCACTTTCCGTGCCGTGCGGCTCCTCGGAAACGATGCCGGCTTTTGCGAAAGCTCGAACAACAGTGCCAGCAGACATGTTAGCCCAAGCATCTACAATCCATTGGCAAATTGTGGCGTAACTCGCCCGGCACTGCCTTCCACTCTTAGTGAAACTGCGTGGAAAAAACCACCTGGTCTCCTTACATACACCTCCCTCAGCCAGTCTTTCATCATTTCCTCATCCATCCAGCCCTTTTCATTTGCCTTAATGATGATTCCTGCTGGAAACTTCTCTTTAGGCAAAGTCTTTCGCTTAAAAATCACCATAGGCGGCAGTTTCTGTCCATTAGCATGGCAGCCAAGCACAACAGTAAAAGAAGACTTTTCATACCCCGTTGTGCGTATCGCTACCGTGCTGGTCCCCTTCTTCTCCACAGTGTGACTCACCGGGATGTCAAAAGTGAGCGGGACCTCGTCCATGTTTGTGATGTGGCTGGGCTGGATGTTTTTGTCGCCGATGTGTTTGCTGCAGTAGGAGCAGAAGATGGCCAGCTTTTCCTTATAATCCGCTGGAAGTTGCTGCGCTACCGTAGTCCTGGTCCGGATGGAAAAATGGCACCGTTTCATAAAACGAAAGCACCAAGACGGACCTCCTTGGAAATGTTCAATGTTCATCTCTTCAGCTAGTGAAACTGCTTTTAGCCGAATGGTGACCGTCGAAACGCTTCTCCCGCTCGCTCTTTGCTCGATGATCCACCGCTCGAGTCTTTCCTCCAACTCGGGCCACCTCGCCTTATGTCCGCGGAAACTCAGCTGCGTTTTCTTGACCTGCCGGAGCTAGGGCTTCCTCCATTTGCGAACCATCGATTCGTTAATCTTAAATTCTCTCGCCGCTGCTCGATTTCCATGTTCCTCCGCGTAGCTGATGGCCTTCAGTTTAAACTGTGCTTTGTAAGCGTGTCTCTTTGCCATTTTCAGGGTTGTTAAAACAACGATGTCCTGCATAATGCACATACCTGTTCTTTTATACAGGTATGTGCGATTGTCCCGGTATATACGATCAACGCCCACACTTCACCCTTTAACGTTCTCATGGTGTTCTCTACTACGTCCTCCTTACAACACATAGGGCGCACCGCGCTATAGGGCGCGCCGCACTTTTTGAAGAAAATCTAAGACTTTTAAGTGCGCCTTATGGTCGTGAAAATACGGTAGAACAGGAATGACTACTCAGCCGTCAGGTCCATAGCTGCCCGTGTTCGTGTCCACAACTGAGTGTAATCAAAGCATTGTAAGTTAAAATGATGAGCTAAGACATATGGAAAGAATTTAATGTAGAGTCATTATTTATGTGATTATAAACGCCTACCCATGAAGGTACTCTTGAGCCCCATTTCCACTTATATCTACTCAGATCAACTTGCCAAAGATCGCCACGACTCAACTCAGATTGACTGGTTTTCCATTACAAACCAGTACTACCTAATGTGCATGGTTGTCATCATAGCAGCGCATCCAAGCATCCCATGCTATAATTAATATGCGACACAAAAGCTACAACAAAGGTGGACTTTGAGGCAAGAATATACCTGCTGCTCGTTTTGTGGCTTTTCAGCACACTCGGAGAAACACTGCACTATTTTTTGTAGCCATTTCCTTTGTTGCTGGGTTTCAAAAATGGCAGTTTTAATTTTTGTGAATGAGACATTCATGAATCACTGATGCGAACCACAAGGACATCATTTCTGCCCTTCACTCACCACTATAACCAGTTGGAAAAAGATTAAACACTAGCAGGTTGAATAATACCATTTTTAATTGTATTTGGTATTGTTTATATGGTTAAATGACACTGCTGTGAAACACTTTTTTTAGTAGTTTTGCTCCATTGCAATACATTATATGTAACCCACAGTTTATTGATCCTCATGCATGCTTATAGCATGGATCTCAAACAGGAATTATTGTCTACGCCACGCTTTATGGTAAACATACGCTCACATTGTAACAAACATGTTTGTCCATAATGTCCTTGAAATCGAAATAATACTAAAAATCCAAATAACAAAGCCATAACGGGAATGGTTATGCTTATGGCTAAATCAATATTCATGTTTATATTAGGCCGATATTTTGTGAGAGGCAATTACTGCTGTAGCGAAATGGTGTCATTGTGTGTGAAACAAAACGAGTTGGAAGTGTGGAACATTTTGATTAGACCTTTTCAAGGTGATCTCAGGACATTTTTATGTGTCACTTCTTCCCTCCTCTCGCCCCATCTTTCTCAATTCTTTGATGAACGGAAAGAAGTATACAGATGTTGAAGTATGCTGACATGTCCTTGTGGAGGGATTTCAAGCATGATGCTAATAACAATAATTAGCCCTTAAGTGTTTGTGGAGGGGGAGGTAAAGACATGAATATTCTCTCATTGTGTTCGTGTGTGTGCATGTGTGTGTGTTTTAGGACAAATGGCTTCCTTGTCTTCTTAAAAGGACAAATTAGCCGTAATTGCTTGTTTCAGGGGTCTGGGGATGAAGGCAGCTTTTTGCTACTTCATTATGCCTGTTTTAACTCTTCACACACACACACACACACGCACGCACGCACGCACGCACACGCACACACACACACACACAGTTAGCCCATTGAATCGATTAACAACATAATATTGTGACTATTTATGAGCAAAACAGCAATTAAAGTGAATAAGGGTACATTTACTCTATAATTAAAATTGCTGAGCTACTAAGGACCAATAGAACTGAATGCAACTGTTTATGACAAAAACTCGCATTGCAATTATCAAGAAGAGGTTAAAATGCTGCACGACTGAAAGCATGGTAAGTGAAATACATTTGGATTAATATATTTCATCTTTTAGTTGGTGCTTAAACATAGGTACTAAATCCATTCACCACTTACAGCAATCAAGGAGGGGGAATTTTCCGATGTGCAAAGACAGACTCTCCCATCAGCTTTGATTAGTGTTACAGTACATCTTTCCTGGCTGTTAGATATTTGAGAAATTATTATTAATAACAAAATAATTTCCACAGATTAACCCCATTCTGGCTTTATTTCTGATCCCCTGGCCTTTAGGAAATTGATCTAGGGAAAGATTGATGGCTCTCCTGCTGTTTTAAAACATTTGTCCTTGCTAGTCTGTTTCTTTTTTTCTTTTTTCCATCTTCTATTGTACCACAGTTACAAGTCCATGTCTGTTGAACGATGCAGATGTATCTCTGAATGTCACATTGAAACTCAGTACCTTTTAAATATTAAAAACATAGTTTATGCAATAGAGTTTTCACTAAGTTCACCTTTGGCATTGGGAGCAAGAAAAACAGCAGCGAGGATAAAGCACTATCTTTCTGCTAATCACTATTTTGTGAGGTGATATTGTATCGATACACAAAATATGCATATTTTGTTAAATGAATTAAAATACTCTGGGAAGACTATGACCAGTCTCATGCACCACCACCCTGAGGTAATGTTAGCCAAGCAAACTTCAGATCAGCTCAACTGAAAAACCATCTAACACTGGACAGCTTGATGAAGTTACCTCTCATTAGCAAGCTAATGGCTCAGTCACATGTGTAAAAACAGAACAACAACCTCCATGAATCTAAAAAAAAAATCTTGGTGGCTGCCTGGCTGGGGCGATTCTAGGATCAGAGCTTTGGGGGTGCTGAGCACCCAGAGAGCTGCCCAGCCAGGCAAGATAAACCTGTCTCTGTCAGTCCCTGCATTCTTAAATGTTGTCCCGAGTTCTCTCTGACTGTCACTTTGGTGCATTTAACCTGTTCCTCCCTGTCCCCATCATCTGTTGTCTTTGTCTCCGTTATCAGTCATCATAATTTTACCATCTCTGTGCAAGTCTGCAAATTTCTTTATTAAATCATAAGATTCTTAAATTCATCAAGTCTCTCTGTGCCTGGGTCCTCGTCACAAAACATGACATCACGGTTTTGTACATTTTAACACAATTTAATCCCACATTTGTGAAAGAAAAGCAAAACACTTTTTTGAAAAGTCTGTAACAAAACCATCAAATCTGATCAAGGTTATTTAAATGCTGCAAAAGAAGAATGGATTGGAATTAAAAAAAAATACATATCCTAACCTTAATTACTGGGGGAGAATAATGAATGATGCTTATAGTGAGTAAAAAGTAAACTGAGTGCATTTTTGGACAGATATTCACTAGGGGTGCAACGATATTCGTATCGATATTGAACCGTTCGATACAGTGCTTTCGGTTCGGTACGCATATGTATCGAACAATACAAAATTTTTGATTTATTTTATCAACTTTCCTTCTGACGATGCTGTCTGTGTTGAGCGCTCAGTGGAGCTGCACTCGACAGTGCAGCCTAGGCGGAGCAGTCGAGTGCAGATTCACTGAGCGCAGGGCAAGCTGCACTCGACAGTGCAGCCTAGGCGGAGTAGTCGAGTGCAGATTCACTGAGCGCAAGGCAAGCTAGCGAGACTAGAAGTTAAGCTCTCCTTGCAACATGGCAAATTGAACCTCCCCCATCCTCATTCAGATCTGCCGTTTGGAACTATTTTGGTTTTCATGTGACGTATGACCCTGAAGGTAAGCGAGTCATGGACTAAAGTAAAACAGTATGTTGGATGTGCCACGCAATGCTCAATTACATGGGTGGGAGCTAGTGTGTTAGCGCAGTTAGCTCGTTAACGTGTTGGCCGTCCAGCCCCACGCTCAGGGCGATCCACGGTAGCTCGTTAATGGAGATTTGCCGTGTTGTGGCGTTAACGTCATTTCAACGAGATTTACGCTGACAGCACTAGTGGGAACACAACGAATATGACTGCACATTTACGCCGACATCATCCTAGTGCAAAGACAAGTGGAAGCAGACAAAAACAACAAGCACGCATGCTACAAACTTTACCCGAGTCATTTAGACAGCCGTTAGCACATGATTCTCCTTATGGGGACCTGATATGTTTAATATGCTGCTGAGAATATAGCCCAGAAGAAGCGGATAGTATAGCTTTTATTTTGGAAAGAGACATTTCTCTGTAATAAACTCTCTTTTCCAAAGATGAGTGATTCCTCAATCAGATACAGGGCTCGCAAAATTTTTCCAGTCAGGCTACCAAAATCTCTCTCTGCCCTAATATAATACAGATACATAAAAACACTTCCAAAACAAAATAAATTATTACAAATAAATTATTACAAAATATTAATAAAAACTATAAAAATGGAGGCAACTTTGCCTGTGTTAGAATGTATACAATGTATGAAAAAATCTTTATTGCAGATACTAATTTTACTAATTTAATAATAATAATTTTGTGCTGTAAGATTTATGACTTTCATGCTTTCATAGTGGTCCTTAAGAGAGCTTGACATTTTTATTAGGTGGTACACACTGTAAAAAGTTTGAGAAACACTGATAAGTTAAGTGTATGTGTGCTTTTGGAAAACATTTAAAGCTGCAGTACAGAATCTTTGAAACAAGCTTAAAACATTTTTAGAATATAAACAGAGCATCTGCTTCTCTTTACAGCTCCTCACTCCACCAGGGCTGTTTGGCACTTTCTGATAGTGTGCAAATGTGATGTACGTACTGCGGCAGTCATACAGACAACTGGACAGTCCAAAAGTTGGCCCACCTATTACTGGCTGAGGTTTTAGTAGAGTTGTGGCTGAACCACATAAAATATATCATTAATTTTAATCTCCCCAATCAATTATAATGTTATGTTGGAATGTTGTTAAAGAGGGTCAAAATGTTTCAACCCAGTTTGTTTTGCAGATTCTGTATAGCAGCTTTAATATAGGGAGGACACAACTTCCAGATTGTGTGAGTAAAATCAGGTTTTTTCTCTTTGTCAGTTTAACAGTTTCTGTTGTGCCTGTCACTATTCCCTGTCTGTTTTCTTACCTGGTACTTCCTGACCTTGTACTTTCTCCTCACATTCTCCTCTTTCCTCTCTCCCTCTTCAGACTGACAATCATACACAAATAGATTGTATTCAATTAGATGAAAAATTACATTAATATGAAAAAAATTATATTAAGATCACTAACAAAAAGTCCTCTCTCAGTTTACTTTCAACCAAAAGGCAAATAACCAAACCACATGAACATCTAATAAAAGATATAAACATTGAAACACTGATCCAACATTATTCTTGATTGACGGATCATTTGATTTTACACTTTTACCTGAATGTGGCTCCTTTTTTTGAAAAAACTTCCTTATGTCCATTATGAACCTGGCTGTCTCTCTGTACACACACACACAACAGGAGTTATAAGGTTAATGGGCATTCAGTCAGTTAGCTAGTTAGTATCCATTTCAAACAGGACAGTGGTAACAACAGTAGGCTGCAGGCAATTTAAAGTTTTAGATTTTAAATAGGCTGTATACATTTCAATGGGAGCAACATGACGGTCAAATGTTGCTGAATTTACTACAGAGCAGGACGGATTGTAAAGTAGCAAACATTGTCGGAAAACACGTTTTCAACACTGCAGGTTACCTGGGTGTAATGTTTTTCAGCTAAAAAGAAACATGGTCTGACTCCTACCTAACTATATAAAGAGTAACTGAAGGTTAAATGCAGCTAATATGTCCTGTTTTAAGCCAGGCACTTATACCTCTGCTCCACTGCGTCTCTAGGTCACTATCGCGCTGGCAGACAGAGGCTAGAGCCAGAGCCAGAGTAGGGGAGAGGTGAGCTGGAACAAACCATTTTGGGAGGGGGCGGTATCTATACATTTGTTGTTAAAATGTTACGTCTCAAAAAAGTACAGTACTGTATGCTTTTTATATTTTTAGTATTGTGTCACACAAACAGCAAATATTGTCAAAAAAAAGTAAGAAATCTTTGGGGGTGCTTTGATTCATTTTGGGCTAAAATCGCCCCTGCTGCCTGGTAATTATATTGTGATCGATTGCAACTTGTGGTGACTAAACGCAAGACAACTGCAAAGGCTGCCTGATGGTGACCTTTCTGCAAACATTTAGAGTTTGACTTAGAGTCTCTGCAGTCACTCTCAGAAAGATTGTCAAAGGTTTCTGTTAAATATGCATTTCTGTCTATGCAGACAACAGATATGTGGTTTTTGATTTCTCACAGTTAATTGCTTTATTATCACAAACAGATTGCAGGTAATTGCCAACTTGACCCCAATCAACTGCAGACTGAAATCAGACTGCTAGCGATGATATGCTCAACAATCTCATTTTGCAGCCATGAATAACTGAAGTGACTTCATTTTATCTGATTGAACGACAGATACTGAGTTCAACTTTGAAGACATAACTTGGAGTTGAAAAAATGTGTGTGGTAAATCGCATGATACTGCAATACTCCGCATATCACAAAATGTTAAAAATCAAAATATTATCGTCTTGTGAGAGAAATATTGTGATAATTTTGTATCATTGCATGTCTGATGACTCCCACCTCTAATCAGTATAGTGTTTATAGAGTGTTTTAGTACAAAGTTAAAAATACAAAGTGGCCTACACTGATGTGCTTTAAAGTTAATTTTCTGGGAAAATTCACATCAGACTGCAGCATAGATGATGGAACAGATTCTGCAGTTCTTTAAATGAAGCTTAAATCAAGAGGTTTGGTCTTGTATGGAGCACAATGAGCCACAATAGTGTTCATATATAGTGCCATACCCGTACTGTGTGCTTTGTTTAAGTGCGAAGGAGGTGTGAGCTGCTTTTTAATCAGCGCAGTTTTCTCATGTTTATGTCAGTTAGGGAGGTAAGTTGTATTTTTGTTTGTTCTTGTGATAGGGTGATAGTGTTCTTTAGACATATTTATTTGTTTTTTTGGCCTTTACTCACCCCAAGATGGTGCATAAACAGTCTGTCGTACCAGAAACAGGAGAAGGATCACAGACAGACCATTTGGTACAGCTATAAGGTTGCATTCAGACAGTGCTGTGTGGAAAAGTACGCCCCTCCTTCATTTTAATGAGGCTACAGCTCCAAAGCAGTAACGCTGACAAAACATAGATTTCTTTCAGGAAAACACAGAATAGAGTAGTGCAAAAATAAATTAATAAATAACTGAATTAAGAAAAACTGAATGGGAGAAAATGCCAAGTAACTGTGTATAAACTGCTTGTTTGGCCAACCAAATATCACAGTCAGATTCAGATTTTTACCTACAAGATTCAGACTTTGCCAGCCATATAGTTACACAGCCAGTTGATGTTCAGCATTTTGAGCTAAAAGATGACAAGCACTCACAAGAATTGAGGGCACCTGGTACCACCACATGTCATACTTGTCATACTTTTCATACTTTAGAGAACCGGCTCTTTCGGCTCGGCTCACTAAAAAGAGCCGGCTCTTTCGGCTCCGAACCGGCTCTTCAGGTTGTTTTGTTGCTTTAATTAATTTATTATTAACAATAATATAAAATTATGCACAAAAGGAATTACTAATGTAAAAAAAAGTGGTTTTATTTATATATTATATATAAATATATGCGGTGGCCCCTAGAGACAAAACACGTACAAACTCCAAAAAGCACGTACAAATTCCAAAACACATTTCTAGCGTTAACTGAACTTCCAAAACAGAGATACCTAGATCACTTAAATTATACAATTGAAAGCATATGTGTGTTGTTTGTGTATTTATATACAAGCACTCATATATATTCAAATAATTAAAAAAAAAAAGTTCATTTACCTGTTACTACCACACACCAAATCCGGTCGTTGGTACTTGCTGGCTTGTGTAGCCACTAGGTAACAAAAGCTCAACACTGCCCCTAGCATCCTGGAGCACTTCTGTTGTCTTTTGTACGTGTTTTGGAGTTTTTATGTGCTTCTGAGTTTTTATGTGTTTTGAAGTTTGTACGTGCTTTGTCTGTAGGGGCCACCGTAAATATACTTTTATTTATTCAGTCCACATAAAATGTAATAAATAAATCATGTAATACAAAAACCAACTATTCACATTTCAACTTTTAACTATTTAAATTTTCAGCTTTTTCCTTTTAAACAAATTTAAAGTGAAACAACACAAAACACTGCAAACCACAACACAATTAAATATAAATTATAATATGAAAACAAAAAGAAGATGCATATTCTCTGTCATATGGGCCTGCATGAATAAACTTTCTGAATCCTTTATCATCTGCAACTGAAAATAGTTGTGGATGATTACTATACCTTTCTAGTGGCGGTGCGGGATCTCAGAGCGTCGCGGATGGTTTTATCCACCCACGGCTTCTGGTTGGGAAACGTTGTGATAGTCTTTGTCTCCACGGTATCATCCGCTAGTTTCCCGATGAATCCCACAACCGCTTCCGTAAACACGTTGACGTCATCGTCGGAGCTGTTTCTGAACATGCCCCAGTCTGCGTCATCGAGTGCGTCCTATAACGCGGCCACCGATTGATCCGTCCAGCGCGCGACCTTCCTCTGAACCGGAACTTCCTGTTTCAGCCTTTGTTTGTATTTTGGCATGAGGAAGATGGCGGCGTGATCAGATTTGCCAAACGGGGGGCAGGATTGTGCCTTGTAGCCGTCCTTGACCGTAGTGTAGCAGTGGTCCAGTGTCCTTTCACCCCTGGTGGGGAAGGTGATGTGTTGATAAAAGTTCGGCGCTGCGCGTTTGAGGTTGGCGCTATTAAAGTCCCCCGTCACAATAAGCGCAGCGTCCCGGTGTTGTGTCTGGTGCTGTGTGAGTGCCTCATGCAGCTCGCATAAGGCGGTGACCGTGTCCGCTTGTGGTGGAATATAAACGGCACTTACAATGACCGATGTAAATTCCCGAGGTAGATAAAAAGGACGACACATGATGGACAGTAGTTCCAGATTTGGTGTGCAGGAGCGTGTGAGAGGAACAACGTTCGCACTGTTGCACCAGTTGTTGTTCACCATTAAACACACGCCGCCTCCCCTTGACTTCCCCGAGTCCCGTGTCCTGTCCATGCGGTGAACCGAGAAGAACTCGGCCGGCTGGATGGCGTGGTCCGGCACCGCTGGGTTCAGCCATGTCTTGGTGAAGCAGAGGAGATTGCAGTCCCGAATGTCTCTCTGGAACTTTATCCTGGCCCTGAGGTCGTCAAGCTTGTTCTCCAGTGACTGGACGTTGGCGAGCAGGATGCTAGGCAGAGGTGTGCGGTGTGCACGAGCTCTCAGCCTGTTCCTGACGCCGGCTCGCTTCCCTCTAGGCCGCCGCCGCTTCCCTTTGTTCTCCCTCGAGATCTCACTCGGCCAGCTCGGATCCGGAGTTAAAAACTTCGAATTGTGAGTACATTGTAAACCAATAGAAACAAGAGTGTCACTGTCATACCTAATGTACCCAATGGTGATGATTTTGCCAATTTAGAAACGCTGAAAACTAACTTAGAAAACAAAGACAAAGAAAAAGTGGTCGGAGCAGTCGTGACGGCAGCCGACCTCACCGGCGCCATCTTAAAGAGAGCATCCTGGCGGGAAACATCTTAACCTGGTTCGGGAACAGCACCATGCAGGACAGACGAGCTCTACAGAGGGTTGTGCGGTCAGCTGAGCGCACCATCCGCTACGAGCTCCCTGACCTGCACTCAATCTACAGCAGGCGGTGCTGGACCAAGGCCAGGAAGATCGTGAAGGACCTCAGCCATCCCAACAACAGACTGTTCTCTCTGTTGAGGTCAGGAAAGCGATTCCGCTCCCTGAAGACCAACACAGAGAGACTGAGGAGGAGCTTCTTCCCGCAGGCGATACGGTCTCTCAATCACACCACCACACAGTACTGACCCACACATACGGTTCTTACACACACACTGGACTTTCTGGACTTTGGTTTTGCACAACACTGGTCACTATATTCTTCATTTCCGGTTAATACTTGTACAGCTGCTGTTATTGTGTATATATTTATTTATATTTAGATTTCTTCATACATTCTTATATAGTTCTATATTGTGTATTGTGTATTTTGTTGTACAGTTATTTTATTTTCAACTTTAATTTATATATTTTATCTTATTCTTCCCAGTTAAATTTACCCTTCATTCTAATTTGTGTTGTACAGTTATTTCATTTTTAACCTTAATTTATATTCTATTCCTTCCTAGTTAAATTTACCCTTTTTAATTTTTCATATTTATTTCCTATCTTATTCATAGCCTTTTCCTTTTTTTGTTTTCTTTAGGTCACGAGCAGTTGTCCAAGCATTTCACTACATATCGTACTGTGTATGACTGTGTACGTGACAAATAAAATTTGAATTTTGAATTTGATTTAGTGTGACGTTGTTGTCCCCGACTCTCTTTCTCTCTCTTTCCCTCCCGCTCTGTTCCTGTGCTACTGCCAGTGTAACTACCGCCCCTCCCCCCTCTTCCCAGCGTAAAGGCGTGCAGAGTGAAGTGGAAAAAAAATGCGAGAGAGAGGGTGAGAGAAAGAAAAAAAAAAATCCCACAGCTCGCAATAAGGAGCCGGCTCGCGTCGTTCACATCAAAGATCCGGCTCTAAGAGCCGTTTCGTTCGCAACCGACACATCACTACTGCCAAGGCAGTCCTGCAGTTCGACCTTGCTGATGCAGGATGGAAGTGACCACAAGGAACTAGTAGTTTGGATCTTACAGATGCTCAGATTCCTGCCCAGGATTGCCTGTAGTGCAAGCAATGTCTCACATTGGCTCGAAACTGCAGGAGACCTGATGATGATGATCATGATTAACTGTTATTTTTTTATGCCTTTTAAACATTTTAATAATATCTACCTTGAATAATAATATTGCTGCTAGTAAAAATAGTAAAATCATCCAAATCATCAGCATATCACTTAAGATATATGGCTCCTGCTTCTACCAATGCTACAGTTAAAGGGACATTTTTAAGAACTCAGTCATATACAGTACAGGCAAAACATTTCAAAGTACATGAAATCAAAATACCTGTACATCTGTTGTAGAAATGAGATGAGGATGACTGTGTACACTGCACTATAGCTCTTTGGCATGTGTAGTTCCAGTAAGATGTTTTAATATCTGCAATACCCCATTTTTTACAGAGTATCCAAGTCCAAAAGTTGCTGCCTTTTCAAGGTCAATGAGGTTAGCAAGACCCTTTAAAAAAACAGCCCCAATGCCCCATGGGATATGAAGTTCCTACCTTGTAGTCAAAGAATTGTAAATGTTGACTGAGAGGATATCAGTCACCTCAGTGACTGCAGGGTCACTACGGGGTATTTCCATTTCCTTTAAGAGGCTGAATGAGCTCTGCACAAACATGAGCAGATGGATAGATAGATAGATAGATGAATGGAGAGAGAAAGCAGGTTACAGAGAGAGGGAGTGAGCATCCTTATTTATTGTTCATGTATTTTTAAACAGCTGAGCACTCGGGTCAAATGAGTAAGCAGGATTTAACCTGAGGGGAAGGGAAAAAAGTGCAGGAGTGATGGACAGTTTGAACATGTCAGTGTGGCTGGATAAAGGAAATGCAAAAACTGTGTGCAGAAAAAAAGCGAGTGTTCATCAACGGTGACCTCGATTCATACTGAAAGCTGTGTGAGAAAATGTGATTTTTGCAAAAGATGCAAATTCAATCTCTTGTCCTTTACTACTATCCTTTTTTTCTCCTTAAATCTTACCAAGCTATAAATTATTGCATTACAGATTGCAGTCTGAAGCTTGTGTGTTTAGGGGGAGGCAGGGTTAAACTCTGCCCAGCAGGTGTCTTGACCTCTGACCCTTAACCTTTACACACAAACACACACATACACACCCTCAAGCATATGGCTGACTGATGTCTTTGAGATAAGCTCCGTCTCCACAGGCAATTGTGTGTATGTGTGTGTCTGTGTGTGCAAGAGAGAGACAGAAAGAGTGGCAGAAAGAGAAGGTCTGCATTGATTTGACAAACTGGCAGACTAAAGACAAGAGGACTCCAATGGCCTTTGCCTTTTCTGAATGCACAGGCTTGAAAATGACCAAGCTGTGTGTGCTTAACATGAATTATACACACCTGCAACGTCATGAAAGATGTATAGTGTATTTAAAAAAAATGCATAAAAAAATATAAGAAACGGAAGAAGGAAAAAATAAAAAATAAACCTAAATTGTGTTATGTTGCTAATTACTAAAAACCTTTGGTAGAATAGGCTTCACTTATGTAAGTAGCATTGTAGCATTACATCGGTCACTATAGAAGTGCATTCCTCGTATGAATCTGCCTTCTGAGAGCGAACATGATGGCTAAGAGGTTATGGAACTATTATTTGGAAACCACAATTCCTTAATGAAAGGTGGACACTATGTACAGCGGGGGAAATAATGATTTGTTCCCCTGCTTAATTTGTAAGGTAACTCACTTACAAAGAAATGAACAGCCTCTGATTTCTAAGGTAGTTTCATTTTAATGGAGAAACACAGAATATCAACCAGAAATCCAGATTTGTTTTTCCAAAAAAGTCATAAACAGATTTACATGTCACTGATATGTCTGACACCTTCTGTCTGTGCGCCAATGTGAAACACAGATTACAATCAATCAATCATTTAATCAGTCAGAGATATCCCCAATCTGGACTTGTTATTTATGTAACACAACTGTGACACAATTGTCCACATAATCAACTTCTTTCATTCCAACCTCTTCACCACCTTATGCAAGACCAAAGAGCTGTCAAAGGACATCAGGGACAAGACTGTACACCTGCACAAGTCTGGAATGCACTACAAGACCATCAGGTCTGCTCTATAAATATGTACAGACCCATCATAAGTTTGTGTGAAAGTGCTGTTGTCAGACAAAAGCAAAATCAAGCTCTTTGGCAGCAAGTCATCCTGCTATGTTTGGAGGAAGAGAAATGCCGAGTATGACCCAAAGAACACCATCCCCACAGTCAAGCACGGAGGTGGAAACATTATTGTTTGGGGCTGTTTTTCTGCTAAGGGTACAGAATGACTTCACTGTATTGAGGAGCAAATGCATGAGGTCATGTAGTGTAAAATCATAGACAAGAACCTCTATCCCTCAGACAGAACAGTGAAGATGGGTTGTGGTTCGGTCTTCTAACATCACAGTCTTCCAAAATATACTGCAAGGCAACAAAGTAGTGGCTAAAGAAGAAGCACATTATGGTCCTGGGCTGGTCTCCAGACTTCAATCCTATAGAAAATCTGTGGAAGGAGCCAAAACTTCGAGTCACCAGGCAGCAGCCAAGAAATCTAAAGAGTTTATGTAAAGAGGAGTGGAGTCATGCTTTACTTGGGGATCAAAAATGTACTTTACCCAGAGACATGTAAATCAAATTAATGATTTATGTCCATTGAAATGAAACTACCATAACCATTAAAGCCTGATCTTTTTTTTGGGAAGTGAGCTAACTTACAAATTTAGCAGCGGTCCACATAATTATTTCCAATTATTATTTGTTTTGTTTTCTTTTATAATGTTCTCTTTTGTTCATGCTATTTACAAAAGTCATCCTACTCAGTTCTAGTTAACCCTGTGAGGTCACTCAAAGTGAAGCTACTTAAGTAAAATATATAAGCCATTTATCTCCTATGAAGAAATTATTGTCTAATCTTGTAATGGCCAATCAAGTTCTGTACAGATTTTTAGGACAACCAATGATATGAGAATATGTGTTTTGTTTTGTTTTGTTTTTATCTGTTGCAAAGCTAAACAAAACAATATTGTTTTAATCACAATTAGAGTAGACCAACAGATATAAGGTGCAAGTCTGTGAGTTCACCTTCGCCCCTCACCCTCATGCTGTTGCCATGGTATTGAACTGTGATTAGAACTCTGGCTAACCAACATGGCTGACGATATTGACTTCCCGTCTGGTTCATGCAAACAGGATGTGACAGATTTAATTTGTTTGTCAGCTCACCTTAATTTAAACAGAAGGCTCAAAGTGGCAGAAAAGGAAAGACCGAAGGCAGCAGGCAGTGAGGGAATGAGAGAAAGGGCTTCACACAACACATTTCCCTTCTGATTGGCTTACTTGGAGTTAAAATGAGTTAGCTCATGTGTGCTTTTGAAGGTGAATCATAGATGTTTCCGTTGTTCATACTGGGACTCCTTCAAAGAAATCATACCAAGCGCATACATATTCAAAGACATATTCAATGTTTCATAAGCTAATAGATTAACATGGTGTGTGTGTGTTTAGGATAAGTGCAAGACCATCTGTTAGCAGTTTGCAGAAGATGAAGGAATAGATAGATAAGCAAACAACTAAGAGGAAGAAAGAGCAGGACACTGGAGTGAAAGCATCGTTTCATCGCCACATTATTTAGAGTACTGACGTCAGACAGTGAGAGAAACACGACAAGTAACAGAGTAGAGAGAGAAAAATAGAAAAGGTGGTGGTGGAGGAGACCTTACAGACAGCATCAAGATGGCACGTGAATCAGATGGACAGTCTCGACTTGTGTGTGCCTGAGAGACAATCCTGATGGCTGCTGAGAGTGCGAGTGTGTGACAGCGAATACAGAGCGCTGCATTATTGTTTAAATCATTGATCGCCTCTATCTATCTTGCTCTGTCTCTCCTCTGTGCTGTTCTTATCTCCTATCTTTTTCTCATTTCTCTTTACCTCAGATGTTTCTGTGACAGTCACTCTGCCATCCTGTCTCCTTATCTTTGTTCTCAGCTTTTCTCTTTTGACACCTGCAAAAGCTGCATTTTCTCATCCTCTTTGTCTTCTCGAGTTTTTATTCTCTCTTTTCCTTACAGTGGCTCTCATTATTACAAAGTTCTGAAGCGAAAATAATTATGGATTGGGCTCATTATGAGTTGCAGGATGTAAAGCTGATCAAGTGAGAAAGCAGATGTGCAGTTATTTTTTGATTAATAATTATAGGTCATGTTAGTGACTTCAACTTTTTTAGTTTCTGAAATGCAATATTGTATATGAAATCATGATCATATTAAATCTTTACTTCTGCTCTTTAGTAACATTATTCTATGGTTTCTCTTTTCTTCTTATGTAGTCTATTAGCACATGACTATTCCTCCTGATTTTTACAGCCTCTCACACTGCGCATGCACAAACACAGAAATGCAGCGTCGGATCTGGACACAAGCGATGCAACTCCTGACTCATTAGCATTTTTAAGTAATGTGTTTATGAGCACAAAAAGTAAGGAAATTTGTGTTCCTGTAACAGTGATTCTTGTCAATACATTTATTACAGTTGGAAAGTCTTTTTATTCCCCCTTATGTGGTGCCACATTTCCAAGGAAAATGCATTTGTGGGTTAGTGAGCAGAGTTGTTCCATGTTTGTTGCTCCTATGAAAAGCTTGCCATGTCTTCTCTGCCAATGCTGAACAGTTTATTCTGATATTGACTCTTGTTTTGAGCTTCTGTTACCCCAGGTGCTGACAATCAGGCACCTGATTGGCACGGGTGAGCCTGCTACAGTGGTCAGCAGAGGTGGGTCGAGTATCCAAAAATTGTACTGAACTAAGAGCAGCATTACTTTATAATATTATTACTCAAGTAAAAGTGAAAAGTAGTTGTCAAAAAAGTTACTCAAGTAAGAGTAAAAAAGTAGTTGGTGAAAAAACTACTCAAGTAGTGAGTAACTGGTTGTAATGTCCGATTTATTTATTAAATAAATGCTATCAGACAAACAAAAATAAATAAATATACAAATGTTTGTATTTTCAAATAGAATATATGTATAAACATCAACAAAATAAGGCACAACTATTCTAATTTCCAGATTTCAATCTTTCACAACATAAAGCCGTTTTAACCAATATCTACAGTAAATAATAAATAGATAAACAGTGCAAACCATTTCCAGTGACAAGATATGCTGTAAACTTTATATTCATTTTTGCTCCAAATGGCACAGCAACATCAGAGAAAACATTAGAACGAGGCAACTTCAACATATGTACACATAAGGCAGCTCAGTTTCCCATAAATTGTATGGGTGTGTGTCTATTTCTGCCTGTTTAGCAAAAATGTGCCATTTCTTCACTCAGTGAAGTGATGGTTAAGCTTCAGCAGCAGTTTGCTCTCAAGGTTCTTTCTATGAAGCTGTAACTGTTTAGCAGTGAACAGGAGTCCTGCATGACTAAGTCCTTCACAAGCTCCAGGTGCAGGAAGAGCTGTATTGATTTTGATCGACAGCTTCTTGATGCGGCGAAAGCCATGCAATAGATCCATAACTCCAGTGAATGGACATGAAAGGTACCTCTCCAGCTCCCCTGCTTCTGGCTTTCCTGACCCAATGGATCCATTATCTTCGTCGGTTAGGCTGCTGTTTGTGCTGGACTTATCCACCTGTGTCCAGGTGATGTCTGATGAAGTTGAAACCTGTGGAAAGATGTATGGTTTTCAAAAGAATTAGGTCTAGGCATTACAGTGCTGTAAACACTGCAAAGCTGCAGATGTTTGGCATAAAAACTTGATCACACTGGAGCTGTTTTTTTACTAACTTTTGTTGAAAAACAAAATCTTGTCCTTCATATCCCGCACAAACAATTTGCAATGAATTCCAGATTAAGTTCAAAAGCAGAACGCAACGATTTTTCAGTCCGTTTTCAGACCGTTTTGTGGAACGGCCTGAGTTTTAATCGTGTGTCGTGCATCTTGTAGTATACATGGGGTAACGAGAAGCGATTAACACCTCGCGACCAGCTCATATGGTCATATGGTTGCAAGAAAATCAAACCCATTTGAAAAAAAAAAAAAAAACCAAAATCCTGCTCCTCACATACAAGGTCTTAAATAATCAGGCCCCATCTTATATTAATGACCTTGTAGTACCATATCACCCTATTAGAGCACTTTGCTCTCGCTCTGCAGGCCTACTTGTTGTTCCTAGAGTATTTAAAAGTAGAATGGGAGGGAGAGCCTTCAGTTTTCAGGCCCCTCTTCTGTGGAACCAGCTTCTAGTTTGGATTCGGGAGACAGACACTATCTCTACTTTCAAGATTAGGCTTAATACTTTCCTTTTAGCTAAAGCATATAGTTAGGGCTGGACCAGGTGACCCTGAATCCTCCCTTAGTTATGCTGCAATAGATGTAGGCTGCCGGGGGATTCCCATGATGCATTAAGTTTTTCCTTTCCAGTCACCTTTCTCACTCACTATGTCTTAATAGACCTCTCTGCATTGAATCATATCTGTTATTAACCTCTGTCTCTCTTCCACAGCATGTCTTTTATCCTGTCTTCCTTCTCTCACCCCAACCGGTCGCAGCAGATGGCCGCCCCTCCCTGAGCCTGGTTCTGCCGGAGGTTTCTTCCTGTTAAAAGGGAGTATTTCCTTCCCACTGTCGCCAAAGTGCTTGCTCATAGGGGGTCATATGATTGTTGGGTTTTTCTCTGTATCTATAAAGCACCTTGAGGTGACTTTTGTTGTGATTTGGCGCTATATAAATAAAATTGAATTGAATTGAAAAAAAAAAAAAAAAAGAAATCCGGTCACCCCTCGTGAGGGTGTCAATGCAGCCTCTCACACTGCGCATGCACAAACACAGAAATGCAGCGTCGGATCTGGACACAAGCGATGGAGGCACAGCTTGTAGAACTTTTGCAAGCTCATCCGAGTACAGAAGCTTAGAGCTGCCACCCAGGCAAAAGAAAAATAGAAGTATATCATGTTATAATGTGAAAAGTCTATCATTCTAACAATCTACTATCATGTTTGTCACGGTTGGAGATAAAGTGGACCCAGGCGCGGAGCTCTGAATGCAAAGCAGCTGGTCCGAACCCGTCTCACCTGGGAGACATGAAAAACATTATGAGTCCTCGTGCTACGTGGTAGGCTCAGCCAGACAGTCACTGGGTTCAAAACTGCTTGAACAGTAAAAGGCCCAATAAACCGAGGAGCAAGCTTCTTAGATTCGGTTCTGAGTGGGACGTGTTTGGTTGAAAGCCATACCTGTTGGCCCACCTGGTAGTCTGGATTCGGGTCGCGGCGGCGATCAGCCAGTCTCTTATTTTGCCCTCAGGAGGGCCACTCTGGCAGCACGCCATGCCTTCCGACAGCGCCGCATGTGGAGCTGGACAGAGGGAACAGCCAATTCCTCCTCAGTGACAGAGAGAAGCGGGGGCTGATAGCCCAAGGATGCCTCAAATGGGGATACTCCGGTGGCTGCCGACATGCTGGAATTGTCAGCATATTCCACCCACGCGAGCTGCTCACTCCAAGTTGATGGGTTGGACGAGACGACACAACGCAGTATTGCTTCCAGTTCCCTAATTAGCCCGTTCTGTCTGATCGTTGGTTTGAGGAGGGAATCCTGATGGCAGGCTAACCTGGGCCCCCAGCTCAGCACAGAACTCCTTCCACACCCGGGAAGTGAACTGGGGACCCCGGTCAGAGACGATGTCCAGAGGGATGCCGTGGAGCCAGAAAACGTGCTGGGTGAGCAGCTGAGCAGTCTCCAGGGCAGATGGAAGCTGAGGTAGGGCCACAAAGTGGACTGCCTTTGAAAACCAGTCAACGATCGTGAGTACAACAGTGTTACCTGAGGATGGTGGCAGTCCCGTGACAAAGTCCAGTGCAATGTGCGACAACGGACACTTGGGTATGGGTACCGGGCGTAGGAGGCGCGCAGTGAATTCAGTGTCTTGTTCTGAGCACACACAGGACAGGCCGCAACATACTCCCCAATATCCTGCAACAGAGTGGGCCACCAAAACAACCATCGAAGGAATTTTATAGTGCAGTTCTTACCCGGATGGCAGGCAAAACGTGCGGTGTGGGCCCACTGGAGTACCTTACTCCGAACCAATGCAGAAACAAACAGCTTGCCCTCCGGGCCTGTACCAGGGTCAGCCTCCTGCCGCTGAGCGTCTCACACGATCCTCTCGATCTCCCAAGTCAATGCACCAACAAATCAAAAAGTTCTTAGGGTCAGTCCACACCACCACAGAGTACTTGCTCCCCTCCAGCCAGTGCTGCCACTCCTCCAGGGCCAGTTTCACTGCGAGCAGCTCCCAGTCTCCAACGTCATAATTCCGTTCTGCGGATGACAAACCGAGAAAAAGGCACATGGGTGCATTTTACCTTCCACCTGCTGTGAGAGGACGGCCCCCACCCGTGAATCCGAAGCGCCAACCTCCACGAGGAAAGGAGGGTCGAGGTCAGCCTGCACCAGCACCGGTGCTGACGAAAACAGGCGTTTGAGCAGTGTGAATGCCTGTTGGGCGCCCGGAGACCACTGAAACTGCAACTTGGGAGAGGTGAGGTTAGTCAGAGGCAAGGCAATCTTGCTGAAATTGTGAATAAAGTGCCTGTAAAAGTTAGCAAACCCCAGGAACTTCTGCAAGTCCTTGCGGCTCTTGGGTTCTGGCCACTCAACCACTGCCTTGACCTTTGCTGGATCCGCACGCAGCCTCAACAATTAACCCAAGGAACGAAACCGTCGGGACATGAAACTCACACTTTTCAGCCTTAACAAATAGGCAATTCTCCAACAGGCGCTGCAGCATGAGCCTCACATGCTTCACATGTTCCGCCTGGTTCCGGGAGAAAACAAGAAAGTCATCTAGGTAGATGAAAGCACAGTGGTTAATGAGATCCCACAACACATCATCAAGGCCTGGAAAATGGCAGGAGCATTGGTGAGCCCAAAAGGCATCACCAGGTATTCAAAATGTTCAAGGTACGTGTTAAACACCATCTTCCATTCATCACCCTCGCGGATTCGCACCAGGTGGTAAGTATTACGGAGGTCCAGCTTGGAAAAGATCGTGGTGCCCTGAAGGAGCTCAAAGGCAGACGCAAGCAGAGGTAAGGGATACTTGTTTTTAACTGTGATCTTATTTAGTCCCCGGAAATCTATGCAAGGCTGAAGAGTCTTAGCCTTCTTCTCCACAAAAAAGAAGCCCGCGCCCAAGGGCGACGTGGAAGCTCGAATTATACTGGCCGCCAACAAATCACATATTGATCAAGGCATTTAGAGTCTTGGGTAGCTCTTTAGTTGCTAACTCACATTTGATATCTTCGTTCAGGCAGTTCAGGAAGGCTCCCTGGAGTGTGACCTACAAATTTCTAACCCCTGCGATTCAATAGCACAGTTTGAGCAGGAGTTGAATAACGGGACTAAAAAAAAATCGCACAGCTTAATGCAGACTGTTTAAACTAAACAAGCTGCTGTTTCACATAATAAACCCTGTCAACTGCAGTATTGCCTTCTATTTTAACAGTTAAAGCAGTAGAGACCAGCTGTGTACATGTGCGTGGAACTCTAGCTTTATTAACCAGGCTAGTTATTAGCTTATAGCTCACGCTAGCTAACCAGCGAGCAGTTAAAAGCTGCGGAAACAACACCCACAAACTTATCTCATTACAACGTAGCGGCGAAAATGTGACGTGATTCTAGTTTAATCAAACTCGGGGCTCGAGCTCGACACAGCTGCTGTAACACAAGACTGGCATTCAACTAATCACAGCTAAAAAGATATTTAGAGTAAACTAACCACGACATGTTTCCTGACGTTACACAAGTGAAGTTTTTTCACTCTAAAAAGTCAGTTTGTTTTGGCTCACACTGAAGACACCGACACTGAAGACATAGCTGTTCTTTTGTACTGCTTTTAAGCGAAACAATCTTAGTATATGAGGCCAAGGGTGCTCATCCTCTTCATTTCTAGCGGAGACAGTTGACTCTGCCATGTTTTCATGTGTTGGGCCACTCTGCCCACCACAGTTTCAAACTGGTCATGTGACTGCATGGCCACATCCTTGTCAGATGCCTGAACCACCTCAACTGGCTCCTTTAGAAGCAGGAGCAGTGGCTCCTTCTTCTCACCCTATCTCTAAGTCTCTCTTAGAGACTAAGCCAGCCACCAATCAGAGGAAGCCCATTTCCACCGCTTGTATCCGCGATCTCGTTCTTTCAGTCACTACCCACAGCGCGTGACCATAGGTAAGGGTAGGGGCGTAGATCAACCGGTAAATTGAGAACTTCGCTTTTACACTGAGTTCTCTCTTCACCACAACAGACCGGTACAGCGTCCGCATCACTGTGACTGCAGTACCAATATCTCGATCTCCCGCTCCCTTCTCCCGTGAACAAGATCCCGAGATACTTAAACTCCTCCACTTGGGGCAGGAACTCATCCCTGACCCGGAGTGGGCACTCCACCCTTTTCCAGCTAATGACCATGGCCTCAGATTTGGAGGAGCTGATTCTCATTCACACCGCTTCACACTCGGCTGCGAACCGCTCCAAGGCGAGCTAGAGGCCATTACCCGATGAAGCCATCAGAACCACATCATCCGCAAAAAGTAGAGGTGAGATCCTGAGACCACCCAAGTGAAAGCCCTCCGCCACTTGGCTACGCCTAGAAATTCTGTCCATAAAATTTGCGAACAGAATCGGTGACAAAGGGCAGCCCTGGCGGAGCCACCAGGAATGAGTCCGACTTATTGCCGGCTATGTGGAACAAGCTCTTGCAACGATTGTATAAGGACTGAATGGCCCGTAGCAATGGGCCAGATACCCCATACTCCCGGAGCACCCCCCGCAGGACCTCCCGAGGGATCCAGTCGAATGCCTTCTCCTAGTCCACAGAAATCTATCCTTCAAAATGAAAACACTTGCCCATATAGAGTGGGGCTTATTAGCTTGGGAATGCTGTTCATGCCAGAGTTGACTAACACAGCCACATTGGCTGACATGCCATAAATGCTGGTTGAAGAATGGGATGCCCTCATGGTGGTGACCAGCATTCGGAGCAGGTGCCAGGCTTTTGGGGCTGTATCGTTCTGACAAATTCTACTAATGCTTCTGTATGTTAAATGAATAAAATCTTCAAGTGCTAATATGTCTTGTTTCTTCAGATTCCAATCATTAAACTGAAAAAAGACACCAAACAAGAGTCAATAAACTGTCTGGCATTTGCAGAGAACATTTGCAGTTTTTCCTAGCCTACATACCCAACTGTACTGTTTAACCCACAAATGCATTTTCCTTACAAATGTGACACCATGTAAGGGTAAATAAGCTGGCCTTCCAGCAGTATACAATTTATTACCAATAAGCACTGTTACAGCAATGTAATAATAGCCAAATGCAAATGTAGAGCAAAATTGAGTATGGGTCTAAATAACCCAAAATGTGATGCCCACATATGTGGACGCCAGGTCCTAGGAGGTTAAACCCTAAGGAAATTATGTTCTGATAGCCACAAATACACTGATGTGCACCACCCAGGACACAGGGAGCGTGAATAATCCTGGTGACATTAATAATTAGACATACCGTCCTATTTTGTCTCATACGTAAAACTTATTTTGAAGTGGCCTCTTAAAATCAGGTCTCAGTGAAATTTGATCTTGAATCGCTAAATTCAGAGTACAGAGTACGAAGCATGCAACCACGGTTTAGATATCTCATTGTCTTATTTGGGTTGGAGGGGCATTCACAGTGATGCAGGCATAGTACCCATATTTTATGGCAAAGAGAAGCTGAGCATAAAAGTGAAGGCATCTAACTAGGATGCCTCCTGCAGGACTTGCAGGCAAAGTGGGCATATCCAGGAGGAGGAACAGTCTCAGGGAATGATGCTGTCCCCTATAAATAAACTGGAAGAGGTGACCTGCATGAGGCAAGTCTGGCTTTCTATGCTTATACTTCCATCTCAGTAACCCAAACCCAGAAAAGCAGTACAGACGGATGTATAGACAGGCTTAGAAGATGACACATCTGAAGCTGAGATTATGTTGAAATTATTAAGTACATTTCAATAGTCTACTATGTAACTGAAAAAGACACAATAAAAACAGTAAACTTTATAAAATTTATGCCACACAAAAAAGGCCCCAGCCAGATGGTGCATTTAAAACCAGGGCCTTCAAGCGGTGAGGCAACAGTGCCAATCACTGCTCCATTGCACTACCTCAATTAAAAAAGATATATATAAAAAAGAAAACCTTTTATTTTAAAATATTATTTTTAAGCATTAAAGTCTTATTTGAAATATTAAGCAGCCTCTGAAATAAGTGTGCTGTCAAATGTACACTGATGCTTTCAAACAAAATAGGATACATTCAATAAATAATAGAACAGTATTCCAAAAACACAAAGTTGTAAGCATTAAACTGATATTGGAAATGGAAATAGACTGGCGTTTATTATCTATTGTTATCTTCAAACGCTTCAGACTACAAGCCATATTTCACCATACATTCATACTGTATTCACTTTAACCTTTTAGATCACTGTGACAGAAATATATCCCTCACTTTTGCTGTTCTGACAGTTTTTATTTCAGATCATTCTTCATTTGTGAGCTCTTTTCTTTGCCGCTCAAATTTTGTTTAAAAAAAACTGCCAGGCTGCTCAAGTTCCTCCCAAATTTCCTTTCAGTGCAGACCTCAGCACAACTGTTTCCAGTTGTACAACATCTTGCCAAAATATTATTTTGGTATCCAGTTGGAAAGTCAAAATCCACCACATAAGCACACTGCCACAAGGCTGTGGTTCTGGTTTGTTACCACGGAGACGAGCACGCAGAGCGACGGTTGCCGTGTGGCAGCGATGCTTGTCTTGGCAGGGAAACGGCCAACTCTGAGGTCGAGTGACAGCCAGACACACACAAACACACAGGCACACACGCTCTTTCTCTCCTTAAGGCTCAGCAGGCAGGGTGGCTGGGTGGGATCTATGTGTGTGTGTGTGTGTGGCAGTGTAAAGCAGGCGAAGGTGACAGTGACGTGACACTGGTGAAATAATTATGAGTCCAAAACAGGGCTGACAGGGAGCAGCCCATGCCCTTCAACTATCTGTCAACTGTCATTAACATAGAGTCCTAATACACAGCCTGAGGAGAGAGAGAGGAAGTGAGTGAAATGGAAAGGAAAAAGAAGAAAACTACAGAGGGCAATATAAAACGCATTCTTACAAAGACTCAATAAAAACATCACTGATTTCATCCGCATAGTTAGACTGACCTGGTGAAGGGAATGATTGCTGAGAAAGAAAAAGATCAAGACTCACCTGGTCGTTACTGTGCCAAATTGCACTGGCTGTTTTCTATTCGATGTTTACATGAGTACAGTGATTGTGCAAGATTCACATGTGAATAGGGCCTGCAGAGTGCATAACTTTATTCACATGTGTAAGGAAAATGCCACAGAAGTAAACATTTCACTCATTTGTAGAGTCTTCTCTCTAAACAGCAAATACCAAAGGTCATGAACAGGAGCATTGTATGTATGTGTATATGTAGTGGAGTAATTCTCACCATTACACAAAACCACGAAAATCCAACTACTGGAGGTGCAACACCAATAAGGATTTGCTTTTCAGGTACTACAAGTTGATGACCATGAATTCAGCATTTCAGATATTTCAATTTAGGCCAAACCAGTGAAGTGAGACACAAACACACTCATCTTTAGAGCCATATCACCAGCAGGCGTAAAAATCATATCCACCTAAACTTGACCTTTTTATTCTTGGACTCTAGCTTTGTCTAATTTCCAAAATAATCAGGTCTGATGATGTTGTTTTCCCTGTTCAGGTTTTCACAGGGTACTCTGGCTCTCTGGCTTTACCCACATTCCAAAAAGCAGCGTGTGATTCTACATTGCATATAGCTGTGTGTGTTTAAGTGGTCAGTAAGGTCAGACAGACTTTAAAAACCACTGCCTGATTCCCAGTTCACTCCACATGGCTTTACTATAAAGAAGAGAACTCCAGAGTATGATCTGACACACGTACAGTATTTACGATCAAATGTGGACTTCCAGCTTTGGAACTGGAAGCATACACCGGCTTTTGTCGTCTGCATCATATCCTGGCCATAGATGCATTGTTTCCTGTGACTTCTGGAGTCCCCCCCATGTGCGTGTGTCAAATCCAGGACTATGACGTCAAAGAGCATGGTTCACATTTCCTGAAAAAACAAAAAACAAAAAGAAAAACCTTAGTTAAGCGTAGGAAAGACATGTTAATAAAGTGAGCAAGTCTCAAGCTGACTTCTTAAACCAAGAACACAATGGTTCCTTAAGTCTTACCAAGTGCTGCGAGAGCCATAAATTACATGTTTTATTTGCTACAAGAGAACATTCTGCTTCGCATGATCAGCAGCCAGGAACACAACCTGCCTCACCAGCATTGCTCCAACTCAGAATTATCTAAATTTTAAAAATAAATCAGAAAGAAGATGCCTTTTACATTTTATCTCACAAGATAATACAAGCAAGAATATTCATGAACAAGCTATACATAAGAGAAAGAGAAACTTACTTGCATACTTTTCCATCTCTGTTATTTCCGTCCAATTTCTGTCTTTTATTTCATTTCCAACTGAATTTTAAGTTTGATATCAGAGATTTACATTTAGTAGTACAAACAATATACAACCATAAAGTGAAAACCTGTCAACCCCATGAGATCTCTTTCTTCTGTAAATGCGTGTGAAAGTGTTTCTAGGCTGTGGATTGATATGTGGATTATTCGGAGGCCCGGGTGAAATATGTCAGAGAACACCCTGTTACCAAGAGTCAGGGTGTAAAACGCCTCAGTGTACATAACTCTTCTTAACGGGGAGTAAATCCCTCCTCAAAACAAGAAGACACACAGTACATTTTGCAACAGTATATTTGGAAATAAATCTCACATGATGCACCGTGAAACACTCAAGGAGACGACGACAGGCAGAGTTAAAGAGAAAGAAGCGAGAACGAGAGATGAGAGAGCGTGGATTTATGGAGAACGGCGATATCCCAGTACCTAAGATGAGCCAAATGGCCAACAACAGACTGACGGACTGAAAACACAAATAAAGAGCCATTTTTATGATGTGAATGGATGGCTTCGCTGCAAGACACTTGGCTGGATTTTATTTGGTTGTGGCTTTGACCCGAGCCACTACATATTTCTGTTTTATGAAGAGACTCAATGGCTAAGACAGCAGCTAACAGAGTGGCGCGAACTCTCTCACCTCATTGGAAGACCAAATAGGAGGAAGGAGAAAAAGAGCAGATGAAAGGCAGAGACAGAAGATGGTGGCCCGATGTACTCGACTGATTAAAAAACCCCATCTGTATCTGTGCCTGCTCGCACATACAAGAGCACGTTCATAATCACTAAGTTTGAGAAGATTCTCTTGAAGACAACAGCCCCTTTGGCATTCATCTTTCTCCCCGCAGGCAAACAAACACACACATACACTTGTCTTCAGTTAGACATTTGTTTTCTTGTGATTAGAAATTTGATTACAGTTACACTGATCAGGCATAACATTATGACCACATGTCTAATATTGTTTTGGTCTCCCTATTGCTGCCAAAACAGACATGGCAAGATGTTAGCAACAGATACTTGAAGTCCTGTATACTGTAAGGTGGGGCCTCCATGGATCAGACTTGTCTGTCCAGCACATCCCAGAGATGCTCGATTGAGATCTGGGGAATCTGGCAGCTCAAACTCGTTGTACTCCTCAAATTATTCCTGAACCATTTTTGCTTTGTGGTCAACCCCTCAGTCATCAAAGAATACCGTTTCCAAAAAAATGTGTACGTGGTCTGCAACAATGCTTAGATAGGAGATATGTGTCAAAGTAACATCCACATGGATGGCAGGACTCAAGGTTCCCCAACGGAACATTACCCAAAGCATCACAATATGTTTAAATAAACATTTCAAAATATTTACAGAACAATCAGGTGTTATGCATCAAATTTGATGCCACACAAATTATTTGTGCCACTCCAAAAATAATTTCTGTCCACTATGAGATAAAGAAGAACAACAGCCTGATACCTGCAGGCCTGACAACAGGAGATGTGTCACTCCTGTAACAGCTGTAACATTCAGCAGTCGCCTCATTGTTCTGACACACACACAACAAAACTACTGACTACACTAAGATAAGATAAGATAAGACTTTATTGATCCCACAACGGGGAAATTTTTGCGTCACATCAGCTCAGGTACAGATATATGAAGGAAATACAAAAATACAATTAAGTACAATCAATGAAAAAAAGTAAGATAATACACTACACACTAACTACACAAGATTTGCGCTAAACGTCGCAAATCTCTCACATCTCAAAACACAGCCGTCACTCCTTAAACTTCCCCCTTCCTAAACCACTAAATGCCATGTTGCCATATCATTTTTTGATTGGTCGACATGGTACATTTTTCCACCAATAGGAAAGGATGGGTTTTTTTGGGGTTTTGTTTTTGCTCACAGGCGGAGAGTGCTTTCGAGCGTTTTCCTTGTAAAACGCCGTTTTTAGCGTTTCTTCCCACAGTAAATATAAACAACGATATTATTCAGGAAAAAACCAAACATTGCATATTTTTATCATAAGTCTGGTTTTACGTGGCCTATCAACACAATTTAAAAACTGGTATAACGTCCACACTTTTTCTGTCAATTGTTCCGTCTGTACTGCTCAATGGTTGTACACGTTGTCATTAATGTGGCTTCACTCCACATCAGCCACGCCGCTTTGCTAGCTAAAACACCGGTGTCGGCACATTCGGACGCTGTCATAGCCTGCTAACGACGTTGATTAGCTGCCTATGTACGAATGTGAATCGCATTATTGGCTGGACTATGGGATAAGGTGGCATCGTTCTAATCCCATATGGGAGCAGCCAGTCACTTACGGAATAACACTGCAAAACAGAATTGTTAAAGCTTTAATTTTAATTTCAATTCAAATTTTTTTTTTTGTGTGTGCGCAACGCAGATTTTCTGTGCGCAGAGACCGTGCCAGCAGTGCGCAATTGCGGAGGCGCGCAACTTAGAGGGAACATTGCTGATCACTGCAGACTGGGAACACCAGAGCTGAAGTTTCGGACTTGACCCAGTTGTCTTGCCATCACTAGTTAGCTCATCAGACTAGTTCAAACACTCCCTTTTTTCCTGCTTCAAACACATTGGCTGAGAGGACGAAATGTTCACTGGCTCCCTAAATATATCCCACCCAGTAACAGGTGCCACGAGGAAGAGATATTCAGTGTGATTCACTTCACCAGTCAGTGGTCTTAATGTTATTCCTGATTGGTGTATCTACACAAGTTTTTGTGCTTTTATGCCAAATTATTTTTGTAAGTGTACTGTAATGTCCTTTTCACTTCAGTTTAGATAAAATGTTGCTCAAATTTAAGCAGAAATTATTTTTTTTAGCTGCATGGTAATCAACATGCAAGCACTAGCATCTAGCTATGGTAGCATTTGAGTTTGAAAAATAATGAAGTCTCTTCTCAGTAGATTGTTATTTTTTTCTGTGGTTTATTTAAAAAAAATCAGCAATACATACACATAATTTCTTTCCAGCCCTCGCCTTATCATTTCTGATAAAATGCTGGATGAAATGGTTTGGACATAGGGGTGAATCACAGCATTGTAAAACAAATTCCTGTATCTGGTAAAATAGTCATCACTGTTAAAATTAATTGCACCTGTAGCCTGGATCTCTGACAGGGAACATGTGACAGTTGTTGCTTTCAGAGGAAAACCCCACCGAAGCCATAGATGACTCAATCTTGTCCTCTGCCTTTCATACAGTATCTCTTTCAATCTCTCACACACATGCTAATCGTTCCCTCTCATTTGCATCCTAATGATTTCACTCTTCCTTTTTAGCCCTGTCCAATCCCTCTATTAAGTTATCTGCTGCTTGTGCTCCCCCTCATGTCTTTGTGTAGATGTCTGCTGACTTTTCTGTCTCTCTTTTCCGGAGATTATTATTCTGTATCATAGAGGAGGATTTGACCCTTTTATATTTGTCTCTTATAGGACAATGACATGTGCCACTCATGGATCTGCATGAAAAAAAGAAAGAAAATAATTTTGGTGCTGGATGAGTTGTTTTTCTTTAGAATTGAAGTTCTTTAGAATTAGAATGAAAAGATTACCAAAAAATTAGTCTTTTCCTGTAACATCCCTGCTGAAGACAGTTGCACTGCAATTAAACTCTACACAGTGAATTTAAATCTGTCTTGGCTATTTCGCTAAAGAGATCATAGGGAACAGATATACAAAAGCAAAAATTAATAAGTGTGAGGATAATCAACCAGGACTGTGGCTGAGGATGCATGAGGGAGAACCAAACTTGTTTAAGGAATTCAGAGTCCTCAGCATTTCTCTCTCTCTTTGTGTGTGTGCGTGTGTGTGTGTGTGTGTGTGTGTGTGTGTGTGTGTGTGTGTGTGTGTGTGTGTGTGTGTGTGTGTGTCATCATTTCAATGAGTATCCATGTGATACTTGGCAGTTCAGATTCAGAAAAGCATATACAGTTCTTTCATATTTCATGGAAATAGAGTATCTAGAGTTTCATAAAATAAAGCTTGGCCATATGTTTTCATTAAAACCAAAAGAACTGAACTTAATATTTCATTTAGTGGCACAAAATGATAATAAATTGTATTTGGTAATCGGTTATTAATTAGTTTGTAAACTTGTAAACTTCCAAGTAGCCAAGTGCCTACATCACTTATTAAATCGAAGTGGCATCTTGCAGAAACTACACTTTGTGAAGGAGTTGGGGAATTTCTGTTTTGGATCGATGAGGTTCTTTTTGGATTCTGAATATAAATAGTTAATGTAAATTCCTGTGAATGCAGATGCATGCTGTATGTATTCAGTATGGGCTCTAGCCACTGTTACCTAGATTTGGATTGAATCACACACAATCATGTAACATACACACTGAAGTCGCAACTTTTGTACGTATCTCAGAATGCCAGTAGTGTAGTTTGAGCTCTTGTAGGCAGAGCTGGGACCACATCCGAGGAGGCAGCAATCATTTCTGAGCCGACTGACCCGGAGCTGCGTCTAGCTGTGTGTCTAAGGTAAAATTATATTATTTCACTATTTCAATATTATTGTATATTCAGTACTTGTGCGCTTCTTCAGTCACAACGTGATTATTGTCAAATGCAGTGGTCTGATTGGTCAGATATGTTTATTTGGATCAGAAAAATTGAGCTTGGTTCGAAAAAACAAATGCTGCTAATTCATCCTGTAAATTACGCGGTGTGAACAGCCACGTTAAAAATGAGTACGAAAAATATTTTTATTACACAAAATATTTGCGTGTATTTGACACATCTGGTGTGTAAAACTCTTAAGGGTAGCACAACAACTATTTACTGTAAGTTTAATTATAAAACAGTACAATTATTAACAATGGTCATTATAAAGTGTCTCTCAGAATAGAGTTTGGATCATTAATGACACTGGACAAATGGAGCTGTCCAACAGCACCGATACCACCTGCACTCTTTCACTTATTAAATTCCAGCATAAACGGAAAGCAGACATATCATCCCTGGCAACTAAAGAAACAAATAATGAGTTTGTAGCTTTAAGATTTGGATTATTAGTGACAGCTGCATTATTTTGCATCTGCTGCCATGAAGACTTATTGTCAAGTCCTTGTAATACAGAGACTTTAAACTGCCTAACTCTAGGGGTACTTCTTTAAATGCTATACAGAAAAGTAGTGCATTTTGGTTATTAAAAAAATAAATAAAAAAATCCCTGAGTAAATTATGTAACATTCTTTATGTGTGTTCTTTAACATGAAGCCGCTTGAGAAGCATTTTTGGTTCAAAAAAGAATCTTTCCACAGGTTCCTTAGCAATTTTTTTAAAGCCAGAAGAACCATAAAAAATTGTTCTGCAGCAAAAGATTTTCATAAAAGTTCTATGTTGCACCAACTAGTTTAGTAAAGGGCTCCATTTTAATGGTTCTTTAGCAATTCTTTTAAAAATAGATGGCACTTTAATATTAAAATCATAGCAACAAAAAGCATAATTAAAAAAAGACAAAGGGAAGATATTCTTATTTGTATAGAGATGGCTATCAAGCAGATTTTACTGTTAACACAAAATTTTAATATTGCACAGCTACAGATTTTCTTGATAACACTTGATTTACAATCACTGTATTTTAGGGCAAGACTAAAAGACCCAAAAATACTTGAAAAAAGAAGCAGAAAGTACAAGAGTACAGCTGAACACATGTCGTGTGTATACAATACAATATCCTTGTAGTAGAGTTGAAGAGCATTGGAAAGGCTTCAAGAAATCGCCTATCACACCAGTTCGCGGAGATGGATTCATGACCAACTCAAGGTGTCCAGCAGCGATTGAAAAGGTCACGCATGTCGCCGCTGAACCCCTCAATGTCCCGTACACCTTAGCCTCTAATCTGAATAGTGTGTGTGCGCTGTGTGTAATCTGAATAGCAATAAGGCTGGCTGATAGATTGATGCATAACAGCAAGGAGCATGCAGAACAGGCAGGCTATTTTGGTGTCAGCTCCCTTTATTTTTCGGCTGGCACAGTTTCATTCGGCCACATGAGATTTGTAGTTCGGATGCCGGCTTCGAGGCAGGAAAATTACTTTAATCAAAGTTGTATTTTGTTCTTTCAAAGCACACAGTGACAAGTTTTGGCATTTGGTTTTGTAGTCTGCCCGTCTATGATAAAGGATATGTGTGTTTACCTTCTCTGTGGAGCACTTACGTTGAAAAAACTTGAATCATACTAATAATTTAATATTTTTTTTACCATATGCATTTCTCACTTAGTTATAAAGACATTTTGTCTCACTACAAAAAAGAAAAGTGAATGTAATTTTTGGTTGTAGTCGTAAAAGCATTTACAAATAGCCCTAGTGAGCTCATTTTATTTTGGTGGTAAAAGATAACCTCAAAAGGAATACAGAAATATAGTAAACATAGTGAATGACTGTTAAGGGTTCAGCTCTTCATAAAACTCAGAAGAGCCAGCAAGAAGGTGGTGTTACACTCCTGCACATAGTTTTGAATGACAGTCTCATCGATGTTAACCTACACAGAATATACTGAAATACTGAAAATACTGAACTTGGATATACTTCCCTTTATCCAGATAGTTTTTTTGTTTTTTGTTTTTTTACTTTTTTCCCCAAAGATATTCAGTATGTTACAATATAACATTTTGAATATGTATACCCAAACTAATGGGGCCCTAAATACTCAAAGCCCTCATTCAGAGTTATTAATTCATTGACTTTATTGATATGACAGGAGAACAAACCACTGAAAATAACACCATATAATGATGGTAATCAATCTTTTCTGTATGTAAGTCTTTTTCTCCATATTCTGGTAATTTTCCCAGAAGAGCACTAGTATGCAAAAATGAAGAAATCTATGTTTTCTAGATTTTTTAAAATGTTTCTAAAGAAAACAAACTAAATAAATAAAATTTAAACTTCAGCACAATTGGTGAAACATATATATATATATATATATATATATATATATATATATATATATATATATATATATATATATATTTAAATATATATCTATTTAAATAATATTTAAATATATATATATATATATTTAAATATATATATATATATATATGTATATGTATATATTTATGCGCACGCACACACACACACACACACACACACACACACACACACACACACACACACACACACACACACACACTTAGTTTCCAGTTGGCATTCCAGTAGCCAATTTGCAATCTTTCATTCCCCTCCTGTCACTGCTTCAAAGTCTGCATGCTTTGCAGCCTTTGGCACAATTGCTCAGACTTTGACGGAAAGGAGTAAGGACTGGACTGTCCTTTAACAATTACCAGCCGTGGTGAATATTAAAATAATATTAAAATGTCTGCCTCCATCTGCGGTTCTGGCCTGATTGCTATCTTAACCTCTGACTGGGGGAAGGGGGTGGTGGCGGGTGGTGGGGTGCAGAGCAGTTTGGTCTGCTCAGAAACACCAAGACTGAAAGGAGGCTCACTTTAATTCTCCTTGCTTGTGATTTCCTGGATAATAAGAAGGATGGATAATGTATGCATGGCAGATATTACTGTCCTGTGCTGCAATGTGTAGCCACACGAGTCTACATGCGTGCACACAACATCAGAGACGCACTCTCACACATATTAATCTTTCTGACTGAACTGTACAGTTACAGAGGGAAGGCAGCAATACAGAGCTATTATATTTGAATCATCATGATATCCTTCTCTCTCACACACACACACACACACACACACACACACACACACACACACAGTTCTAATCTCCTCTGATAGAAATACTGATGTGTCAAAGCGATGAGGACAACTCTTAAATCACGTTGGGCAAAGACACAGGAAGGCAAGGATGGAGAGACAGAGGGAAGGAAGGAATTGGGAATATGTAGACGAGAGAGAGGAAGTCGATGGACGTTTTACAGCATTTAGTGATGCATACAAAAGAAGACAAATTCATTAACAAGAATTCTTCTCCTGACAAGCCATGACATATTGTTCCAACTACAAATGACTCACAGTCGAACCTCAGACTGATATTAAAGGTAACTCTGCGACCCAAACATCCACATCCACAATCGCACACACACTCACACACAGTCCCTCATAACAACCCAGCTCCCAGTAATATTCAGTAGGACTCCTCTCTGCAGGTGATAAAGATGTGACGACCGATTCACAAACAGTCTTTCACTGAACGTGAAAACAGCATGACACCGATCAAAGCCAATACAGATCCAGAGCATGCACATTAATGCACACAGACACACAATGACCTGCTTAACCATTCAAATGAAATACAATACATATCTCATACAGAGGGGGGTCAAAAAAAGACTAATTCATGGCTGTGCTAATAAATCACACAGATATTATGAGAGCAGGGATTGAGAAAGAGGAGATGCGGGAGACTTTTTAATTATAACTTAAACATCAGAGTCTAAACAGGTCTCAGGGGAACCTGTGTAATGATTTCATGTCCCTGTTTTTGTCTTGGAGAAACTGAGGAGGGTTGATTTATTTTATTATTAGCATTATTTACACTATGAGATGAATCAAAAGACAAAGATGCTGCTAGCTAATCCAACAAGCATAACCAGCTTTAAACATAAGAGGGCATTTTATTCTTATATGTTTTTATGCTTTTAAACAGCACGGATTTCTTTGATTATATTAAAATCTTTATATTCACTGACATTCACTATCGTATACTAATTTCAGGGGTCACAGCAACCGTTACTGGAGTGGTGGTAGTGGCAGCAATTATAACAATATCAAAGAAAAAGTATTTTTGTCTTTAAAGTAACATTTTGCAGTGCAGTGCTGGTGACAAAATGAAGTTATACATCTGAAAGGCAAAAAATAGTGATATGAAAAAGTGGCATGAAAAATAATGACATCTCCTTGTATTTATATTACCCAGTTAAACTTTAATACAGAATAACACACAAAATGATGCATCATTCCTTTGTGCTCAGTCGTTGCACATTTCTTTAGTTGTTTTATGCACTGTATTTTTTATTTTTTGCATTGATGCTTTCTGCGTTTGTGTTTGTTTGCTGCGACGTGTGTGCATTCATTGCTATCCTCTTTTAAAAGACTTTTATTGGATAATTTAGCATGTTGTGGAAAGGAGAGCAGAATATATTTCCATATGAATAAAGACCACCTGTACTTAAGCATCATGTAGTGTTATTTTTAAATCTTGGCTCTCTGATAGGACTTGCATTGTTGAAAGGACAGGAAATATGACAAAGGGAGCAAGAAAATAAAGGACTAGGCGGCAGAGAATTGAAAATTCATTCCTGAAAGACATTAGGAAGTGCGCTATATTCCTTAACTTCTTGGCATCAGGTGGTCCTATCGCACCACAAGTTTGGACATTTACAAAATGAGCATCCATCACTGGTTCATTAGTGGTATGGCATTAGCAAGACCTGGGTATCTTCACTCAGCATTTGGCATTTCATATATTTATTTAGCTGTGTGTGTTTTAATGTATTGCTTCTAAAACTGTTCAAAAAACTTAAAGTTCATCTTAATAAATTCTGATTGCCTGTCCTGATAATGAGTGGCCTTAAAGAAAAACACACAACCACACACACACAGAGGGACCCCCCCATCACCACCACCCTTTTTTTTCTTTCTTCATCCCGATTCTCTTACTCATACCCCTGTTCCCCCTCCCTCTTCTCCCACCATCCCTTTTGTTCTGTGCACTTCTATTTATCACGGTGTGAAGGTTGAAAGAGATATTATTATGGGGTGTCGGGCTGGAGAGAGGAGACAGGGGTAGCCACACGGATCGCGTGGGGAGAACGCGGGGCTAATGACGGGAGGACAGGCTTGGTCAGTGGCCTGTGGTACCCGCTGCATGTGATAGATGGAGACCAGAGGGAAAACAGGAGGGGAAAGGAGGGAGGAGGAGGAGGGCAGGAAGTCCTTCCTCTGCCTGTACATGTATTTTATTTTATTGTTTCTAGGAAATGACTGAGGAGGATTTCTACCATGTTGCGATGGGTGAAGAAAACATTATGTCTATGTGTGCTTGTAGGATATGTGTTTTGGAGTTACTTACTCATAGTGTGATAAAAAAGAAAAAATTTTTTAATCCTTCTTAGCGTCACATTAATTTCAATACTTTATAAAAACATATACAAACACAACAATATACAGTATATAAGTCATTTTCAATTTATCTTAAAGTTATTGTTCTTTGTTTATCTCATGGTGACTTTTGGGGGAAACAAATGGGGCTCCATGACCCTCTTGGGGACACTCCCATAGGGAGGGCTTAAAATCTGGGACTCTCCACCAATTGCTCTTAGAACTGAAGAAGCTTCTCGGATGAGAGGTGAAACGTCTTCAAGGAAACTAAAAGAAGTCCAGACGCTTTTCTTTACAAGCTCCTTAGACTGATTCAAGTCATGTTGGTCAACAGTTTCTGCAAAACCTCCAATTACTCTCTATGACATTCTTTTAAATGAAATAATTAGAAAATACTGCTTTGTCCAGTTTCTGTAAAAGTTATTACTACTTGTTTTATGATAATAAAAGCTGTTGTTGGGTGGTTTCTAAAATATAATGAACGTATGGTTAGCAAATGATACAATTAATGTCATGGAGAGTGACAACGTGACAAAAATAGGATAATTCCAATTAAAGACTTGTATGTTTCGTTTTTTATGCGCTGGACCAAAAAACAAAGCCTTATTACTAATAAAAACAAGTGAAGAAAAGATATTTGTAATGACTGATAATAACAGCTTGATAACAGCATCTGACTGTTACTTATTGCAATAATTTTTAAGGCCTTAATCTTATGCTCTGATAAACTAAATTTCAGTTACATTAGCACACAGCAGTTGTCGAACAAAACAACATTTTTGGAAGGCATTATCATGATATTGTGGAATTGTGCTGGTAAACAGGAACAGGAAGCTGGAACCTCCACAAAAGACAAATTTCCCCTTAACTTTCCAACACTTTGTATCGCTATCAAGTCATGAATCGATGTCATTGCTATTATGTCACATTACTGAATAACTGTATAGTCCTTCAATGTATTTTATTTTCCTAAAGTTTTTAAAAGCAGTTGCTTTCTGCAACTATTTGACCATTCTGCTCTGGCTATAATGATCCAAAAATAAACTGATAAAATTAATGCTTCCTCTGTCTGCTTTGCCTTGTTTGGTGCAATTACATGCTTTCTGCATAATACTGCATTTACATAATGCTCCTAAAGATACAATTGGGGCACTTTTGCTTGTTTGTGCTTGTGCTTTTTGTTGTTTGCACTAAAAACATAGAAAAAGAGAAATGAATTGCAATAATTATCATGATGAGTAATAATCATAAATATTTGATCAAAATACAATCGTGGACTTATCAGGAATCACAGTTATTTGTTTAATGGTTGAAAAATTTATATTTATTTATATTTATTTGTGTTATGAAATTAAAAAAACAAGGCAAAAATCATTAAATAGGAAACATATATTAGACTACATCTCTTTCTACTCTCTGACACACACATGTAGTCTTGTCTAGAAACAATATAACAAAGAAGGTAGATGAATATAAAGGCTGGATATCAGACTATTCATCACTGAATGATTACCGGCTGACAGCAGTAATTGAAAAACACTTATTGGAGTGGTTGGGGAGGAGGGCTGGTTCAGTCCCATCAGACAAAAGAACCCTTCCAGGGTAAGAGCAGTCTAAAGGTGATGATAAATGGACATATTTTCAAACATGAGCTTCAGGTTTTCTCTCTCTCTGAAACGTAGCATATTAAAAAGATATAAAAGGTTCTCTTTCAGATATTTAAATATGTATATACTCTAAAAAAGTGCCAATAAAATGTTCAAATTTCAAGTCTTGTGAAATAACGTGTTTTTATATTGGAATTTTTTTAAAAGATGATTTCCAGCTCGACTTATTGTTTTATGAAACTTTTATGAAATTTCCTCCAAAGTGTTGGTGACTTCGATTCTTGGAGCACACAGTGATGGCAGTGGATGCCATTAATGATGCCATGATGATACTAAAGGGCTTTTTTTTTCTTTAAAGGAAGAATGCCCAGAATTCAGTACATAACACAACAATATACTTCATCCATAACATGCTTGGCTTGCTAATTTATGCAGATTTTTTCAGGAACCACAGGCAAAACACTACATTTTCAGCATGTTCACAACAGGGCAGCACAGGATAATTCTTACTTAATTGTGGTAAATTGTGGTATTTAGGCTACTCAGCCAGAAACAAGTTGTTTTGTTAACAAAATCTAAAAACAAAAAAATAAAAAATTCTCTTTTTTTTTGTCTGGACTACAAAACTAATGAAAGTAACGAAACCGAAAAACGTAAAAGGGTGTTCTCACACAGACGCACCCAGACCTCTTGATTGAAAGCAATGTGTTTAAATTGCACTGTACCACCAGGAACTTCACTTCTTAATGCAAATTTGGTCAGTTTTTCATTTGGTCAGCCACTGAAAAAAATGGGGACATCTTCTGGATTTTCTTTTCAGATTTCTGATTTTCTGGAAAATAAAAAAAATCTAAAAATCTAATAGATGTCACCATTTTTTTTATTTTTTATTTTTTGTCCAAGTGGCCCTCTCCCCATCCTCTTCTGTAGCCTCACTGTTAGCATGGGGGTGAAAATTTGGAAACACTGAAAACTAAAAGGGCTGAAAGAAGTCCAGTATGCCCTGGGTATTTTGTGTTAGCCTAACACTGGCAGCCTGAGCAGTTACACAACGCCGGTTATCAACTCGATAACTCAACTCAAGGTTTCCCAAGCTAAGTAGGCGCACATGGACTTGGAAGCAACTGACCAATCACAAAGATTGATAAGTCTATTGGTAGCGGAGCACTGATTTTACAAAGGAATATAAAACTATAATATAAATGAATAGGTTACACACTTAAGCAACACCAATGGAGTAAAATCAGTAGTATTGTGTGCGAGAGGAAAAGCTCTGTACAGTAGTATTAGTAGTATTGTATATGTGTAAGCATATACAGTACACATATACAGTAGCACTGTATATGTGTAAGTGCTTTAAATGTTCTGGTCAGTAAGAATGGAAAAGAGCTTCTAATAGTTTATCTTATTTGAGGAAGAAAAGCAGGTAAAAGTGTTACATTTTAAAACTGCTGATCTAGCTCTTTACATTTCCATATTTAAATGGATTCCCACGGAGTTTATAGCCACCATAGCCATAAACTCTGTAAACGATGTCATTCTACTACAAAATTTAACACATGATGATTTCATTTCTGAGCCCTGTGACAGCCTGGCGACCTGTCCAGGGTGTACCCCGCCTCTCGCCCTATGACAGCTGGTCTCCAGCACCCCCCGCGACCCTGAAAAGGATAAGCGGTAGCGAATGGATGGATGGATTTCATTTCTGGACTTTTCACCCTAAATGGTTCAGTCTGGACTCTGTTCAGACTTAGATGCATTCATTCACATGTTCCCTTTAGAGCACACCACAACGGTGTCCCCTACATCTCCTTCTTCACTACATCCATGTATCCACTCTGTGGTTTTCCTCCTTACTGGCAACTCCATATTCAACATCCTCTTCTTTATATATCCAATACTGCACAACTCCCAAACATTCTAAACCTTGCCTCTCTAACTTTGTCTCCAAAATGCCGGACCTGAGCTTCCCTCTAATATACAGTGTGCCATCATACTCATGCTCAGAAAAGACTTGAGGCTATATTTGTTACAAAGGAGCTTCAACAAGTGTTAAGAAAAGGCTATGATTATTGTCTATGACTCATCCTCTCTCCACCATCTCCACCATGCATTCCTGTCTTCACCTTTCTTGTGCAAAGTCCGTTAAATACATGTATTTAAACATGTCTGCCTTATGCCTTGCTTCTAATGACTTTGGTTCCTCTTCTCTCCAAAGCATACTTCCACCTGCTCTCTACTCTCACTACAGAGATCACAGTGTCATCTGCAAACATCACAGACCAGATCAGACTCCTGGCCAACCTCATCTGTCAACCTGTTCATAGCCGCTGCAAACAAAAAGGAGATCCTAAATAATTCCACTGCCACCTTAAACCTATCACAGACCTCTCCACTGTCTTGTTGTACTTGTCCTGCACCCCCCTCGCATACTTCTTGGCCACTCCTGACTTCCCCATGCAGTATCACAGCTCTTCTCTTGTCACCCTATTATGCACCTTCTTCTGACCTTCTCTGTACTTCTCCAGCAACACTCTCAAAGCAAACATCATATTCGTAGTGCTTTTTCTCAGCATGAAGCCATACTGCTGCTCACTGATTATCACCTCTCTTCTTAACCTAGCTTCAACAACCTTTTCCACCATCTTCTTGGTATGGCTCATAAGATTTATCTGTCTGTAGTTATTACAGTTCTGCACATCACCCTGTAAATCTGTATCAGCGCACTTGTTCTCCACACATGCATGTCTACAACACGACTAATCCTACAGTTACAATATCTAATATCTGATTTAGGGAGAAAGAACCAAACAGCCTCCTGGTATCATGAGAGAAGCAGCAGCAGGAACAAATAGTGACTTTTCAACTGTATCATTCTCCTAGCAGCCAAGAGTTATGTTAAAAAAAGAAGCTTTTTTTCATTTGAAATATGATTCATTGACACAATATTTTATTTTACTTTTAATCACAATACATGTGTGACTGAAATGTTAGTATTAGCCTGTCTCCTCTCCCAACCCTCCCCTTCTCTTTTTCCTGCCATTGTAATATTTCACGCCCTCCTCTCCTTACAGTAAGCGTCATGCTCAGCTCCTGTGCCAACATATCTATCAGGATGCTGTTACTTAAGAAGCCATCCATCTCTCCAAGCCAGCTCTCCCGGATATTCAACACAGCCAATACTTAACACTGCTTTTTAACCAACTAAGACATCATCATTACTTTGAGGGATAGGGTCTTTCTGAGTGGAGTTGTCCTCCTATTTCATCCCTCCTTCACTCATTCTTTTGTCCTCTCCACAACTCTTTCATCCGCTGTACCTCACTCTGTCATTCTCATCTCTTTTATCTCTCTAGAGAGAGTTCAATCACTTCATGTCCTGTCCTCTACAATGTCTTGTCCTGTGTAATGATGGGCTTGTACCATTATGTTCCTCGAGTGTCCTGTCCTGTCCATTCCTGTCTTATTCCATGTAATGCGTGCCCTTCATCGATAGCCAACTACCGTCTGTCATACAAAATCTTGCGCATGCACTTATCAGAGAAGCAATTATGAGACAGTAGGTAACAAAGAGATTTGGGGATTCTCAGCATATGTTAGTCAGTTAAACTTTTTCCTTCTTTGCGGGGGCTTCTTTTTGATAATTAAATAAAATGATACAAGGCTAGAATTTCACAGGCTGAGTTACATAGTTATTATTGCTTTTTCGTTTTTGTGCTAGAGCTGTCGGCCCATTTCTCAAAAACTTTCTCTTCCCTTCTTTTGTTTGCTCCGCTAGTTTTTCATTTGGCATGTAAATTCTTTCCTTACACTCTTCTGCCATAGCCTGTTAATGCATGAATATCTCATTGACTCGTTCTCTGTCTCAGCCTTTCTGATATATGCATGTTGTAGATCGTCTCGTCTTGCCTCCCACTTTGTCTCAGCGAGGCTGACAGACCACAGATGGCTGTCTTTGATCTGCCATAACGAGCATCTCCATGTCAAATTACAAGGGGACCGACAGGAGAAGAAGGAGACGGTGAAACACAAAACAAAAAAGATGAAATAAAGAAAGAACTAGGTAGACTCAGCTTGAGAACTTGTGTCCCTGTGATCACAGCAAATGAGACCATCGCTGTTTGATCACTTTATCAACAAAAACGTCACGGTTCCCTTTTGCAGATGAAGAAGAAAGCTAATAAATTTTAAAAAGCAAATCATTGATGAAATGCTCAGCAATCCATTTCAGTGGCTCTGTTGTAATTATACCTCAAGAAGTTAAAAGGGAAAGAAGGACGTAACATTCTAGGAAATCACATCAGATAAAAACAAACGCATACAAACAAATTGGATGAAATAGCAGCTAATTTTTTAAGACTGTTTTGGTATGTACATCAATCAAATGAAATAAAACTTTATTTTAAATGTTGATTACATGTTTGACATTTAATTAAATAAAACACAATTTTCAAGAAGACTTTGTCACTTTTTAAAATGTATATAAAATAAAATAAAGTGGTATGCAAATTGTATTTAACCTATGTTTAAGTCTGTGAAGGTTCTCAGTCATCCAGGTCATCGTAGTCAAAGGAGCTCGCAAAGAAAAGCGTCTGGACTTCTTTAAGTTGCTTGAAGACGTTTCACCTCTCAACTGAAGGAGCTTCTCGGATGAGAGGTGAAACGTCTTCAAGCAACTTAAAGAAGTCCAGACGCTTTTCTTTGCGAGCTCCTTTGACAACCTATGTTTAACTTAATCAGCCACAAAGACAAAGTGATGTTTTTTTTTAATATATGCTCAAGATGAGTCTAATTTTGATGCTGTAATGTGTTTCAAAAACACTGGAGGAAAGGCAACAAAAAATATTATAAATGTTATTCAATTCAACTCAATTTTATTTTATTTATATAGCACCACAGTTTGGCAGAGTTCCCTCAAGGTGCTTTATATTGTAAGATAAAGACCCTGCAATAGCATACAAAACTAAATCTACATACATAATATCATTATAGGGTTCAGACATTCTCTTTAAGGTATGAGGCTAAAAAATGTCTTTCAGGCTTTTGGGCAGTACTGCTTTAAAAACAGATAAACGTCTGGGGTGTAAATCCTGCTGTAGGCTTGGAAACACTTCTGAAAAACACCATTAAGAAAAACAGTTCATTGCTACATCCAGAAATATGAAAGAAAACTATTATTTGAAGGAAGTAACATCTATGAAGGCCCCATTAATGCTGACCAAGACATACAGGTTTTGGAGCAACATGCACTGCTTTAAAAAAAAAAAAGACTTTTCAGAGTGCAGCATCAGGTTCTTTAAATTTCTGGGATATTGATCTGATCAGTTAAGTATCAGAGGGGGTTGTTAATCAGTTTCAGCTGCTTTGGTGTGAATGAAATTGACAACAGGTCTACTAGAGGGGCAACAATGAGGCAACCCCCAAAACAGGAATGTTTTTACAGGTTGAGGATACTGACAGTTTTTGCATTTTTTGCATTTGGCACAGGTCATTATCACTACTGGAAGCATTAGGCAAGACCTGGACCCTACAGAGGTTGCAGAGGTAGCCCAACTGCTCAAGGATGGCAATTCAATCCTCCCACCGCCAGAAGGTTTGCTGTGTCTCCAAGCACAGTCTCAAGGGCATGGAGATTCCAAGAGATGGGCAGTCAATCTAGGAGAGGCCTTTAACCCATCAGCAGGACCAGTATCTTCTCATTTATGCAAGGAGGAACAGGATGAGCTACAAAATGACCTCTAGCAGGACGCTGGTGTAAATGTCTCTGACCAAACAATCAGAAACAGACTTCATGAGGGTGGCCTGAGGGCCCAACGTCCTGTCCTCACACTCCCAGCACCCTGGAGCCAGATTGGTATGTGCCATAGAATACCAAAACTGGCAGGTCCACCACAGGGGACCTTTATACAACACCTCTGGCACATTATGGTTCAGTCCAACTAAGCCAACAAGGTTGCACTTCAGACTGTCTAGAAGCTGATTGATACCCTAGTCCTGATCTGTAAGGAGATCTCCCACGACACTGTCTGTCATCTCTGACCTTAGGAGCATGCTCTGGTGTTGTCAGGCATAAATACAAACATGTGGAGGCCATACAAGCTACTGAGTACCGTTAGGAGTTGCTACCTACCACATAATTTTTTCACTTCTATTTTGAGGGTGTGTTTGAATTCAGCCCACCGTAGATTTTTTTCCCCCATCAAATGATGTGGGATTCCATTTTCATTCCTAACACATTACCAAGTCCATATCAGTAAAGATATGCTGCAGTGTTCTTTTAATTTTTTTTAACAGTGTATGTTGCCGTCCACACAACTTCAGGAAAGGACAACAGGACTATGTCAATCAGCATTAATGCCTGGTTACTAAACCAGTCTTCTTACAGTCCAAACCTTTTAACTACTAATCTGTTTAATTATGAAAACAAATATTGCCTGATCAGCTGAAACATTTTGTTCTCAAAACTATAGTAATTTGTGTCTTCAGTTCCTAGACACATGAAGTGATACAATTATAAGAGGTGATGTAAAAAAGTTGTAAACGTGTCCTTGAATGGCCTGTTTTTTACATTTCTGGTATAATTTTTTAAGCACAAGATTTTCACAAATCAATAGACTTTCTCATTTTAACCATTTAATCATTTCTATTAAATATTGGATTTAAATTATTTGAAAATCTTTGCATTCTGTTTGTATTTTCAGTTTATTTTATATCCAATAATTTTTTGGTATGTAACTGCAATCCCTGCATTTTCCTCCCTCTTTTTACAGTGTGCTTTATGTTCTTCCCCACTGCCTGTTAATATGGAGTAATAGTCCTGCCCAAAGCTTGACTCAGGCCACTGCCATACTGTTAAGAAGCAGCCATTTGAAAACATGGGCAATCTCATTCTCCCTCTCGCCTTCTCTCTCGCTCTTTCTGTCAGGATCTTGGCAGCTCGTGGGAGGTGCTAATGGAAAAGCTCCTGCTCCTGTTCTCCTTGTTCACCACACTAATGTGAAAGGCACCATCCATGTTACAGCTGTGTGTTGCCATGACCAGGCCACCCTGTCATAGTCCACTGGTCACCCAGCTAATGGGCCGACCACAGAGGAGAAAGGTGGGCTGTAACAGATGGAGGGAAAGAAAAGACTGCTATCAAATGATGCAGACAGAAAAACTAGAAACTACTCATATCCAATTTTTATTATAGTAATAGTAATATTCGAAGAGAAACCTCCTCTATGTCTGTGTAGGTTCTCAGTCATCCACGTCATGATAATCTAAGGTGTTTGGAAAGCAAAACAAATGGACTTCTTTAAATTTAAAGAAGTTTTCTTCCTGATCTCCTTAGACAACCACCTCTATGCATTTTATGCACCATTAAGCTGAGAATTAGCCAGTTGTCTGTTGAAGCAACTGTTACAGTGTGTTCCCTTTTTTTCAACAATGACATTATTACTTACAATAACGAAAGAATGGCTTTCTTTCACTCTACACATTGCCCTTGTTCTTGTCATTTAAAAGACGATGGATAATAAAGCGTTTGGTGATAAACTGTTAGGTAATGTTTTAATAGAAAGGACACACATATATATATATTTTCTTGGTTCTACTGACTTTTCAATCATCTTCTCTCCAGAACATACGTCCACCTCTCCAGGCTCACTTCCACCTTCTCTCACTACACATCACAGTGTCGTCTCCAAACGTAATGGTCCACAGCAGACTCAGAGGCAATGCCTGAAGGAATTCCAACCCTTACCTGAACCCCTTTGTTACTCTTACCATACACCTCACCACATAAGATGTAGTCTAACCGTGTGTACTTTCCTCCACTCTTATACATACTCCCATGCTTATCCTCCTTCCTGAAGTGTTAACCGAAGCCATTCTTTTCACAACATCTTTTCTTCACATTTCTGTCTTTAGCATAATGCCACTCCCACTTAATCAAACTTACTCCACAACTCCTTGTCCTCTTCTAACTGCCAGTGGAAAATATTTCTGTTCTACAGAAATATTTTCCACTGGCACCCTGTTGATCAGCAGCACCAGAGGTGGTCACTGTTAACCTAGTATGGAAATTTCATTCTTGATGATCTGCATGTTTGGTTTGGCAAAGACATCAGATGCTCTTCATGACGCGACCCTCCCGATTTACTTTGGCTTGGGACCGACAGTAGAAGTACACTGGTGTGTGTACTTGTGGCAGAGTTTAAGTGCTTACCATATGTTTGTCTGTAAATCTGCATTTACAATACTGTGAAAGAATGAAAAAAAGGGAAATCAATGATGACCATGGCCCTTTCTGATCACTGTTAAAATGATAACCTGATGATAGGTTTCTTTTCTTATTAATGATTACATGGTATCGGTTAGGTCTGTGAAAGATGATACTTTTTATCCTTGCCTTCTGATGTTGGTAGATTTTTTTAGCACAGAAAATTATTGAATAATTGAGCTAATTTTGAATTTAATTGAATATTTTGCTAATTTAAACAGCATAAAAAACATAGCATGGGAATACTTTGTGTTTGTGTACGAGTGAGTGTGTTTGGGAGAGGTACCATATCTATATGTGTGTACCTGCCAGAGTCTGACAGCACTTCTTGTTTCTTTTACATATTTCACAGCAACCATGAGCCTGAAACGCTTCTTCTACCATGACAAACACACACAAACATTTGCCATCTAATTCTGAAACCAGACAAGTCTGCCCATTCTTTTTCCTCCTATTTGCATCTGGACTACAGCTTAAGACAACATTCTTCCAACTTTGTCACATTGTGTGTTTCTACCAGACATCACTGCACTCTGAATGTGTGTGTATCTATATGTTGTCTCCTCACAGAGATCATCACTGGAGTTCTGTAGACAGAGGTGTCCCTTAACAATACTCAACTGCAGTCCACCTGCATTACTTTGTCCTGCTGAAAAAATAGGTTTCAGTTTGTCAGACCCAAACACAACTGTAGTTCACAGTTGGCCTGTATAACTCTGAACCACACAGACACAAAGGTAAGAAGTCTGGGGAAAAATAAAACTGCAGCAGCAGAATATGTTGGGAGCATCTTTTTCAGGGGTAGCTGTTCAAACTCCAATCTTATTTTGTATGCTCAGTCATTGCTTTAATGGTTATGGCAACACTGTACTCTCACAGGTTACTGCCAACAAATAGGAATGTGACAAAACTGATAAAGTCCATCAGACCTACAAGAAGAAGCAGACAGGACTCAAACAAGGAGCCACACTGTAAGATCCAGTTCACTTATTCACAGGTAAAAGTGAGCAATTAGAAAGCCCTCACTGAACACTGAAAAACTCTCTTAAAAAGTGCAGCTAACCTGGTGGTATGTTTAACAACTGCATGCATTCATGCCTTTGTCAGGATAACTACTTATACAATGCAGTATAGTCAAATTAAACAGTGTATACTTTTCAAATGTATTTTATTACAGTAAGAGAACGTTTTTTGACAGATATTTTATTGTCTTTATTTTTTCCTGTGCTACTGTTCTCAGCAACTTCTGGAATTCAAGGAAACATTTTGATTGTCTCCACTCAAGATAATATCTACTGGGGGCCTGGAAATGTATTTTGATTCCAAAAGACTGAATCTACTTGTGAATTAAATAATAAGCCTCTCACCTTGATAAACTAGTTTATGATATCACGCTAACCACAAAGATAAGACAAAAACCAAAGTGGGAAATAAAAACTCCACAAAGTCTTAAAATAGCTGTCCCAGGAAGACAAACCCTAGTTTCCTTGTAAGAAGTCTACTCTTCATTCCCTTGACATGGAATTTGTCTTTGTCCAGGGTAATCTGAAAATACACTACTGTGTTGATTAGATATGTGGACATGTTGGTTTTTACAGACTGAATAGCACAGGACAGAAGAGCATAGTGAACTTCCTGGTGAAATGTCCATTCTGAGCAGCTTGGTAACTATTTTGTGCAGTGACAGATGAAAGACAAATTCTCGGTGACAGAAAGAGAATAAAAATAGAGAGCCAAGTAGATATTATGAGGCGAGGGGTGCTACCATCTACTGAAGAGGTCATTTACTTATGACTTTTTAGAGTTAATTTATGGCTTGTGACCTTTACTGCTTGCCTTCTTCCCCTCTCCCATCCTTGGCACACAGATGCCCTGTAATAATCTTGCAAAAACGATTAGGCTGTGATGTGGGCCTTGTTTGGACTTAAAGGTGGAAAACTTCAATGGCAAGCGATCAGATTTAAGCCGCTAGATTTATGTGCTGAGTGGTTTTAAAAGGTTTGCATTAGCCTGCCATAACACAAGCACAGACAGACAGGCAGGCAGAATATCAGGTGTAAAAGCTCTTTCTGTCTATCATACACACTCTATTGTTGCCAGTTTCACTCCCCCCACCCCGCCCCAGCACCGCCACCACTACTCTCTTCTAACTGGCTCTACTCTCTCATTCTCTGTCACACTCTCTCTGTCTCTCTGACAATTGCGTTATTTGGCCTTATCGAGGAATATGAAACGCCGTGGCGCGACATCGCCTCTCCGAGCCCAACAGATATGCCAATTCATTTCTCAGCTGGCGATTTGACAAGCTAGACTGCTCCTCTTGAAAGACGTCATTCAAGCGCACAGCCGCTGCCACCAAACCCCGCTCCCTTCCCCTCTCGCTTTCTCTCTCTCCTCAGCCACCTTCTCTCTTCCCCTCCCGCCTTTATCCCGCTTTCTCCATTCCATCTCCCTCTCTCCTTGTTGCAATCTGTGGAGCTTTGCCTCATAAGATTGAAAAGGGCTCTTTGCCCACGCCAAAAAAAAAAGCCTGAAAAGAACAGGGGAGCTAAAGGAGAAGAAGAAAAAACTTAGCCCCTCCCTCTATCATGCTCTTTCATAAAAAAAAGAAAGAAAAAAAAGGCCAAAGTATTGAAAATATAAAATGATGGGTGGTGGAGGGAAGCAAGCGGGTGATAACATTGTGGATATTAGGGGCTGGAATTGTGGGAGATGAGGAAAGAGAGTTAGAGCAGGTTGGAGGGGAGACAGAAAATAAATAAGAAGAAGAGAAAGAAGAGGAGAGGAGATTGGTGCTCTAAGCTGCGGGTGTTTGAGGGGATGACACAGCCACTAATACAAGTGTTTAAATATTTGATGCAGGGAGGGATAAAGCGGGATCGTCTCGCCACGGAATTGAGTGTCAAGACGAGAATCTATTACAGACAATCTTTGTGTGTGTGTGTGTGTGTGTGTGTGTGTGTGTGTGTGTGTGTGTGTGTGAGAGAGAGAGTGAGAGAGAGAATACAAGGCAGATTTGACAGTGTGGCGGAGCAGAGCAAAGCCTTCTGTGTGTTGTCGTCGCAATCTCCTCACCACCAATTCACCAACCCAACCCAACAACACCCCTCCCCAATCCCTGTTTCCACCAACACCACCACCACCCCACCTTCTCTTCACTTAAATGTTTTTCTGCTGTGCTTCAGTAGACGCTTATTATCATGTCTTTTGGAATGGAGGTTTTTGGGCAAGGAGCGAGACGTAAAGTGGGCGAGGGAGAGACTCTGATAGAGAGACTGGGGTGCACTGGGGCGGGGGGTAAGAAACTGTTCTTTGAGAGTGAGAAAATACTCTTGAAGCTCTGTGTGTGAGAGTGTGACAAAGCGGGAGTGCACCTGGACATGCAAAGTAACCGCTACCCATTCTGCTACCACACTGAGCAGTATCTCAGTGTGGTACCACGAAAATGCATGAAAGAATGAAAAAAAAAGAAAGAAACACACATGAAGTGTCCTGTACTTTTTCATAATCAGACTACGATGCAGTGTGGTGGATTTGGTAACAATTAATTTATTTTTTCCTGATTTTTCTTCTCAACATTTTTTGGCATCTTCTTTCAGTGAAGTACAAACTGGAAGGGAAATATAGATTAACTTCTGCAAGCTTAAAACAAAAATAAATTTTTGGAAGATTTTAATTTTTAAAGACTAAACTGACTAAACTTGTTAATCATTTATTAATTTTTGGGACCTTTGTCAGTCACATATGTTTGAATATGTATTCGCCCGTAGAGAAATCGTATGGTGATTATCCAGGATACTGAAGTGACAAAAACAGCTAAAAAATTAGTTATCTAAGCATCTATTTAGAAAATATAGACATACTAGGAGCAGCGTTATGTCAGCGGCTCAATGATCCTAAACATTAACTATATGGTGTTATAATAATTAGCAAGAGTAACGAGTCACAGTCTGCAAAGTATATACAAAGTACTTCATCATTAAAGACAAAATATAGAATTACCTGCTTTATTAACTTTAGTAATGACAGCACATGAGGACTGGGAAAGACAGCAGGAATAGAAAAACACATATATAGCATCAGACATAGACAGGGAAGGGAGCTTTAACCGTGAAACGATTGCCCAAATAAGCATTTATTAAACCTTCTGATGAAATTTAAAAGAAGAAATTAAATATAAATTTCGTTATTTGAGTTTTTTGTTAGTGTAGTTGGTATTTTTGTTCCGTCTATTCTGGTTTTTTTTTTTTTTTGGGGGGGGGGGGGGGGGGAGATTGATGATGTACACACTGATGATGTAGAGGTCTCACAAATTCACAAGAACTCATGTATCAAATATGATAGACTTGGCGTTACAGGGTTAACAACTTCTTTAAAATCAGTAATACCACCACCGTTTGCTTCCTTTTCTCCACTGCTGCTTTGTCCTCTTGTTTAGATTCTATTAAATTCACTTAAGAAACATCATCTCAATCTCCCCGTCTCACTGTTCTGTGATTGAGGGCTTGTGCACTGGTCAACAGTGATCCCAGGCCACATTCCACTCTCACCTGTGTGTAGGTGTGTGTGGGTTTTTTTTGTGTGTGTGCCCATGTGTGTGTGTTCTTTAGCTGTCTAGACAGGGCCAAGTGCCACTTTAACCCGCGTGTAATGAGGGCAAGGTGGAACATTGTTAGGGAATAAAGCTTGTTACTTTTAGTCCAAACACACTTGCAGACACACAAAAATGCACTCATTCACATGGACACACACACAAACACACACACACACACACGTATTATACAAACACACACATTTTATCTAAACACGCCTTAGCTAACACTGGGTCAGGGTTGACCAACACCATTGACTCCAATTTAATCTCGCCCGTAGCTCAAATGTGTCCTGCTTGTTTCCTCCTCTCTCTCTCTCTCTCTCTCTCTACGGTAACATTGGAAACTAACAGCTGAACTGCAAGTTTGTGACTTGAAAGCAAACGAGGAAAACGTGTCTTTCAAAACTTCCTAAAAACTCATTTGACCCAAGATGTATTTATTTTAACCACTGAAAGGAGGCAGCAGCGCGATTATCAGGTTTATGTCAATTTTTACATGTTTTTAAAAAAAACGTGTGTCATTTCTTAAGCTCGTTAACAGAATAGAATTTAACTTACCGGGTGAAGTCTTTGGTACTGAAGTTGTATCATTTAATGTTCATTTTAACTGTAGAGCTAAACAGATATTTTCCTGGCTCATGAATTTAATATTTGCTTTTAGATCTTCATCATATTTGGTTATATATATACATTTCCTGTGCACGCATAGCAATTTTTATGTTTGTCTGGGCTAAGTCTAGTTGTCCATCTCTGTCAGTATGTCTAAATAACGGCTGGATAAATCCTTTATCTGTGTGTTTTTAAACACTAACACAGGGAGTGTAGATATACTGTAAACCAATTATAAGACATCAGTAATTCTTTAAAATTTGTCTCCTGTTTGATTAAATTCATCCAAAAAATTTTGAGCAAACTGACAAAAGAAAAAAATACAGGACATGCACATAGTCCATTTAGTGGAAGTATTACATAGTAAGATTTATATACATAATACACAAACACCCACACACACACACATATCCTAACACACTTAACCTGACTCAATAATACAGCTGGGGAGTGTTGTGTGCAGTGTGTGTAGACTCCAGATCAGACACCCTGTGACATTCCCCCAGCCCCCTACACCCACATGTGCATACACTTACATATGCACACATGGCACCCATCAACTCCCCCCGTCTCTCTCTCTCTCTCACACACACATACACACACACACACACGCACACACAAACCTCCCCCCTCGTACACCCACTAGACAGTGATTCTATGTTCCATGTCGCCACCCTGTCTTGTCACATTTCCTTCTTGTCTGCCACACTGTCTCTCTCTCTTCCTCTTTTGTACTCCCTCTGTCTTCCTATCCTCCCTCGTGCTCTCTTCTCCCATCCCTCCATCCAATCAATAAGTGCTGGCACTTCCTTCCACAGCTCAGGAAAAAACAATTAAAAGCCATCGATCCCAAGCACACACTCGTCCATGGACGCGCTCAAATACGCACAGACATGCACACACTTACACGCAAAAAACACACACACATGCAAACACGCGCACAGCCATGAATATGCAAGTGGGTCTCCTTGACCTTCAAAGACAGGGGGAAAGCCAGGTGACTTCATTCTTCATGGGACTGCCACTGGATACATCTGTCGCCCTTCCACCTCTCTTCCACACTAACTTCCACACACACATGCACTCTTACTGACATATATGTGACATATACACGCAAACCTACATGTGTCTGTAGGTGCATACATGCATTTTTTTTAGATAGACACACATACACATAGGAAAAGTTATTAACATTTAAAAAGACATCCAGAAGTATCCCTCTATGAGAATGAATAAACGGAGTCAGTGAAGTGATTTCCATCAGCGGCATCATTATTAACCAATAGGTAATGTGTATTTAGTTAACAGTTATACTTTCATAATGCAATGTCCTCTAAACAAACTTTTCTCCAACCAAATCACAAAGTTGGCCAAATCAGAGACAATTTCCTTCACCCACACATCCACCAGTTGCAACCAGTTCATCAGCAAAGATGACAATTACCAGTGACAGTGGGTCATTTTTATTTGTAACTCAGCAATTTTATACTCTGCTGCTATCTGGGATCAAAGAAAAAAAATATCAGTAAGGATCAATTGGATCAACTAGCATTGACGAGGTGGCAATTTAATTCACTACTTTTTTAAATCACAAAATGTTTCTAAATGCAACAAAGTGTCCATGAAGTTTTCTGTTTATTAGTTTTACTGTCTCCAGAGAAAACCAAGTCTCTTAAGAGTGCCCTCTTGCTGTCAAGTCTCTATGATCCAGGTGATAGATGCTATGAGTTGATCAAAATGTTTATGTCTGCATAAACATTTTGCATAAATGTCATTCTGCATTTTGCATAAATGTCTGCATGCACTCATAGTAACTGAATAATTCTTGCTTCACAAGAAACATGGGTGTGTTCTGTGCTTTTTGCCTTTGGTTTCCATCCTGGGGAACATTTGCCCCCTTAGTTCCTTGATGGAGGTACTGAGGTTAAAAGAAACCTGGACAAAAGCCTGCAAGCAAGGTAAAAACTACTTTCATATTCATCTCATATTACTTTAGAAACAATTCTTGTAATGTTTTTACAAGGCATCCATTGTGACAAAACAATGCTGGATTGCTAACCTCACTACCTCGCCCAACAGTCTTGTTATTCCTATTGTGAATCAATAATGAAAACACTCAAAAATGGTACACACAAAGGGTCTGTGGAGGAAGGCAAAGACTGTGTGATCAAGGCAAACTGTCGACTACTGCTGTTAACTAGAGAAACAGTTTGAATCACCTTTTATACTTCGGCAGTTGTAAAAGGCACAGGGAGTCAGAGAAAATAAGAATTTATTCACATCAGTTCAGACAATCTATTAGTTCAGTCCTTCGTTCCGCTGTGCGGCTCTCACAGACAGAAATGCGGTAAAGAAAGAGAAAAAAACTGAGAAAGAAGGCAAAAAAAAATGCGTATGTGGTAAGCAGAGACGCAGAAAGTGATAGAGAAGGACAGCAGTCACACTCTGGCTGTTGCTCAATGAGGGAGTGGCCTGTAACGCCACCTCTAATCTGTGTCCAGTCAGCCCTACACACACAGATGAACACACACACAAACACACACACGCGCGCTGCTACAGTTCCTTCTGCATGAAAAATAGCCACATCTCTGAGCTGCTGAGTGACATGATGCTTAGGAATGAAATTCTTTTGTTGCTTAGATGTTTTTTCATCATGTGTCCATGTGAGAAGGTTGCTGTCAGTGCAGGCCAGGTGTTGCTCAGGGTCCACTGCTTCTCTTTTGAATTGGAGAGTTTGATAAATGAAGAGAGCGAGGGAGAAAAACAAGGAGTGCGAGAGAAGTTGATGAATGATCGCAGAGTGATGGATTGACTGCAATTCTCCCACATCTTAAGTTTCTGCTGCTGTTTTTTTATGGCACCTGAATTTGTCAGTGGACACGGTTCAACCAATCTTTAGGGATCACTGATACCTGCTACTGTACATACACTACTGCTCAAAAGTTTAGGGTCACTTAGAAATGTCCTTGCTTTTGAAAGAAAAGCACAGGTTTAAAATAAAGCAACTTTAAATATTGAAAATGACAACTATAGAGCCTCATCTGCAGCAATGTGGGCCCCTTACCCAACTGTCATGGTGAATAGGAGGATGGATAATGGAAAAAACACAACTTAACTAGAGGAAGAGTCTGTAGTTTGAAAAGAAAAAGATTCTTCAAGTGGGCAGCTTCATCTCAACATCAAGAGGGAAGAGGCAACTCCAGAATGTAGTCAAGAAAGTAAAAGGTTAATTTGGGCAAAAGAACATGCAAAGTGAGAGAGTTGGACAAATGTAAACTGGAGGTGTGAAGAAGAAAAAAGAAAAGACACTAAAGGAGAACCCATCTCTCCTCTAAGCATGCTGGGGAAACATGATGGTTTGCATGCTCTGCTGGAAGTTAAAAGATGATTTCTAACAGACAAAAAGTATCTGGAAAAATGAAGGCCATCAGTCCCTTTCGCAGAACTGAATCATAGCATGTATTTGCTTTATTCGAATGTCTTTCTTCTTGCATCATTTCACTCTACCGCATGTATTAACATTTTTGTTTAACTTTAATTTTCATTTGCTACTACGTGTTGTTTAAGAGAAGAATAGCTCATTCTTTGCATGGATTTGTTGGATTTCAAAAAAAAATTCTGCAGCTGAAACACTGTCAGTTATTGCTGCAGGAGGCATTACAGAGTTATAAAGAAGAGTGAGAAGAGTGAGACACTTCTCCAATCTTGCCATTTTATTTGAAGTGCCAGGTAGCAAAGCCACCTAATTCTAATTGTGCTCAATGAACTCAGAGATGACCTTTAACCTGCAATACCAGAGGCAATAAAATTTATTCCAACTCTTCAGTATTCAACATCAGGTTCCTTTCAACATACTGTGGCTTTTTTGGCAGAAATTTACATCCTGCACAGTGGAGTTTAAAGCAAAATGGCAGACAAACAAAGAGGACGGAGAAATGATGGTACTGACCTTGAACCCTGCTCTGAAAATAATCAAGCCGTGGCTGGATGTCAGGCACGGAAAGTCTTAGTAGCATATTTGGAATTGGTTTGGTAGTTTGGAGGTTGTGTTTGTTCTTGTTCTGATCGATGCATTGATGTTAATTATCTTTAAAACCTTTATTAATGTAAATTCATTCCATTTTTCCTTAATAAAGTTTTACTACATTCAGACTCAAATTGTGATATAATACATTAACCCTTTCATGCATTGTGGTCACTACAGTGGACAGCTATTCAAAGGCCGTTTATGAAAAAAATCCTGATTGAGGTTGTCATAATTCATGCATGAAAGGGTTAATTGAACTGTTTTAATTTCAGGACCATGGACAGCGCACACACCACCAGCGGCGGAATATAGAAATAAACTTTTGTCAGTCAGTCCGGTCTGTTCTATCCCTTTAATAACAGAATGCTACAGAACAAGATATACAAACTATTGTGATATGGCTTACAGTTTTAGATCGGAGCATGTCAGTGACTGAAGTCTGTTTCCATTAAAACAACCTTCACTGTCAGACTGACACTATAGGCCTACATTTAACATACATGTGCATGACTTGTGTTTATATATTTTTATGATTACAGTTAACATGCTGCACCTGTCGTGTTAGTAAATCACCTGCAGCTGAATATCATATGGTTTGCAAACTTGCAATAAATTGCATAACTCTGGGTAGATTGGGTAGGCTATACTGAAATGAACCGACTGCTCCTGTGTTTAGAAAACAGTTTGATGCGTGAAAAATGCTTGCAAACCTAAAGCCACCTATCATCACTATTTTAGGATTTCACTCACTCACTTTTGCCCCATTTAGCAAACCTGGCCCTAAATGACCTTAACCTTGTTGTTTTAAAATAGGACACCAGTGGATTCTTCCCTAATTCCCATAAGTGACAAGAAAGGCATTTTGTATAACGTTCTTTGAGTGCGCAAGTAGAGTAGAAAAGCTCTATATACGAATCAGTCCATTTTCTATTTGCCCTTACGATCCCCGACAGCACTGGCTGAAATGCAGCCCCCAAACAGCCTCTCCTGTGTTTTACAGATGGCTGTAGACACTCACTGTTGTACCTCTCTCCTTACCTCCCAAATACATATTGAAAACCATTTGAAACAAAATTTTGATTCTTAAATCTGTCTTTATCACTTGAATTAAAGAAAAAAAATCAGAAAATGATCAGGTACATGGACAGAACTGAAAATGAGTGAAAAGAGCAGCCAATGCCCAAAGGCAATCTTTGAATGACCTTAACAAAGCCTGGACAACTGCTGCCCGAGCACAGTTGAACTAATTACACAAAGGTCTGGCTCCTTGGAAACAATATATATAAATATGAGGGGTGTCTCAAAGAGTTTTCCACAGTACTATAACTTAAAAATGTTGCATTAAAATGGCTTCATCCCTAATTAAAGTAATACACAGTCATTACATACCTATAGCCAAGCTATGTAAAAAGTGCATCCGGTGAAAAATAGTAACTAAATGCAGTAAACGTTGATTAAAACTCAATCTGAAAATTGGGATGCATCGTAACAGTAAACAGGTGTTAAAGTAGAATAATTTCTATTATACTGTGTATGTTTTTGAGTGAGCTGTGGCTTACTGCAGACAGTACACCTAATACAAACTGAAATATTTTCCTTTCATTCTTTTTTCCCATCCTTTTTGACCTCATTAACAGGTTTATTGTAAAGAAGCACTTCATAATCAATGGAAACATCAAAACAGTAAAAAAAAAGAAAAAAAGAATTCGATATCCATCCTGAGCCGATTAAGTTCTTCCATTAATAACGTTTATTTCACAATAACTGTCGTGAGCTGCAGCTCACCTCCAGGCCTGCTAGATCAATTGACATCTGATCTGATTGGTTAATCACAGCGTATGAGATTGTTTCTGGCTTCTGTCAATCATATGTGTTAATGTGTGTGCCCGGTCAATTGATTCCCAGTCATCTGAACATAATCCCTCTATAATTAATCAATTAGCCATGTAACCAACATCCAACAGTCAAGCCTGCTTGAAGTGTGTGGGTGTTTACTGCTGTTTGTGTATTTGATTAAAGGCCAGTATTGGGGAATGCATGAGTGTGTGCACATCTGTGTGCTGATGTTATCACGCTTGAGTTGAGATATTAGTAACAGGTGGCTAACTGGATCCCTGGGGCTCATGTAGATTTGTGCTAATTGAGAGATACATAATTAGTTTACGAGTTGGTGTGTGGAAATGTCTGTGTGTGTTTGGCTGTGTGAGGAGTACATGGGTGTGTTTAACTGCAGTGCTGTTAATTAAGCAGGTTAATGCTTCAACTGTTTTACTGAGTCCCATCTCTTCATTAGCACATGCGATTTTTGTCTACATGTATGTTAATTTTCTGTCTCTGTGTCTGTAGGTGTGAAGCGGCTGTATTAGTACATCACTGTCTGTCCGTGTCTACATGCTGACAGCCATAAACCAGCAGACGAGCATGTCTCTTTCAGCAGAGTCAATTTTACAGCTCTGAGTCGCAGCTCTGAACTGACAAATCAATAAAATCTGAGGAAGTTAAATAATTTAGCGCTGGATCTAATTAGTCTTCTAGTACTGCAGTATAGATTCCTCTACAATATTGATGACAGAGTGCCTGTTTATGGAACAGACTGGAGAACTAAGCTCTCTTTTTATCTGCTTTATCAGAGATGACATAATACAAATCGCCACCCCAGAACATGAACATGAATTTAAAGTGGGTTTTTCATTTTGGGTGTAGGATGCAGAAGGGGGACACTTAACTGATTGCGTTAAAGTATTGTTTTATATTCAGATGGGTATTTTTGACTCGATTGGGTTGTTTTGTTTGTATGCAGAGGTTACCACCTGATTTTACTCCCATCATAAAGATCATGCTAACTCAGTATGAAGGCTTTATAGTAGGGTCACTGTATTAGAATTTCAAACTATACCACTTTCAATACCATGAGGAAAACTCTGACCCCAGCCTGCAACAAGAAAAGTAATGGTCAAAAGGTAATTTTCTGGAAAAAGCATGTTAATTTTCAACTATTCTTCTGAAATATCAATTAGATTTAACAAAATAACCATTGAATTAATATAGTAATATATATTTTAGAGTCTTTTAATAAAGAAAGGTACAATAGCAAAAATGGCAAACACCTGAATCAATGAAAAAAAGAAGAGAATTATGGAAAAGTTACAAATCAGCTCTGGATAAAGTGTCGTATTAGTTCTAAAAAACAGAGCGCTCACTGTAAAGCACTGAGCCTATTGCTGACTGCATTTTAAAACCGACCTTAAAGTTGGCTACAACAGAGGTGCATATCTGCCTCTAGCCCCTCTCCCAGCTTTTTCTTCAGGCCTGAAATCTGCCTGATTAAACTGTTCTGCATTTCACATTTTTTCTCTGATTAGGTCTCCGCACTCTGGCTTACTGCTCTGTTCAGCTACACTTCCCCGCTGCTCTGCACAGCCAGCAACCTGACGGTTCTCCATGTGTCCATAATCTACTCTGCCACAGCTCAATATTACATCTGTGACACGTTCAGCCTGCAACAACTATTCACCTTTTACCTAACTACAGTCCGCTAGCTGCTATGTGTAATGATGAATAGATATCTAATGTGGCTATTGATTAGTTGCTACTAGTTACATGGCTAATGTTAATGTGTGTGGCAGTCAGTTTAACACTGATGATAACTGCTTAATATTTTGGTGTTTGAAGTTGTATGTGAGTTGGAGAAGGTCAAGACTGCACAGTTGTTATTGTTGAAAATAAGCATATGTATGTTTATCAGGATTTTTTTTTTGTTTAGAAAATTCATTTCTAACATTGATTAATATCAAACTATCTTTTTTGACAACCCCAGTTTATAATTATTGAACTCAGTTAAGTTTTTATTTTTAAATGTATTATAAATGATAAATAAATATCTAATGAGTCATAGTGACATTATAGCTCTTTTGTTTTCTTGTTTTTGATTGTACGACTTGTTATTTATGTCGCCGGAAGTGTCAGTGTTATGTTTTTCCTTTTTAATTTTGAATAAATATGGGTTCAGTACAAATGCAGTTGTAAACATTTAGGTCATTTGTGCATTTTTATATGGAAGAAAACCTAGACTAAAAATTGAAAATTATTTTGAAGATGATAGAAAAAGGGTAAGAACAATCATCACTATTCACCATAAAAGGGGATGATTTTAACCAACCTTTCAGTTTTTGGATACTGAATTTTGTCAGCCTCTCCAACTTTTTTTTAAATGAAACTTCAAAAACACTGAAGAGGCGAGCAGTTAAATGTTGTGTGATTTGAACCAAACCTGCCGTTTACATGTAGTGATCCATTCAACGTGAACAGTGTGACATGCTCATAAGTAATGAATACATCATGTATCCTCAGCTGCTTGAAAATGAGCATAAATCAAGGCATTTTGTGTTATTGTGCCAGAGTTCATTTTTTAATTACCGCCCTCATCTGACCACTTCAGCTTGGAACACGACATTTTTGTGAAACTATTGAGATGCCTGTTAAATTCACAGTGGAGGGAAAAAACATGAAGAACACGGTTGATTACATGGCAGATGTTATCAAAAATACTTTATTAATGGCAAAAAAACATCATAATCTAGTGATGAAATTCACAGAAATGACCACTTTTTTAAAAATTAGAACTTTTTTGTGTTTATAATCTGAACAATGTGCCATTGTTCTGTCCTCACGCACACAGGTTCTCTATTCCTTGTTTTGTTTTTGTGCTTCTTCCAGTGTCAGCTTGCATGGATACTTGGCGAACCATTCTGTGCATTATTAGTGCTTGTGTGCTCAAATGCTTGCATGTTTTCCTGCATCTGTGTGTGTGTGTGTGCGTGTGGTGGTTGTTATCAGTCACTGGGGTGGGGGTTTGGGGGGGGGGGGGGGGGGGGGGGGGCTATCGATCATCTCTTTTAATTACCCCGAGCATAGCGAGAGGCCTAAATTAACTCCTCTCCTCTCCTCTGGCTGCTGAAAAAGCCATGCATATTTCAGGACCAGGAGACCAATCGTATGTCACTCAGCCCTTCTCCTCTCCTCTGACAAGACTTATCACTGTTATTTATCTCTCCCGCTCCCTCCCTCTCTCTCTCCGTTGTGCAGCAAGCATGTTGCCTGTGTGCAAAACAAAAGAGTGAATAATAGATATCTATACAGCTCATGTGTGCTTGTAGTGAAGCAAGTGTAACAAAAGGGGAAAAAAAATGTAAATCTCAAGTGTCGCCATCACTGGTTTGTTTGTGTTTGTGTGTATGAGTATGTAGTCATCTGTGTGTATATGTGTGTGTCCTTGCTGCTATATGAGAAGCAGTCAGAACCCACAGAGATGCATTAGAGGTGTTTTACCATGCTGCTGTCATTGTGGCTTGTCTGCCGGTGATGACACTGAGCGCTATTCTTCTTCAAGTGACTATTCTGTAAGGGCCTACTCTGTTTTCTCCTCTCTGCCTTCCTTTGACCTGAGCTGGACTTTACCTTTGACAATGCCTTCTGCTAACGTACATCCTAATATCTTCCTAACAAACTAAAAATAATGAGTGCTCCCCATTTAAGAGATGGAATTCTAGGCAAATGCATGCAACGTTAAAGACAACCATACAATCATTAAAAGACAAGCAAGTACTTTGATACTTAAATCAGGTGTTGTGTGTTGATTTACTTCATTATTTGGTTAGATTAAAATATAAGAAATTATCTGTAGACAGGATATGCATTCATGAAAATGGACTTCATCTGTATTTTATGTGTAGCTTATGTACTAGCAAAAACATGTTCAGTGGTGAGTGGATTCAAATTTTGTACGATAGGTTCAATATTTTGTTTCTATTGTTCAGTATGTAACCGACTGAACTGTGTTTTAAAAAAATATTTTTTTGAAAATGAAAAAACACTGCACAACACTAAAAACGATCATTTTAAGATTCAAACAAGCAATATGAATCTAACAAGTAGCAAGTTGGTTTACTTGTTAGAATAGCAACTTACATAAGGACCTACCATTTCATGGTTTGGCTCACCTCCTCCTTCTCTTGTTAACCCAAGAAGTATGTGAAATTATTGTGGCTGACTGTAGTGACACAAGGTCATACAGACATTATAGGATTTCTTCTTGGTTTTTTTTTAAGACCCACAGCTTAGACAAAGAAATTGAAATACGGAAGCATATTAGTTCTGTTTACAGATTTCTGCCCTGCTTCCTGCCCTTACAGTCGGCCTTTTTCATAATGCTGCACTAGCTGATTGTCAGGCGAGATCAACATTTTGTTTTTTCTGCTCCTTTTTACCTCTCTCATCTGCTGCTGTCCTCACATTATATTTTTCCTCTCCGAGAGTGTGTCTGTGTGTGTGTAAGTGGGTGTATGCATGCAAAAAAGGGAGATTTGTGTTATACTGGTGAGTTGACATAGTAAACAAGCTGTGCCTATCTGTCTGTCTGTCTGTTTTCCAACAATGAGTCAGTGAGTCAGTCAGTCAGCTACACAATCAGTCAGCCCGCAGTCAGTGAATTATCCCACAGCTACTAATGGTCCGTCCTCAATCTCTCTCTCATTCCCTCTCTACACACACATACATACACACATCCAGAGCAGCCATCCTCTGTGTAATTTAAATGACTGTCAGGTCAGTGGCGAGAGCAGCACCTTGCCACGTTAAAAATGCCAGGCGGCTGCCATCGTCACCGCCAACAAGCTGCCCAAACTGTCACACACTCACACACACGTGGACACGCACACACATAGACAGAGCTGTCAGCCACCGGTCACAATGCATTTACTTAGTGACAGAATTCTAATTAGTGGTCTGGCTGGTGTCACCTGACTTGGAGAGAGAGGGAGGGAGAGAGAAAACGGAGAAAGAGGGAGATTTGTATGGCGGAAGAGATGTGTTGTGGGAGATTGGAAAATGTGGACGAGGGAGATGGAAGGGTCAGGAAAAATAAAGGCGACGAGAGAGAAAGGAAAAAGGGAAGGAGAAGCTTGGAGTGACAGGTAAAGTGATGGAGAAAAAGGAGATGAACATTAAAAGCACTAAACTATACGAAAGAAAACAAAGAAAGACAATAGAATGGAAGAACACAACTACTGTTGTTCGGCTGGTAACATTTACATAAAACACCAAATTATCTCCTACAAGTGACTCAAGCCATCCTAGTAGCTCACGTGCTTAATTGTCAGGTAGATGAGAGTGCTAGAGTTTAACCCCATGTAGCTCGTGACATGACTGCACCCTCTACCATGACACGCCGTCACTAGCAAACAAGAAGGAGGGAAGCAGAGAGTGAGGTGGGAATACAGGAGGAACACAACACAAATGTGATATGCCCGGGCCAGTGTTTAGTTTACAACATCAAACTTGGCTCTTTGTACTGATACTCAGAAATGTATATTCTCATCTATTTGTGGACAGGTCAGGTGGCTCTAGGCACCCACTGACATCTGACAGTTCACAAGGTGTGGATCCATCATGTTTCTAATGTCCACTGGAAAAGTTTCAAAATTCATGGTATGGTCCATAACATCACACTAATCAAGATAAGTAGAAGACAGACTGCAGCTGAATTCTGTTTTTTCATCCCTACTAATTGAAGTGCATATTTCAAGTAACGGTGGCCGCTGTATGACGAAAAACTGTGAATCTGTAGTGAGTGTAGGCTGTCAGTCTGCTGTTTACCTCAGCTGTCAATATGCTGGGTGTCCTTATCTATTTAATTTAGAATAGTGAGAAGTGAGTTATTGTGGATATCCTGAACTTTTCTGTCAGTAAGCACTGTGGTTTTTGCCACTGTCAGTGAAACTTTAAAGTGGTTCTAATATTATTGGACTCAGACATTTAGCAAATAAACCTTCATACGATGTGAGAATGTAATCAAACTGTTTATCAGAGGGAAGGTGTGATTTTCAAGACACTCAAACCTAACTTATCAGCAGTACTACTCATGTAACCGGTCTCTAGCCACATACAAAAAAAAAAAACAATTAGGTGGAACGCTATTGTCCACCTCAGCCACTGTATTCAAGATGACGAGGTAACATGGTGGCCTTTAAGTGTTGGATGGTAAAGGCCTTTACACAACGGACACAAAATCTGAGCAACTATTTTCTGCATTAAATATACTTTTCACATTCACAACAAGCGCCTCACTTTGCTTGACAAATTTGTGGCATTTTTTTTTAACCAAGCTCAATTTTTCCAAATTTCTGAATTTGAATTAGCAGATCTGACCAATGAGACCAGTGCATTTGGGAACAGGTGAAGTGGAACTGAAAATGTGCACCAGCACCAGCACAATATTTCATCTCAGACACATAGCTTGGGGGGGGGGGGGGGGGGGGGGGTTAAACAAAAGCTTCAGTCCCAAGAGAGATGCAGTTGCTGCATTGTTTCAGTGGTCAGTGAAGAAGCATGCTGAACACTATCAGAACATATGGAGAGTTATCCTGTTTATTTTTGTCATATGCATGTTTGTTCCATTGTCTCTTTTGCTTTTTAACTTCTGGTTGTCATGTTAGCTCAAGCTATGTGCTGTATTGCACCAGCTCAGTGTTTACATAGTGAGAACTGATCAGAGCAATTATCCAGTTTATTGTTAATGGCCATCATTAGGCCAGAGTAGCTATGTCTTTTGATCATATAATATCTGGCATGGAGTTGCTATCTAACAGACAGAGTGAATGCTGTCAGAGCTCAGTGGATGCAAGATTGGTTATGTACAGTAGCTCAGAATAGGACTTCAGTATCTTGCTCTCTTTCCTAACCTGTGTTAACCTCTGTGTCTCTTCCCCTGTACTCCAAATCCAAGTTCACCACTCCATTTCTCCACTCAGCTGCCACTCTTCCTCTCCAGGTCCTCATGTGCTGCAGCTCTCCCAGCCTAGTTTTGTTTCCACTGGAGTTTTTCAGATGCCATTGTTGGAGTCACAACTCTGTCACAGCTTCCTTTGTCCAAAATCACAGCTGTACATCATTTTTAGCTTTATCTGCAGGTCTTCTTCCTCGTACTGACACAAATTTTTTTGTCCTATATTACTTTTTTTGGAAAGTTAGACTGATAACAATTAAAGTAGTTGTTGAAATTGAAGGAAAAAAAAAGAAAAACAGCGAGTTTAAAAAGCCTGAGCCCAGGGTACAGAAGAGGCTTTTAATCCCATTGAAGAGTTCATCCAGGCCCTATTACTGAGCTTCCAGAGTAGGGTTATGGGGTTAGCTCTGACCTATCTGGGCTGCAGGGGCGTAAGTCCAGAAGAGAGAGGGGGTTCAGGGACACTGTGAGACCCGGTTTGAGAGCTCTTCATGGGGTCACACATCCAAGAGGTTCCCCTCCATCCTGCTCTCCACTCTGGTACTATTAACTGCCAGTGTGAAGAGGTACTTAATTTCTCTGCTCTGCATTTGTCTCTCTCTGTCTGTTGGCCCACCTAGCTGCTTGTATGCTAGTCTAGTCTACCCCTGAATGGTTAAAGAGAGGGGTCCTTGGGACTCATATTCAGCTTAGAGAGCTCTTTAAGGGGCAAGCAGGTAGTGAAGTGGTCCCCTCAGTCTTAATCAACTTCCACACCTTTCACACCTTCTCAGCAGCTCTTATGTCAAGGACCCACATCAATGTTCCCTCTAAAGCTGGGCATACACTGTGTGATTTTTGGCCCATTTTGAGCAGATTTTTCAGTCGGGTGACTGTTTTGGTGATCGGCCCGATTCTGGCCTTCATCGTGCGTCGTGCATCGTGTAGTATACGTGGGGTAACGAGAAGCGATTAACACCTCACGACCAGCTCCCGATCATGAATCGCTTGGTCGGGAGGATTTCAAATCCTCCCGACCGTCGTGAGGGTGTCACAGCAGCTGCTCACACTGCGCACACGCAATCACATAAACGTCGGTGAAAAAGACAGCGTAGTACGGCTGTGCAGCGTGTGATCTGGACACAAGCGATGGAGGCACAACTTGTAGAACTTTGGCGAGCTCATCCAAGCCTTTTCCATGTGGCCTCACAAAATCATCACGACCACAACAACCATGAAAATAGTTGGATTTACACTGCTGCTCAATCACAGCTGCCTGATCAATGTAACAGACAAAGAGTTACAGGACTCTCTCCCAGACCACAGACTCATACTCATAATACAAGTCAGAGCTTTATAAAAAAAGAAAAGAAAAAGAAAGTTGTATTTTCAAAATTGGAGTTCAAGTTATTTTTACTTCCAATAGTGTTAACATACTACACAGGTCAATGACTACATTTTTGTTTTACATTTTCATTGTAAGTGGCCTAAAGCAGTTAATTAAAAGTAGTCGAACATAAATGTGAATGCTGTAATTTGATTATCTTAATAAAACAGGAAACTTGGATGGATTCGATGCTGGCGTGACCACAGTGCACACGTCTGATGTCGCTCACAGTGGTCCAAGGGATCGCTCAGAGAGTTTGTGTGTTCGCTCAGACACATGAAAAATTAGAGGGAACATTGACCCACATGCAGATCCATAATTGGCAGATTTCTCTTTTCTAATGTGTAATCCAGGAAAGAAGACGCCACATTTTCAACATAAAATTCTGTTAGAGTAATAAGTTACCGAAATACTGCAGATGTGTAAAAAGGTCTGTGTCAAGCTAATAGTTTTCACTTAAAGGCAAAAACGGTTAATGGGTTCTTGAGTTGCTTTGAGTTAGCATACAGGCACCAGAAGAAGGGGGGTTGAGCTCAAAGGCAATGTTAAAGTCAGCCTTTCAAAATACACGTTAATTCTTTTTTACAGGAGTCAGGCACCCTTGCTAACAATTTTTAAATTGTCACTTCAAACATAGATATATTTAATAAAAACAAATATTATTCAGTTTATTTGGGAAAATTACATAATTCCCTACATTCATCTAATGTTTCAAAGATATGTGGTGTATAACTTAAGTAGCTCTCTCTTCTTAAAAGTTTGCTTACTCTAGAGAATGGGTAAATCTTTTCAATACCCTATAATTTCAGGGTACAGTCAGTTCAGTAGACGCTGCCAAGTCAGTATTATATCATTGGGATTTCACATGCACTGTATCAAAATGTTACACCCTGTATACTATTCATTTTTAACTTTGAATTGAAGTCCAGGAGTTAAGATTCCCAATTTTTCTAATTTAATTAAATTTCACTCAGTCCAGCTCTCTTTCAGAGGGAACCCATAACGACACTCGCATCCCTACCTGTACAACCAGTCTGGTGTGGTTTAAGGGTCAAGAGCCTTGCTTAAAGGTACCGCAGTGGTGAGGGTGGGGAAAGTGCTATTTCAATTTTGTCCAGTATTAAATATGCATTGCTAAACTCTAGGCTACAACCATTAACAGGGCAGATGGCTGTGTTTCAAAATATAGTATGTTTCTGTGTTTTCCATTTTAATTGAGAAACTCTTTATCTGAGCTCATGTTTTTAACTTCATATCACAGACATCAAACTACTGTAAAGTTTCTCTTGTCTCTCTTGTCGCTGTACAGTGAAAAATATCTACACTTCTTCCAGGTGTATCAAGAAATAGGAAAGAGCTCCATTTTGGATCTATTTTAATGGTGCACACTGTCACCTATTCATCACTTTAAACCACTATTGACTGGTGAAACAGCACACTGTGGATAATGAGTGTATTAAACCAAACGGACAGAGATTTTCATTTCTCCCATACATCATATGCAAAATCAAAGGGCATGGGGGAACGATTTATGCTAATCTATTAACATTTCTATCAAGGTCTTGTCAATATCATGATTTGGGAAAAGTTGCCACTTGCATTCATGAGCTTCAGTGTGTTAGGACTGAAATGCATATGCAGTGTGTTTAACTGGAAATGTGGGACCGTGATCTCTTCCACAGCATGTCTTTATCCTGTCTTCCTTCTCTCACCCCAACCGGTCGCAGCAGATGGCCGCCCCTCCCTGAGCCTGGTTCTGCCGGAGGTTTCTTCCTGTTAAAAGGGAGTTTTTCCTTCCCACTGTCGCCAAAGTGCTTGCTCATAGGGGGTCATATGATTGTTGGGTTTTTCTCTGTATCTATGAAGCGCCTTGAGGCGACTTTTGTTGTGATTTGGCGCTATATAAATAAAATTGAATTGAATTGAATTGAAAATTGAATTGAATTGAATTGAATTGATCAAGTAATCCTGCAATTAGAGAATTAACTTGGTAAGGGTTGGTCAAGTTAGTTCTCTATTGTCACAGACCATATGACACTTTTGTCAGAATGCATGGTACAGGTACTACAGACCAGCATAAGGATGTCCCCTGTGAAAGTTCAACTTATACATGCTTCTTTTCTTGACCATGACTTGCAAGCACTTCATTGAACACAAATAAGGATTTTCAGCCATGCTAGTGATACAGTTCTAATGAGTGATTCACCATGCATGTATTTTTTTAGGGAGACACATTTCCCATCCGTTCACATTCACTACCACTCATGGCAATATAGGAAACTATATAAGGCAGGATGGGGCGAAAGGCAGCGTACATCCTGGACTGGTTGCCAGTCTATCGAAGAGTGGGACCCATTTTTCTGTCAAATATATTCTGTTAAAAGGATGAATTTTCATATTAAACATGGACAGCTTTTTTTTCTACTTTTAGCTTTGCATCTTGAGAACAGATATCCCAACAAAGGCTAACAGGGATAAAGCTGACATGTGTGCCTTAAAAAAATCCCCACCGATCACCTATTTAAATCTCTAATTGTGACAGGCATTGTGACATTTCATGATCTCAATGCATTTCTTCTTTAGCCATGTCTTTGTTGCCTTATAAGTATTTTGGGGTTATCACCATGCTGGAAGAAATCCATGATTCGTTCTGAGGAAAGGGAGGAAGGAGATTCTTATCCAAGATTTTACGGTATCTGACCCTGTCCATTGGCCACACAGTGCAGTGAAGTCATTGTCTAACATTAGCAGGAAAACCTGCCCAAAAATTTAACATTTCTATCTCCATGCCTGACCGGGAGAGTGGTATTCTAATGGTCATACTCAATATTTAGCTTCCCCTAAACACAATGGGTTAAACTAATGCCAGAGAGCTTGATTTTACTTTTATCTGACCACAGAACTTTCTCCCAAGCTTTCTCCGAATCATTTAGATCTTTGCTGGCAATCTTAAGATGTGCCTGTACATGTACTTCCTTGAACAGGAGGACCTCCCAGGTGCTGCAAGATTTCAACTCACTGAGCTGTAGTGTGTTATCAATGGTGTTCTTGGTGACCATAGTCCCAAATGCTTTCATATCAATAACAAACTCCTGTGTAATTTTGGGCTGATCCATCACTTTTCTCATGATGATCCTCAGCCCACAAACCAAGATTTTGAATGGAGCTCCAATCCAAGAGTCACTTTATATTTCTTTCATTTTCGCATAATTGCACCAACAGTTGTCACCTCCTGATCAAGCTTCTTGATGATCATCTTGCAACCCACTTCAGATTTGTGCAGGTCTATAATCAAATCAAAGACTTTTCTTGTCTTGTCTTTGGTTTGCCCATGGTAGTGAAGAGGTTGGAACAGAAGAAACAGATTATATCATGTGGACAATATGTCTAATATGCATAAAAAGTTGAGATCGGAATTATCTGTATTGATTGACTGATTGATATATCTGTGTTTTACATGGACACAGAGCCAGTATATGGGAGCCATAATTCTGTCTGAGTTCTGGGGGATCAAATACTTATTCCAATCAATGACATAAAATAAACTGATACTTTTATGTAATTTTTTTTTTCTGGATGTTTTTGTCTCCATTAAAATGAAACTACCGTAAAAAATTAGAGAGTGAGTCATTGTAAGTGAGGAAACTTAATTATTGCCCCACATTATTATCTCTTAACAATTAAATGCATTACTTTTGGCATGCTTTTGGATGTGATGTTTCTTATTTCAACAGAATTTTACAAAAGCATATCTAAATAAACAAATCCATAAACACAAAGAAACAAGAAATGAGCTCATATAGCAGAAAAGACCCAGACAGAAGAAGCCATTGTTACTTTATGGCCTCTGTGTGGTCCCTGTGGCCTTGACTTCCACTCCGAAGTGACAAAGCAGTGTGATGTAATTAGAAGTAGGTGTGTTTGTGTGTGTGTCTCTGTGCTCATATAAGAGGTGTAATTAGAGTCATGTCAGTGAGTAAATGTGCTATGACCCAGACCTCTGTCAGAGCACAACGTACTGACAGCACTGCAGAGACCCGAACACACACATTCACACATTAATAACCTCTGTGCTCCATTTGACCTATTCAGCTTGCTCTAAGATGCTTGCCCAGCTGATGGACGGGGTGCATGTGTGGGTGTGCATATATGTTTTGCAGCAAATAATGGCAGAATAAGACCAGCATGAGCAAGAGTTTATGTCTACGTGCCCTCTTTCCTGAAAAATTTTATTTGCGCTCTTTTTTTTTCTTTCAATACCCCCATTCAATACCGCACAGTGATGAAGTCATTTTTGGTAAATGTTGCAGGACAACAGTCAGCATTAGGATGTATGTACTATTACACCATTGGACAACATCAAGTTACTGAATCACTTAACTTTCCTCCTAGGTTGTCCACTTTATCCATTCTGGCCTTTTCTTGATCATCTTCCATCTTTCTCCAAACTTTCGATTCAATATTGACCCTCAGTTCTTTAATATAAAAAACACGTTTTTGTTTTTTTTAAATTGTCTGGACTGTCACAGAAATCCGCAGGTAGCAGACATATATGATTTGGCAGAGATTTATGCTGATGCAACCACAAAGTAAAATTATTTAACATTAAAGTATTATATTACATTATATATAGGTCTTTAAATGAAAAAAAAAAGTGTTTCTGTCTCCATCATCAGTGCTGGGGGTTAACAGAATACATGTACTGCTGTTACGTATTTAAAATACAAAATATGAGTAACTGTATTCCGTTACAGTTACCGTTTTAAAGGGTGGTATTCAGAATACAGTTACTTTGTTGAAATAAATGCACAACAATCTTTTCCTGTTTCACAAGGTTATGCCCTCTCTATTTTTGGTAATTCCACGCTGGTGGAAGCCCAAACAAAACACACATTAAGAGGCTCTAATGCCTGGGTCTCAATCTCGTGACCCATGTCACCCCTAGTTACATAATGACGTGAGGAAATATTTTTTAAAAAATGCTCTAATATGAAGGCAATAAGCAGAGTGTTAGAGGCATAGCCTTAAAGAATGTAGCCTCATGGGCAGTGTAGTCCGTGCTGCAGGGAGAATGAACTGCCATACCAGTTATGTGTCTGGGAGCCAGGGAGGGAAAAAAAGGAGAGTCGAAAAGTACGAGTTGTCACGGACCAGAAACGGGAAGCAAGCAAATATAATAATAACCACTGCAGAGTGCCTGACGAGCCAAGTTGTAAGTAAGCTATTAAGACTCGACCGTACGCTGTGTTCGTTTTTTCCTCTGAAACAATAAGTTCTGTTGGAGCAGCCTTTCAATGCTTCTCTCTGTCTCTCGCAGAGATGCAGAAAACCAAGTAAAGCTAGTTTTCGGCTACAAGCCCAACACGGAACCCGACGTAGCCAGAAGTGCCTTTACGGTTTTACGCCTTTACGGTTCGGAGCCGCAGACCTGTTTTATATACGCGTGGAATAGTTTTCTATATGAGATCGCTGCAAAAAGTGCAGCCTTACCCAATGTCCACCCTACTGTTACTCATTTATATTAAGATTTAAAAATCTAGTTGGTATTGGTATGGCGAGTAACCTTCAGTAATAGTAACACATCACACAGCAATAGTACATTCATTAAGCTGTAAAATCCATTACAATATATTAAGTAATCTAAAGTATTCAGAATACTCTCATTGAGTAACGTAATGGAATATGTTACAAAATACATTTTGGGGCATGTATTCTGTAATCTGTAGTGGAATACATTTTAAAAGTAACCTTCCCAACACCGTCCACCATAGGTTAACATTTTTTATTTTAGCTCTAATGGTTAGTCAGTACTGAAAGGACTGAATTTGAATCTGATACAGGATGAATGAATGATCTGGACTTTGATCATCTCTGTACAAAAATGCAGTCATTTAAAAGATTCCACACATTTCATATGGATACTCCATTTGGTGTGCAGTTTTTCTTTTCAATTCATTCTCATTTAGTGGGTTGTTGCAATTATGAACACTGCTACAGTGTCAAGGTAAGTTAATACTCAAATGTTTGATTTAATTTCTCTCTTTTTGCCTCCCAGAAGGGTTACTAAAATAGTTATTCACATCCATGAGGCAACATCATTAATGGTGCATGTCACAATATTATGATCCCTGACAACAGACACCGAAGAAAAGTTGGATGAGAAAAGCAAAAAAAAAAGAAGCATGGAGTGAGACAATGGCAACAGGCTTCAATGAATTACACTTATCTTTCCACTCTTACCAACTTCATTCATCTGTGATGGCATGCATCCTATGAATTATAGAAACAAGCTCATAATAAAACAACAAATGTATTTCTCAAGGAGAGCTACTGAGGTATTAACTAAAACATTAGCATAAGCTATGTCCTCTCCCTAGCACAGTGATTAACTAACAGCATGTACAGTATGTGTTTGTGTGCTGTATGTACAACTCAAAAAGAACAGACAGGACTTTACACCATTCAGCCGCAACATTAATGACATTCTTGTAGAGTGAATAACATTTTTTTAATCTTGTTATGAAGTAATATTGTCACGAGAAACCTTGGGCCCTAAAATCATTTAGGCGTTACTTTGATACACACCACCCACTGTGCATACGGAAGTTATTCACAGCACTTCACTTGTACCACATTTTGTCATGTTACAGCTTTATTTTGAAATGGATTATGTTCATTTTTCATTTCAAAATTCAACACACGATACTCCATAATGGCAAACTGAAAAAAGTTTTCTTGAAATTTTTGCAATGACTGGAGCTGGGCAAACCGAAAGACTAGCAGCTTTTCTTTGGTGGTTTAAACATGCACATTGTGGATAAACTGATGGAAAACCAGCGTGCAGGGCAAGCAGCAACTGGCTCTGCTTTCCCTATTCTGAGGGTTGGGCAGCAATTGTCTACACTCGCCTTTCTGTAAAAGTCCTCGCATGCCATTGGTGTATTCCCTAACCAGTTGTGAGCAGTTGATGGTAGTTACTGGAAGTTGCTGTGACACTGATTGCTAACACCTCTTTCACACAGGCCTAGGGACTGGTCCATGACCCCCTGGTAACTGCTAGAGAAAAGTATCCCATTCCTGTGTATTCCACATAGGGACTGATTTGATTCCTTATCAAATTCCGTTATCGATTCTCATTGGCTGGGCTTTGAGAGTCACCGCCATTTCTAATCAGCACATCAAAGACATTACATTCAGGTGAATTAATTACATGCTTGTGCAGGTTGGACGTATTTCCCCTCTTTGTTGTGATCAGTGCTGGGGTCAGTAAAGTAAAGAAGTTAACACACAAATACACAGTACAGTAATGCAGTTCGTTACACCCAGGAGAAAGACATTCGTTATATTACTCGTTACCAGTGTTGGGACTAACGCGTTATTAAGTAACGCGTTACAGTAACTACGTTATTATTGTGGTAACGAGCACGGTAACTAGTTATTATGCCAAAACCAGGAAGGCGTTACTCGTTACTGGGATTTAAATAGCCTCGTTATTCGTTACTTCGTGTGGTGGCTATCGCGGAGCTTCCACAGATTCAATAACATTAGCAAGTGGTGGAAGCCAGCAGGTGGATGAAGGAAAAGGCAAGAGGAGAGACCCGAAGCAGCCGCCGGTCCGAGTATCAGGTGAACTGAACTTCAGGTAAGAAGTTATGACCTGCAGTGTATCTGAGTCACATATAAATCAAGTTTAGTTGGAGTTTATTTTCGTTATGCTGACTTTTTCGTACTGCGTGCTAGCTAGCATGACGGGGTTTCTATACAGCTGGGTGGGTGCTATGATGTTACTGATGTTGAACTTTATTTTGTTCATACGGTTAATTATTAGAGTTGCCAACTGTCCCGTAAAAAACAGAATCATCTCGTATTCAGAGAAAATATTACGGGTTTCGTATTTAGGTGAAAAGGAACACAGTTTGTTCCGGACTTCAGCTACAATGAAAAAGGCACAAAGCTGGAGTTATTCTGTGTTTACGCTGCACAGCTGCCTCTTCTCCTCCCATTCTCTGCCCCTCCCTCTCCTGTTTCTACTTCAATCATGAAACTGATCAATGATCAGCTGATTGGCTTTTCTCTCTTGTTTATTTATCGCCCACTTTGCGCCAGAAAGAGGAAACGAGCGGATGCCGCGCTAAACAACAGCAGCACGTTTAAGCTTGATCAGCTGTTGTTAGAATTTATTTAATATTACTTTCTACTATCAGCTGATGTTTGCTGGAGCCAAGCTGTAAAGCTGCTGGTCATGATATCAGTTTGGTTATGTGGTGAGAGGGAAACATGAAGATGAAACCAGGAGATGTCCTTACTGGATCATCAGAGCTGAACAAGTGATGGAGAAACAAGTTTACCTTTTAGGTGACATGAATGAGTTGAAGGGAAGTTATGAACTGTTTCTGAGAGACAAATAACACCAGGATCCTTTTTTTTACTTAGCTGACAGCTGGTAACTGTGCAGGGGCGGGTCTAGCAAAGTGTTGCCAGGGGGCAGGTAGGGCATTAACAGGGAGAGGGGGGCACAAGGAAATACTTTTCTTTCTTATTCTCATTTAAAATGTCTCGCTTTTAAAAAAATAATTATCTGAGTCTTACAACAAACGACTGATAGATTAATACATATATACCATCAGAACAGTGTACATCACTGTCACAACAGCGTTTGTTTTCATTCAAAGGCTTTATGATTTTTCCTATAATGGTGGGTCGGTCTCTAGTCAAATTCCTCGGGACGATTTTTTTTTGTCCCAGTCCAGCCCTGTAAGCAGCTCATCTGCAGTCTGGTGTTACCTACATCTTCCTATTCAGAAAGCAGAATTTCCGAGTTCTGAGTACAATCGAAAGCACCACGACTGCAGTTTTTGTGTTGGATGTAAAAATCAGGCTAGAATCATGCGGCGGTCAACGACGGTCCAGGCGTGGGATTTCTCTCATGGAAGTGTGCACATTATTTTTTTCCTTTCTATTGGTAGGTGGCACAGTGCACTTGTGGCAAGTAAGCAAGCTAGAAGACTGGCAGTCTGGCTGGGTATTCAGTTACAAGAGAATTCTGAGTAAAACCAAAGTTACTTTCCCTAGTAACTAGTTACTCTGAAAGTAACAAGTAACTTGAAGTAACTGAGTTACTTTTGATAGAAGTAACTAGTAATGTAACTAAGTTACTAATTTAAAGTAACTTACCCAACACTGCTCGTTACGTTACTTTCATGTTACTCTGTAAAATTATCTCAAACATACTGTCTCATAGTTACCAATTAACAATACAAACCTACAGGTTACAGCCCTCTTCCTAATGAGGACACACGTAATCCTTCTCTTAGTCTTTAGGTATGAACCAATGACTGTAGAAGGGAGTTTCTACAGTCATTGGTATGAACACAAAGCCGACAGCACAAAGCAAAGATGAAAACCAGCACAAAGAGACTTTAAAGTGATCTGATGAAACATGAGCAGGTAGAAACAGCGGCTCCAGCATAACTGCTCATCAGTTAGTTACCTGTTGAAGTTCTGGAGCAGTCTCCACTTCACCGTCGCACTTTCATCATTTTGTTGCCCCAACCCAACTTTTTGAGACTTGTTGCTGCCATCAAATTTAAAATGGGCTCATTTTGTTTTTTCTTTAAATAGTAAAATGTTCCAGTTTACACATCTGATATGTTTTCTGTGTTCTATTGTGAATAAAATATAGATGCATGAGATTTGCAAATCATTATATTCAAACAGGGACATGGTTTTATGCTAATATAATCTAGATGCTCTTGCATTAATGTATAAATACACACGAGGAAGGGGAAAGTCTCCTAACTATAAATAACCACCCCTACACAGAAACCTAGTGCCATTTAAATACATGCTGATGTGGAATTAAGTTTGGTTGTCCCCTCAACATAAAGGGGAAACATATTTATCCTTTATAACAATGCAGAGAACAGATTTACAACTGGTTAACAATATAAACCGCTGGGATGATCTTATGAGTTTTTCCTCCAAGTCCAGTAAATAAAACCACCTCATTAGCATACAGTATGTAGTGTAATGAATAACACTTAACTCCTGTGTGGTATCTTTATTTGCAGCAACCCCCACACTGGCTTCCAAATACCATCATTATGTTGTTGTGTGTATGAATAATATTTAAAGATATATATGCACAGGCTCAGTAATATGCCACTTCAACCCTAAATAATTCCACTGTTTAGTCCAAGAAGAGCAATAATTAATTAGAATGTTTCCACATGTCTCTATGGGCAACATGCAGCTTTGAGATACAGGTTTATATATGGTCATCTGTTTCTTTGACTCTTCCTGGAAAAACAACCAGGGGTTTTATTATTTGTGCTTTTATTTTTACATGTGCTTTGACCTTATCAGAGGAATACAATCACATAATATTTTTGCATTTTTCAATAGCTGCTAGAATAGGCAGTTACTGAGTCATAAAATCTTAATTTTTGTGACTGAGAAACTTGACAGACTTCACATTGTTGCACTGTTGCAATCATGACTGCACAGACATGATAAGCTGGTTGAATTTAGGTGGTGCGTATTATACTGGCCTCCTAGTAGTAGTTCATTTCACTGTTCCACCTCAGCCTGTTCTCACTCCCGAGGCGCAACATCCCGACTCTTTCTCACGTCCCGCGGCGTTCCTGAGGAATGCGAAAGGTGACCTTCCGCGTTCTTAAGCTACGTGCCCGGTTATGGGTGAAATCCAGTAGAATGACTGTCCCGTGGTAATACACATTCCAGCCATGTATTCCAGCCCTAACCCTAACCTTATCCTTAACCTTAACCAGCACTTTAATTTAACATGTGTAGACTGATTCCAAACGGTTCTCATGTTTCCTTGTTTTTCCGATCTTGTCATTTAGGGACGTGTTGGATGCCCGGAAGCGTAATATGTTGACGATTTGTGACCTAGCTCTTTGGCATACTTTCAGACAACCGGCAGGACTGACTGAAAGTACTGGTACTAAACCAATTTTTGTTTCCAAAAGCCACACCCTTCTTTGTTGATATCCTGTAGTCTGAAAAAAAAAGTGAAACCTGCAGATGAAGACATGTATTTACTAAAGCCTTATTGTATTTTTTGTATACATAAAGTATTTCTATTAAGCCCGATCTTTTCTGTCCCACCAACAATCTAAACTCCTCTAAACAGCAGGGAGGAATGGAAGTCTCTCCATCGTTTCCCTCCGCCCTCTCCTCCTCTTTCTTGTCTATTTGCAAGACTGCCTTATTAGCTCTGCAGTTTCTCATCCTCACTAGATGAAGACCCGGTCATTTTTTAATGTTTGTTCGCACATGCCTGTGTGTGTGTGTGCAATACAAGCCACTTTGTCTCCCCATAAACTGAACTTCTCTCCCTAGTTTGTGTCTAATGAGCGATGAGCGCAGCACAGCCACTAATGACGTCTTTGTGTGTAAGTGTTACTGTATACATTAAGAGTGTGTGCGTGTGTTTTAAGGGACCGAGATGCTAGTTAGCAGTGTGGGTGTGTCTCATAGTAGCAGGTTTTGATTCAATGCATCCCTGATGCAAGGCACGAGAGGTCGTGGGGTCAGGCCAATTACTTCCTTGTTGAGAGATGTCTGCTCTTTGATTTGTCAATTCCAATGGTTGCTGGGACTCAGAGGGCTCTGGTCAGGGTTGGGGGTAGGGTGGGGGGCTGCTGAATGCCGATTAAGGGGGTGTTAATTGGAGCATGTTGTTTGGACTGGACAGGAATATACGTGTGGTGTGTCTGCAGTGGCTCCATCCCTGCTAATTTAGCATGCATTATTATACTGTAATGCCGGTATGTTTTAATACAACTGTTACTGTTACTGTGGAAAACCACACTAAGAGGCCTTAAACAGCAGTGTGTGTCTGCTTGACTTGAGGTACTGTATTTTATTCATGTGTGCCACTTCTAGTTGTCTAGAGCCATCCTTTACCTTCTCCCCCTCCCCAAAATAAAGAAGGAATGTAAAAGCTCTCATCGCTGTCCCATGAATCTTTCTCATGATCAAAAAGCCACACGCTCAGGCTGCAACACATGCTAGCACACCATTAGCACTGAAAAAAAAACTGCACATTTGTCATTGTTAAAAAAAAACATTTTTTACTTACTGAAACTTTGCTAAATACACTGCATCTTAATTTTCATTGTAGGAAACTAGAGCCATTCAGCCCATTGTCACTGTTTTGCATGTTGCAGCCCATAAAGTTTTGGAATTAAGATGTTTTGGGGGGGGGGGGGGGGTTGTGGCTTTTTCACCAGTTCCTGCAGGCAACTGACGTGAGCTCTCTCACCTCCTGCTCAGTGAAAGAGTTCAGCAAACAGCAGGACCTGGGCAGGCTCTATGAGCAAAGATGTCATGTTCATTCCTGTCAAGTTAAACATCTCAGCTATGACGATTTTTTAGTCCATGTCTACCCAAAGGTGAGCGTCTTTTAAAGTCAGCAAGTTTAGATGTTTGAGTTTAGTGCACTGTCATTTGGGGTATACAGTGTAGAGCAGTGTGCATGCTGTACGCTACTGCTGAATTTAGTTTGGAATATAAACCTCACATTAAATTAATTTAGAGCATGTGAAGTTCTAAAACATCTAGTCTGGCTTTTGCTACAATAAATTTCAGTGCTCACCTTTCTGCTATTACTAAATGCTAGCTATTTTTTCAGTTTTGTCTTTATTATCGTGGGTTGAGATGTAATATAAATCCTGACTGTGTACACCTGTATCCATGCATGTGGACTTTTCCTGAGTGTAACTGTCACCAATAACAGACAATTTGCTACGGAATGAGCTGTGGCCTAGGTGTGTGTGTGTGTGTGTGTGTGTGTGTGTGTGTGTGTGTGTGTGTGTGTTTCTCATCAACACCGCACAGTTTGCTCTGTGCTGTGATGAAGTATTGAACTGGACAGCTTCTCTCTGGGCTCGTTTCACTTGTCATAAAGCATGCTCCCTTTACTGGCCTGGCTATCCACACATGTTCACACACACACACACACACTAGGCACTTAGTGCCATGCCACCCACCCACCCCCATACCTCACCATTCCTCTTATGAAAAAGCAATCTCCTGGGTTTTGCGTTGTGTACTATTTAGTATGCGTGTGTGTGTGTGTGTGTGTGTGTGTGTGTGTGTGTGTGTGTGTGTGTGTGTGTGTGTGTTGTCTCAGAATCAATGTTGTGTTCTTGTCAGAAAAGTGTGTATTTAAACTACAGGGCAGCCCAGGGAGCAAGAAGACGAAGGAGGTGTTTGGAGGATGTGGAGAAGGTGGACACGATGAGAGATTTAATGTGTTTGCTGTACTTGCTGTTAAGTAATGATTCCCATATCCATCAGAGCCCAGAGGGGAACAGTGTTCATGTTCACAAATCACAGCTGAGAGAGAAAGAGAGAGAGAAACCTACTCAAGATTCATTGTGCTGTAGGCATTTTTTGGTTATCTGATCTTTACATTGACAGTCAACATGTGCCTAATGACAGTTCACCTTAAATGTTTGTAACTAAGCACATTAAAGGAAGATCCATACCATCTAAAATAAATCCTAACTTTTTGTAACGTTTACAACTGAATATGAAAACAATGAATACACATATTTCTACAGTTGCAGCAGGCCTTGAGGATACTCTGCAAAATAAAGCCATGGCTTCCACCTCTTCCCAAGGCTTAAGTTGCCAGAAACAATGTTTTTCATGTTTTTAGTTTCAGGTTGAAGTTGTGTAACTAACACAACTTTTCTCTCAACAAAACAGAACAAACAATAAATAAATAAATAAAAATAATTAAAATGCTGAGGCCATGGTCCTCAGCCGGAAAAGGGTGGAGTCCTCCACTTGGGGCAGGGACGAGACCCTGCCCCAAGTGGAGGAGTTTAAGTATCTCGGGGCCTTGTTCACGAGTGATGGGAGAAGGGAGCGGGAGATCGACAGATGGATTGGTGCTGCAGCTGCAGTGATGCGGACGCTGTTTGTTGTGGTGAAGAGAGAGCTGAGTGTAAAAGTCAAGCTCTCAATTTACCGGTCGATCTACGCCCCTCACCTGTGGTCACGAGCTGTGGGTAGTGACCGAAAGAACGAGATCGCGAATACAAGCGGCGGAAATGGGCTTCCTCCGAAGGGTGGCTGGCCTCTCTCTTAGAGATAGGATGAGAAGTTCGGCTATTCGGGAGGGGCTCAGAGTAGAGCCGCTGCTCCTTCACATCGAAAATTGAGGAGCTAGTTGAGGTGGTTCGGGCATCTGACAAGGATGCCCCCTGGGCGCCTCCTGGGTAAGGTTTTCCGGGCATGTCCCACCGAGAGGAGGCCCTGGGGATGACCCAGGACACACTGGAGAGATTATATCTCTTGGCTGGCCTGGGAACGCCTTGGTGTTCCCCCGGATAAGCTGGAGGAGGTAGCTGGGGAGAGGGAGGTCTGGGCTTCTCTGCTTGGGCTGCTGCCCCCGCGACCCGGCCCCCGATAAGCAGAAGAAAATGGATGGATGGATAATTAAAATGCTGTAAAGGTAGTGAAGTGTTTTTTTTTTATCTACAGTTTGTAGTTTAGTTTTAATGAACCAAAATAACCTTGATATCCCATGCCAACATAAAAATGTACATATGCACACATTCACAAAACCAAGACTTTTAGAAAAAGGAGGTACCCCACTGGTGCCTCCTCGCTCTGCTGAGCTAGGGTCATTCATCCATCCTTTCTCCCTCTCTTGCCCTCTCTCTCTCCCTACCGCTTTATTTATGTATTCACTGGTTTGTTTTTCTAAGCAAGACAAATTGAAAGGAATAAAAGTCCAGGCTTGTACAAGCGGCTGCTTCTATTGCCTTTGTGTCAAAAGGCTGCACACTGGGTTATGAATCATGCGTGGCTGCAAGACTGTTTGTGTGTGCGTGCAGTGTGTGTGAGTACAGGTAGTTAGTCCCGTGTGTTAGCTGTGTGTCTAAAGCTCACAGCTGGTGGCATTTTTAGATTGGTTGGTTAACTTATATACGTATACATAGGCTAAGCAAAAGATCACTGTTGCTACTCCCTTATAAAATATTCCAGTTAAACAGATCCAGCAGCTTCCATTCACTATGATACAAATTCATACTGATGTAAATATACTGTACAAAGTTATAGCAGTCTGTTGGAGAACAGATGAATTGCAGGATTATAAAGCTTTGGCAATAAATATATATAAATAGTTTTTCTATTTGTGGCAGTGGGAAACAGGTGGGAAAAGTATGTTTATATGCATACATCCATCCAGCCGTCCATGCATTTTCTAAGCAGTCTAAGCAGAGACCCCCTGTGAGGGACTGTGCTGGTTAGACATGAGGACACAGTAGTAATTTTGGAAATAAATTGATTTCATTTTCCCTGAAAATGAAAAAATAAATTGCAAAAATGTCAAATAACAGTACAATGCCCTTCAAAGAGGTCAAATAAAGACAAAGAGAACTTAAATACTGGCTGATCCAACCAGTCTAACACAAGGTGAAACAAACACTACAACAAGTTATCTACCAAAAAGAAACAAAGCAGGTTAGTTTAGTAGTTACTTCAAATTGCAGCAATAGTCATCAAACACAAAACTAAACAAATACTTTACTTGTGAATCAAAGAAAAAAAAAATCTAACATTTAGAGTAAGTTACAAAATCATACTCCCCGTGATGGAGCTGTGCTTGGTATAGCCCAATCAGCACTTCCTGTATATAATAGTGCTGCATTCAGCAGCCAAATGGAGCCACAGCACCAATAAAACAGAGAAAGAAACTGATCGCAAATAAGATAAAAGAAAGTTGAACATATATATGCAGACGTAATCATAAATCCACCAAGCTATAAACTTTGTTATGAACAGTCCAGTTAAATGAGTTCACCAACCAAACACAAATGTGCACTTACATGCTGCAAATGATGACGATCGTTATATGTCTGTCTCTGTCTGACTGAACACAACACAACCTAACATAAGCTATTTTCTTTAAGAGGTCAGCTGGGGGAAAACAAAAACCAACACTAAACCACACCGAGTGTGCTCGTGTGAGTGTGTGCGTATGGGTGTGAGCATATGTGTGGTTGCTGAGAGTGCTGTTAGATGCGCTGTCACATACTGCTTTCATATCTTGGTGTGTATCTGCGTGACTGACGAACTGGGAAGAGAATCAGTGTTTGTGTGTGTGTGTTTGTGTGTATGTTTGTGTATATAAATGTGCACACGTGCAGGTGTGTTTAGGAGAGTAAGTGACAGGGTGGAAACAGGATTAGAGGCCCGGCTGTGAAAGACAAGCTGAGTGGAACACGGAAGGATCTATCAATCAGGGCTGCAATGGCACCGCTCTCTCTCTCTCTTACAGACAGACAGACACACACGTGCACACACAAACACACACTCAGACATCATGTAGTATACAAATAACACACAAAAAATAAGTAAATCCAAGGTAAGTGGAAAATAAAGAAAAAAGCTTTGTGTGTGTGTTTCTGTGTTTATTATCACTACAACAGACACACTAAGTTTTTACAATTATCCTTCTGCGACTTGATTGCAATAATATTTGGAGGGGAGGGGGGGTGCTAAATTCTACTAAATCTGCTTGGGCCTTCATGAGCTCTTGTACACACTCGGTCTCTTTCACATACTTTACACACCCTTGTGTAACACACTTGGTGCTACACAAGGTGAACATGGTTTCATGTTTCTTGGAGCAAACTTTAGCACTCAGCTGAATGAGCGACAACATGGTAAAAAACACTTTTCCTTTTTGAAGCGTGCACTCAGAGTTTGAAGCAAAGCATTGGCGCTGCAGTGCAGAGTGACCCCAGGTGAAATCAGCTATAGAAAAAGAGCCTCACGAGCCAGCAACTCTTTTTCTTGAGCTGACAGCAACTATGCTTGTTTCTGTAAGTACTGTGGTCCTTTCCACAGACACAAACACGCAGGAAATTGATTTTTTCTCTACTGTTTCTTCCATTGCTGATGTGTTTTGCTTTGTAGAACGCAGGTTTGTTAAAAGCAAACTAAAATAAAATATGTCATTCACTTAATCTGCCGTATAACTTCAAATCTGGCAGATTGTTTTTTAACCCAGTGCTCTTCTCTGTTACTGAAACCTGCAAGCAGGGAATCCACAACACCCACAGAGGCAGGGTTAGGGACTACTATGAATGACTGGCACTGACTAAAGACTGTGTTCTTTATTTGCTCTAAACTTTACTTAGTGTTTCCATGTTAAGATTATTATTTACTTTTATTTACATGTTTCACTAAGACATTACTAAGTGATGTAGCACCTGCAAACATTACTCCTGCTTCTTTAGAAAGTAACTTTATCATCCAAATCTTGTCCGAGTCACAGGAGATGTCTCATTTTAGAGTTATGCAACCCTCAGATACTGCATATTGCTATTTTGAACTTTAGAAAGCGAAAAATAAATAACAAAATACTGCTCAACAAAGTACATTTAGGTAGCATATTACAGTTCTGCAGAAAGAGCACTGGAGTGGACTCTGAAGTACAGCACGGCGAAACTCTCAGAGCACACACGAGCTATCTTGTAATCCATCATGGTTTGTGGGTGAGAATGTTGTCAACACCTTGACCAGACCAGTGCATTGTTCTGGTAGGCTGATCTCCCTTGCTGTATGTAGTTTCAGTCATAATTTGCAGAGAGAAACTGAGAAAGATGGCTGAGGTTAGTAATAGTAGAGACAGACAGAAAGGGAGTGAGAGAGCAAGGGAAGAGGAGAAGAAGAAGAATACAGCGAGGGAGGAATAGGAACACAGAAAGCCCTGGAGTGTAACTCAATATAGGAGAAAGTGTCACATTGACAAATGTAACACTGTGTGATCTATTAGTTATATCACTGACTATGTTAAACAGCTGCCCTGTGCTTTCCTGTTGGATTGCACACGCACACTTAGTATAGTGGCCATCTCTGTCACTGGCTGCCTGTGGAGAGGAAACAACAGTTAGACAGCTTGTTTGTGACAGAAAGCGTGGGGAAACTCATTTATTCTAGCCGTTCTCTCTCCCCCCCTTTCCCTCTCGCTTGCTCTTTCTCTTACTTCCCCTTCCTTTCTTAGTTTTGGAACAAACAAATATTTGTTCTCATTACTAATTAAACAGCACCAAGAGAAAGTGCACAGAGGGAAATTGACGACGCTGCGCACTCCCGTTCATGAACAAACACGTAGGCCCTCTATCTTCAGGCTCTGTAGTCTTTAAAAAAGAGAACGTGTGTAAGTGTGTGTGTGTTTTGATTTATGAGCAGTGTTTCTCTGTTGCTGTTGTAGCATCCACCTGTAAGCCATTCATAAAGCGAGCAGCTGAATAATGAATGGCTGGTGTCTGGGGCCGAGCTAGGCTACACCGTGCCCTGGTGACTATTTTAAATGAATAGGAATTAGTGGGCTAGAATGGAGCGCCGAGCTCCTTCTGTGTGTGTGGGTGAGTGTGTGTATGAGAAAGTGGTTGCTGTTTATAGGCACAGGGGATGGCCATTTATCAGGCAAACGCCATGGTGGTAGGAGCATGTGTGTAAGGGTTGCTAGGTTTGGACAATAGGACATTTTAAGGGACAGTAGGGTTTTATTCAGGTTGAACTTTGTACTCAGGTTTGGACTTTATTCAGGTGGTTGCTGAGATTTAAGAATGTCTCAGTTTCCCTCCGTTTCTTCAACGTCAAAGTATCTGGTTTCTTAGTTAGGAGTTAATTTTTTAGGGGTATTTCCTTGTGATTACCATTTTAAAATGTCATAAATAGCTTAAAATTATTGTATGAATACCTAATCTCACAGCGCCTTTTAGAAGTTTAGCTCCAGTCTGTCTACTCTCAATCTGCATCCTTGGAGTATGATACTGAGCCCTTAACTACTCATGATACATACATTGGAGTGTTAGTGCAAGCTTCCCAATTAGAAAGCATTTAAAGCACATAATAAAGTATAAAGTATAAAGTTGTGAATCAGTGATTCTAACTCATAAACAGAACTCTGAGTGCTCTGAGTAGAAAAGTGTTGCTTTCACTGTTGCCTCACATTAAGAAGGTCCTGGTTGGTTCAGGAACGTTCTCCCTGTTTTTCCTTGAGTTCTCTCCAGGTACTCCAGCTGTCTGCCACTGCCCATAGACATGCCTTGTAGGTTGGCTGTAGGTGTGATTGTGAGTGTGAATGGCTGTCTGTTTATGTGATATAATCTGACTCTTGTACTACAGAAACTGGGATAGGCTACAGGTGAAACACATACATCCGGAGAAATCTCACATTCGTTAGAGCTTCTTCCAATGGAGCTTTACATACATATTGATTGGTGTATTCTGCAATCCTCTTGATTTTATTTTGATGAAAATTCAAATTCATGAAAAAAAATAATACAATATCATTTTTGAATTTCTAGGAAAAAATTCTGCGATCGTGCACTTTAGTTGTCTTCTGTGGTTTACCAGTGCTTTTGGTGTTGCTAAACTGGCCAGTGCATTCCTTCTTTTTAAAAATGTACCAGATTGCTGATCTGACCACTTTGCAATTTCTGTCATAGGCTTTATTCATTTTTCATTTCCGTTATGGCATCCTACAATAGTCTCAACATCCATGTGGACCTGATATTGAGAGTTCTAGTAAAAAGCTATGAAAGTTCAACAAGTTCAACCCTTGAAATCAACTCCAGATCCTCCATCTTTATGCAAATGTACTGTTTATAAGATTGGGGAAACCTGCAGTCAGCTGAGACTGAAGAAGTCACTTGGATGAGTGACGAAACGTTTCTCCCACAAAACGCTACGTCCAGATGAACAGAATCAACTTTTGGAGAGCTCCATCTGCTTCATCTGTCATGGAAAAATAAGGGATGAGGCCTCAACTGACCATGAAACTGTCTTTCAGTCAAGTCCAATTACTTCTAAAGCTCCAAAAGTTTAAATTATGTATAAAATGGCTACAATTACTGAACCTATAATGTGATATTTTTGTTAATAACCACTTGAGATAAAGCTCGAAGTCTGAATTTCACATACTGATTGTTTGGTTCTGAATCTTTTGTGGTGCTTTACAGAAATGACAAAAATTGTGTCAAAAAGCTTCATGTAAATCATGTAACCTGTTCATGGTTAAGAATCAAGACAGGAGATCTAAATCAGTTTGTTTTTTTGGGTTGCGTGGGTTGGTCACTGGTGTTAAATCTCTTCAAACAATCTGCCAGGTTAGTAAAATCAAAGTGAAAGAGATATTTAAGGCACAAATCTCTGAACTTCAGATTTGATCAGTCTGTGCTCTGAGCACATGCTCACACCACTACAAATTTTTCAATACATGAAATACAACAGGCACCAGAGGTAAAAATATGATGCATAATATAATAAAAACCTACACATTTGAAATATACTTGAATTTAATGTAAAAAAAAAAGTGTCAAAATCGCAGCAGTACACATTAATGACAGTGTGAATAGAATGTTTTGGTTTTTTGTTGTTTTGTTTTTTAAAACAAGATGATTTATGAATTAGTATTTTAATTTAATGGGAGCTGGAAATCAGTAGAAACAGTCCTAATAGTGCAATCTATAAGTAGTGAAATGAATCAACACTGCCCTTAATGACTGTACCTCTCCAGTGAGTGACAGCTAATGAGTAGTTCATTATTTATTTATGCACATCTTCATGTGCAACAACACCAGTTGTGAGGATTTCCAAGAGTTACGGGCATTTCCTTTTGTGCATTAACTGTCTGACTTACTCACTGCGGCAACGCACACATGCATATGCTGACAGACGGGATATTGGTCTACAGGGATACACTCCAAATCACTAATGTCACAATTACTCTCTGCCTCTGTGTATTGTTGTAGGCTTTAACTATGGGAAAGTATTATGCCAGGGCATTTGTGTCTCCAAATTGGCTCATTTGTTGCCTTGGCTGCTCTGTCAGCTCCTGTGGTGCTTTGGTTCAAATGGACGTTGCACAGTATGGTAAGCGAAACAGAGCCGAGAACGTGAGATAACAATAAAATCCCTCTCCTCATTTTACTCATTTTACAGCACTTCAGTGGTTGAATATTTACAGAGACTGTGACATTTCAAACCCTTTTAAATATGATGTGGTGATCTCATCAAGTGGACCGCATACATAAGTATTTAAGTCATTTCTTGTTTGCTATCATCTCCAACAGCAAGGAAGGAATAACTCGAGAAACCTATTTCAAAACTTAAAGATTTATACTTCGTGCACCACCTAAAAAAAGAATTAAAAGCACTCAGTACCAAACAAATTGGCTAAATATATGTCTCTGGTAAGTTACAAATGTATGAATTAATTATCTGCCCTTGCACAACTTAAAATTTGGTTTTGTGTGTCATGTAGTGTTGGAGTAATAGTCTATAGTCTATTAGTATAGGCCAAACAAAGTAAGTAATTTCCAATACTACAAATATTATTTTGAAATGATACTGACAGTTTTTTGAAATCTGTTAATTCTTCTTAGGAACTTCAAACAAAATATATTTTAAATGCACAGCTGGTAAGTTATTTTGCTTCCATTGTGAACCAACACAGCCATCACTATTGCCAGTAGGGATGATGGATTTTGGGGAGCCTAGTGAAACTCTGGCAGTGATGTGTGTGTCTCCCCCAGCAGATGTGAGCATGTGTATGTATGATCCCAGTTTAACAACCACCATCTGCTGCGATCACCACCCTCTATATGTGTGCGACATCAGCCCAGTGCAGCTGACAGTCAAACAGCTCACAGACAGTGACCTTTTCTTCTGTCTATACAGTATCTACATTGACACACATACACGCATAAATTCACAGTGCATATGGTCTACTGCTTCTCAGGCTTTGTGACAGCTGTCAGTCAGCGAGCATGCAGTCAACACGTGCACAGTTAGGGGCAGTGTTGTGGTTTAGTGGTCCGTATGATCAGATTGGTGGACAGACAACGTACGGGCCACATTAGAACAATAACAGCCCTTCGAGACATGATCTGTGTGTGTCTCTGTGTGTGTGTCAGAGAAGCCTCCAGCTCTGCTGCTGGAAATACCAGTTTGACAACTGCCACCCGAAGCTGACTGACACATCTGGGTTTAAACAGGACAGGCCACACACACTGGAACAAACACACACAAGTATTCAAATATTCACTCTGGTCAGGAAGCCAAGTTTCTGAAGCCATTTTCATGCCCAGCTTTGGCATGATCCAGCTGTCAAATCTCAGTTGGTGGGAACAAACTGATGATGACATGAGTCAAATTTCTCTAACTCGTCTTTGGTTTATATTCGCTAACAATGAAAAGGCCAAGCGGGTCACGGCTGTGCACCAGATGCACAGCATCTTTTGGATCGGTGCTCATGAGATGCACCAGCTGGAAGTCACCCATGCAAGCTGTGCCACACACTTGGCAGCCAGCTGTTCGTTCAGCAGCATGCCATTGCAACGTAACTGCCTGGTCAACTGACTTTCAAATATTCCACAACAATTTGCCTAATAAATGTAAGCTGTGGTAATCTAAATTTTTATACCAATAGCAATTGTCAATAATAGTATAAAAAGAAGAAAAAAAGAAAAAGAGTAAAATTAAGGCCTGTCTCACTGTTATCTCGAGACATTTGTGTTCATGAGCTTACATGTGACTGAACAAGCCCAAATGGCACTTTACACAAGGTTGAAAGTCTTTGAGGTTATCAGTAGAGGAGAGAATAAGAAAAGATGGGGTAACAATTCTAAAACTGGGGAAACATTCTCGATGGATTAAAATACATGACTTCAGTTTTCTTAGTTAAAATGACAGACGTGGCTTAGGAACAGTTAGTTCAGAGAAATGTTGATTATTGGTCAGCCTATTAGGTACAGTGTATTGTCACCCATCAATCTACCCCAGTCTCTTTCTGTGCAAACTTTAGCCTGCATAAGTACATTATATCCCTTACATGCAGGGTATGGTTTAGGGCATCCGTACAAGTGACCCAAAATACCATATTTTATGGAAGGCCAGACAAGAGTCAGAAAAAAAATTGTAAGAGGTGCCCAAAGTTTTTCACAAACAACAAAAGAGACAAAGAAAGACAAAGAGAAAGACAGAAACTGATGCAAAAGATGGGCACCATGGAAGAGAGAGAAACTGAGAGAAAGAGAGATGGTGACACACACACATACATACACACAAGTGCCTTTGGGCAGTACTTTCACCTCCACTGACATTTAACTAAAAACCAATCTCCATGTCTGCCATCTACAGCCCCTAACCTCAGGGCTAGAGGATGAAGAGGGCTGTGTGTATAAATCTGTGTGCGTGTGTGTGTGTGTGTGTGTGTAACGACAGCAATTTGCAAGCAGGGATTCTGGGGGATAGAACACATGTATGTATCTGTTTGCACGTTTGCAAGTCTCGATTTGTGTGTGTGGACATCTAGAGAGAAAGCACAGGGATGTCCATGTCCCCTGGGTGAGGTCAAGGTCTCTGTCCCCACTCAGCATCATCCTCCTCTCCATCCACACACACACACACACACACACACACACACACACACACACACACACACACACACACACACACAGAGATATTGCTCCAATAATCAAGCCATTGAATCAAATATATAATCAGAGAGGAAATGTCCTCTCTTCACCACCATGCCATAATCCAGCAGGAATTGCAATTGGAAAACTTATACAAGGGTTAGCTGGAGCAGGCAGATGGTGCCCCAGGGCCTCAGCAGAGCAGGAGGGAGAGAAGTGATAGTGGAGGTGAAGAGATGACACACAAGACAGTGAGAGACACTTACACAGAAAGACTAAGACAGGTTGGAAACTGAAGAAAACAACCCCCCCAAATAAAAAAGATTGTGACAATATGACAGATTCGAAAGACAGACATTGATGATGGTGACGGTTTGAAAGGATGCGGTATAAATCAGGCATGTCTCTCCTTGTGTTTGACATGGTACTCAGGGAGTTACAACCCCTTTCTGGCCTACCTATTCTTTTCTTTTACACCTTAACAATCTTCAGCATTTCATAGGAGAGGGTATCTGAACTCAGGTTAACTACTACTGCCAGCCCCTAACCATCTGTCTAACCCAGCACCACCTTCTAGGGGCGACAGCACAAGACTACAGTACGTTTAGAGGCACAACCTTACACTCCTTACACTCTAATTATGTCCTATTGGTTGTTAATCCATTTGTATCTGAAAACAGAGAGTGTGCTTGTGAACTCCTGCCAAATACATTTGCTTTGAAACCTTCTCGACAACTTTCTTATGTCAAGCTAATGTTGGATAGTGCAAACACAGAGGGGGTGATTATGACACGTTTGTAGTATCCAGCGGTACTCTAAACCAGCGGTCCCCAACCTTTTTTGCGCCACGGACCGGCTTATGCCCGACAATATTTTCACGGACCGGCCTTTAAGGTGTCGCGGATAAATACAACAAAATAAAACTAGTACCGGTACCGAAAAAAAGAAGATTTATTCATAACACATGTGAAAAGACCCAGGAAAACCGAGTTAACGATAAAAACGATAACAAAATAACGCTGAAAACCGATAAAAACCCTGAAAACCATACATTTCACACCTAAGCCTCAACTCTCGCGGCCCGGTACCAAACGACTCACGGACCGGTACCGGTCCGAGGCCCGAGGGTTGGGGACTGCTGTTCTAAACCACTGATGGACTAACAGAATAGTGTATGTCTTAAGGCAGACAAAAAAATAAACAACTTTAGTTTATGTCAGGGTTAAATCACCACATGATCTGCTTCTCGGTCCAACATCTCCAATGTCAATGAACTGTTTTTTGTCTCATTCCTTATCACAAGACACTCTCGTGCCATTGATTTTTTTTCTCGCCTCTCCCTTTGCTGTTTCCCTTTTTTCATCCAGTCTTTCTCCTTCTCATTTCTTTTCATCCGTCTCTGTCATTACCCCAATTTGTTTCCTCCATCTTCCCACATTGTCTTTACCTCTCGCTCATTCCGTTTCCTCATCTCTCTCTTTCCTTGTTGTCACAGGGAGGCTACTGCTGTCGGGGAAGTTTTCCCAACCTCCTCATCCTCTCATTTTTCATCAGCACCGCTCTGACCACCCCCTGCTTGTACACACACACACACACACACACACACACACACACACACACACACACACACACCTTCTCCCATCTCTCCATTCATCCCCTCTCTCCCTGTCCATCCGTGGCACAAATGCATTTGTTCAATACCTCCAGCAAACAGATTAGTGGGCTGTTATCAGCGACAGGGAGACGATGATAATGGTTTTCACCACATCTTCTCTCTGCCACAGATTAAAATGGGCCAGGTCATCCGCCACACAAGCACACCCACACACATTCATGTTCACTCACTAACACGTCAGAGCACCTGCACCTGAAACCATGCCAAATATTTAAAGTCAATACACAGTTTTATCGAATACACATTAAAACACGTAAATCCTAACACATGCATATATTAGGAAGATGCAGTAATATAAATGTTCACACGCACCTACACATCGAGCACGCTGACAATCTATTTTCCTTCTGCTTTTCCATCCCCCTCTTCTGCTCTCCTTGTCTTTCAGCTTGCCATTGGATTTCCTGTCCAATCTATTGTCACAAGCCGGGGCCAAAAGATACAAGGTGAAGTCAGTTTCAATCTGATGGGCCATTGTTTTGGCTTTTCATATGCAGGCACACACACATACAAATATGTTCACGCACACATTTACCGTAGCTGACTCCCTGTTTGGCCATCGATTGTGACTTTGCCCCTGCTGCCTGTCACCTTGGTGCATGTGTGTTTTGTAAAATCTGATCAACTTGAACTTGATAAACAGGATGAGAGACCTATTTTTTCAGAGTGGTCAAGCTTGGCTGAATTTTTCAAAGCTTATAGCCCTCCAGTTCAGATCTACTTTCCTACATTCTGGATGTTAGTATATTTAATTGTGACCCAAACCTGTACAGTATTTGTCCAATCCTGAGACTAAATTTAGAGATTCAGTTTAAGAGGATAAAAAGAAAACAACATCAGAAGTAGACTGGAATGGAAAACTAAAAAGGGGAAAGAGTGAAGCTTCTACTCCTGGATCAAACTTCTGTCCAGTGGAGTATTTATTTTAATGAGGGATGACACAAATAATTGTATTTCCAACAATAAATATTTATCAATAAATTTCACATTTTCAGCATTACGATGTACAAGTGGGCTTGTTTAACTGCACAGTTGGTTTAATCCCAATTGCCAAAGTATCCTTGCTCAACACACTGGAGCTGCTGACTTTATTAATATTAATGTAATGCCAGCTATCACAGGCATATTACCATCATCAAAGGCAGATGTCACAGCCAGGGGATGTTTATTGTTAAACGTTATTTAACCTTTTACTGTTTACATCACCTCTGAGGTTACAAATAAAGTACAAGACCTTACAATATATGACACATATACTGTATATATATGACATTTATTTACATTTGATTATGAGCATACTTAGCAAAAAGAGCAACACCATAAAGAACCCAAAATGAAATGCTTTTCACCTTAACATTGCATTTACTCCACGCCCAGGAATCAGTCTCGCCAAGTTAGATCAGATGAGCCATTTTCAAGCAAGGTGAATAACACACACACACACACGGTTGAAATGATTAAAACTCGGTGTGCAGAACCCGTTGATAATTTCCATCAATGATTAGTACAACTTCTTGGCTAGTAAGAAACCTGTGGACATCCACTGTAGTTTGGGTATATCCAGTGTTCAGCTGTGATCAACTGTGCTGGTGGTCAGTGTCATGTTTTCTCCCCTTGTAAACCCTTCTAGCAGCACCTCATCCATGTCAATAATTAATGCTGAGGATGCAGTGTTTTATAGGAGAGCGCAGCTGTCTTTTATCACTATACCACATCATTTTATTAGGTCAGATTCGATCAAGACTCTTTGTATACAAAGACAACAGAAAGACATGTCATTATGTCCCTTCTGCTATCGTTCCTCTTTCATTAATCGTTCAGTTCTCTCTCTCTCTCCCTCTCTCGCTCTCTCCCTCCCTCTCTCTCTCTCTCTCTCTCTCTCTCTATGTATATATATATATATATATATATATATATATATATATATATATATATATATATATATATATATATATATATATATATACACACACAACCCTGTCGCTGTCATTTGGTAGCACTTACAACTAGCGAGTAGGTGTGTGTGAAAGAAAGCATTTGTGAGATGGTTGCATGATAAGATATACATATTTAATGAGATGGAATGAGATGTGGGTGAAGGCAAGGTCAGAGGTGACACACCCATCCACGTACACACACAAGTACACTCACCACCTCAAACATGCATGTGCAGTCACTAGTTTTAATATATACGTACTAAGTGAATATGCAAACGCACACACAGACCCTCAAAGGTGAGTGTGTGAAGTACGGTCTCATTAGCCAGGCTGTATGGGATTAACTGCAGCCATGACATTTGGTGGCTTGTAAGCGGCCACTCTATAAAAACAGACAGAGGATAGGTGTGTGCGCTTGTAGCAATGAGCCTGCATATGTCTGTGAGATATAAAAGCGTCCACATTTTCTTTTTGTTTTTTTCTCGCTTGCTGTGTTGCTAACACATACACAGACACACTTTTATACACATACACCTGGCAGCAGATGGTCCCAACACGTTTGATAGGGGAACCTTATTATTTGTCCCCTGGGTATTTTAGCTGGTCTGGTTTTCCGCTGTAGTCAAAGTGATTATGTGATCTTACTTTTATTACGCAGCTTTGTCCTAATACAAAGCACCCTCAAAGGATTCTGGGTAAATGTGTTTGTATGTGTGCCTTCTTACACCACTGCCATTTCCTTACTTTGTGTCTGTCATTCTTTTTTCTCTGCCAATCCCATTTTTGCTCACCCCCAGTTTGCTTGCCGCCTATCTTCAACAAACACATGTAAGTACACCTACACACTGGGACTGCATATTCTAACAGGCACGCACCATCACCATTTACTGTCCTGAGGATGGTGGATGGCAGAAGTAGCTCAGCATGTGGCAGCAGCCGGATAAGCCGATGTAGAGGAGTTATTCTGGTTAACGAGCTGCAAAAAAACATCTGTGTTAGAAGGTGCGTTTGTTTGAGAGAGAAAACAAAGAATAACAGTGAAAAACTTAATCTCAGATTGCCTATTCTGAAACTGTCCATGTTACCGTGTCTATATTTGCTCGTTTTAGTTTTGTTTTTCGCACAAAAGCTGGACCAAGACACATACCGTCCCCCTGCTTGTTGTATCTCCACTGGGGAGTTGGAGCTTTCCATTTAAGCTTCAGGGGTTTTCCTGACTCAAAAGAGGTCTTTGTAGGGGTGACCGAGGTGCTAAGGATGATTTGTCCACAAAGAAAAAAGCCAGAAGTCTTGTCTTGTTAACATTAAACATGTTAACAACAGAAAAGCCATATTAAACGCAGACTACTTTAGGCCCGGAAGTAGGATTCGTCACGTCATCACTTAACAATCGGATAGAAGTCTACGGGAAAACTTTAGCTCTGTGAATAAGTTTCTGTAGATTGCATTGTCTTACCTTACAATTTGAAGACCATTTTTCAGATTGGTGAACATCTGTCCAGCTTTACTTCTAAGAAACTATGCCGCTCTAAGATGTTCTTCTTATACCCAGTCATGTTATGTCCTGTTGTCAGTTAACATAATTCACTTCAAAATGTTCCTCGTGCTGTTTGTTTTTAGTACCACATCATGGAAGCTATTTCAAGATTTCTTGCTGCCATCAACTTTACAGCTGAAACTTGTTTTCTATTTATTATTTATTTATTATTGTGAATAAATTATGAGTTAGCAATTTGCAATCAGTGCATTCTGCTTTCATTTCTGTTATATACAGCATCTCAAACACATCTCAACAATACTTAAGTACAAAACTGCACTTAAGGACTGTACACAAGTAGATGTTACAATTGGCCACTGGATGTGTGCTTGTATTTTGTTTTTTGTTATTCATTTACATTGTAGGCAGGCTATTCTGTCTTCCTTCAAAACTAATATTGGACAGTCACAGGCATGAACTGTAATCAGGATTTTATTAGACTCATCTGGTACAACATGACATGCAATGAACCTGCAACATGGCTGTTATTGTGCACTACTGAAGGGCCTCAAGGTAAGACATGGTTAAAATGAGGCAGTTAAACCACCTGGTTATAGGGAAAATAGGCAATAATAGCTGAGTCTGAATGGGATGCATTACACACCAATCCATTCTTTTTTTAAAGAACAAGCTGCTTCCTGCATTGCCACTGAATATTGACATTTGATATAATTTACTAGGTTGAAGACATTCCTAACCTTGGACCATAGCTTCAAAATCTTGCAGGGGTTTTTGGTGCTGCCTGCGGTTCCAAGCATCTCATAATATAACTATCACATCCTAATCATAGGGAAAAAAGACAGACAGGTAACACTGCTACAGTTCACTGCAGCAACACTGGTGTGCAGTATATTCATTACAGGGGTGATAAAACAAAAAACAAAAAAACCCAGAGCCAGTGCAGAAAGACCACCGTGTTCTCTGTCCTGATTGTTTCATTTCTTCTACTTCTCCACTACGCTTTCTCCTTTCATTCCAGCTTGCAATTAAATCCCAAACCATTTCACATCACCTGTTCTTCTATCGTACTCTCTCCTCCCTTCCCCTCTCTCCACATCTCTTCTGTCACAGCAGCGATGATTATGACTAGTGAGCATAATGCATAGCCATGAATAGGACTGTCCGGCTGATTGTGATGTATAGTTTTTCATTACGGCTCCCCAGCCCTCGTCATTAGGCACAGGGTGAATGGGCGGAGTTGGCAAAGGAGAGGGGGTGAATGGTGGTAGTGTGGTGGGGTATCTATTTATCCACTAATTTGTAAGAAAAAAACCTCTCCCTCCCTGTATGATGGCAATCAGGGGACAAGGTAATCGTCTGCATGTGCAAGAGGCCCTGACGGCCAGCACCTGATGAAGAGCTATGTGGTGTCACGAATTATGTGAAAGAGGGGACCAGAAAAATCAGCTAGGGAGGAAGAGGATGCATGTACATTGCACACTTTAAAAAATATCCATCTTATTGTATATAAGTAAGTGAGAAAAGCTGCCAAGGTGGTAAGGTAATTCCACTTTGAAATCAAAATGAATTTTCTTGGAAGAAGTAGTCTACCTTACTCCAACTTATTTCAGTGGCAGCCATTCGGCTACACTGAGGACAAGTGAAAGTGAGCGCAAATGACTGAACAAAATGACTTGTTCACTGGATTTAAGGCCACTTTGTGCTGGATCCTCTTAACACTTTCTTGGGAAAAGAAAGTGCTTCTTAGTTTTCTTTTGAGAAGTGCCAGTCTCTTAAGGAACCACTCCAATAATTTCAGAAAATTCTTACATTAGCAGTTAACAGACCAAGGAACAGATATCAACTCCTTCTGCTTTAAAAATGTATTGCAAAGGTTTTAGAATTTAGACTAAGCAAATCTAAAAAAACTGTATTAACAAGATGACTTAAAAGTAAACAATAACAGTTTCACCAAAAAACCTTGAACATCCGACAAGCTGCACGTCAAGACACAGTGCTTTGGTTTCTATTTATAAATGTTAAAGGCAAAACTGACAATCAGAGACATCAAAAAGCAGACAGACATCAGTGAAGGACATTTGATTATAAAACATATTAAGAAGATTTTCTTAATGCCAAAGATAGTGCTGTCCCACCTTATCTGTGAAAGAGCCAATCACCTGCTTTATATGCGAGATGGAGAGGAAAAATGGAGCCTGGACATGTTGTTGCTCGAATCATCACGGTGTAAAAAATTGTGTTTAGTGTAAATATCAGCTTTCTTGGTTACTCCACATGAAAGAGCATCACGTTTGTTCAAGTACTCTGACACAGTGAGCAAGAGACAAGGACTGAATCTGCTCTCAGAATGAAATAATGCAACAATGTTGTGCAGATCCATAGCAGAAGTATACATTGCTGGGAAAGTATATATATATATATATTAGGGGTGCAACGATATTCGTATCGATATTGAACCGTTCGATACAGTGCTTTCGGTTCGGTACGCATATGTATCGAACAATACAAAATTTGTAATTTATTTTATCAACTTTCCTTCTGCCGATGCTGTCTGTGTTGAGCGCTCAGTGAATCTGTGTTCGACTACTCCGCCTAGGGTCGACAGTGCAGCCTAGGCGGAGTAGTCGAACGCAGATTCACTGAGCGCTCAACACAGACAGCATCGTCAGAAGGAAGAGCGCACGCAGGGCAAGCTAGCGAGACAGAAGTTAAGCTCTCCTTGTAACATGGACCTCCCCCACCCTCATTCAGATCTGGCGTTTGGAATTATTTTGGTTTTCATGTGACGTATGACCCTGAAGGTAAGCGAGTCATGGACTAAAGTAAAACAGTATGTTGGATGTGCCATGCAATGCTCAATTACATGGGTGGGAGCTAGTGTGTTAGCGCAGTTAGCTCGTTAACGTGTTGGCCGTCTAGCCCCACGCACGGAGCGATCGGCGGTAGCTCGTTAACGGAGATTTGCCGTGTTGTGGCGTTAAGGTCATTTCAACGAGATTAACCTGAAAGCACTAGTGGGAACACAACGAATATGACTGCACATTTACGCCGACATCATCCTAGTGCAAAGACAAAAACAACAAGCATGCTACTAACTTTAGCCGAGTCATTTAGACAGCTGTTTAATATGCTGCTGAGAATATAGCCCAGAAGAAGCGGATAGTATAGCTTTTATTTTAGAAAGAGACATTTCTCTGTAATAAACTCTCTTTTCCAAAGATGAGTGATTCCTCAATCAGATACAGGGCTCGCAATATCGCTAGCCCAACGTCCCGGGGCTAGCGATTTTTTCAGTCGGGGTACCAAAATCTATCTCTGCCCTGCCCGTCGGGCTATTGTAGGAAGGAAAAATATATGTCAATGCTTTTGCATCCTTTCGGAAATGTAGCTGGGTAATTATGTCATTGGCATCGGTGAGCCACTGTCAATATGTGACATATTGAAATCGCGTTTGAATTTGCGCTTGTTTTTTGCTTTCACTTTGCAATCATGCGAACTGTGTATAGAGAGCGACAGCACTGATCTGTGAGTGATGATAATTTGCGCACCAATTCCTCTGACATCGTCTTATTAATTGTTAGCTTACTATGCAAACATGACAAGTGAAATCTCCCGCAGCAAGCTTAAACATGTGAGAGGTTGATCGCGCAGAGAATCGCTGAGCTTATGTGAGTGCGTGTGTAAAAGCAGCAGGATATATATTTGACTACGATGACCTGGATGACTGAGAACCTTCACAGACAAATATATATTTTAGTTCTGCTGAGCCAAATAAGACAGGTCAGGGTGAAGAAGTGACAGCCAAAGATAAGCTTACCACAAAACGGAAAAGTTATGACAAATCAGACTATAAGGCAAAAAGAAAGTGCAGCTTTATGGTTTCATGGACAAAAGAATTTCTGTGGCTGCAAAATGACGAGCTAAATAACCAGGGCTGCACATAAGTGGTCCGCAGGTGCGCATTCGCTGTCAAAATAAAAAACACGCACAAGGGTTAGGGTTAAATTTAAAAACTGTACTTTTGAGTTAAAATATATATTTATAATTTTAATAAATGACAAATTAAAAATGCATGAACATTTTTTTGTATCGAAAAAATATCGAACCGTGACACCAAAGTATCGAACCGAACCGTGAATTTTGTGTATCGTTGCACCCCTAATACATATATATATATATATATATATATATATATATATATATATATATATATATATATATATATATATAAAATATAGGAATACATTTATGTAAGCACAAAAAGTCAACATGGCAGTAGCAAGACTAAACTGTATTCACGTGCTCATTCTCTGACCTAATGCTAGCCAAACTCTAGGTTAGGTTAGCCAAACTCTACAAACTAATTTCTGTTTACCTTGGAAAGAGGTACTAGGACCCCTGCTTTAAGGTTTTATGTTGAGCTAAACTAATTTTCTCCTGTTTCAACCTCCATATATAACATGAGAGTTACATTGATCCTGATATTTGACTTTCACAACAAGAAAAAAGAATCAAGCAAACGTATCTAACACACTTAACTGAGACATATCAGTTTGTATAATTATACAACAGCTTGTATAAAGTTTGTGTAATTCAGTATATATTGAGTCTTCCAAGATATTGGATCTTTTAGTAAAAAAACCGAATAAGGAATAAAAATATTTTCTTTTGCAGTTCAAGAAAAATGCAACTTTCATGTCATAAACTGGCTATTTAACCGGAGCGTATTTGCACATTTAGCAGACTCAATGGCAATCTGCCACTCTGATGCTAATGCCCGCTCCTCCCAGTCTAACCATGTCTGGCAATTAATAACCATTTGGTGTAAATGCCATACGGCATAAAGAGAGTAGGCTGCTGTGATTGGTTTCTGATGACTATGTAGCTATCCACATACTTCCATGTGAGCGAGTGGGATAACACCCAGACGTTGCCAGGGGGTCTAAAAAAACCCCAAGTGTATATGTCATCAAAGGTGGAGATGCAGACTACTAGGTGAAAAATGATTTAATGAGAAGGGTGGAATCATGGTTTTCTCATTAACGTTTTCACACACACACACACACACACACACACACACACACACACACACACACACACACACACACACACGGAAACACTGTGATCAAAGTTTTTATTATTTGATTGATGGTGATTAAAAATATACATATAATGTTACCAAAAAGAGCTTGGAAGTCAAAATGCTTAAACAACAGGACAGATCAGTAAATCAAGTAGTTGATTTCAGCAAGAGCACTTTAAATCAAGAGTTTATTTGGCTGCGCTCCATCTATAGATGGGGATACCAGAGCATCATCTTTTTATGATGCTCTGGTAATTTTGTTGTGAAGCACTTTATCAAAAGCTGCAACAGAAATAAAATTTCACTTTACTTGCAAATCATTTAACAACTAACTAATTAATTCATTAACTACAGGTTTTCTTGACATGAGTTGATAAACAGGAATAATCGATACAACAGTCAAGAGCGTCACAGCTGAACATTACACCAAGTGTTTCCGAACTAGTATTGTTGCTATGCTTGAAAAGTTGCTTGTGTGTCATCATTCCTCTGTACAGCTGTGTCCTAGCAAGTCTGCATCAGTACTCATCAGCTGAGTGTCTAAAGCAAGCCTGATTATGTTGTTTTGCCTGTACGGGAAGTTTGATAGCGTGACACAGAGAGACGGTCACAGCTGTGTGTGATCTGGACAAAAACACCGCAGAGACACGACAAAGGAAGCACATGGTTTGCACACGCAAACAAAAAAAAACAAGCAGGATGTCAACACGTTGTCATTAGTTGGAAACTTACCAAAGTCCATAAACACAACATTATTTTATTTTATTTTGTCCTTACAAGGACACATCATGCTTTGCCCAGTAGAAGTTGTTACAGGGAAGATAGAAGATAAACAGATCCTGTGATTGTCAAACACCAAGGCCAGATGCACTCTGATGAGAATAAATATAACAATCTAACTTTACTTTGTACGTCTTTGATTGTAGCTATTTCACAAATAGGTTATGAAGCTGATTATTGTCACCAAAACATATGAACAAATGAATGAGAATGAATTGGCTTGGTTGTCTGCACATTAGACTGGAAGCACCGGCCTGTTATTAGGATACAATGTGTAATAAAACATCAGCTTTGCTCTAAAAATGTTGCCCTACACTGTTGGAATGGCCAGGCTGGTGCTCAGGAATCTATTAGCCTCTGTGTAAATGGCTTGTTGCTTTTACACACCCTGGCTCTGGAGTGCTGCCATTCGCTTTGTAATTAGTGCTGCATTTCTGCCAAAGAACTGCTGGCTCACCCTGCATATGTACTTCCTCACACAAACACACACACACTCAACAATTAGTGTGTTTTACCTGATAATGAAATTATGTAAATGACAGAAGAGTCCAGGAGATGCTTGCTTATTCAATTCAAACAAGTTCAGGCCCCATTACCATATTTTGAAACATCTGACTTAATTAGGAGGACGAGGAGGGTCCGGGACCTGGGGAGAGGAATGAGAGAGATGAGAGAGACAAAGACTTTTAACGCCATCCATTCGCCTCATAAAGAGGTTATTAAGAGTCGGTGCTGAAGATGGCCACTAATGATGTGTTGGGGAAATTAGGCCGATCAAACATTAAAAGCCGAGGCCTCCTCCTGTGGGCAGAGAAGCAGCCAAATGGGTCAATTAGAGAGGTATTATTTCTCCCTTTCTCGCTCCCTCTCTTAAGAAAGGGAAAACAAGTGGAAGCTCATCTGCATAAAGTGTTTATCAAGACAGACGTGTCCACTTCAGGGTGATCACACTGAAATACCTCATCCTGCTAGATGCAAATGAAGGGAGGGGACAAAGCTGGGTATGTGTGCATCTTGGCATGAACGTGGGTTGTCTTAATTAACAGGATAATTTCTTCTTTGAACGTGTTCTTGCCTGTGTTTGTGTCCTTCTGGCCCCAAGCGTGGGCCGTATTACCATTTACCTATTGCAGAAAAGACTTGTTCATGCAGAGTTTACATGCAGCAGGATTTGAAAGCAAGTGGGCAATAGAAGGGGGGGGGGGGGGGGGGGGGTGCTATTAGTGATCCTCAATCAAGAAGTAATTCAGTATCAGCTGCATAATGCCCTGGTCATAAATTAGAATAACCGAATTAACGTGCAAAGCACTTGAAATTGCTTAAAATAAAGCAAAGGCATACATCATTTGAGGATGGGACGAGTAATGTTCCTGGCAGTGCATCTACTATCAATAAATTGTCATTTTTATTTCTTTTCTACTCTGTTTTTATATCACCTGACTGTGGCATTCTTGCAGTTAATTGCTGCATTAAACTGAGTTAATTTTTGATGTCCATGAGCAGATAAAGTGTACAATCTGCTTTGTTATGGGTTGTACACTTTTTTTTTACATTGAAGTCCTGTCTCTCTGTGGGTACTTTGTTAATTTCCTTACTTGTGTTTGAAATTGAAGAGGATGAGTGCTGTGTGTGGGTGGAAGATGGGGAAGTGCTGAGGAGAAACTATAATTCTTGCGCAGGGTTTGAAATAAATTAGCTCCTAGCCATTCAGGGTTAGGCTAACATATTAGAATTTTCCATCTGCTTGCTCTAAATCTTCTGTGACTCCGCTCAGCGCAAAGGGCAAGCTGCTCATCTCTCAACTCACTGGACAGGTTGCATTACTGAGCAATATACCTTTATTTCCCCCATTTAATTCGCAGCACAGAGGAGACCAGTGTGCATTTGGAGGTAATAAGACACAGAGTCATGTATGTGTGCAATTAAACATTGGGTAAATGCACACACAGCCATGCGCGATCCGCACACAAGAAGGAATGACTACACATGAGTGCACCTCCATCGGGTGTCATTTTTAATCAGCTGATAAGGTCTTTGTGTTTACCCACTGCTTTGTGTTACAGAAAGAGGTGTCAAAACAGGGTTGACACATCTGAAACACTTAGCAAAAACCACCCAGACACCCAACACACGCGTCACTCTTGCTCTTCAAGTAGCTGGTGTCTCGTCTGTCTCTGCCTGCGCATCAGTAATCAACCTTGATGCTCGGTGCTGTTGTGGCCATTGATTTTTCTGTTCCACATGTGGGTGAAAATTGCACTTTAAGTTACCCTGAGTGTTAAATTAATAATGAAACCGCAAGAGTGCCCTCTCCTGACTTTCAATTAACACCATCAGGATTAGAGGGGATGGATGGAAAAATGGCAGAGAGGAGAGAAAAAGGAGAGAGAAGGACTATTCATGACACCCACTCTCAAGGTCTGAGTTTCGATCGTTTCGGTGTCCTCTCCTCATGTTGGAGTTAAAAGAAAGGGTCAAGCTTTTCAGAAGTTTTTGTAGTTTAATTGGGAAAACCCTATTTCACAAGAAATTTAGCTATTCTTGCTTCTAGGTGGGAAGGACCAAAGAAATAAATGAAAGGAGCAAAACTGGAGAATAGGAAAACAAATATGGAGGTAAATAAGTTAACTAGGAGGGAAAGAGAATGATTTACTCAAAATAAAGAGATATGGTGAGTCTTTCTCAGATTAAACAGCTTTCACCTAAAGCAAACTGTGCTGTGTCAAACTGAGGAATCCCTGTGGTGTCTCCAGTCATGCTGTCCAGTCAAGCAGACACGTGTCCACAGGAAGCCAGAGGAAGCTAGCACACAGATAACAAGGCAAAGCCAGAGGACACAGGTGGCTGTTGGCAGCTATCCCTACTTGGGACAAACACAAACACACACACGCACACACACATACAAACACACACACACTGCCAGTTCATTGTGACCCTCCTTTCCTGTCTTCCAGTCTGGGGAAGCAGCTGCCTGATAGAGCTCTATATAAAGAAAGTGAGAACATACAGTATTCTGCTCAGCCAGTAATTCTGAAGTCAAACACTCCTCATGCAACAATACTGTCACAAGTGCTCAGTAGGCATCCAGGCATGTAGAAAAACGGACAACTTAGCCAACCAGCTAACCAGATTGTGCATCAGCCAATCAAAACATTATAGAGTTTATTTCATATAACTTGACTTACATCCTATATCCTGAACAGCCCTAATGAGGTCACTTCTTCTTTTTGTTGGCCTTGAAGTTCCTGGTTTCTTAGGTCATTCACGCAGGGTGCACTTAGGACAATAAAACACTGCACTTATAACTAAAATTACTTAACTTAGTAGGATGAGGTTACCACACAGTGTTGAGCAAAATAAACCACAAAATATATCTTGATATTATTAGGCTGAACAGCAACAGCTGAATTGTCACAAGCACGAATGATAAATTCTGCTTTTAAATTAATACAAAGAGCACTTAAATCCATGTTACATGCAGAATTTCATTGTTTCATATATATTAACACAAAGGAAATGTTCATTTGTTTGGAATTTCATATTTATTGATTTTATCTAACCTCCAAAGACAGTTTAGTTTTGCGAGTTATGCTAGGAAAATTGAACGACACGCTGTCAACAGACTGTTCTTTCCTTTATTCAGGTGCTTCCTTTATTTCCTTTACGTTGGAGGTTTACCTGAGTCTCACAGTGTTTTCAGGAAGTGCTGTGTTGTGATGACTGGCTGTGATGCTGCAGGTGTTGGAACAGTGACACACACACACACAACACACACGTAAAGACAGTATAGTCTGGCCTCAGACATCTGCCTATCTCTACAGTCTTCCTCTTCCTTATTTTGCACACCATAATGCCAGGTGCAGTAAATGTGCGTGTGTGTGTGTGTGTGTGTGTGTGTGTACACTGTTGCTCTCTTAATGTACTCCACAGCCCAGTGTGTTCAGATCATCCTGGCTAATAACTTCCTGTTTCCTGTTTCTGACTCTGCTACTTCCTGCCCACTGAGCCACATGGATTCATGCCCCAAGAAAACATGACAGAGGTGTTTACCACAGATTTACACAATACATCTTCGACCTTTACCATTTGTGCATCTGCACTGAACACACATCCTTGTGTTATTGTAGATGACTTATAGACAAAGACCCTGAAAGTTCATTCAAATGAGGATATTACATGCACTTACTGTGTTACATTGTAACAATCCAAAAATATACATGTACGTCACACAACAACAAAGAAGTAAACATGTGTTCCATTCTCCAAAGCACACACTGTCGAATGATAATAAAAAGGCTGGTATAAGACTTAAAGCAAAAGATTCACAACAAACAAAAATACAACAAAAACAACAACAAAAATTCATATGGCAGCATGTGAGTTAAACTGAAAAACAAGTCTAAGAAGTACTGATTAGTAATTAGGAGAGTCCTTGCAAATCTGCTTGTTAATTTAATATATCATTTGAATGGGGAAGAAACAGGAACATGGAGAACTAACATATAGAGTACAAGACCAAGACCAAGGCCTATAAACACAACAAAGGAAGTTGGGGGGATGCAAACAACTCTTTCCACTATTTAAGTAAATGCTAACCAGATATTACCAACTCCCCACCCAGAGATCAGTTCACAATAATCAAACTGCAAGATGTCAAAAGATTGCATTCAATAAAACCAACCGGGTAAGAGATGTGATGCAAGAAATAAATGTTTATTTGGCAAACACTTGTAATGTTTGTGTCCAAGCCCTTAACTAGACGAGAGCAGTTTGCTTTACAAGTGGTGCATAGTTATATATATCCACAAAAAACGTGATTTCCACATATTGTGTGACGCAGCTGCATCATAAGATGAGTGAATCAGCATTGTTCACTGTTGCTCTACTGTCCAGTTGTTTGATGTTGATAAAGAAACAGAGACTGAGTACCTCACAGGATGTTTACAACGCCTGTGTCCCACTGTAACCTCACCCAGGGCTCAAACTCTCCATTCAGCTCCCTCTTCTTCCTCTACTTTGCCCTGCTCACTGCCTGTTCCCTGCCCATCCTCCTCCTGATTTCCTCCCTTTCTCCACCCTATCTGCCCAGCCCCTGTCAGACTGCATTATTCAGCTTGTTAACAGCTCACTACAGTCATGGGAAATAGCATGATGGTGAGCTAATGTCAGCTTCCTGTTTGACACATTCATGTAGTGTTTTTTGACACTGGTCAAGGTGAAACCCGTCACACGTAAACAAGGGCAGGCAGAGCAGGACATGAACATCAGGGGTTAACTAGAGGTTGCACTGTGGCTCATAGTGGGTAAATAATACATCACCCCACACGTTAATTCCAGACAGTGACGCGGGTTAAAAACTCGGTATTTCCTCCCCTTGTCAGTCGCTTTCCCGTCTTTATTTTGTGGTACGCTAAAGCAGAAATATGATCTTCAGCAGCCTTTACCTGAAGTGCTGAAGATTATCTTGCAGTGACCTGACCAGTCAGCAGAAGTGAATTTAGGTACTGTTAATTTCAGTAAGGTGGGAGGCAACATGTTTACTACATGGTCTTAAACTTGTATCAAGGCCCACTGAGGGTTGCTTGTGGCTGGTTGGTCTCACACATTATTCACTAATGAGTGAGTGACATCTGCTGGGGACCTGTGTCACAGAGCGCTGTCTCCCTGCCTGACACTGGGAAAACATGTCTATTTATCCAGCCAGCCAGCCAGCCTCTGCCCCTCTACTGCAGCAGGCAAAATGTCATGTCTGAAAATTCTCCTTCTAAGGACAGATTTTAAAAAATGGCAATAATTCTGTAAACTTTATTTAAATTAATATGTCCTATATTCAAGAATTAGCTGGAGAACAGGAGCTTCATATAGACCATATTACTGACATCCAACCCCCCCTTTCCCATCTCACTCATAAAGTCACTGTGCTTCTGCTTGCCTCAGCACTCAACCTCATAACAATTTGTGAGCAGTGGATTATGAGCTTCTTTTGCACAGTAAGATTCACACTGGTGTTCTGACACCTGACATCTTCACTTTCCCTTCCTTTTAGCGCCAGTTGATGGGTGACACTTTCCTGTGTGGAGAAAATGGTGATGATTTACTGTAAAATGCTCCAATTCTTTTTTACCAATTCATCACTCATCATATTTCTCAGGTTTCTTGGAGATAAATGGTTTCTGAGCAGTATATCAACTCTTTTTCTGCAAGATTTCTCAATGTACTGCCTTAACCCTAGAACACTATCGCTATAAATAGTAACACAATCACTAATGCCGGGTGATTTTTACCCGATATAATATAACCAATAAAAAGTAATCAAATATATCAAAATATGACAACACATGACAAATTAGAGTGGTCTTCTTTTACTTTCAACTGTGCCGTGTCTAACAAAATGAAAAAAAAAACCTAAAACAAAATAATGACTCTGGAAAGCTGGTCTTTGGTCCACCCATTCCTGGGACATTTGAGACTTCCCTGGTGAAGGCACAGGCTCCTCGACACGCAAACAGCTGCAGGAGAGAGAAATCATGTAAATGTATTTGCTCGGGTGTAAATCACCCAGCGATAGTGTTCTAGGGTTAATAAAGTCAAATGAAATCTGAAAAATGCACACACTACTCCTGCCTTTATTAATCAATGTAACTGAAACTACAGCTTAGGGATTACTGAACTGATGAGCACATTTCCATTTTCTCTTATGTTATAATTTACCCAGCTCATCCCAAGGTAACTGACAACACTCTTATCAAAATTATTTTACAATGATCTAGTTGTCTGTCTTCTGCACTCTTCATTAGAGCAAGACATTGAAGACCAGTCGTAGAGCATCGATCCACAAGTTAACCTGACCTTTAATCTCTCAACTTTCTATGGAGCAGAGAATCAGATGTTTCCCACTTATGTCAGTAACATAGTATTCATTTCTGTGATTAGCACTAGAGCTTAATTACTAGATATAACTAAAGTAACCTATGCCAACAGGATTTAGTCGTATCATTAAGCTAGACTGGGCGTTATTGTTTCTTCAGTTCAAATACATGTTCTGAAGCTGCTAGTCTAAACCCAAAGTCCAAATTTCACACTACACTGGAATCCGTTACATGAAGGCCTGCATCAGGCATCCCACTGCTTTATAAATGATGAAGAGCTATGAGGAGAATGAGAGGTTGAGCTGTGGATGGAAAGAGTAGAAAGGGAAGGCATGTGAGAAGATGACATCTGCACACTATAAATTAGCTGGAGGTGGCACATTGCTTTGTTCAACTCATTTAAAATGAATAATCTGGCATCTTAATAATCCGTGATCCCCAGAGGCATCTTATGCCTAACGGTCAATACTTTGGGGCTTCTGGTGGAGCCAATGGATATTTGGGCCAAGACTTTTGTTTCATGTGCTGATAATTAATGCTAATGCAAAGCATAAAGTTTTAGAAGCTAGCAAAAAGGTAGATCAGTGTTAGACAATAGCTGGTTGTTTTAAGGGTGCATTTTAGTAAAGAAATTACAGATTTTGCACTTTAAAAAAAACCTTGTACACCTCAGACTAGAGTACAACTCCAGATTGTGCCGCCTACAGAAATACTTTTAATTCTGCACTGGTTGGATGTATACGTGATGGACAGGGGGAGGAATACAGAAGTCTAGTCTGATTTTACAGAGTGAACCTTGAAGGAATCACCTGCTTCTAAAAGTGGAAAAGTTTAGAACGATGGTGATCAACTTGAGAAGGAAAAGGACGGCTAAACGGCCCATGTCTTTCCTGGGACAGGATGTTGATGTGGTGGAGGAGTTCAAGTACCGGGGTATCCACAGCAACAACAGGCTGAACTGAAACACCAACTCTCTCATGGACGCCAGTTTCTTTCTTACTTTTGAATCACGAACACTGACTTTTACTAAAGCAAGTGAGGTCTGCAGTTCTGGGTTCTTTTGTGACCTCATGGATGAACCGTTGATGCGTTCTTGGAGTTATTTTGGTAGATCAGCCAATCCTGGGAAGGTTCACCAATGTGCGAAGTTTTCTCCATTTGTAGATCATGGCTCTTACTGTGGTTTGATGGCGTTCCAAAGCCTTAGAAGCAATGTTCCCTCCAATTTTCCATGTGTCTGAGCGAACACACAAACTCTCTGAGCGATCCCTTGGACCACTGTGAGCGACAGCAGACGTGTGCACTGTGGTCACGCCAGCATCGAATCTATCCAAGTTTCATGGTTTATTAAGATAATCAAATTACAGCATTTACATTTATGTTTGACTACTTTTAATTAACTGCTTTAGGCCACTTACAATGAAAATGTAAAACAAAAATGTAGTCATTGACCTGTGTAGTATGTTAACACTATTGGAAGTAAAAATAACTTGAACTCCAATTTTGACAACACAACTTTCTTTTTCTTTCTTTTTCTGACTTGTATTATGAGTCTGTGGTCTGGGAGAGAGTCCTGTAACTCTCTGTCTGCAATATACAGTATATAAAGACCAATGTTGGGCAATTAATTATATATAGTTACTTCTTCAAAAAAGTAACTCAGTTTGGGAAACAACAAAGTTTTTTGCAGCTATTTTATTTAAATGCAGCCAAGGTGTATTTTTTTAAATAAACATTTCAAACTATTTACAGAACAATCAGGTGTTCTGCATCAAATTTGATGCCACACAAATTATTTGTGCCACAGCAAAAATAATTTCTGTCAACTATGAGATAAAGGAGAACAACAGCCTGATACCTTCAGGCCTGACAACAGATGTGTGACTCCTGTAACACCTGTAACATTCAGCAGTCGCCTCAGTGTTCTGACCAGAGATGGGCAGTAACGCGTTACTTAACGCGTTACTGTAATCCGATTACTTTTTAAAATAACGAGTAAAGTAAGGGATTACTATTGCAAAAACGGTAATCAGATTACCTTTACTTTCCCGTAGGAACGCTGCGTTACTGCGTTACTAAAACCGTGATTTTTTTGCGAGAATGTCTCATGACAGTGACGTAAGCAAGTGCGACGGTCGTGACAACAGCTGTGTGCAGATCAACAGTGGATCATATATCGAGTACGGGAGAGAGTATGAGCGTGCAGCGTTTAAAGTGTGGAAGTACTGACCTTACTTTAAGTTTGATTCCATAAAAAGTGACAAAAACGTTAGCGTCCATTAGCATTGTGCGTGGGAAGAAAACATCTTTTTACAGCGAAAAAAACCCCTAAACTTCCAAGCAAGCTCCGAGTGCGCTACCACGTAATGGGAAATTCACAGAGAAACTCAGGGATTCTTCCACTGACCGCTGCGGCACACCTGCACCAGGGTAAACCTCCGCCTACCCAACTCCTGCTTTACAGGTGAAAATAGAGCAACAGGACCGCTAGTCTTTGATTTTATTTATTTTCTGCTGTGTTTTACTTGCATCTATTTGAAAGACTGAGTGTAAACACAAAAAAAAATATTTTATGTGCTGGAATGTGCAGAAAATAGGTTTAAATATTAAACAAATTTCTTCCAGTCAGAGAATGTTGCATATAATTAAATTTTTGCTTGATGCATAAAGTTAAAAGATTAAAATTAATAAAACTATAAAAGTTTTAAAAAGAGACTTTTCCATTTGATTACATTTTGTATGATGGATTATGCAGAAAAAGTAGAATTGGGCTGAAAGATCTATCGCTTTATCACCTATTCAGGTTGTAAATCGTGTTTTTAAAAAGTAATTAAGTAACTAAGTAATTAATTACTTTTGAAAATAAGTAATCAGTAAAGTAATGGGATTACTTTTTGGGGGAAGTAATCAGTAATTAGTTACTGATTACTTTTTTCAAGTAACTTGACCAACACTGGTTCTGACACACACAACAAAACTACTGACTACACTACACACTAACTACTAGGGATGGGTATCGTTTAGGTTTTATCCGATACCGGTGCCAAATCGGTACTTTTGAAACGGTGCTCAAACCGGTGCTTAAAGAATGGAGAACACAAACTTTGTCCAAAAACCTCTCATGTTCAGCTGGTTTTTTTTGTAAAAAGATAACAATGTTAGCCTTTTCTGCAGCTATGTGGCATATATGGCATCACTCTTGGCTGGAAGCAGTGCTTAAACAATGGAAAAAACTTAAACCCTCTCATGTTTAACTGTTTCCCACTTTTTCTTTGGTCATTTTAGCCTTTTTGGCCAGGGTGAAGGGAGTATCTGCCATCAAACAAGAGGACAGCCGCATGTAGCTATGATGATGTTTGCTAGTTCACCTTACATGCATTAATGTAATAACGTGGTTAGCCTACTCAACGTAAATTACACACGAACAACATGAAGCTACTCACGCAGAGAAGAACGGCTGCTGCTGCCATCATCATCCGTCATCATTTCTGCTACACTGGCAGGGCTAGGGGCCAGGACTCTATTCTTCGGGTTTTTGGGGGATGTTGCTCCGGGTCCGATAACTGGCAACCCACCCGACGTGCACGGTGTGAGGTCTCGCAGCAAGCTATCAAATACGGCGCATTTCTCGGCTTTTAAAAAAAACGCTATGCGTCGCCAGCTGTTTAATCGGATTCTTGGTGTTACCTCCTTTGACAGTATCACAGTATCAGCTTAAAGCACTTGTTGCAGGCTGCTGAGTTTGCATATTTTGCTGTGAAGTACAGCCAGACTTTTGACCGCTTCGCCTTGGACATTTTTAATCTGTAGCTCTGCTCTAACAGAACGTACGTACCTGGCCCCGCCTACTATCCTCGGAAACGTAAAATGATTGGCTAGAAGTGTATCACAGCTCAGGAAAAAAAAGCACCGAAATAAAGCACCGAAATGTGCTGCTTTTCGGTCTGGTTACTACCGTTTATGTCAGAACCGGTGCCATCATGGCACCGGACACCGGTACCCATCCCTATTAACTACACAAGATTTGCGCTAAACGTCGCAAATCTCTCACATCTCAAAACTCCTAAAACTTCCCCCCGTTTCTTAACAACTTGCCATATCATTTTTTGATTGGTCGACATGGCACTTTTTTCGACCAATAGGAAAGGGTGGGGGTGTTTTTGGTTTTGTTTTTGCTCAGAGGCGAAGAGTGCTTTCGAGCCTTTTTTCTTATAAAACGTTTCTTCCCGCAGTAAATATAAACAACGATAGTATTCAGGAAGAAAACCAAACATTGCATATATTTTTATTATAACTCTGGTTTTACGTGGCCTATCAACACAATTTAAAAACTGGTATAAAGTTCACACTTTTTCCGTCAATTGTTCCGTCTGTCCTGCTCATATCTCCAATGGTTGTACACGTCATTAACGTGGCTTCACTCCACATCAGCCTCGCCACTTTGCTAGCTAAAACACCGGTGTCGGCACATAAGGACGCTGTCATAGCGACGTTGATTAGCTGCGTATATACGAATGTGAATCGCATTATTGGCTGGACTATGGGATAAAGTGGCATCGTTCTAATCCCATACGGGAGCAGCCAGTCACTTACTGACTAACACTGCAAAACAGAATTGTTGAAGTTTTAAATTTTATTTCAATTCAGGTTAGACTTTTTTTTTGTGCGCAACGCAGATTTTCTATGCGCAGAGACCGTGCCAGCAGTGCGCAATTGCGCACGTGCGCAGCTTAGGGGAAACATTGCTTAGAGGTGGTTTTGGAATCTTTTCCACACTGAGAAATGTCAATGAACTTTGTTTCTCAGCCTTTTCTTAAGATTGTGGGATGATGTGTTACTTTTTAAGATCTTTAGTCTATTTTACTTTCTTACACAGGTTCTATTTAAGTGATTTTATTCAGCAAGTTACTACTAGGTCTAGCAATAATCAGGCCTTGGTGTGGCTTTCAAAAAAAAAAAGTAGTTAATCACAGGTAATTCATGTTTTAACAAGGGAGGTAGCTTCACATTTTTTCCATTAATAAATGAAAATGTTTCTTAAAAACCACATTTTGTATTTACTCAGCTTATCTTTGTCTGATATTATAATTAGTGTGGGTACGTACATGTGCAGAAAACTAAGAAATCAGGAAGTGTCATGGTCTGTGTGTAGGTAGGCAGGAAAAATGACCTAAGTGCAGGACTCGTGGAGGCAGAAGTAAACTCTAAAGAACCACAGCTTTATTGCTGGCGAAGTACATAACTCGAAATGGCACATGAACAGAACACACAGGCAGGAACGGTGGTACGACGCTACAACGAGCACAGAAGGATACACACTATAAATACAAGGCCAGAAGGGGAACACAGCTGATACAAATTAACTAACGGGACCAGGTGGACGCAAGCAAAACTAGAAACATCAGCATAAGACACAGACTTTCAAAGTAAAACAGGAAATCCATAGACAAAATCCAGTGGCACCCAACCAAACTTATATTAAAAGCCAGAAATAACAAATTACAATAATAATAATAATAATAATAATACGCAAAACCCTGGGTCACAGACCCAGGACCGTGACAGGAAGTGTGTAAATACTTTTTCATGGCAATGTATATCTGTCTGGCAGAGATGTATCTGTTAAACATAATAATTAAAAACAATAACATTATTAATAATAATAACAATAATAATCACATCGTATGCACAGCAGGGAATCCAAAACAGTCGAGAATCAGGGACCGCAGGGCAAGGAAACACACAACAATGAGTGAGGACACGCAAAGAACAAGGGGAGATTCAGACAATGAGATAACAAGGGGAAAACACAGCTGAGGGTCGGTAGCATAATGACTTAGTGGGAAGTTAAACTAAACATGAGACAAGGAACAACAGTCACCGAATTAAAACAGAAAGCAACTACACACAGAGACAAGAATAACATACAAGTTGACATAGAAAGACATGGAAGAATTTTGTAAAAGCAAAATTCTACGTAGTATGCTACATAGTGTCAACAAATAGAGGTAAAATAAACCACACATGCACATAAAGCATGCTAATCCGCAGGTATGCTCATCAAAGTAGCAATCAAGCCTTATTTTACTCTAGTAAAATCATCTCAGTACATGAAAAGAAATGTAAACCTCACTGTGCTCGGAAACACCAAAATTAAGGTGATATGCAACAGCTCCCCAAAGATTCAGGTGAATAGTATCCTAAAATGCAAAACAAGTAAGAGACTGACAAAGAAAATGAGGAGGCTGGAGGTGAGGTGATTGGGGAGGGCTTGTTTTGCTTCCCTGGTCCTCCCTCCTGACATACACGCTGAACACAAATATCATTCATTAACAGTAATGTGCCATCTTAACACTGATGGATGGGGCACAGGCCCACAGTCGCACACTCACACACGCAGAGCTATAAAACACACAGAGACAATTTAAAGACGGACCTGCAGGGGAGCTGGGATGGCTGACTATCAGTCTCTCACACACACACACACACACAACCACACACACACAACCACACACACACAGGCGTGCAACCAGGCACAGACAACAAAGTCATACACACAGAAGCCTGGAGCTCAGGTGTCAGGCTAGCACGCTGCAAATGAAGACATTTCCTACAGCTGGCAAGCTTTGATGGCTCTATGATTTCTTTGCCCCTCACTAGCACTCCTCAGAGGAAGGAGAGGGAAGACTGACCAATATAAATAGAGAGAAACAGAGAACAGTAAGCCAAAGAAAATGTGAGCAAGATAGCAGTATGAAACATCTATGTGGCTTTGTGTGAACTGTTTTTCTTTTTTTTCTTACTTAGAAGACTAGTTATCTTTACTGGATTTACTGAAAGACAACAAAACTCAAATGAATTTAATATCACTTCTTAGATGTTTGTCCTCTAAAGTGCTAAAGGGAAAAAATCAAGATCATCAGCTCTGCGAAACTGGATGGTGTCTGCTCATGATTGTACCAATAACCAGAAAGGAGCAATGGCATAAATGGTTTTTAAATAGCATGAATTATAACTGTTACCTAAAAGAGGGCAATCGCAGGATACAGAACATGATACTCTAATTTCCACAACAGAACAGCATTTAAATATATTTTAACACTAGCAAATGAGCTAAAGAATTTAAGTAATAATTAATGTTTACAAAACCTATAGAAAAAAATCACTAATGATTTCTAAACAGAAGAGCATAAAACAAAAACTAATGCTTAAGTGAGGAGTAAAAGAAAACTTGGTATATTGCAATTATATTAAATATAATATATTAATAGATTGCTGTTCAGCCACCCATATGGCATTTACATGTCTTTACACACTGCAAAATTACCTGAACTACAGCAATTAAAACTCTAAAACAGCAGAATTTAAAAGTAAGGAGCTACAAAACGTCAACAATGACTTCCACCCAAAGAACAAACTCACTTAAACCCATCTATCATTTCCAAGCTAAAGCAGGCCCTGTCCACAGTATTGAATGTATAGAAAGTACATAACATGTAAGTAATGACCGTCTTTACTCTGACCACAGTGATACAAACAACATTTTATCTATTTCACAAGCTATACAAACTAAACACTGGCTCACGCATTAGATTTGAAGTCCTCAGTCCTCTGCAGTGGAGGAATGTTGCTCCTTCTCTCGTTCTAATTTGCTAGCTTGCTAGCTAATGCTAGCTTTCAATAAAAAAAAAAGGCAGGCCGTTCCACCTTAAAAGAAGTTACTCACTGCATTATTTCTGGTGTAGTGTCAAAACCTTTGCTTAATAACTTCTCAATAACAGACTTCACCTTTCTTACAGCAGACACTTTGTCTTGGTATAGCAGGCTAATCACAGCTGGAGCCAAGTGACAACTTTTTAAATGGTTGCTGCCCTGCCATGGGCTAATGCTTTTACTTGTGCTTTCAATCTTTAACAAGTAGTGGTTTAAATAAACTTGATATTAATATTTTCTACAGAAATTTTTTTTTTTTTGCTATCTTTAAGTATTTATTTAACCTTTAATTGTTTGTTCATATATTTATTGCTTCTTTTTAGATGTTTTCTTTGCACGCCCTTCAAAAAAATGTAAATGTGAATTTTTTTTACATTTTTCTTTTTTTTCAGATGAAACAGCAACTAGTCATCAATATGTTAGCTTTTTTTTTTTTAATAGTATGGCGCCACAAGTCAGCCAAAGTGTACTTAAATGCAGATCTTATGTTTTGTCAGTATTTTATAGCCTTGTTGTGTTTAGTCTCTCTGGTCATTCACTGGTGAAGATGCAGCTAATAGGAAATCTTCAGAATTAGGAGGTTCAAGGTTCGAGGTTCTTTATTGTCACATGCATAGTTATACAAGTATAACACAGTGAAATGTAGCGAGTAGGAGTAATAAGAGCAGCTACTACTTGTTTAAAACATGTGCTGAACTATCGATAGTGATCAGCCTCATTATTTATTTTTCACAGTTAATGCCAGTTTGCATTTAGGGTTGCCAACCGTCCCTTAAAATACGGAATCGTCCCGTATTTAGAAACAAAAGTACACGTCCCGTATTGAGCTAATAAGGGACGCACTTTGTCCCGTAATACAGTGAGAATCAAAAGTAGTCTATAAATGTTTATGGAATTAACGCTTTGTTTGAAAACATAATTCCCAGCCCCTCTCCTGCTTTGTGACCAATGAGCTGACAGCACACTTATGACAATTCGAGTATGACAATTCAGATTACCGCTCATCTCATTGGTCGAGGAAAGGTCGCTTGCGGAGAAAATACCGGAAGACAACAGATGACCACAACAACAAGCATGGCCAACAGGGGAACAAACGCCGTCACTGCGGTGCAAGTCTCGGACGACAGTACACCTAAAGCTGGGCAAACACTGTGCGATTTTTTCAGTTTTTCAGCTCAAACTGCACGATTGACTCGCAGGGGTTAGAAGTTGGTAGGTCACGATGCAGGTCTCACACTATACCGCCCGATGCTCTGATGCGACCTGAGTGCTCACACTGTGCGTCCATAAAATTAAGGTTATAACAGAAAATCTGTCGCTCGCTCTCTCTGTCTCTCACTCACACAGACACACCACCACCATCAACTTTGCTAAATTGCTAATGAAAAACATGATCAGGCAGCTGTGATTTAGCAGCGATGTAGATCCAACTATTTTCACGGTTGTTGTGGTCGTGATAATTTTGTGAGGCCACATCGAAAAGGCTCGGATGAGCTTTTCAAAGTTCTACAAGTTGTGCCTCCATCGCTTGTGTCCAGATCACACGCTGCACAGCCGTGCTGCTCCGTCTTTTTCACGGCGTTTACGTGTTTGCGCGCGAGCAGTGTGAGCGGCTCACGAGCGATTGATGATCGGGAGCTGGTCGTGAGGTGTTAATCACTTCTCGTTACCCCACGTATACTACACGATGAAGGCCAAAATCGGTCCGATCACTCAAAAATCGGCTCAAAATGGGCCTAAAACCGCACAGTGTGAGCCCAGCGTTAGAGCAGCAATGTTTGTTCCCCTCAGAGAAAGGGAAGAATGGGAAAAGGAAAACACCTGGCTGGAAAAAGTTAATATGGGCATGTGCAGTGAATATCAGCGCTATGTGGCCAGAAGTGTGATAATATAATTTATTTTGTGTAATAAACGACTGCAAGGATAGATGATTACAACAAATAGATGACTAATACATAAAAGTAATACACAGATGAATAATGATGATGAGTTAAGATGCGTAATCATGGGAACAAGCGGGTTTACAAACAGGAGCAGCTGATTAGCATTAGAAAAGCTGAAATAATACCTCAGCTGAAGCCAATTGTACTAAATGCACTAAATGTGCACTGTTACAAGAATGTTTTTCTTTCTATTGTTTTCTATTATTTTAAGTTAAGCAGGACAGAGTTCTTTTAAAGAAAGATTTACTTATATTCTCAAAAGTTAAGCATGACAGGCTTCTGTTTAAGAAAGAGACCTGTTTTATGTGTTAATGTTGTCATTTTGAGCTAAAAATAAATGGCTAAATGATCATTTGTTTCACATGTGTTCATATCACAAAGAATACACATCTACTTAAATCAAATTCAAGTCAAAGGGTTAAAAAAAATAATTTCACACACAAAAAGAGAGCTAGAAAATTCACCACACTGGGAAGGGTCGCCCGGCCCTGGCCACGAGGTGTCCCTTATTTATTTTTCAGGGAGTTGGCAACCCTACATTTGACAGTTAGAAAGTGACATCTTGTAATATTCTTTAGATATCTAGAATGTCTTCATACTATATAGTCTGTAAATTCTTTTATCAATCACTGTAACAGCCAGATAAATAAAATAATGAATAAATGATTTGCCTGGATTTTCTGGGGATATGCTAATAGGGTTAGTGGGCACTTATTCCACCTTTCCTAATATATTTTTTCAATCTGATCCCTGGTCCAACATCCCATCACCTGCTGGCTATTCAGATGATAATATTGGGAGATGAGAGGGAAAGAGAGAGAGAGAGATTCAAATGATGATATTAGGGGAGAGGGATGGTTAGAGAGATGGCTGCTGTCACCGTTATGCGTCTGTGACACCTCAATGTGCAATAGTCATCTGTGTGTGTGTGTGTGTGTGTGTGTGTGTGTGTGTGTGTGTGTGTGTGTGTGTGTGTGTGTGTGTGTTTGTGAGTGTGGTAATATGAGAATTGATGCCGAGGGCTGACCTCCTCTGCCCCTCTCATTTCCATTCAGCCATTTTAGTTCTTTTCAGAGGCAGCAGAGCCATTGTGGCTCAACTGGGGAGCAGTTTGTCCTCATTAGAACTGTTCTGAATGAAACCAGAGAACAAAGCATTGCAGGTATAAATTCTGATAAAAAAAAAAAAAACAGCTATGGAAGATAAGAGAAGAGATTTGTCATTTGTCACTGCATGGTTAATTAGTGTTTATGTTTTTAATAAACATGCCATGCGCACAAATGAAATATTAACTAGCTTTTGATTTATGATGCGAGAATAAGGATGCCAATAAAGAAATCCTATGACTTTGCGCCATGTGGCTCTTACAATGTAAAGTACTAAAAGAGGTGACATCTGTTTATGTGTGTGGGATCAGTAGACACAGAGATATGGGTGCTACAATGAGCATTATCATATGGAGAAAATGTCGTGATATACAAGAGCATGCTGCCACGCCTGCGTTATGGTTATGGATTGGGCCCCTCACATAAGTGCGAGATTGTGCTGTGAGCAGAGGCAGAGATGTATCGGCCATATAAAAACTGCACCTGTGATGTAGTTAATCATTTATTCAGCTAGCTTCTTCATTCCTTTAACCCCTAGCACCTATGGAGGACCATATCTTTCCAGGCACAATAATTTAAAAGCCATTTCCTCTTTGGTATCTGTGTGTACCAACTTCCCTTTTTTCTCACCCCCTTTCTCAGCCTCCATCAGAATGCTTCTTCTCGTCTTTGTTGCTCACTTTGATTTTACTCCACTTTCTCTCTTTTGCCACTCTTTTGTCTCTTCCATTTTTTTCCGAGCTGTTTCACATACAGACAAGTAACAATCAGGCCTTTCACTGGAAGCAGTCACGTTGAATGGTTTTGTACAAAAACACACCCATACACACTCAGGTGAACTTACACATGCAAGCGGTCAGTGACAAATAGTGACAGATTGATCAAGTGGGAGTCCAGTCAGTGTCACCTGAAACCACATATGAAGTGGATTTGGAGAATGTGTGTGTGGTATATAGAAGGCTGTATTTTGTTCTCTTTTTAGTGTCACTGGATGAAAGTGAAGGTGTACATACAAAAGGATGTTGTGGAAAAAACTGACAGAAAAATGCTTGAATAACTTGATTTAATGTCACAAAAACAGTCAACAAGCTTCATATATAATATTTAGTTTCAGTTAGATAGCAAGATTTTCTTTGTGCATACATCGGTGTCAAAATGTATAAATGCAGGTGATTCATGGATTTAAAACCTTAGATTAAGACAGTCACAACAGATCATGCTGTCATTCATCATTCTTTGCTGTTACTTTACATCTTTGTAAAGAGTAAAAATAAACTGAACAGGTAAGAGCAAGAGTCAGTGCACTAGTTTAGCAGCTCTAAATTGATGTAAATCACTCCAGTAAGACGCCTATTCTCAAAGAGTTCTCAAATAATTTCACCCATAAAAAATCTGATCTCCTTTTGAAGGTCATCTCCTTGGCCAGCAGTACAATGCTTCTCCATGGCTCTTTGCTTCTCCGTGAACAAAGAGCCTGCATGAATGCATGAAACACAGTTCAACTGCTCTGATAGTTGAATATACTCATCAGCATATGGGGCATGAATACTGTGGACCCTCTGATTTTTAGCCTGAAAGGTATAGAAAAAAATGTCTGCATCATTTCTATAAACTCACTCACTCTCAAGCGAGGGAAACATACAGTGGGGCAAAAAAGTATTTAGTCAGCCACCGATTGTGCAAGTTCCCCCACCTAAAATGATGACAGAGGTCAGTAATTTGCACCAGAGGTACACTTCAACTGTGAGAGACAGAATGTGAAAAAAAAATCCATGAATCCACATGGTAGGATTTGTAAAGAATTTATTCGTAAATCAGGGTGGAAAATAAGTATTTGGTCAATAACAAAAATACAACTCAATACTTTGTAACATAACCTTTGTTGGCAATAACAGAGGTCAAACGTTTACTATAGGTCTTTACCAGGTTTGCACACACAGTAGCTGGTATTTTGGCCCATTCCTCCATGCAGATCTTCTCGAGAGCAGTGATGTTTTGGGGCTGTCGCCGAGCAACACGGACTTTCAACTCCCGCCACAGATTTTCTATGGGGTTGAGGTCTGGAGACTGGCTAGGCCACTCCAGGACTTTCAAATGCTTCTTACGGAGACACTCCTTTGTTGCCCGGGCGGTGTGTTTTGGATCATTGTCATGTTGGAAGACCCAGCCTCGTTTCATCTTCAAAGTTCTCACTGATGGAAGGAGGTTTTGGCTCAAAATCTCACGATACATGGCCCCATTCATTCTGTCCTTAACACGGATCAGTCGTCCTGTCCCCTTGGCAGAAAAACAGCCCCATAGCATGATGTTTCCACCCCCATGCTTCACAGTAGGTATGGTGTTCTTGGGATGCAACTCAGTATTCTTCTTCCTCCAAACACGACGAGTTGAGTTTATACCAAAAAGTTCTACTTTGGTTTCATCTGACCACATGACATTCTCCCAATCCTCTGCTGTATCATCCATGTGCTCTCTGGCAAACTTCAGACGGGCCTGGACATGCACTGGCTTCAGCAGCGGAACACGTCTGGCACTGCGGGATTTGATTCCCTGCCGTTGTAGTGTGTTACTGATGGTGACCTTTGTTACTTTGGTCCCAGCTCTCTGCAGGTCATTCACCAGGTCCCCCTGTGTGGTTCTGGGATCTTTGCTCACCGTTCTCATGATCGTTTTGACCCCACGGGATGAGATCTTGCGTGGAGCCCCAGATCGAGGGAGATTATCAGTGGTCTTGTATGTCTTCCATTTTCTGATGATTGCTCCCACAGTTGATTTCTTCACACCAAGCTGCTTGCCTATTGTAGATTCACTCTTCCCAGTCTGGTGCAGGTCTACAATACTTTTCCTGGTGTCCTTCGAAAGCTCTTTGGTCTTGGCCATGGCGGAGTTTGGAGTCTGACTGTTTGAGGCTGTGGACAGGTGTCTTTTATTCAGATGATGAGTTCAAACAGGTGCCATTCATACAGGTAACGAGTGGGGGACAGAAAAGCTTCTTACAGAAGACGTTACAGGTCTGTGAGAGCCAGAGATTTTCCTTGTTTGAGGTGACCAAATACTTATTTTCCACCCTAATTTACGAATAAATTCTTTACAAATCCTACCATGTGAATTCATGGATTTTTTTTTCACATTCTGTCTCTCACAGTTGAAGTGTACCTCTGGTGCAAATTACTGACCTCTGTCATCATTTTAAGTGGGGGAACTTGCACAATCGGTGGCTGACTAAATACTTTTTTGCCCCACTGTACCTACCTGTTTCTAATCTGTGTATCCAGTCTACACCACTCAAGTTCTCTGCAGATTCCTCTGGCCTGCCTGCTAAAAAAGGACAAACCGGTAAGCTAGAAAAACACGATTCCAAACATGATTCCTGGTGTTATGACAGCATGTTAAGTGGTTCAGGTTATGATTAAAGTGCTTTGGTTTACAGTAACAATATCCTTAGATTAGCTTCTTTGAATGATTATTTCTAAAAGGGCAATTGCTGTGGCTTATCTACAGTCAAATATGCAGTGTAAGTAACTTTTGTTTAAAAAAAAAAAAACCTGCAAAAAAGAAAAGGTCCCCTAACACCTCTCTCCAGTATACTAATATTATCTTCCTATCCTTGAGTAATCTACTTGGTTTCACCTTTTTTCCGACATACTAACACTGATTACAAAATTCCCAAAAGGTTAAGCTGCACTGAAAAGAGAAGAAATTGTATGCGGTGATTGTCATGTCCCCTGTTCACCACAATAAAATCCTCATGCTCTATCCTGGTTTCACCTCCCTCCAGGCTAAACACTCACACTCTGCATTGAAATTTATGAAAATCATCCCTGTAATATTCAGCCAATGCCTGCCTGCTATATATATTTATATATAACAGCCTTATTAAATCAGTTCCAAGTAGGACGATCCCATGATTACATTGAAGTGGGGAGAAGAGGAGGGGAGGAAAAAAAGAGGCGAAAAGGGGAGAGGGAAGAAAAATCAATGCCACTCGGTAATTGCATATTACAGCGTTATTTTGCGCATTGATATTGATAATACGTATGTTTACATTTGCTGTGATTAAAATCAATGCTCTAAAGTGAGTTATGACAGCATGGCCTGATGGGACGGCTTTATGGCTGAGGGGCACTAATGAGGTGGTTGATGGGAAGGAAGGATTGCCTCCATCCATCTCTCCGCTGAATACTTCCTGCAAGGGACTGAGGGGCCCATCTACTGACTGTCGTCTGCATTAGGTCATACATGACGGACGTTTAATATACAGTTTTATATAGATCTGTCAGTATTGTGACACAAATCCACATATTTTCTGCCCGTTTTCCCTTGTTTTAACAGCATCTCTGCAAATATGAATAAATAGCTATATCCTTAAAAACACAGTTCACCAAAAGAATTCATGAAGTCATACAATGCATTGTGTTGTAATGGTTAACATTTTCAAGCTGTTATCATTTGGATTGGCTGGTCTGCACCAACGATTGGATGGATTTCGTTTGCTTTACAATTTGACAGTGGGAGAAACAGTTATTTGATCCCCACAGCTCATAGTGTTTAGTGACAAAACCTTTTCTCAAAAGTACAGCAGTACGACGTTTTCTTGTAGTTGGACACCAAGTTTGCACACATGAAAGCAAGGATTTTGGCCCACTCCCCTTTACAGAAACTCTTTAAATCCTGTAGGTTTCTTGGCTGCAGCTTGTCTGTTGCAAGTCAAAACTTTAGCTCTCTACACAAAACGCTGGAAGACCCATCCATTACCCTGAGGAAAGAAGGTTCACATTCAAGATTTTACTGTGCATGACCCTGTACATTGGCTCCTCAATATGGTAAAGTTGTCCTGTAGACTTAGCAGGAAAATATCTTCATATCATAGTGTTTCCACCTCCCTACCTGACTGTGGGGATGGTGTTCTTTGAGTAATACTCAGCATTTCTCTTCTTCCAAACACAGCCGGTTGAGTTGATGGCAAAGAGCTTGATTTAGGTTTTATCTGACACCAGCACTTTCTCCCAAGCCTTCTCTGAATCATTTACAGTGGGGCAAAAAAGTATTTAGTCAGCCACCGATTGTGCAAGTTCCCCCACTTAAAATGATGACAGAGGTCAGTAATTTGCACCAGAGGTACACTTCAACTATGAGAGACAGAATGTGAAAAAAAAATCCATGAATCCACATGGTAGGATTTGTAAAGAATTTGTTCGTAAATTAGGGTGGAAAATAAGTATTTGGTCACCTCAAACAAGGAAAATCTCTGGCTCTCACAGACCTGTAACGTCTTCTGTAAGAAGCTTTTCTGTCCCCCACTCGTTACCTGTATGAATGGCACCTGTTTGAACTCATCATCTGTATAAAAGACACCTGTCCACAGCCTCAAACAGTCAGACTCCAAACTCTGCCATGGCCAAGACCAAAGAGCTTTCGAAGGACACCAGGAAAAGTATTGTAGACCTGCACCAGACTGGGAAGAGTGAATCTACAATAGGCAAGCAGCTTGGTGTGAAAAAATCAACTGTGGGAGCAATCATCAGAAAATGGAAGACATACAAGACCACTGATAATCTCCCTCGATCTGGGGCTCCACGCAAGATCTCATCCCGTGGGGTCAAAACGATCATGAGAACGGTGAGCAAAGATCTCAGAACCACACGGGGGGACCTGGTGAATGACCTGCAGAGAGCTGGGACCAAAGTAACAAAGGTCACCATCAGTAACACACTACAACAGCAGGGAATCAAATCCCGCAGTGCCAGACGTGTTCCGCTGCTGAAGCCAGTGCATGGCCAGGCCCGTCTGAAGTTTGCCAGAGAGCACATGGATGATACAGCAGAGGATTGGGAGAATGTCATGTGGTCAGATGAAACCAAAGTAGAACTTTTTGGTATAAACTCAACTCGTCGTGTTTGGAGGAAGAAGAATACTGAGTTGCATCCCAAGAACACCATACCTACTGTGAAGCATGGGGGTGGAAACATCATGCTATGGGGCTGTTTTTCTGCCAAGGGGACAGGACGACTGATCCGTGTTAAGGACAGAATGAATGGGGCCATGTATCGTGAGATTTTGAGCCAAAACCTCCTTCCATCAGTGAGAACTTTGAAGATGAAACGAGGCTGGGTCTTCCAACATGATAATGATCCAAAACACACCGCCCGGGCAACAAAGGAGTGTCTCCGTAAGAAGCATTTGAAAGTCCTGGAGTGGCCTAGCCAGTCTCCAGACCTCAACCCCATAGAAAATCTGTGGCGGGAGTTGAAAGTCCGTGTTGCTCGGCGACAGCCCCAAAACATCACTGCTCTCGAGAAGATCTGCATGGAGGAATGGGCCAAAATACCAGCTACTGTGTGTGCAAACCTGGTAAAGACCTATAGTAAACGTTTGACCTCTGTTATTGCCAACAAAGGTTATGTTACAAAGTATTGAGTTGTATTTTTGTTATTGACCAAATACTTATTTTCCACCCTGATTTACGAATAAATTCTTTACAAATCCTACCATGTGGATTCATGGATTTTTTTTTCACATTCTGTCTCTCACAGTTGAAGTGTACCTCTGGTACAAATTACTGACCTCTGTCATCATTTTAGGTGGGGGAACTTGCACAATCGGTGGCTGACTAAATACTTTTTTGCCCCACTGTAGATGTTCAATGGCAAACTTAATATGGGCCTGTACATGCAGCTTCTTGAGCAGGGGGGGACCTTGCAGATACTGCAGTTTCAGTCCATTACAGCATAGTGTGTTATCAGTGGTGTTCTTCATGACTGCGGTTCCAACTAGAGATGGCACGATACCACTTTTTTATGTCCGATACCGATACCGATATCATAAATTTGGATATCTGCCGATACCGATATGAATCCGATATAGTGTTTTTTAATCAACAAAACTGTTTTTTAAAATATCTTGCTGCATTTTGCAAGTCTGCAAGTTCATACTCAAGTTTAAAACAACAACTACACTAAAGCTATTCTGTTATACCTGTATACAAAAAAAATATTTCATAGTTCAGCAATACTGATCAATCTAATAAACTTAGACCTACACCATCCTCCCTATTCTGGTATTTTAAAGAGTACTTAGCGTAAATATTAAGCAACCTAACTAATAGGGTTCCAACTCCCAGCAACAACAAAAATAAATAAATAAAAAATAGGGAACCACCCCTCACGCTCCACCTCATGATGCTTAATCAACGTAATCAACCTTAATTTGATGCAGTGTGAAAAAAAATGCACAGAAATCAATTATTTTTCAAGAAATATTAAATAGATTCAACATCTTTCTTCAGCAAAATTGCAGACTGCACAGATGGTACCTTCCCAAAGGAAAATGTACTATAGCTTACTAGGGTATATATATTAGACTTAATAGTTACTATATACAGTAATTGACTTCTATTCATTTTACATCAAATTAAAACTTTGGGTGTCAGATAATTATTTATTAAAAGCTAGACATTTTAAATGAGAATAAGAAAGAAAAGTATGTCTTTGTGCCCCCTTTTCCCAGTTAATGCCCTATCGGCCCCCCTGGCTAAACTTTGCTAGATCCGCCCCTGCACAGTTACCAGCTGTCAGCTACGTAGAAAAAGATCCTCGAGTAGAAAGTAATATTAAATAAATTCTAACAACAGTTGATCAAGCTTAAACGTGCTGCTGTTGTTCAGCCGCTGGTTTGCTCTTTCTGGTGCAAAGTGGACCAAAAACAAACGAGAGACAGACTCGCGACAGAAAAGCCGATCAGCTGATCATTAAGCAGTTTCACGATTGAAGTAGCAGCCGGAGAGCGAGAGGCAGTCGCTCGTTAAGCTTAACGTGGGAATGCTTTACAAACATTCAGAGATGGACTTACACACTTGCTTTACTTCTCTCGGGGATAACTTTGTCGGAGATGAAATGCCAGGTTGCTAGCGAAGCTCCAAATGCTATCCAGACCACCACAGGTCCCGCATGCCACAGCTGCTCTATCACGTGATGCTCCGACGTTCTGAGGCGAGTTATGGCGTGTTGCAAGTTTTGTGAGGTGCTTTCGTGATATTTAATGGATCGGATTACATTTTTTATTTTTCTCCGATATCCGATCCAGTAATTTAGGTCAGTATCGGACCGATACCGATACGTAATATCGGATCGGTCCATCTCTAGTTCCAACTGGCTTCAAATCATTAAAAAGCTCCTCCCATGTGGCTTTTGGCGGAACCACCTCCTTTCTCATGATCATCCTCATCCCATGAGGCAAGATCTTACATGGAGCTCCAGACTGAAGGTCACTGTATTTTCTGAATCACCGTGCTAGCACTTGTCATCTCCTTACCAAGCTTCTTTCTGAGGGTCCTATAGTCCATTCCAACCTTGCATAGGTTTCTAGTCTTGTCCCTGGCATCCTTTGACAGCTCTTTCGTCTGAGAGGTAATCTCTGCGCTACACACATCATTACAGAAGGAGTCAGACTGAATGCAATGTGTTGCGATCGGTCTGCATTATAAATTAGATGGCAGGTATTTGGAAATCTTGTCCAGTCTGACTGAGATTGTCTGAATCAGAGTATGTTTCCTCGGAAAAAAGCTTCTTCTCCTGTGCAACTGACTTGAAATCAAAGGTAGTGATGTCACTGCAACGGCCTGAAATCAGTCACGGAATGTAAGCAAGCAAGCAATTTATTTATATAGCACTTTCAGATCAGCCCCCAGCTGAACACAAAGTGCTGTACACTTGACATGCCAGAAATGAGACATTGAACAAGTTAAAAAAAACAAACAAATAGAAATAATATAAAATAAAGAAAAAATATTTTAAAAAATAAGATGATAATTAAAATGACATTTAAAATAAGAAAATTGGCACAAATAGCAAAAACAATAATAAAATAGTATAAAATGATAATTAGAATTACATTTAAAACAATAAAATCATCACATTAGATTAAAACAATAAAATCAGGGTCAGACTGTGTCATAAGCCAAGGAGTAAAAATGGGTTTTAAGAAGTGGTTTAAAAGTGGACAGTGAGAGGGCCTCTCTAATGTGCTGGGGAAGATTGTTCCAAAGATTAGGAGCAGCAATAGAGAAGGCCCTGTCCCCTCTGAGCTTTCTCTTGGACCTGGGTACCTCCAGGAGCAGCTTGTCAGCTGACCTGAGAGACCTGGGGGGGGGATGAGTAAGGATGCAGAAGCTCAGAGAGGTAAATTGGGGCAAGACAATTTAAACATTTAAAAACAAACATGAGAATTTAAAAATGAACTCTAAGATATACAGGCAGCCAATGGAGTGAAGCAAGGATGGGAGTTATGTGCTCTCTTTTTTGAGTTCTGGTTAAAAGTCGTACAGTAGCATTTTGGACCAGCTGCAGACGAGAGAGAAGACACCGACTAACTCCACAATACAGTGCATTACAGTAATCTAAATGAGATGAAATAAAAGCATGGATTACTGTTTCAAAATGCGGCCGAGATAAAATGGGTCTTATCTTTGCCAAGCACCTTAAATGCTAAAAACTGGACTTTACAGTAGCCCCAATTTGACTGTCTAATTTAAAATCACTTAAAACCCAGGTTTGTAACAACAGATTTAAAATACTCTGCCAGGGGTCCCAAATCAATATCAGAGGGTTCCACTAGGACCAAACAGAATCACCTCAGTTTTGCTTGAATTACATCTTAGAAAGTTTAGGGACATCCAAGATTTAATGTCGTCTAGACATGCTAGAAGTGGCTTAATAGAGAAGGCCTCTTTCTGCTTCAGAGGCAGATAAATCTGACAGTCGTCAGCATAGCAGTGGAAGAATATTCCATGCCTTCTGAGGATGGTTCCCAGGGGCTGTAAATATAATGAAAAAAGCAGAGGCCCTAAAATTGAGCCCTGGCAGAGGTTGAGTGGCAGAGGAGGACTCATTCTCTAAAAACTTAACACTAAAAGTTCTGTCAGAAAGATCAGACCGAAACCATTTCAAAGCCACGAATGCCTGCAAGATGGTGCAAGCAAGTCAGTAAAATGTTGTGGTGTCAAAAGCAGCTGTTAGGTCAAGGAGGACAAGAACAACATGATTACCAGAATCACAGGAAAGTTGGATATCATTAAAAGCCTCTAAGAGTGCTGTGCAGTGCTATACATGTGAGCTCAAAGCTGGAAAATGAGGGCTGTAAAAAACACTGTTTACATTTAAAATCCGTACCGCCGTACCTCCTCATCTCCCTGATGTCCTCGGTGTGTTAAAATAGGAACAACCCGCTGGTAAAAGTTCGGATGAAATACTGGACTCACCAGTGTTGAGCCAAGTCTCCGTGACACATGAAGTCCAGTTTCCAGGAGGTGAATAACTCATTCAGAATAAAGATTTGCTCACCAGCGATCTGGCGTTTACCAGCCCAATCCTGACAGGAGCCGGGGATGAGGTATAAGTCCCAGCGGCACAGGAAGCCCGACACAGCGGCCTCAGATTGCGGAGGTTCGCCCGGCGCACGTTGAGCCGAGGAGGACAGGGGTCACGGAGGAGCGGCACGTCATCCTGGCAGACCACGGGGATGAGGCAGGAATCCACAGGGTCCAGGAAACGTCGGTACACAAAAACACCAGGAAATAATCTATGTATTGCTTTGACGGTAGAGGGATGGTGCACCAAAGAGAGCTTGAGTTTAACCAGCCGACCACTGCGCCTACCCCGATGCCTTCGCCGGGGAGGTAGCATCACAGCACGGCATAGGCAAGTTGGGATATGTGACAGCAGCGGACACTTTTAACTAAAATTATAGTTTTCCCTGACCTCAAACATTTGTGTTTATGCTAACTGTTGATGTGACTCAGTATACAAAACCTGATCTTGTAATTTGTACACCAGCCATTCAGCCATGTCCTGATCTCTTAAGTGTTATTATGTAGAACTTTATTCAATCAAAATAACCAAGCCTGAACTTAAATCAGCCCAAAATTAAAACTGTTATGCTGTTCTGTTCATGTTACTGGGAAAACCATTATCTTAATATAATTTCAGTTTAAGTGGTTCTTTTTATAATCCTTCACCTTTCATCTAGTGTCACATTCAGGTCAAAATTTTAATCTGTCACAACTTGATTTATGACCAAATATCTGCAACACTAATTGCATTCCCATCAGACTTTGCTTCAAATTGTATCTAGTGCAAAATATTAAATGTAAGGATGCTGCCTTCTAAATGTTAACATTGTGATCATGCACTCTTATTCAAAGCATTAGTGTGCGTAAGTACAACCATACATAATATGGATGTAGACCACACCTGGCCAAAATACGGCCTGATTACCAACTCAGGCATCTCTAGATGTCTTTAAAGGGAAACTAAACAACCCCAGGTTGCTGTCAAGAAAAAAGAGAGAAGGCAGACAATAGAGAAATAATGGTAAAAATAAAAATGAAACGGGGACTTAGCATTAAAGTGGAAGGTTTATGCCAACAGTCTTTTTCTGAGAAACTTCTTGGTTTTTGAAACAAGGACCCGTTTGAAGTGTACCAAAACTCATGTTGTTTAGCATAGCGCAGCTCTATGTGTATAATATTTATATAAAATGTGGCCCCTCCCTCACTTTATCTCTGTCAGGAGGGTCGCCTGAGAAAAAAATGTTGTTTAGCCTGGTCAAATTTATAATGTTCTTTTGCCCTATTGTTTATACAGGACGCTTTTTAAATTACCTGAATGAGGAGGGGTTTTTTTTATTTCTAGAAACTGTATGTTGCCTCTTATTTCCTTGAGCTAAACTTTCCTTTGTTTGTCTTTCTTCAGATTTTGTAAAGCTTGCAGATTAATTCCCCTTCGCCATTTAAAGGCTGACTCTTACAGGAAGAAGAACGATTACAGCAACCAACGAATCCTTCAACGTATATATCAAATGCAACCATGGAACTATTGCATTAGGTCTGAGCTGACCCTATATCCTATATCTTCCCTTAACAACCTAATGTCATTCTCTGCTGAGAGCTGTCGAGCACCTCTCGTTTGCTAACACTGTTATGTGGCTTTTTAAACTTCATAATGTGCTTTGGCCACTAATGTTGGCCCAGCGTTTTTGGCGTCAGGTGCCCGTGTTAAGTGTGTGCTCCTCTAGTGTGCAAATGTGTTAGAGGATGTTTTTGAAACAAGACCCACTACAGGGAAGTACAAGGGGGATTTAAATGTAATCACACATGCACACACAAAGCATGTCCACATGTATACTCACACACTCAAACGCGTGTGTGTACAGTAACCGCAATTTCTTTGGAAACCACAGAAAGCCGTCTGCGATGACAGAGTGCTACCAGATAGGCTGTAGGTACTTTTGTGTTATGGCCATGTTCTACTCAGATCTGATTCCTTAGGTGAAGCTGATTTTCAGGCTTGTCTTCCTTCCTTAATCTGAACATTTTCTTAAGCAAAGAGAAAATTGTTCTACATGTGTCTCTTACTTACACACTGAAAAAAAATACAGTGTACATTTCCGTTCTGGACATTAGTGTAAACAAAGAAGCTAAGCCCTTTATTCAAGAGGTTTTAGCTAACATGGTGTAGTGCTTTTAGTTGCTTAATGACTCTGGGAAGTCACTCCTTACTTAGAGTAATACACATCCAGAAAGAGGTGTACATTACCACAAATATGATTTGGTTTCCACAAACAAGTCCAAACACTCAACGAGTAGAAGTGTAAGTGTTTGTATGTGTGTCTGTGTGAAAATGATTATGGAACACACAGACGTGAGGTTCAGGGCAGCACTTTTAGTCTGGGTGTCAATCCATTGTTGCATATTAGGGACACAACCTCGTCCATTAAGTCAAATTCATGGAAATTGCTTCCACCATGGAGAGCGAGAAGGAACAAAATTATGAGATGAATAGAAAAGGAGAGAGGAAAGGATTGGCTCAGAGGTAGACGTGAAGTAGCATCCATCTACTCATCATCCCCCCAACCGACACCTCTCAGCTGTCCAGTTGTGGCAGCTCTAACTTTAATTAAAAGTTTCTGCAGCAGAGGTGACCCACTGGTGTCGAGGTGAGGGAAAGGCAGAGAGGAAACATGGAGTGATTATAGAAAGGGGGAGAGTAAAAAGCAAGGAAAAATATTACCTCTATTTGTGTGTGTGTGTGTGTGTGTGTGTGTGTGTGTGTGTGTGTGTGTGTGTGTGTGTGTGTGTGTACGTGCGTGTGCATAAGTATATGTCTATTAAACCAGCTGTTAGAGAGTAATAAAATATTATTAATTTGCACAATTAATACTTTTTGAGGTACCATAAATTCTTTAGTCTGTAGCTAGCTCGAAATTAATTGAAAACTAGGCCTTTATTTCTGAGAGGCTGTCAGGAGAGACCTGCATGATGTACACTGATCAGGCATAACATTAAGACCAATGACAGGTGAAGTGAATAACACTGATTATCTCTCTTAATCATGGTTCCTGTTAGTAGATGAGATTTATCAGGGAGCAAGTGAATATTTTGTCTTCCAAGGTTGATGTTAGAAGCAGGAAAAAATGGACAAGCTTAAGGATTTGAGCAAGTTTGAGAAAGAGCAAAATTGTGATGACTAGGCTACTGGGTCAGAGCATCTCCACAACCGCAGCTCTTGTGGGGTGTTCCCAATCTGCAGGGGTCAGTATCTATCAAAAGTGGTCCAAGGAAGGATCAGTAGTGAACCAGCGACAGAGTCATTAGTGCATATGGGGGGGGCGGGGGGGGGGGGGGGGGGGGGCAAGGCTGACCTGTGTGGTCTGATGAACTACTACAATGAACTACTGTAGCTCAAACAGTGCATACACAGTATCTTGTGACCATCAGAACTGGGCAGAGCAATTTAAGAAGGTAGCCGGGTCTGATGAATCAAGTTTCCTTTTACATCATGGGCATGTCCTGGTGCACATGTATCACTTACCAGGGAAACACCTGGCACCAGGATACACTATGGGAAGTTGGCAAGCTGGCAAGGGAATGCGATGGACAATTTTCTGCTTTGAAAGCTTGGGTCCTGCCATTCATGTGGCTGTCACTTTGACTTGTAACACCTACCTATGCATTGCTGTAGACCATGCACACCATTTAATGGAAACGACATTCCCTGATGGCTGTGGCCTCTTTCAGTAGGATAATAAGCGCTGCCACAAAGCAGTTCCAGAATGATTTGAAGAACACAACAAGTACAATTTACAGGACTTCAAAGATCCGTTGCAAACACTTTGGTGCAGATACCACAGCACACCATCTGGGGTCTAGTAGGAGTGGATGCATCAGCGGGTTAGGGCTGTTTCAGTGTGTATCTTAAGTGTATATATTTAGCATGGTCTCAATCCCAAATCATCATCACATACAGTCACATAGGAATCAGGAGTACACACATCACACACTGACACACCAGGTACCAAGCTCCAAGTGCTTCTGGCAACTAAACCTAGTGAGTGAGAAAGAAAACAAATGAGTGAAAAGACACCCCGAAATAGACACTGACAGGGGCGCCACCAAGGGGAGCTGGGGCCAGGGGGGCCAAACCCCAAAATTTGCTGGACCCCCCCAGTGGCCTCCCCTGACAACACTGTCCTATGTTGGTACTAATTTTAATAAACATGAGCACAAGAGAGAGGAAAACGAGTAACCTATATTTGACAACAGCATAATAAAACTGGAATTCTATTTTTGGGGTGCCAACTCAATACTTTTAGTGGCCCCCATAAGGCCATCCCTATGAAAAAATTATTGAGGTGCCCCTGGACATTGATGCCAATGAATCTGACACCACAGGAATAAAAGGGGAGTTCATATTTTTGATATTTTACCTCAGCTCATTGTATTTGCCATTCAGCTCCCTTTGCTGTATTAATCTGCTCTCGCTGCTGTTCCTCAGTCTGTTCCCCATTAAACACTCTCCAGGTGTTTATGAGATGCAATCACCCCACTCCCCTCGAGAGAGGTTTTATTGTGAAACATCTGCAGGATGCGTTTATTAACAGCAGTTTAACTCTGGAGGGGAAAAAAGAAAAAGCTTGTTTTCAGAAAACGGAGAGAACTTCCTTCTTGTAGTCCCTGTGTCCTGAACTTTTCTATGCTTTTACAAGTAAACTGAAGATGTGTAAATTGGTGTTCTTTTTCCATCCCCAGCCCTCGCAGCCCTCGTAGCCTTCTCAGCGCTATATGTGCAGGATGTGTGTGTGCGGCTCTGCAGCAGGCCAGGAGATCGTTGCGGTGTGCAGGCCACAGGGACAGTGAAATATAGCCACAATTAGCCCTGGACACAGTTCAATGATGATAGAGAGGCTCGGCACCCCTTAGACCATGATTAAAAGGCCTGCCCTGCCCACCGCTGATAGAGACAACTGATCTCACATTATTAGTAGTACAATCAGCACCAACCAGCGGTGGCGGCAGCTTCATTCTAATGTGATCTGTGACTGCTTTTGTTCATTTATCATTCACCACTGAAAAGATTTAGCTCTTAATTGGCATATTTGTTTTCTTTTTTATTGCACTTTTGAAAGTTTTACCCCTGTTTACGCTTCTGTTAGTTTAATCTTTCATTTAAATATTAAGCACTTCATACCATACCGCTCAAAATGGTATTTCTGCAATGTGATTTATTTTAGTACTCAGATGTTTTAAATAAAAATGTTAGGCTGCAAATGCAAAACTGAAAGGTACTTGCTATGCAGGGTAGAATAGGTTTTTTTTTTAAATCACAGATACATAAATAGACATCCATTTTAGCCTGCTTTGGTTTCATACGATGGGGTGTACTGAAAGACATTCTATGCTGGAAAACTTGTGATCTTGAAATTTCTCCAGTGGCTTTTTAAACCCTCCCACCTTTACAGTGAGATGTCTTCCTCTTTCCACCTGCTTCTGTCTACTTGTATTTGTGTATTTTACTTTTTTTTTTCACCTTTCCTTCTCGTCATGCTCGTAGATCAGTGCTGAGACCTTCTTTATCTTTTACACATCAGTAGTGCAGCACCGTTCAGGCCTCGTGCCCCATTTATTTCCACCGTCCCACCCCCCCTTTTTATTTTTTTACATCTGCACCTCTGATAATGCTGCTGCTCTGTCTCTATTCACTGCTGACATCAAGTCTGTGTGGCGCATAAACTGCTCCTCTGACTGCGCAGAGGTCACAGAGAGGGTCACAGAAACAAATGCTGGGATTCAGACACTTACTCAGAGACTAGCGCATATTTGCATGTGTGGACATGTGCATGCAAGCAAATATATAAACAGACAGCAGCTATAGAGGAAAAGGTTGTAGAAACACAACAAAGCTCGCACATGGATGGAAACAGTCGCAGTCACCATGGGGGCGAGTACCCCCCGAGTCACACTGCCCCCGTCCAAAACTGTGTGTGAGGAAAGTCACTCTTTAAAAAAAGGAAAACAGGAGAGGTTGATAGATGGAGGGCCGGTAATGAAATGGAGACATCAAGGAGCATGAAGAGGGGAGGAGGGAGGGATGGAGGGAGTGCGGAAACCACCTAGAAAGAGAGGGAGAAAGAAAAAGCTGGAGAGAGGGGAATAAGAAGAATAGCCTTTTGCCTGTGTTCCATCAAGGGAGAAATTACACATTTACTAAGGTTTTTTCTTAAGACGACGGCCCTCATAGATCAAACCGCTTGGATGTACCGGCCAATTTTCAACATGAAATATAGACACCAGAAATCTATTACACCTGTGTTCTCGCTCACCTCTCCCATCTGCAGCTCTCTGTCGCTCTTTCTCGCAAAGGTTGATGCATCTACATCACTGTCGGCTCTCTTCTCCGCATCCATGTCCACGTCTCTCTCACTCCCTCATTCCCACTCTACCTCTGAGGCCATGGATCTCCCACTGTTCCATCCTGACATGTACATTATGTTATCCGCTGGTACATCTGCTTAACAAATGGGGAAGTCGATCATATTCAATAATTATCTGACCTTTTCCCTTTGTTGTATTTCTACTGCTTCTGTTAGTGCAGTATTTTTAGGGCGACTTCAAGGTTGTTGTTTTTTTGTCCACAAAACTGTGGCTACTAAAGCAGCTACTAAATGATCGTCATTTCATTTTTTCTGGTTTCAGATAAAATGCTTTTGTTTTATTCTTGTTTTATTTTTGTTTGTTTTGTGTGTGGTTGTCTGAGTTATCCACATAATTGCAGTTTTTTTAATTGTACAAAACACTGTCACATATTGGCAAAACTCAGTTATTACCCTGAATAGATCTCCCCAAACTTTTGCACTTTTAAATATATCCATTACCTTTTTTTAAGACAAATTTCAAAGGTTAGAAAGAAACCTTAAAATTTAAAGAGGACATAAAATCATACATAAATACTGTTTTAAAAAGGTAAACTTGCTGTTGCGATAACAGATGTGGAAGGTTCAAGTAGGAGATGCGCCATCAGTTCAGTTCCAGTGCTTACTCCTGTTACAGGTGTGTGATAGGAGGAAGCATGCAGACTGCAGTTAGGCATGGTTGCATTCTGAAGAATGGAGGTGAATTTGAGACAGGATTGGTGCATTTGAGGATGGGCAGTAGCCATCTTCATTTTAGGGCAATTGCATATTGCATATTGCATTGCAAGTCATATTGCATTGTGAGCCACATACAGCCCACTTTGAACTTTAGTGAGCCAGATGAGTGAAAGTCCCCTTTCTGTCAGTGTAAAAAAAAAGTCACGTAATCTCTGAGTTATCTTAATATGAGAAAAAGTGTAATTTCAACAGTACATCTCAGTCTTGTCAAATTGTAAGAAATAAAGACCCACAGAAATTTTTTTGGTAGCTCATGATTAATTTACTTTGTTTTTTGTGTCCCCATTGTAAAAAACAAAGAAAAACCAAAAAAACCCCCTGTTTTTTAAATTAGTATACAGTGGGGGAAAAAAAAAAAGATTTCTGCTTGAATTATTTATTTATTACTTTGTTACTTTGGTGCAGTAACAATTGCAGAGTGTGGCAAATCTTTTCCACTAGCAAAAGTAAAAAAAAAAACTATGAAAATACAGTTAAAAGTCTAACATTTTTATGTTCTCCTTCATATTTTTCAAAGCAGTATAGTTGGATGGACTGAAGTGTATTCCAGGTCGAATCTGGAAAAGTTAGTAAATGTGTAAAGTTAGTGTATATATTGTGCGACTATTGTTTATTGGAACAAGGTTGTGAGCCTGGAATGGGTTTCCCATTAGATGTGAGGTAAAGTTAAACTAAACAATATAGTTAACCACTAAGGTTGAAATAAGCTGGAACTTTCCTGTAAATCAAAGTTTTTCACACATCGCGTTTAAAGCAGAAGAATAACCACAACTTCCCTGATTGAACTGCAGAGCTAAAGAGAAAAGGACGTGATGGACTATTTTTATTTCAGTGAGCCCTTTGAACACCACACCTGACAAAATAAGGAAATTAGAGATATTAGAGTTTAAAAAAAAAAAAGTGCTGATATCTCACATCTATTGTTCTGAGAGCTTGAACACTCCGATAACAATGAGGTGATGTTACAGCGCGGAAGGCAACGGCGGCGACTCAGGCGATGGCGATCCAGACCAGGCGAAGCACAGGCAGAGGCCGGACCAGGCGAAGCACAGGCAGAGGCCGGACCAGGCGAAGCACAGGCCGGGGCCAGACCAGGCAAAGCACAGGCCGGGGCCGGACCAGGCGAAGCACAGGCCGGGGCCGGACCAGACGAAGACGAAGACTTGGATGAAGCCGGACCAGACGAGGACGAAGACTCGGATGAAGCCGGACCAGACGAGGACGAAGGCTCTGAGGCTGGACCAGACGAGGCTGATGATGATGATGATGATGCTGCAGCAGGCGAGGATGATGATGATGTTGCAGCCGGTGAGGATGATGATGATGCTGCAGCAGGCGAGGATGATGATGACGCTGCAGCAGGCGAGGATGATGATGAAGCTGCAGCAGGTGGCTGAACGGGCCCCTCGGACCCTCCAGCCGACGAGGAAGGCTGCTGGACGGGCTCCTCGGGCCCTCCAGCGGACGAGGCATGAGGCTGGACGGGCTCCTCGGGCCCTCCAGCGGACGAGGCATGAGGCTGGACGGGCTCCTCGGGCCCTCCAGCGGAGGCAGGGGGCTGAACGGGCCCCTCGGACCCTCCAGCGGAGGCAGGGGGCTGAACGGGCCCCTCGGACCCTCCAGCGGAGGCAGGAGGCTGAACGGGCCCCTCGGACCCTCCAGCGGAGGCAGGAGACGAAGGCCGGAGCGGTCCCTCGGACCCTCCAGCGGAGACAGGAGACGAAGGCCGGAGCAGTCCCTCGGACCCTCCAGCGGAGACTAGAGACGAAGACCGGAGCGGTCCTACGGACCCTCCAGCAGAAGTCATCACTAAGCCAGCAGTCATGGAGGCCACTAGCTGACACAAAGGCGACTGGCAATGCACTGAGCACTGGCTCTGCCCAGGCAACGCTGACATGGTGCAGTTCTCAGGTGGCTGCTTAAACTTCAGGGGTCCAGAATTAGCTGGGGACTGAGACCTAGCCTCTGGGGAAGCCACGGAGCGGCAAACTGTGCCAATGGCGGCTAAACTATGAAAAGCACCTTGAGTTGAAATTAGACTTTCTCCCTGCCTGGAGTGAATGAGTGAAACTGGTAATACTGGAGCCAGAGCTACGGGTAGCGGGGGCACTGGAGCTACTGGGGCCTGCGCTACAGGCGCTACAGGCGGCACTGGAGCTACTGGGGCCTGCGCTACAGGCGGCACTGGAGCTACGGGGGACACCGGAGACTGAACTGAGGGGGACACCGGAGACTGAACTGAGGGGGACACCAGAGACTGAACTGAGGGGGACACCGGAGACTGAACTGAGGGGGACACCAGAGACTGAACTGAGGGGGGCACCGGAGACTGAACTGAGGGGGGCACCGGAGACTGAACTGAGGGGGGCACAGGAGACTGAACTGAGGGGGGCACCGGAGACTGAACTGAAGGGGGCACCGGAGACTGAACTGAAGGAGGCACAGGAGACTGAACTGAAGGAGGCACAGGAGACTGAACTGAAGGAGGCACAGGAGACTGAGCTGAGAGGAGCACTGGCTGCGGGGAAGCTAACTGAGCTGAGAGTGGCTGCGGGGGAGCTAACTGAGCTGCCGGTAGCTGCACAGGCGATAAGCAGCTCGCGTTGACATCCGCCACACAAAACGCAGCCCCTGAATGAACAGTCATGCAGTCCGAAAATGAAAAAGAGTCCTCACTCACCACAGCCGGCGATTTAGAAGCCCGAACGTCCGGCTGTGGGGTGGCGCGCTTGCGGCGCGATCGGCGTTTCTTCCCCGCAGACGGCTCCGACGGGCCGGGCAAGATCACATCCGGCGAGTCGGGCAGCGAGGCAGGAGTGGCTGAGAGAAGGTGGGGTGTGTGCCGGAGAAAAGCCTGCACGGTCGGAGGAAGCGAAGTTAGAAGCCATGGCAGGCCGGAAAAGAGCCGTTGTAGCCGACTTTCCACGGCGCGGCGAAGCTCCTCTGGAGGGTCCTCAAGCCACAGCCCAAGGAGAATCTCCACGTTATATGTAACGTCGTCCCGGAGCTCCTCGGACGGATTTACTGCCGCTGGGTCCATGGTGGCTGGTTCGTACTGTCACGGATTGCCGGGGCAAGCCGTGTGGAATTGTAGAAAGGGACCAAAAGGCGGCAGCTCTGGTGCAGGTGAGTGTTTATTCACAGAGGTGGGTAAGTACAAACAACGGTGGCGACAAAACATGAAACTGGAAACCTAAACTGGGTAAACTAATAAGACAAACCAGAAACGAGGATGCAGGGAGGTCTGGAGAAATACATACGGGAAGACGCAGGGAGACCGAGGGGAAACAACACAGACGAACCAGCAATTACTATGACAGAAGACACAACTTAAATACACTCAGAGAACACAGGGAGATTACATACAGGTGGGAACACAGCTGGGAGTGATCACGTGACAAGAGTAGGGAGACAAACTGAAACACTCACATAAGACGCAGACCTTCACAATAAGACAGGAAACACATACACGCAATGACATAACACACCAACTAAACACAGACTGGGGGACACAGAACATAGGAACATGAACCATGAAACAGAAGTGTATAAACACCCAAGGTAACCAAAACCACAGAATACTAATTTATTTTTTTTTATTTAACCTTTATTTAACCAGGAATGTCCCGTTGAGATCAAAGACCTCTTTTTCAAGGGAGTCCTGGCCAAGAGGCAGCACATTTCAAGACAAATACATACGAACAAACAAAGTTAAAATTACACAAAACAATTACACATTATTGAGGCAGCCTGTAGGCCTTTGAGTTTAGTTTTAAAAACATTTAAAGACAACAATTCAGTTAGTTTCCAGTCTTTCTGTAACATGTTCCACGAAAAAGGCGCAGAGTGGACAAAGGCTTTCTTACCCAGCTCTGTGCGGACAAGGGGAACAGACAACAGCAGCTGATCATTTGAGCGCAAGGAGTAAGAACCACTATTTGTCCTTGTGACCAAAGTACAAATATAAGGAGGCAGCAATCCAAGCATAGCTTTGTAAATAAAAGTGTACCAATGCCTCTGTCTTCTAATGGCCAAAGAAGGCCATTTTACTCTTAAGTACAAATCACAGTGATGGGTCAGGTATTTACAATTGGTAATAAACCTCAAGGAAGCATGATACATCGTGTCCAACATTAGAAGACATGAAGAAGAAGCGTTCATATACAGAATGTCACCATAATCTAACACAGATAAAAAGGTTGCAGTGACAAGACGTTTTTTTACTGCAAAAGAAAAGCACTGTTTATTACGGAAGAAAAAACGAAGTTTAAGTCTCAGTTTCTTTACTAGTCTCTGTATATGTGGTTTAAAGGTGAAGGAGTCATCAATCCAGACACCAAGGTATTTATATTCATGAACTATCTCTATGACATTTCCTTCAAGGGTGGACACCACTGGAATAGGCTCCGGGACCTTCTTTGACTTGGAAAACAACATTAGCTTAGTCTTGTCAGCATTGAGAACTAATTTTAGCTGAATAAGTGAATGCTGGAAAGCAACAAAGGCTTTCTGTAAAGTTTCAATGGCCTGAGCAAGAGATGATCCATAACAGTAAATAACTGTGTCGTCAGCATAAAAATGCAAATTTGTGTCTGAGACATTTTGACCCAAGTCATTGATATATAAAAGGAACAGAAGGGGACCCAAAACTGAGCCCTGTGGCACCCCCTTGTGGACAGCAACAAATTTAGAACAAAGACCTTCAAGTTTAATGCACTGGGTTCTATTTTTCAGATAATTTGAGAACCACGCTAATGCATGTTCTGACAATCCAAGGCTGAGCAGTCTGTTTTTTAGGACTGCATGATCAACAGTGTCAAAAGCTTTTGAGAGGTCAATAAAGAGTGACGCACAGTACAATTTCTTATCAAGTGCCACAATAATATCATTTATCACTTTCATAGTGGCAGTGTTAGTACTGTGTTTTTTCCTGAAGCCTGACTGAAATTTGGAGACAATATCATTAGAGTACAAAAACTCTTTCAACTGGTCACAAACTAGAGATTCCAGGATTTTGGATAAAACACACAAATTTGATATTGGCCTATAATTAGTCAACACCGATGGATCACCTCCTTTCAATAAAGGCAAAACGAAAGCTGATTTCCAAACCGATGGAATTTCTTTGGTTTTAATTGAAAAATTAAATAGAATTGAGAGTGGTTCTGCAATAAAATCAGCTGCCAACTTCAAAAAATAAGGTTCCATCAAGTCTGGACCAGGAGGTTTTCTGTGATCCAAAGCCTTTAAAGCTTTATGCACTTCATAAACACTAAAAGGTACAAAGTTAAAACAGTCTCCAGAAAACATAGAGAGTTCTGGGCAAGTATTTGTTAAAAAAGTTTCTGCAGAAGCAAACAAGGAACCCACTGATAGAAAGTGTTCATTAAAACAATTCAAAATTTCAGTTTTATCATTAATTGAGACTGAATCTTTTACAACAGATTTAGGAAAGGTTTGAGTCATTTTATTGGCGGAAAAAGACTTGATTACTTTCCAAAATTTCTGTGGATCATTGAGGTTCTCAGTGGTGACAGACAAAAAGTATTCAGATTTGGCCTTTTTAATAAGAGAAGTACATTTATTTCTAAGCTGTTTGAAAACAGACCAATCAGTGGAAGTATCTGTTTGTCTCGCCTTGTCCCATGCTCTATTACGCTTGTGTATGCTATCTGCGAGTGTCTGCGAAAACCAAGGATTTTCTCGACCTTTAATTCTAACTTTCCGTAAGGGGGCATGTTTATTAACAATTCCCATAAAACTTTCCTTAAAATATGTCCAAGCTAGCTCTACATCTGGTAATAGTCCGATTTTTTCCCAATTAACTAATGACAAATCATGATGAAAAGCCTGTTCATTAAATTGTTTAAGATTCCTTTTGCACACTATGCATGGCTTACATTTTGGAATTTTAGCATTTCTGCAAACAGCAACAACACAGTGATCACTTAGGTCATTACAGAAAACACCAAGTGAAGAGAATTTATGAGGTACATTTGTTAAAACCAAATCAATTAATGTAGACTTTTCAGGGCATTTAAGATTTGGCCTGGTAGGAAGATAGACTAGCTGGGTAAGATTAATTGAATCGCAGAATTCTTTAAATTCACCAGAAGTTGCATTTAGCCAGTCCCAGTTCAAGTCTCCAGCCATTAGTAGTTCAGTATAATTTAGTTTAGCCAAAAGGTGCTTTAATGAAGATAATGCCTCTTTTGAAGCAGATGGGGGCCTGTAACACCCAGCAATGGTTATCAAAAAAGTATTAGCAATATCTACATTCAAGGCCAAAAACTCCATTTGTTTGCATATCGATTGGGACAGAACAATCGAAGCATTAAATCTTGATTTGACATAAATAGCTACACCGCCTCCTTTTTTTGGCCTATCAGTGCGATATACATTGTACCCATATATGTTAATGTCTTCATTAGTAATAGATTTAGTTAACCAAGTTTCAGAAATTATAACAACATCTGCATCTGTAGATTTAACCCAAATTTTGACCATGTCCATCTTCGGTAGTAGGCTGCGCACATTAAGATGAATATATTTGACACCAGACATTATTTTAAAATCAGAAGGAGTCTGGGAATATTGCAGTTCAGGGCCAGGATTTGGTTGCACATTTCCTGACAAAAGTAGAAGCAAGACAATCAACAACCTCTGTTTCGCCTTTGATTTGGGTTCAATGCTTTGATATGTTGAACTAATAAACTAAACAAACACGGAGTCGCAGACTCCGGATCATGACAGATGGATGGATGGATGGATGGATGGAAGGAGCCTGACATATTAAATAACCACAAACTCTATTTCAGTCAGTTCATCATGTGAAATAGGTCACACACTGTACAATCTACACTGAAAAACTAGGATTGGCTATCTCTTGGATTTATGCAAGCATCTTGCGTGTATTTAAAACAATTGCCTCGTGCTTTATAGTTAAGTGAAACTATATAGTGTAGTACTACATGATATGCAGAGAGGGTAGATTAAATTGTTCATATCATGTTCGAGTGAAGTAGGTCAATAATATAGCAATGTTATTGACACCGCTCGGGATTTTAGTCTCGCACGCTTTGGACCGTGGTTTGAGGAAGGCATCCATCTCAGTCAAGTCAAGCGGCCGCCTCTACTTTTACTGGTATACCGAAAAAGGTAAATTGGGTGGTTGTTACATTAAAAAGTCTACCTTGTAATTTGAACACAAAAATTTCATGTTTCTATCTTGAACGCAATTAAATCATGTAGGATCTGTACGAAACTCAACAACTTAATTTGTTCTTGTTGAGATCCATTCAATTTTTATGGTATCCAGACTATAGACTTTGTTGAACATTATCTAATATGAAGACAACATGTAATATTTAAGTGACCAAGTAGTACTGGGGTAAAAGTTATTGAAAAGTGTTGAAATAAAATGACGAAATTGTGAAGGATTAAAATATTCCAAGAGCTCACCTTACTTCATCTGAACATGTTTCAATCGTGTTTTATCAACACAAAATGCACAGGTTTATTGAATATGAGTAAGTTGTGTTTTGGTTTATGTTATCGTTTAATGTTATCTTAATCTTTTAATGTAGTTGATATGTGGTTTTCAGCATAGTTTACTTTTTATTATCAACCCAAGAAATTTAATTTCAGTCACTTTTTCTATTTCAGCATCATTTATAGTTTTCTTGGTGGTGAAAGTATAATAATTTTAAAATATCATGGATTTAGCTGAGCTTAAGTTGAGTGTTAATTTAATGTAATTAAAACAGTTCTTTAATTTACTTCATTAATTTTTCAGTATATTCAGAAGCTGATTCCACATCAGCACAGAAGGCTGGTGTCATCTATAAATACTACTGTTTGTAGCGTTCTGGAAATTACACAGAACAACAATGGTCCTAAAACAGATCCCTGATGAACCCCACATATCGTAGTTTAAAATTATGACTTAACGTTCTCAATTTGAACAAACTGGTTTCAGTTTTCAACATAATGTTTCATCCAGAGTGAAACCGCTCTGATTCCATACATGTGTATTTTTTAAATAATCAATTACAATTAAAATAATTCATGATCAACAGTGTAAAAGGTTTTTTTTGTTTTTCTATAGAAATAACCTAGTGTAATGGAAGGACTAATACACTAGGTTATTTCTATACAAACTTTTAAGTTAAACCTTATCAACAAAGACTTTCAGTGCATGGCTTGAAGTTGTTTTCAGTCTAAACCCATATTGCTGTTCATGTAACACTTTATTTTTTGTGATTTCTATTTATATTTCATACAATATCTTGTGGAATCTTTCTAGTGTTTTTTCTAGTGTCAATGATACTTGAGCTTTGAGTGCTCAGATAGAGTAGAAAAGCACTATATAAAAACCAGTCCCTTTACCATTTACATTGCATTACTTTACTTATTTACTCACTGCATTACTTATGTGGTACTCTGTTTTAAAAGCTCTGTCACATAATTATCAGTTAACAACAAAAGTATTAGGGCAAAATCCATCCATAAAAGAAATCACAATGAACAGATTTATCGTCATGAGGTCATATACAACTTTTTTTTATAAAGTATTTTGATCTCAACAAAGAGCCAGCAGAAAAATTGATGAAAACCAGCTCATTAGCACTTGGAAACCTGTCGATTTCTGCCTGCATTACCTGTTTAAAATTAAGCCATTGCTGCTTGGTTGAGTATCACTCCACCTTCTCCTTCTGAGAAAGACTGAATGTCATGTTTGGTGGGAAGTTGTTTCTTTCCTGAGCACAGTTTCCAATTAGCCATCAAAATCTTTTCTTATAATTCAGCAAATTCATTTCAAGGTGTTTTGTTAAATATAGGAACAGTAATCTGTTACATTAGAGCATTTCAGAGAAATTCATGTCGTTGCATTCGTATGTTAAAACTACGACAAAACTAGAATGAACATTTGTTAAATAGGCAATAACCTGTTAGTGCAGATCAAGAAGGTGATGATATATCAATGTGTCCTTTTTTCCAGCTCTTTCTAAAGGCAGTGAAAACACATCTAATATTGCAGCTTTGGTTTTTTTTTTGCATGTTCTCAATGGCACCGCCTAAAATGTTGCACTGTTCAATATTATGGAGCACATTTCTCAGCAATGCTGGCATCTCACCACAGGTCTCCTCCATCCCACCACAAGTTTGACACATTAATGCATACATTCAGTTGAATCTCCCACCCCCTACATTACACAAATCTCCAGACTGATAGATGCTGTGATACAGGAGAAAGGCAGGTAAGGAGAGGGAGGATCTTCATGTAAAATTCACTTAGCTGCCATATTTTATTCCTCTGGGACAAGATTAATTGCGCTGTGACTTGTTTCAGGTTGGGGTAGAGGGTGTGCACAGAAAAATGGCAGTGCCTGCTGGTCCAACCCCTAGCCCCTTCCTCATTCCCGACTCCCTCTCCTCTCCCCTCCTCCGTGTGGCGACCATCTCTTAATACATCCTGAGAAATTGAGGTTAAGAGGGGATATCCGGGGGGTTATCTGGCATCATGGCGCTTGGCGTGGGGAGATTGATGGTCTTAAGAGGCCGGGGTGCTGTGGTCATATTCATATGGTAATTCTCCCCCATTGTCCCTGTGGAAACCGAGGCTTTCTTTAATCTGTGAGGGAGGCCTCCTCTACCTCTCTCTGTTTAAATGAAGCCCATCGTCACTTTATCATCTCCACAGATGCTGTGATGACGAACAGCGGCCACTGACGTCTGGATGAATACATCAGAGTAATCTGTTTTGTGTATGTGTAAATTAAAAAGGGGAAGAGGTGGGAGAATTGTTGATAGAATAATGCTACATGGTGAATTTAATGATAACCCTATAGTGGATATCATTTTAATCCCCATCCATCCCACAAAAGAGGAAAGATAACTTCAATCCATTTGTGACTAAGAAGCATTCACAGTTTCAACTCTTGAAGTCCAGTTCTGTGATAGCAATCCTCTGTGATAAAGGTGTGATGGTTTTACACTTGTAAATCCGTCTATTCAAACATCCGGCATCATATGAATGCATTACACCTTTTTATTTATTAATCTTGCAGTGGAGGGGTCGACAGTATTTTTCAAAATGCCATATTTATTCACGCCTATGTTCAAAAGGGAAAATCAGTTTCATTATGTTGCTTTGTGTGTTTGTATTCATGCATAATTCTATATGGCGATTAGCTGCTTCTAACTCAGTGACTCACACATGACGATTAAAATTAACACCTAAATAGAAGTCAGTCGAGTTATTTCTTCTGAGACATAGAAGAGCAGATCTGTACAGATGCGCAGTAAACCTGTCTGTGGTTAATCTATATGCACACATGGCGAATCTATATATGTAGACCACGATTTCTCTTTATAAATGGCTTATCTATATACTTGGTGGATCTATATATCCAGTACATGCCTGATCAATACTAATGAATCTGAGTTCAGTGGATAGACAACAAGATGTCCCCTCTGAGAGAAAGCTGTATGGACCCAGAGCATCAAGCAGCACAAGTACACATAAAATATATATAAAGAAAGGGAGACAGAAAGGCACTAAAAAGGATGTTTCTTTAGTGCAGGGGTGGGCAACTCCAGGCCTCAAGTGCCGGGTCGTGCAGGTTTTAGATATCGCCCTGGGTCAACACGCCAGAATCAAATGATTACTTCATTACCAGGTCTCTGAAGAACTTCATGACATGTTGAGGAGGTAATTTAGCAATTTGAATCAGCTGTGTTGGATCAAGGACACATCTAAAACCTGCAGAACATCTGGCCTTGAGGCCTGGAGTTGCCTACCCCTGCTTTAGTGGATTGTCTTTAGTTTACTTGTTACAAATTCATCTATTTATTGGTATCTTCTTGTCAGATCTAAAGTCACAGTGTAGTGTAAAGACAATACGCTTAGCATGCAGTGTCAGTCTGTTCAAAAAATATTTTCTGACAAACTTAGTATAAATAATGCTAAAATGAATACCAAACCAGAAGGTTCTTCTATAATTTGGAAAACACCATAAACATCCAGGAGCAATTCAATTCTGTTCAATTTACTTCAGCTTTATTTATAGAGATTGACAGACCACGTGACTTTCGCGCATTGCATGCCGTGAACTTGTGGCAAAACAATCCAAGTACCTGCATCAAATGTGAGCATTTGCAGCACCGCAAAACGTTCATTCTTCGGTTCCAATAAATTCTTGCTTTTTCTTTGCCCCCCAAAAAGGTATGTATAAAACGAAGGAGAACAATGCTGGTCCGTACAAAGACAGACTTGATGAAAAGTCAAAGAAAAGATACAAGGAAAAAAATCAAACCAGTGAAAGGGTTAGACCCTTACGAGCACACAGAGGGACAAAATACGTTAGCGTGCTGCCCAACTTTCACCACGCTCATATTTATAATTATACGGTTCTTGGAGTGAGTGCATACACTCATGAAGTTTAGTAACTTCAGGTCACTGCAACAAGCCCAGGTACAGTTTACCGACGGATGGGTACAGGATCTTGAAATGCACCGTGTAGAAAATAAAGACCATCGTACATATCATAAGTTTACCAGTCTCACAAATCGTCTTCATAAATACACATTCGTTAAACGTTTATTAATAGGACCTTTGAGCTCAATGGTAATTAATTAGTAGTGGAAATAATTTCTGGTACACATCACAGAAATGTAGCAGTGACAATAATATTGTATGCTGTAATCGTACTGGGCAATTAGTGATACAAAACAACTGTTTTATCCTGTGAATAAAAGTATATGTTTTTGTCAATGTACCATAATAACAGAAGCGAAACGCAATATTGTGTCAGGACAATTTACTATTTATGCACAATAAACAAAGGAGCATAACGCGACAATTTCTGTTCAGCGCCAGACTTGCTTGTAACCTATATCACCAATTATGTTATGAAAATGACATATTAACTACAACAGCAGACTTGCCTTTGTGGAAATGCTTGGAGCAGACTAACCTGTGAGCTGGAGTGTTCTGGGACGTTATATTTGGTCTTTGAATGGCTGCAATCCAGTCGCCTCTTTGTTACTTCGGAAACATGGCTCGAACAATTTCTCTTCAACGACGTAATCCGATAACAACCGATCTCTTTACCCGTCGGCTTCCCGTGGCTGTCATGCGACCGGCTATTGCAGTTAATAATACAACAGCTTCTTGCCATTTTTTGTGTTTCTTTTTATCGCTGTATAACTGATTTCAATTGAAAGCCTGCGTGCGCTAGTACCTCTTGCCACGAGTTCCCAGAATTCTTTGCGGTTTTACCCCTGAGTGACGTCACATTTTCAATCTCTATATGGCACCAAGTCAGTCACCTTAAGGTGCTTTACTGCTTTACTGTAATGTAAAGACCATACAGTATTGGAGAGATCAGATGATGCCCAACGAACAAGCACTTTGCAAAGGTGGAAAGGAAAAACTCCACAGTCAGGGAGGAGCAGCCAGCGGTGTAACCAGTTGCATGGTGTGGGGAAATATGAGAAAAAGGATGACATAATTTTGTGAAACATATGGATCAAAACTGCAGACTTGGATGGCATCCATCTATTAATCCATTCTGTTGTGTTTTTCCTCATCAGGGTCCCCGGGCCTATCCCAACATGGTTTTAAATAAGCAGGGGACTAATCTGAAAAACAAAAACAAAAAAACAACGCTGCTGGCAGAAAATAAGAAACAGGTGAAAGTGATAACATGACAGTGAATACCAAACACATGAGGCAAGTTAGTAGCAAAAGTAGCAGAAAAGTCCAAAAAGCAGAGAAAACAGTTCAAGAGCTATTCACCAAAACAGTGGAGCGGTTTAAGGGATTGGCCAGTGGTCCTGTAGCAGGAAGCCAGCAACAGAGACCTTCTGGTGGTTTGGCTGGAGGCCAGTGTCAGCAGAGGTGACGGTACACGTCAGGCTTGGCCAGAAACTGACAGTAACCACGAAGAACTTCTGGTGATGTTTTTATGTTGAAACCATGTTTATGCTTACTGACAAAGTATTAAAGATTAGATAAAATCAATCTGTCTCTACAGGAACTCCAGGATTCCAAAAGCATTAAGAGAAAAAGAGAGTAAGTATGACAAAAGTCCAATAAGACACAATCTGCAGTTTTGATTAAATTGGGCTGCAGTGACTCTCTCTCTTCACTGACCATCCATTGACTTCTTGTAGGTCGCTGCTGCTGGTGTGGACACTTTAGTCAACCCCGTCAACACACACCATCACCCCGTCGTCTCTTCTTAATCAATACAGGAATTAATCATCAAAAATATCTACGTGACAGACCAATTATTAATCTGCGCTGTCAAATCCAATAAAGTGATAATGAATTTAGTGGAAATGCTGTGGACTCCATTTGTTCATTAACTGCTGATGGCTGCTGTAATGACTGCTCAGTGTCACCTGGATAATCTACTGCTATTGGAAGCACTGGGCACACACTCAAATACACCCACACACACACCCACACACACACACAAAAGGATATATGTATAAATATATGGGAAACTTTTTAGAAAAACAAGTAAAATAATTTCCCCTCCCTGTCCTCCTTTTTCTTCGTTCCTTCATTTTATCACCATTTACTCTCTCCTCCTCCTCTCCTCCATCTCTTCTTATTGATGTCTTATCTCCTCGCTCCAATAAGCGTTTAATCAACAGCAGAGTGAATCAGATCAGATCAAAGCAGGTTGATGAATCTGGGAATCATTTACTGGGGCTGACCCACTCTTCTAAACCACAGGAACATATTTTAAGGATGATAGCTTGATGAAATGATGATGTGTACGTTCCACACCATGAGTCTACTGCTTGCACTTAATAAGAGCTGCAAAACTTAGGATTATGTTTTACTACAAAATAAAAGGCATGTTATTAATCAAAGTTTACAAATTTATAGGACTGTATTTTCCATCTCTTTAAAAGTCTTCCATCATACACTGCTGACATTATATACTGTTAGGTTTATACTGTAACTGGTAAACCAAAAACTAACGCAGGTATCCCTGACCTGAAGTGATCAAAATGTGAATACTGTAAGTTTGACACAGTTTCATATTTCACTTAATGGTATGCATTCCCAAAGCTTTTTAACAATGAAAATGTAAATTTAACAATGAGCACTTATATATATAAATATATATGTAGAAAACCCCTGTGATTTGTGTATATAGACTGTTCCACGGACCCCCTCTAACCACTGCTAAGATGGTACATTCCTCCCATCCTTTGTTTGTGTTTGCGCTGGTTCACCGTGATAGCGCTGGTGGAGCTGGGCTGTTGTACTGAACATGTGTCGTGCGTGTGCGTGAATGATAAGTAAGTGCCTTGTATTTGTTTGTTCTATGGTTGTAACTTATCATACACTTGCCTATCTACATTGTGTGATGCCTTTATAGAGTTTTCCAGCGGTTTGTGTAGCCACGAGACACTGTATATTCACGCTGATTTGACCAAAATGGCGCTACCCTTGTGAACTGAGCTGCCCAAAGTAAAGATGGAGTCTATCCCTGTGCAGCAGCCCATTTGTGTCCACCAGGGGGTGGTGTTTAGTCAATTCTGTTCAACCCTTTCTGTATTATTTAGACCAGTTTGGTTGACTTTAATTGTTTGCTAATTGTAATTTCTGTTATTTTACAGAACCACACACACATATACATATACTCACACGAATTCACTTCTGGAGATGTTTGGATTAAAAGAACCCTAATTATCATTGCTGTGGACCCTCTCTTTCATCATATAAGTCACCTGTGCCTTCTGACCGAGGATAGGAAAATCCTGCTGTAATTTGCCAGTCTATTAAGCACACACATGTCCAGTTCAAGTGGTCCTTCGAGCCGGAGTAATTACAGCATTTCGTAACATGGCGACATCCCGATATGATGAAGAACAACAAGGTGCCCGGCAAAGGAGACCACATAGGGCTCCAAGATATCTGAATGACTTCATCTGGACCTATCCCCCACAGCCGACTAACCCAGTTCCACCGAATACTAATGCAGCTACTCCAATACACCAAACCGCTGGCATCGACGGCTCACCAGAGATGGAGAGAATAAGGAGGATGGAGCAGTGTGTTACTCAGGTACAGGAACAGATGAGGGAGATACAGAGCGCTATACAAGTGTCTTTGAGCTTTGGCCAAAGAACCCCCCAAGTACAGTTACAAACCCAGGTCCGGAGCCATAGTATGCCTTTACTAACTGTGGATAATAATCCTACACAAGCTCCTCCTATGGGCGGACTAGAAAACATCCCTCCCATATCTCCAGTAATACCTAGCCCTCAGTTTCATACTGTACAGCAGACCTCCCCTTCCACAGCTCATCATGTTGATAACCCTCAAATATTACAGTCAACAGCTCCTACTCTCCCTGTTAACCGACCTATTCCTCAGCCCCCTCTATACGTCCAATCTTCCATGCCATCAGCTGCTCAGCCAACACCAGTGGTACCCCGGTCTGCATCTACAGCAACAGAACAGCCACATCCTCCCTGGTATCAGCAAAGAGACCTGAATTGGCAGTCATCAACCCCACAGTGGTCTGTGCCACACAGTGCTGCTCAGTTTAGTATCCCTGGCACTATGCAGTACCCTGTCACGCTGCCGCCTGGCATGCCCTCTCCAGGTTATCCGCCATGGACTTCAGGCCCACCTCTCAGTCAGCCATACGTTACACCTGTGCTGCCACCTGCTGTTAGCTCACAGTATACCTATCAGCATCATGCTCCAGCTGCACCGCCACCTGTCAGTTCACAGCATGATGTAATTCAGAGCAGCCCACAACACTCCTCATCTCTGCTTTCCTCTCAGAGACCGAACTTGATGGAGATGGCTATTTCCTCTTCTTATGGCATCCCAAAACCCAACCTGATCCGCTTCACCACAGGAAAAGAAAGTGATTTCCTGCTACTGAAGAAAGGTCTGGATGGAGTTTTGGGACCACACCCACATCTGTCTGAGGATTACAAATTCCAAGTACTTCTGGATCATCTAAAGTTTCCTCCTGCGTTTCAGCTTGCAAAGAGGTATGTGCATGACACTATGCCCTTCCCTAAAGCAATGCAGGCTCTACAGCAGCGCTATGGACAACCACGCCAATTAGTCCAAGGTGAAATTAACAACATTTTGAGAGCTCCTACAGTGAAAGCTGGAGATACACAAGGGTTTGAAGACTTTGCTCTATCAGTTAGTAGTTTGGTGGGACTACTAAACTCCATGGAAGGAGCTGCTAAGAGCGAACTAGAGTGTGGCTCCCATGTGGACAGGCTTTTGAGTAAACTCCCCTTCTCCTATCAAGACAGTTTTGCTGAATATTGTCTTGCAAAGGGCATCTTGCGGAGTGACTCAGCTAACACCTATACTCTCCCTGACTTTGCACAGTGGTTGGAGAGGAAGTCACAGGCCATACAGATATCACGAAGGGCTACAGAAAGCTACATATCTGATAAACCCCGCTCAGATCGTAGAGACAAGTCATCACGACCATTAAAGACATCCTCATCAGTCTACTATGGCACTGACAAGCCTACAACACCGACGGCTAATACCACTTCAGCCACTACTGACAGTAAAGAACCTATGAAAGGGAAGAAAAGAGAGAAATTTAAGCCCTACTGCCCCTTCTGTAGCAGTACAGAACATTACTTGAGTTCCTGTTCTGACTTCAGTAAGCTGAGTACTACACAGATTATTACATGGATTAATGACAATAAGAGATGCTGGAGATGTGGTCGGAGTCACCAGCCTGACAGTTGCAATCTGAAGAAACCTTGTGCCACCTGTGGAGAACAACACCTGCAGATCCTTCATGAAGCTGCCTCTCGCTCAAACAAGAGTATCCTGACATTGAGTACAGCCTCCAGCATGGTGTATTTGGACCAAGTCACTCATTCAGGCAGAGTCATGCTTAAAGTGGTCCCAGTTACCCTCCACAACAATGGGCGATCTCTGTCCACCTATGCCATTCTTGACGATGGATCAGAGCGGACTATTGTTTTATCTGCAGCGGTTCATTACCTGCAATTAAATATCACAGAGGAGTCCCTCAAACTACGAACCATCAGGCAGGAGGTGTCACAGTTACAAGGCGCATCGGTTTCTTTTGAACTAAGTGCACCCAGCTCTCCCCAAATCAAACATCACATCAGACGTGTCTTCACTGCTAAAGAACTTAATCTGGCAAAACAATCCTGCCCAGTGGACATACTCCGTCAGAGATATCCACATCTGGCCGACGTTCCCATCAAAGCATTTAAGGATGTGCAGCCTATGCTTCTTATAGGCTCAGATAATGTCCAGCTCATCACCCCTCTGTCACCTGTCAAAGTCGGTCCACTAGGCAGCCCTGTTGCTGTCAACACTAACCTCGGTTGGGCCATCCAGGGACCGGCTACCTTTCTACATCTACCTACTGAAGCTTCATGTCTGCACACATCCCTGTTACCATCTCCTTCTCAAGCGTTAAGACAGAACGTTGAGAAGCTGTGGCAGTTAGATGTGCTCCCCTTTCAATCAGAGAAAGAGGTAACTCGCTCTAAACAAGACAAAGAGGCACTGGAGTTACTGCAGAAAACCACAGAACGTGTACAGGTGAATGGAGTAGCTCGTTATGCTACTCCTCTGCTCCGCCGCAGAGACTCCACTAAACTACGAACTGACCATGACGCAGTGATGGCTCTCCTTCGGTCCACAGAGAAGCGCCTGATTAAAGATCCTGATCTAGCGGCTGTGTACAATGCAGAAATACAAAAAAACTGGAACAAGCAGGTTATGTAAGAAAACTCACTCCTGAAGAGGCAAACCTCACAGATGAATCCTGGTTCATTCCCCATCATATTGTGCATCATAACAATAAGCCTAGGATAGTTTTCAACTGTTCCTTCCAATACAGGCAAGACTGCCTTAACGATCAGCTGCTACCAGGTCCAACTCTCGGTCCATCCTTAATAGGTGTCCTGTTGAGATTTAGGGAGCACCCTGTTGCTGTGAGTGGGGACATACAAGGTATGTTCCATCAGGTGCGGCTTCTTCCGCATGACCGGCCGCTGCTGAGATTCGTGTGGAGAGATATGGAAAGAGATCGGAGCCCGGACATTTATGAGTGGTGTGTCCTGCCCTTTGGAACCACATGCAGCCCCTGTTGTGCCACGTATGCCCTTCAGCGCCATGTGCAGGATCATAAAGATGGCAATGAACAAGTACTAGACTCAGTGCTGCTCTCATTTTATGTCGATAACTGTTTGCAATCTCTGCCCTTTGCTTTGCAGGCACGACCACTTGTCGATAACATCAGAGAGTTGCTATCTACTGGTGGTTTCGAAATCCGACAGTGGGCAAGTAACTACCCAGAGGCCATTGCTCATCTCCCCTCTGAAGCAAAGTCCCCTACCTGCGAGCTGTGGTTGACTGAACACCAACCAGATCCCCAAGAACCAACCTTAGGCTTGGCATGGCACTGCTCCACAGACCAGATTGCCTACAGATGTCGGCCAGTGGTTCCTCAGGAGTCAACCATGAGAAATATCTACAGCATCCTCGCCTCTCAATACGACCCACTGGGCTTCATCATCCCCTTCACGACCCGGGCAAAGGTTATTGTTCAACGTCTGTGGCAGAATGACAGGAACTGGGATGATCCCATCGAGGGCGAGTTACTCCAGCGGTGGCAAGAGTGGGTGAGTGAGCTACAGTATCTACAAGAAATCTGTCTGCCTAGATGCTACATAGCCCCAGCAACCCAAGAGGGAACTTTCCAGCTGCATGTATTCTGTGATGCGTCAGAGAGTGCTTACGGAGCAGTGGCATATTTGAGATTTAAATCGGCAGAACATGAGGTCCACACTGCCTTTATCATGGCCAGATCACGTGTAGCTCCCCGCAAGAAACTGTCAATTCCCCGTTTAGAGCTGTGTGCCGTACTGGCTGGGGCACAACTGTCTAGACTCCTCCTCAGTGAGCTTACTCTGCCCATTAGTGAGACTACTTTATGGACCGATTCTACCACTGTGTTGAACTGGATCCAGTCCGAGTCCTGTCACTATAAAGTGTTTGTAGGTACTCGTATTGCCGAAATACAGGAGCTGACTGAGGCCGCCAGCTGGAGGTATGTCCCCTCGGCTTTGAACCCAGCAGATGACATCACCCGGGGAAAACCATTACGTGAGCTGTCAAAACCTAGCCAGTGGATGGATGGGCCCCCCTTCCTGAGACAAGCATCTGAGCAGTGGCCAGCACGACCTACTGTGAGTACAGACACTGAAGATAATACTGAGTTAAAGAAATCAGCTTTCTGTGCCTATGTCACTACAGATTTGGCACAGTCTGATCCTGCATACAACACCTGGGCTGATTTGGTGCAGGCCACCCACCTGTCTTCTCACGGAGCGGCTGGCCTCCCTATGTCAGCAGCACAACGACTACAGACAGAAGTTCAAATTCTCAAACAAGAAAGCTTCCCTGTTGAAGTACACACCCTTAAATCTGGGAAAGAGGTGTACAAAGACAGCAGACTGAGCAACCTTTCTCCCGAATATGACAGTCAGCTTGGCCTCATACGAGTAGGTGGACGTCTCCGGCGAGCAGAGCAGATGGATGTTGACACTCTGCATCCTATCGTGTTGTCACCAGACCATCCTACTATTCAGCTCATCATCAAAGACTATGATACACGTCTCCTGCATCCTGGCCCAGAACGTGTCTTTGCCGAATTGAGACGCAGGTATTGGATTTTAAGAGGCAGACAGGCCATAAGGAAGCATCAGTATCGCTGTTTGGAGTGTAAGAAGTGGAGAGCCAAGCCTGTTTCACCGAAGATGTCTGATCTCCCTGCTACCCGCTTGCGATTACATCAGCCGCCATTCTGGTCCACAGGAATTGACTGTTTTGGCCCTTTCACTATAAAGATAGGCAGGAGACAAGAAAAACGGTGGGGCATTATATTTAAATGCCTTACGACCCGCTGCATTCACCTCGACCTTCTCACTGGTATGGACACTGACTCCTTTCTCATGGCTCTGCGCAGATTTATTGCTCGAAGAGGAAAACCCTTTGAAATACTGAGTGATCAGGGCACCAATTTCAGAGGAGGAGACAGAGAGCTGCAGGAGGCATTCAAAGTGATGGAGCCACGACTGCAGGAGAAGCTCAGTGAACAGAGCATCACTTTCCACTTCAACCCTCCGCATGCTCCACATTTTGGGGGAGCCTGGGAACGGGAGATCCGTTCAGTCAAATCTGCACTTCAAGTTGCCCTCAAAGGTCAAGCGGTGCCAGAGGATTTGTTGCTTACTGTTCTTATTGAAGTAGAGGGCATACTTAATTCCAAGCCACTGGGATACGTTTCCTCGGATATTGCAGATGTTGACCCGATCACGCCAAATATGTTGCTCATGGGGCGGCGCGATGCTTCCCTTCCCCAGGCAGTATATGGCACCAGAGAAGAACTTGGAAGGCGAAAATGGCGTCACAGCCAAGTCATAGCGGACCGGTTCTGGACTCAGTTCATTCAGCGCTACCTGCCTGGACTGCAGCCTCGCCAGAAGTGGAACCAGACTACTCCACCTTTGAAAGTGGGACAGACTGTCATGGTGGTGGACTATCAGCTCCCACGGGTAACACAGGTATTTCCCAGCCCGGATGGACAGGTGCGAGTTAGGGCTGGGCCATATTATACCGTTCACGGTAATACAGGTATAATGTTAGGCAACGATAGGAAAATGAAATATCGTGATAGAATGGGAGTAAAACGCGCGTGCGCAGTGCCTTTGTTTTCATACGCACATGGCCGATTGTTGAGTGAAACAGATGAACCAGAATTGGTTTGTAAAAATGGTGCAACTTCCGTGATGTGGAACTGGTTTGGTGTTTGTCCATCAGATACACAACAAAGCACATTTTTTTGCAGAACATGCAAGCGGCCGTTGTTATTGTCGTATTTGTCGGACTAAGATGCTCTTAAATCTGGGAGTAATCTGGGTCCTAAACTCCGTATGCTTCAGGTCAAACAACACTGCAGCATCACTTAGAGTTAAAAACTGTCTAAATTCTTTCATCTTTAATAAAACGATCAGCATTGCTGCTTTACCAGGTGTAACTATGAAGTTTAACTTCCAGGCATCCATGAAAACAAAAGTTATTACATTTAACGGAGTTAGAAGTTAGCAGGAAGCTAGCGGAAGTTAGCTCGCTAGTTTCGCTAGTTACCTAAGCATGATATTGCATGTTCTGACTGAGAGATTTCTGAAAAAAATCAAACGTACAGCTCTGCTATCACTTCCAACATAAATGAAGACGGGAAACTAAACAGCAGTGACGTTTGTAGGGTTACTGAAGTTGGGCTAGCTGGTATATAATGATGTGCTACGTGATCGCTAGCGACACAGCTATGTTAGCATAACATAAACAGTGAAGCTGGAGGACGAACACTAACACTTTTCCACTTATAAAAGTTAACGTGAAGGTTCTTCATGGTTAGAGACAAATGCAATCGCATGGCAGGATGCTGTAAACGGACCAAACTTCAGTCAGGAGAACAACTGAGATAATCCATCCACAATACGAGGTTAGTCATTAATATACTGCAGCAACATGGGAATAGAGCAGCTGCCAGAGAATTCAACATTAATGAATCAATGGTACAGAAGTGGAGGAAGCAAGAAGAATGAGTTTAATAAAGTTTGATTTATCTGACTGCTTTGTTTCGCTTAATGTGCCTTATAATCCCGTGCACCTTATGGTCCGAAAAATGCGTACTGCACACTGCAGTTTAATGTTGCAAAGCACCTCTTTTTAACTTCAGTGGATATTATACATGGTTATGCTCAGGATATGTCAGCCCATTTCTACTGGAAATGCCTTTTGGTTAAACTTTCAGCAAGGAATTTGCATTTGCACTGTTATATTTTTATAAAGCTTTAATGTACATAAAAACCAGCTTCTTGTTTAAGTGAAAATAAATGGAAGGTTGTCTTTTTGCGCTAGTAATGTTGTGGAGTTGTATTTTGTCTCGCATCAATTATATCGTCGGTTATATCGTTATCGCAAATTTTCAAATATATATCGTGATAAATATTTTTGGCCATATCGCCCTGCTCTAGTGCAAGTAGCTGAAGTCGCCATTGGGGAACATAAATACCAACGGCCTGTGTCAAAACTTATCACGTTACCTGAACTGTCAGCTGAACGTCCTTAGTTATATTCACATGGGTTTTTGATGTTTACTAATGTGCTATACACATTAGGGGGCGGCTGTAGAAAACCCCTGTGATTTGTGTATATAGACTGTTCCACGGACCCCCTCTAACCACTGCTAAGATGGTACATTCCTCCCATCCTTTGTTTGTGTTTGCGCTGGTTCACCGTGATAGCGCTGGTGGAGCTGGGCTGTTGTACTGAACATGTGTCGTGCGTGTGCGTGAATGATAAGTAAGTGCCTTGTATTTGTTTGTTCTATGGTTGTAACTTATCATACACTTGCCTATCTACATTGTGTGATGCCTTTATAGAGTTTTCCAGCGGTTTGTGTAGCCACGAGACACTGTATATTCACGCTGATTTGACCAAAATGGCGCTACCCTTGTGAACTGAGCTGCCCAAAGTAAAGATGGAGTCTATCCCTGTGCAGCAGCCCATTTGTGTCCACCAGGGGGTGGTGTTTAGTCATTTCTGTTCAACCCTTTCTGTATTATTTAGACCAGTTTGGTTGACTTTAATTGTTTGCTAATTGTAATTTCTGTTATTTTACAGAACCACACACACATATACATATACTCACACGAATTCACTTCTGGAGATGTTTGGATTAAAAGAACCCTAATTATCATTGCTGTGGACCCTCTCTTTCATCATATAAGTCACCTGTGCCTTCTGACCGAGAATAGGAAAATCCTGCTGTAATTTGCCAGTCTATTAAGCACACACATGTCCAGTTCAATATAAGTTATTTTTGGTGCTTAAATGTGAAAAGAAATAGAGAACTATATCCTGTTGCTAGGTGGTTGCTAGGCCATTGAAGTTTTGCACATATGTGACCACTAATCACTTAACTTATTCACAGTTTTGGATGTGTGAAAATTTTTGTGACAATGGAGGATCAAGAGATAAGTCCCCAATCACATAGGCCTATAGGGAATGGTCCAGCAACCATGTGCCAACCAGGGGCAGATCTAGAGAAATTTTCCTAGGCTGGCATGAAAGTGGCATGGAAATCAAATGGGGTGGAAAAGTCAAAGCCATTTTTTACCCATGCTGGTGTTACCTCCTGTAATGTCCATTTTATATGGTTAAAATACAACCAAATACAGTAAGTATACACATGTTTCATTTAAATATAGTCTGTAACTTTATTTTCTTTAGCCCAGATAATTAAACAATTCAGTTACATAAAACATGTGAATTTTGATGTATGTACTGTATAGCCTGTAAAATAAATAAGTATTTAGGTAGTATAGAATCCAGAAAGCTACACAACATGGAGCGGTTCATTTGGTCCAAACCAGGGCCGTGCAGAGATGTTTAAAGGGGCCAGTGCTTAAAGTTAAAAAGGGGGCACATAGAACCTAGCTGAAGAAGAACAACCCACATTCATCAAAAATCTAAAATCACATCAAACTATATCACTGGTGGGGACAATGCAAACCAAATGTAGCCTATGTTTTACCTGATGGGGTACAATGTTGCAGTTGAGGGGTTGCTGCTGCTCCTGTTACTGATAGAGCTGAAAGGCAGGGCTGTGGTGATCTGAGATTGTAGACTGTAAAAAGTCCATAGGAGAGATGGTAGCTGATTAAACATGTGTTATGAGATAATAATAAAACACAAAGATTGGTGACAGCGCTTGGAACCATAAGGCAACAAAACTGTGAGAAATAAACTAAGCTCTGCCTGTGAGCCACTCTTTGCCTCTCTTCCTCCTTCCATCTCTTCATCTCATCTATCACTCTCCACATGGCGTCCATCTGAGAACAAAGTACAATTTGCTATTGCATTAATCTATTATTTAATTATCCACACTTAAAAACTCTTGCACCTAATCCATAATAAAGTAATAATAGAAAAATGTTATAGAACTAAAACATTGTGTTTATTTTTGTTTTTATACTTGAATACCTCTGCAATGCATAAACTGGTACATGTGTTATTGTTACCTGTGCTCTTTTTAATCCAGCTGCTGAGGGATCCACTGCCTCACACAGCTCCTTTTGTCACTGTTCCTCCTCATGTCCTTACAAGGCATGTCTGGAATATGTTATATCATGAGTAATAATTAAAAAAATCTATACACATAAAACACGCACACACGTACACACAGTGACATTTTATACCTTCTCCAGAATACTGTATATAATATGGCCGCAAGTTTGCATCATGGTGCTGATCCAGAATCCTTCCCTTATTATTTATTCATAGTGCTGTAATAATAAAGTAATTCAAATAAAAGAAAATTAAGTAATAAATATAAAATAATGTATTTATGATGATTCAATTTGTTATTCTGCTTCTTAATGATTTTTTTAAAATACAGTGTTTTTTTCATAATATCGTAATTATAATAATCCATAATTATGTGGGTATGCAAATCAGATAGTTTTTACCTCCAGAAAGGCAAAGAAAAGCCCTGTAACTTATGTCTGTGAAGGTTCTCAGTCATCCAGGTCATCGTAGTCAAAGGAGCTTGCAAAGAAAAGCGTCTGGACTTCTTTAAGTTGCTTGAAGACGTTTCACCTCTCATCCGAGAAGCTTCTTCAGTTCTAAGGTCAAATGGTGGAGAGTCCCAGATATAAACCTAGTGGGAGAGACCCCCCACAGAGGGACAAAAGGACCCCCTGATGATCCTCTAATCGCCTGAGCCAAGGTGGGAAACTGGGCGTGGGTCCCAATCAGCCAGAGTTTCAGGTGTGTTCATTGTGAAACCTGGCCCCACCTTATCATGCGAATTCCTGAGGTCAGATGGCCCAGGATGTGAGTGGGCGTTAAGGCGTCTGGGAAGGGATCTCAAAACTGGATTATAGATGGCAGAGAGTTGGTGTAGTAAACCCCCGCCTCTGTTCAAAGATGGTCGCTCACAGTGGACATAGATGGCTTCTTTCACTCCTCTATCAAACCATCTGTCCTCTCTGTCCAAAATGTGAACATTGGCATCCTCGAAAGAGTGTCCTTTATCCTTAAGATGCAGATGGACTGCTGAGTCTTGTCCTGTGGAGGTGGCTCTTCTGTGTTGTGCCATGCGCTTGTGAAGTGGCTGTTTGGTCTCTCCAATGTAGAGGTCTGAGCATTCCTCGCTGCACTGTACAGCATACACCACATTGTTAACCCTCCTGCCATCCTTTAAAAAACTCACACCCATCACCCTAGGGACCATTCTCAGCCACGCCATAAAAAGACCATATATCCATATTTTATTCCACTTTAAATTAGCCAACCTTGTAAAACTACTTCTCCCTGAAATATTCATGTAAAGTTTTAATTATATTTTCGTTGTTTTAACCCTTCAAATCCCAGTGTTATTACATGAGCGCCCTGTGTTATAAGCCCCAAATTCCAAAAAACAAAACTAAATATTTCCACAAAAAACCAGTTGAAGTAATATGTGATTGTCATTATAAGTAGGCCTTTAGATGGACCAAAGATTGGCACCAACATACATTTTGACCTGCCATTATTTTTTTTGCATTTTTTTTGCAATTTAAAAATTAAAACTTCAAGGCCCTGAGTCTTCATTGACATCCAAGAAAAGAAGAAAAAATAAAATCATATGATGATAATTTGGGGTTGAAAAATAGCGTTTATAATGGAAGTCAATGGGCAGAAAATGGTCCCCAGGGTGATGGGTGTGGGGATTTCTGCTGCTCAGCCATTTTAGGCTGATTTAAGGAATTCACACTGGAATATTAACATTGACAGGTAAAAACTATCCTGTGGCAAGTTTGGTTATATTCCACTGAACACAGTGGAAATGGCAGCCATTTAACACATAGCAGTGGCACAAAAAGGTCCCAAGAAGGCAGGAAGGTTAAGTTTGTGTTTTGGCGTTTTGTCTTTCGGGTGAACCAGTTTCTGTCTGAGCGTGTTGCTGGGTCTGAAATACACTGGGATGTCATGCTTGGAGAAACTTGAAACCTGTAACTTACAGTGGGGCAAAAAAGTATTTAGTCAGCCACCAATTGTGCAAGTTCCCCCACTTAAAATGATGACAGAGGTCAGTAATTTGCACCAGAGGTACACTTCAACTGTGAGAGACAGAATGTGAAAAAAAAATCCATGAATTCACATGGTAGGATTTGTAAAGAATTTATTCGTAAATTAGGGTGGAAAATAAGTATTTGGTCACCTCAAACATGGAAAATCTCTGGCTCTCACAGACCTGTAACGTCTTCTGTAAGACGCTTTTCTCTCCCCCACTCGTTACCTGTATGAATGGCACCTGTTTGAACTCATCATCTGTATAAAAGACACCTGTCCACAGCCTCAAACAGTCAGACTCCAAACTCTGCCATGGCCAAGACCAAAGAGCTTTCTAAGGACACCAGGAAAAGTATTGTAGACCTGCACCAGACTGGGAAGAGTGAATCTACAATAGGCAAGCAGCTTGGTGTGAAAAAATCAACTGTGGGAGCAATCATCAGAAAATGGAAGACATACAAGACCACTGATAATCTCCCACGATCTGGGGCTCCACGCAAGATCTCATCCCGTGGGGTCAAAACGATCATGAGAACGGTGAGCAAAGATCCCAGAACCACACGGGGGGACCTGGTGAATGACCTGCAGAGAGCTGGGACCAAAGTAACAAAGGTCACCATCAGTAACACACTACAACGGCAGGGAATCAAATCCCGCAGTGCCAGACGTGTTCCGCTGCTGAAGCCAGTGCATGTCCAGGCCCGTCTGAAGTTTGCCAGAGAGCACATGGACGATACAGCAGAGGATTGGGAGAATGTCATGTGGTCAGATGAAACCAAAGTAGAACTTTTTGGTATAAACTCAACTCGTCGTGTTTGGAGGACGAAGAATACTGAGTTGCATCCCAAGAACACCATACCTACTGTGAAGCATGGGGGTGGAAACATCATGCTATGGGGATGTTTTTCTGCCAAGGGGACAGGACGACTGATCCGTGTTAAGGACAGAATGAATGAGGCCATGTATCGTGAGATTTTGAGCCAAAACCTCCTTCCATCAGTGAGAACTTTGAAGATGAAACGAGGCTGGGTCTTCCAACATGACAATGATCCAAAACACACCGCCCGGGCAACAAAGGAGTGGCTCCGTAAGAAGCATTTGAAAGTCCTGGAGTGGCCTAGCCAGTCTCCAGACCTCAACCCCATAGAAAATCTGTGGCGGGAGTTGAAAGTCCGTGTTGCTCGGCGACAGCCCCAAAACATCACTGCTCTCGAGAAGATCTGCATGGAGGAATGGGCCAAAATACCAGCTACTGTGTGTGCAAACCTGGTAAAGACCTATAGTAAACGTTTGACCTCTGTTATTGCCAACAAAGGTTATGTTACAAAGTATTGAGTTGTATTTTTGTTATTGACCAAATACTTATTTTCCACCCTAATTTACAAATAAATTCTTTACAAATCCTACCATGTGGATTCATGGATTTTTTTTTCACATTCTGTCTCTCACAGTTGAAGTGTACCTCTGGTGCAAATTACTGACCTCTGTCATCATTTTAGGTGGGGGAACTTGCACAATCGGTGGCTGACTAAATACTTTTTTGCCCCACTGTACTTTAAAACAAAATATGTTCCCTAAAACGGTGGACAGAGCTACAGACCCACGGCACCCTTACCCAGTTCTAGCAGCTAGGACCAGAACTACTTGTGAAGTTAATAAAAGTAATGTTTGTCGATCTGTTGCACACACAGCACGCTCAGTTGTTTCAATTCGTCAGTTGTCACAAGACAACTTACCAACGTGTACATAATAAGCTAATACTCCTGTGTGCTATAGACTACAGTGTACTCTGTACACCTACTTACTGGTTTTTGTTTCATCAGTCTGCGTCTCCCAATTGTGTTTATCCTACAGCTCCGCACCGCTCAGACGGCAAAATAAACGCGCATGCTCTTTCCGAGCTCGTTCCCGGCTCGTAACCAGCGCGCTCTGACGGAAAGGGAGATCATTGGTTAATGGTAGTCATGTGACTGATGCACGCCAGATTCTTTTATTGAAACTGTGATTAATAGTGAAATATTATTGTTGAGGGACACAGGCACGACTTCACACGCACACACACATAAAAAAAATTTAATAAAAACAAAAATTTGCCTGAAGAAAAGGGCACTTGGGGCACTCATGAGGAAAGGGGCAGGTGCTCAAGCCCCCCCGCACGTGCCTTTGAGGGGTTTTTTTGAGATGAAGATGCAAAGAACGTACTTTCTCCCATTTGGCTCCAGCAGGCAATGAGGTGCGCTTACTGTGTCTCTGTCAATTTGAGTTTCATGAAACCGTGATAAACAGGTATTTATGTTTCTACACTTTTATTTGCTGGATTTATTTTAATTGCAGTGTTATTGCAAACCATGTCACATGATGGTTTAAGTTATTTAATTTCAGAACTTGTCAGTGTGGTGACTGACGGGAGTAAAAGCGACTCGTGAGATAATTAACAACTAAAAAATACATCTATATTTGAACAGTCAATGGGGGACTAGTCCATTGTTCTTCAATCGGGTAGAGAAGCGTTTCTTTCTTGATCCCACAAGCACCACTGAGAGTCTGCCTGCTGCATAGAGCCGACTGGAGGACCTGTGTCTGTCAGACCCCGACACAAATCCCCGCCCCAGCTCTCAACTCCGCACTCAACAGTTTCCTTGTTTCATATACTAATGATAATAATAATAATAATAATAATAATAATAATAATACATTTTACTTATTTTATTTTATTTTTTATTTCTATTTTTCAGTTTTATTTCTCAAGATTTTGTGGATTGTCTTTTGTTATAACTTGGCCTACCCTTTATAGTTTTGTTAATATTGGCAATATTGAGAAGTACTATTGTTGCACTATTGCTGGGTTCGAATAAACTTAATATAGGCCATCCAATTAAGGTAAATGTCGTGTTTTTAGTTGTTAGAATCTGATGAGCAATATTTTATTTTATTGTTTGTTGTTTTGTTTTTCAGTTTTCCCCCTGAGGGATTGCCACCTTAATGTGGTCAGGGGGTTTGCATGCCCCAGTGGCCCTAAAAGCTAGATCAGCAGAAGCTTAGCCTTCAGGTGGGGCACCCAAGTTGGTCAGGTCTTAGGGCAGAGGCCTGACAAAGTGCAATCCAATTACATGGCAAAAACAGTTATCCAGAGCACCCCCACCCCTTTTCCGCCTCCATTGCCACCATGTGTCTGTGTTACATTTCTGCCTGGCCCTTCATATACAGTGGCTAGCAAAAGTATTCGCCCCCCTTGAACTTTCCCACATTTTGTCACATTGCAGAATTCCACGTGAAAGACCAAAACAAAGTGGTGTACACGTAAGAAGTGGAACGAAAATCATAAATGATTCCAAACATAGGCAGCACGGTGGCACGGTGGTTAGTACTGTTGCCGCACAGCAAGAAGGTCCTGAGTTCAATTCCACCATCAGGCCGGGGTCTTTCTGTGTGGAGTTTGCATGTTCTCCCCGTGTTTGCGTGGGTTCTCTCCGGGTACTCCGGCTTCCTCCCACCGTCCAAAGACATGCAGCTTGTGGGGATAGGTTAATTGATTAATCCAAATTGTCACTAGGTGTGAATGTGCGAGAGAATGTGAGTGTGAATGGTTGTCAGTCCCTATGTGTTAGCCCTGCGACAGACTGGCGACCTGTCCAGGGTGTACCCCGCCTTTCGCCCTATGACAGCTGGGATAGGCTCCAGCGCCCCCCGCGACCCTGAAAAGGATAAGCGGAAGCGAATGGATGGATGGATGGATGGATGGATTCCAAACATTTTTTACAAATAAATAACTGCAAAGTGGGGTGTGCGTAATTATTCAGCCCCCTTTGGTCTGAGTGCAGTCAGTTGCCCATAGACATTGCCTGATGAGTGCTAATGACTAAATAGAGTGCACCTGTGTGTAATCTAATGTCAGTACAAATACAGCTGCTCTGTGACGGCCTCAGAGGTTGTCTAAGAGAATATTGGGAGCGACAACACCATGAAGTCCAAAGAACACACCAGACAGGTCAGGGATAAAATTATTGAGAAATTTAAAGCAGGCTTAGGCTACAAAAAGATTTCCTAAGCCTTGAACATCCCACAGAGCACTGTTCAAGTGATCATTCAGAAATGGAAGGAGTATGGCACAACTGTAAACCTACCAAGACAAGGCCGTCCACCTAAACTCGCAGGCCAAACAAGGAGAGCGCTGATCAGAAATGCAGCCGAGAGGCCCATGGTGACTCTGGACGAGCTGCAGAGATCTAGAGGTTCTGTCCATAGGACAACTAGTCGTGCACTGCACAAAGTTGGCCTTTATGGAAGAGTGGCAAGAAGAAAGCCATTGTTAACAGAAAACCATAAGAAGTCCCGTTTGCAGTTTGCCACAAGCCATGTGGGGGACACAGCAAACATGTGGAAGAAGCTGCTCTGGTCAGACGAGACCAAAATGGAACTTTTTGGCCAAAATGTAAAACGCTATGTGTGGCGGAAAACTAACATTGCACATCACTCTGAACACACCATCCCCACTGTCAAATATGGTGGTGGCAGCATCATGCTCTGGGGGTGCTTCTCTTCAGCAGGGACAGGGAGGCTGGTCAGAGTTGATGGGAAGATGGATGGAGCCAAATACAGGGCAATCTTGGAGAAAACCTTTTGGAGTCTGCAAAAGACTTGAGACTGGGGCGGAGGTTCACCTTCCAGCAGGACAACAACCCTAAACATAAAGCCAGGGCAACAATGGAACGGTTTAAAACAAAACATATCCATGTGTTAGAATGGCCCAGTCAAAGTCCAGATCTAAATCCAATCAAGAATCTGTGGCAAGATCTGAAAACTACTGTTCACAAACGCTGTCCATCTAATCTGACTGAGCTGGAGCTGTTTTGCAAAGAAGAATGGGCAAGAATTTCAGTCTCTAGATGTGCAAAGCTGGTAGAGACAGACCCTAAAAGACTGGCAGCTGCAATTGCAGCAAAAGGTGGTTCTACAAAGTATTGACTCAGGGGGCTGAATAATTACGCACACCCCACTTTGCAGTTATTTATTTGTAAAAAATGTTTGGAATCATGTATGATTTTTTGATCCACTTCTCACGTGTACACCACTTTGTGTTGGTCTTTCACGTGGAATTCCAATAAAATTGATTCATGTTTGTGGCTGTAATGTGACAAACTGTGGAAGAGTTCAAGGGGGCAAATACTTTTGCAAGCCACTGTATGTCTGTCTAGACTTGGCCCAGGGTATACATAGGTTTAAGAGATAGGTATATATATATATATATATATATATATATATGACCGAGCTAAGATCCTGTGGGACTTCCAGATACAGACGGACAAAATGGTGGTGGCTAACCAACCGGACATAGTGGTGGTAGACAAACAGAAGAAGACGGCCGTAGTGATCGATGTAGCGGTTCCGAATGACAGCAATATCAGGAAGAAGGAACACGAGAAGCTGGAGAAATACCAAGGGCTCAGAGAAGAGCTCGAGAGGATGTGGAGGGTGAAGGTAACGGTGGTCCCCGTGGTAATCGGAGCACTAGGTGCGGTGACTCCCAAGCTAGGCGAGTGGCTCCAGCAGATCCCGGGAATAACATCGGAGATCTCTGTCCAGAAGAGCGCAGTCCTGGGAACAGCTAAGATACTGCGCAGGACCCTCAAGCTCCCAGGCCTCTGGTAGAGGACCCGAGCTTGAAGGATAAACCGCCCGCAGGGGCGTGCTGGGTGTTTTTTTTTTTTTATATATATATATATATATATATATATATTGGGTTTTTTTTTAAAAGCTTCAGATATTTTTGTTTAAACTTTAATACCTTTGAAGAGCAAAGACTCTTAACTACATTACCAAAAGGGCTTGAAGTTTTCATTATTTGCACAGCCAAAATAATGATGAATCATGTCATGCAGTCTGCTCTGTGTGTGGGTCATCTTTCAGTATTTCTGCCCTCCATGTTGTCTGATGCCAGCTGCCTTCTCATCTTCCAGCAGTCTACAAATTTGCATACAAATGAACATCTAAACGGGCTCAATGACATAATTGACTCGCAATTAAAAATTTTCTTGAGCTGGTCACTTTGCACTGGACGGACCAAGTGCACAAAATGAAGAAGGACACATACACACATAGGAGAGAAAATTGCTGCTATTTTGCATATTAATGACAGTCATTAGATGTCGCTTGGCAATAGCTGACAAGGGGACTTATTTATGCCCTGGCCCTCAATGCCTGACTGGGGGAAAAGTGTCCACTTCAGCGACCAGCGCTAATTGTTTCTGAGCATGTTGTCCGGCCGATCATCATCATCATCATGGGAAATTAGGCTTGCTTCAAAAAGACGACTTGGCTGACGTTGAGCATGGCCTTTTATGATAACTCTGTGTAAGCTTTTAACTTCTGGTGCTCTACAAGAGCCAAGCTTTTAACTTGGACCCATTAAGGGCCTTGTATCTTGCTGTTTCACCCCCAGTAACAACTATTGAATCCAAAAAGCTGAAAGACGAGCCAGAACAGGAAGCCATTATGCTAATATTTTGATAAATCAAAGTGGGGACGTTGTATGACTTCCTCAGTTCTGCACAGAAAACAAGCAGAGTGCAAATATGTTAACTTAGACTGTTTCAAATCAAATACTCTGGTGTTAAATCTCATTAGACTGCTACAAAAAACCTCTCCAATCGATTACTGAAGTCCTTCACAACAAAATGATGCTGTCCATTTGCTACCTGCCAGCATTCATGACAGCCCAGCAGAACTCTTCTGTGACATCTGTCAGTGATTTGTTTCCATTCAAAATGGTATACTAAAAAGGACTTTAATAATCGTATGCTTGAAAATAGGATGAAGACCAAAATAATCCCATATTATGGCAGTCGTTTTTAGCACTGTGTCATGGGGTTCTGCTTTTGCACTAAGAGGGTAAGTAGCAGCGAGATATTGATAATCAAATGAACTCAATTGATCACCACCGAGTGTGATCACCTTTATGAAAGCAGACATTTTAGCAGTTTGCTGGTCTGAAGCATTCAGGTGTGTATTAACACAAATGACAGAGTCTTCCCAGAAAATTAACATCTCACGGATTTACCCCAAAGTTGGACCATGCAACGCTCAGAAAACTTGCAAGAATAAAAACAAAAAAAACCCCTAAGACCTACTTCTTAGACCAGTGGTGGGAACTCCAGGCCTCAAGGGCCAGTGTCCTGCAGGTTTTAGATATGACCCTGGGTCAACACACCAGAATCAAATAATTAGTTCGATACCAGGCCTCTGGAGAACTTCAAGACATATTGAGAACTTAATTTAGCATTTTAAATCAGCTGTGTTGGATAGAGGACACATCTAAAACCTGCATGACACCGCCCCTTGAGGCCTGGAGTTCCCCGCCCTTGTCTTAGACTCTACAGGCCTCAGTGAGCATGTTAAAAGTTAAAGTCCTTAGGTTAACATTAAGTTGTTCTTTATACCTAAGAAAACATGAATATGAAGCCATCTATCTGAAAAACATTCCTCTACAGTAATGTCAGAGACTGAAAAAGTTATACAGAAAACAGTCACTTAATGTTAAAGGTGGTTCTACAATTGAATGATGAGGTATACTTAATTTTTCATACACATGAGTCCTGTCAGATTATTTTATTGCTGTACATGAAACGAATAAGCCCCATTGTCTTGATTAAGGCGTATCATCATGCTCCTTCCTCTTTCCAGTATTGTTACTTCATATAAAAATTTACTTTAGCTGTTCATCCATGGAAGAAGGAAAGTGCCTCTTGAACCTAGCATGAAGACATACATGGTCAGGTTTATTGCATTCTTTTTATCACGTGGATGAGTAAATCCAAAATGTTTAAAGCAGGCAGTTATATTACATCAGACACAAATTTATAATTAAAGAGTAATTTTTCATGAAACTGCCCCTCAATTTGCAATCCAGTTGTGATGAAAAATATTTCATTAATTCATAAGAAACTCCTCAACATTTCTGATTTGATTAGATTTTGACCCTGTAAGTCATCACTGGCCTCTCGCAGTATTGTAGCGCGAATAGGCTTCATAAATCCACTGTGACCATAAATTGGATAAGGGTACAGGATGGACAGATGAATGGATTGATGGGTGAATGGAATTCATCATAGGTAGAGTACAGGTAGGAATTGCCCTAATCCTAATCCTCTTACTGGGACAGTGGCGCGGCTGCCCCTCTGTTGGTCTTCCATGGTCTCTTGTGTTCTGGGGGCCTCTGGATGTCTGGAGTTTTGATCTCCTCCATACCCGCTTCACACCCTGGAGGACGGGGCTGTGGCCCCCCCACACTCCCTAGCAGATCATTACATGGAGAAACCTTTGGAATGCAAGCATGCTGATCCACACAGGTATGCACACATGGGTATTCACAGACGCGGACTAAAGCTTTCTTGGCTGCTGCCTCAAAGCACACTGTGCGCTGTCTATCTTGCGTGCTGCACAATATCGTTTATTACTTAGTAAATACTGATATCTATGACTAGCTAGTTTATTGTGATGGTGCTTTGTTTTCTCTATTATTATGTTGCTCTTTGTTGTTTGCTGTCTCCTCTGTTTGTTTTTTTTTGTTTGTTTGTTTTTTTTTTCTCCATACAGGTGACCCAGGAGTTCTTTTTTTTTTTTTTTCTCTCTCTCTTCCCCCCCCTTCTCACCGTCTCTTCTCCCCTTTGGTTTTCTTTCTTTCTCTCCCCCTCTCTCTCTCATTCATTCCCCCTGTCCTATTTATTAAAAAAAAAAAAAAAAAAAAAAAAAAATGACAAAGGATGAACTGAAGCTCTGCCATCACGTAATGTCGCATACTGCTGTTTCTGATGTCATTTAGGAAAAAAAAAAAAAAAAAAAAAAAAAAAGGAATTGCCCTAATCCTACTCTACCATAACCCTGATATTTTTGGAGAAAGGCTAAATGGAATGTCTTCTGATAGTCCAGGTTAAAAGGCAGCGCTTGGCGCTACTGTCAGTAACAAATGGCAAAAGCCAAGTTTCCATTTCCAGCATGCAAATACTTATATTGTTTAATTGGCATTGTAGATATATGGCTCTTTTGCTGTTTTGTTGATACTCAGCCAATCAGGTATGTAACAAAAACGAACTAATTTGGACATGTTACATTAGTGCATGCAGATTGTAGTGCTAAAAACACTCGTGTGGCAAACAGAATGTCACAGGTTTGATTCCAGACATAAACTCCCTTTGGGGTTGTGTCAAGAATTGTATCTGATGCCAAATAAAACATCTGGAGCTCCCAGCTTTGGTGACCCCTTATGATAATGGAGCACCTTTTTTAGGTTATTGAAACTTGTCATTGGCATTTTCTCTATTTGTAAAAAAAAAAAAAAAGTAAAAAGATGTATTGATAAAGTCAACTAAGCCCCTGTTCTAATACACAAAATATATCCAGACTTTCTTAGCTTCTTATGATCATTTTTATTGTGTATGTATATTATCTAATGTCTATCTTACAATGTGTACTATGTGTGCCTGTATATCTACATTTTAGAGGAACCACTAACATGTAGGTTTACAGGCTGAAAAGGTCTCTTTCCTCCTCTGTCTCTCTCAGCTGGAGTGCCAGGCAGGCTGCTCTGCAGCGACCCAGAGATGAGGAGTGTGACAACAAAGAGGTGGAGGACAAGGAGGTTTTAATGCACACACACACACGCACACACATACAGCAGTGAGCAGTAGTTATGGTCTCGACAGCTTTAGCACCCCCATATTGTAAACAGAGGGGTGGTGACCGCCTCCCTGTGCTTGTTAACATCATCTCCGTCATTCAGCAGACGCGGCACTGTCAGCACCTTGCTGTGCCCCGACACAATCAACATTAACTATGACACACACACATACTTGCACAGACACACTGACTATGTACGTTGATACAACAATGCATTCAAATTTACACACACACACACACACACACACACACACACACACACTCCCAGCAGCAAATTTGTCCACGTATACTGTGATAAATTTACACACAAATATTCACACACACACACAGAACTGCATATATGGCAGACCCCATGCAATCAGCATTATCCATGTGAGCTCTTTAATGGGCACCTCGTAAAACACACGACAGCTCTGCTACCAAGAACATCCACAGGAGAGACAAACTACCTGTGCTGACACACACACACACATGCAGCACAACTGTGTGTATATTTCTGTATGTGTGTTTTGGCTATCATTGTTGTACTGTAGTTACACTACTACGTTGTTAACCGAATTTAAAACCTTTCGATAGCCATATGTTCTTCTCATCTTATCTCTTTTCACTGTGTGAAAGGTACTCGAAAGGACCACCATCAGTGGCAGTGACAGGTAGTGTTGCCAATGTTCCCAAATCTCAGTAATAATTTTGGAGAGAAGTGGTTGATCCGGCAGTTAGTACTTATTTTTTTAGATTATTTTTATTGTGACAAGGCAGGCATTATGAAGCCTCTTTTATTTTATAATCAAAATAATAAGTTTTGTTTTCATGGACCACAGCAGAGCATTTTGAGACAGGCAAAAATGATGATTATCAACTAGTAAAAAGTACACTTTTAAAATGTGTTGTGACATTCGCTTTCCCACAAGCCAAAATTAAAAGGCGCAGGAAGGACAGAAAGTCAGCACCAGTGATGCACTTCAAGGCCCAGCTGAGTGGAAGATGCTATCAGGTAAAGCTGGTCCAGCACCACCTGGTGTGTGTATGCTTGTGTGCATAGGAAACTATGATTACTTTGACATCAAAAGGAAGTATGCCACCCATGTCAGATATGTTGCCCTTTTTGGTAACGGCTCCAGAGGCCAAAGAGGCTAACTGCCGTTACTGCCCCCACCTCTGTCACCCACAACCGCGCATAGCCTCAATCCCATTGTCCAATGCACACTCACACACTGAGGCATGCTCAGGGCTGGCTGCAGCCCTCACAGTGATGGTCATTCTGTCTCCAGCCAGCTAGCGGCGACGCTTTTGCCGCAACTCAGAGTGCATTTGACCTTTATCCTTCCAGCCCTAATCAGATTGTGTCCCTCTTTATGAAATCAGACGCTAAAGGTCAGCAGGCTGTTTAACATGGGATGGAGGCCCAGAGCTATGGAATTTGCCTTGGCAGTAAATTACCTTTATTATGTTTGGTCCGTGTGATTCTATACCCTCCCAAAGGCCGTAGGGCTGTGGATGTGGCGATACATGGAGATGAGTTACATGGCTGCAGTTTTCATCAAAACCCCAAAGAAAGACTTCACAACAAAACCCGAGCTTGTGTTTAGAGTGGTGATACACAGTGGCTTACGACACACTAATTGAAATATATTCTTTCACTAATAATTACAATCAACAAGTTGACAACAATTTAGTATTGTAAATGTAGCAGCTAATTATATGACATCACTCCGGGAAAACTCCAAAGATGGAAACTTTCAACAGAGATCGATGTGGACCATAGACTATATAGAAGATAGGTGTAGCCATCACTGGTTTGTAGACTACTATTTTTAACCCAATAATTCCCTGCTTTATCATTCATTCATGTTAAACAGGAATACTGTCTATTTGTTTTGTTTTTTGGAACACCCTGCTCTATTAACTAAGATTTTTAACTAGATCAAAAGCATAAACTCATGAGGGCATTGCTTGCTGTGAATTTAAATCAAGTGAGAAGGAGTTTTCTTTTCTCATAGGCTTCTATAGATTGAGTCTTCATTTTGCAACCCAAGAAGTTGCTCCCTGCATAGAATGGATGTTTAAGGAAGCTTTGGCTTCATTTCTTCATGCTACAATTGTTAGTCTGTGGGCCTGATGTCATCTTAGCATAGGAGATGGATGTTTGATTGGAATTCCAAATTATTATTAAAACAGTTAAAGTAACTCCCTGATAAAAAGCCACACAGTTTGCCCAAAACATTTGCTTGAAAGTGTTTCATCAGTAATAACGTAGAGGCTATAGGTTAATTATATACCTAATGTTTTAAATGCTGTTTAACAAAGCTGCCAACTTCCATTGGATCTGCTTTATCATATATTAGCACTTGCTATCCCAAGACTAATTTGAAAAGAATCCTCCATTCACCAAATTTCACATTAAAAAATTCCATTTCATCCAACAATTTTTTCTTTAAATACTAACGTGACCTGCCATCTTTTCTCACACTCACATAGAAAGTTAATTGATATAAATGAATGAATGGATCCTGGATCATGGCAGCCACATGTGCAGTCTCTGTGGATTTTGTGGACCTTTTGTTCTCAAGCATTGCTCCCCAGAGTTTGCAGACTATGTTCTCTAGACAAAGTTATGTGCCACCGACCCTTCCCTCACATCAACTCTGAAACCTCACAGTCATTAGCAGCCGATTGATGAGGGAAATGGTATTAGTCTGGAAACATTTGCAGCTCATCCTGAGAAGGAGCCATTTTTACAATTGGTTTAGGGGGTTATGAATGTGCACATGTTCTGTTTGAAATAGGCAATATTCATTTTTTATCTGTAATTGTTTCTGTAGGAGGCTTTTAGTGAGAGATGAGTAAAGATTCTATTATAATCCACTATCTGCTTTCTTTCTTTCTCGTGCTCTTTTTCTTTAAAAAAAAAGAACAAGAAAAGCCCAGTTCTTTTTTACTAATTAACAAGATAAAATAACAAATATATGCATATACAAAAAAAAAATCCAAATATAATTAAATCAACCACTGAACATAGGGATAATGATGTTTTACATAATAACTGTTGTCTTCGGTAATGCTCATCAGCATCTGGCTTCTTTTATGTTACTCACTGTGCGTAAAAGGCCTTGAAAAGGTTTCCGCTTTGATGTCTGCACGTATCGGTTTCATCTCCATCATCATTCTGTTAGTGGCCCGGAGTGCAACAAATGTCAACCTAAATATATAAACCTTATCTGTTCATTCGTGACACAAACACATGTATTGTGTACCACACACATACATATGTCCAGTTTAAGGTAGGTACAATGTCACGTGAGTGATGATCACCAGGCATGAAGGGATGAGGTATAAGGAACTGTCTTGTGTGATGGATCAAAGGGTTACATGACAACCAGGCAAGGACTTTCTGCTTCACGGGAACATTTTTCAAATGGACATCACGACAAATCAGACATGATGTGTGTGCATGTGAGAGAAACAGATCAGCCCCTAAAATAGACAGAGTCCAGTATCTGGAATGATGTGTTTTCTTCATCTCAGGTCAGTCTGTCTGTCTGTGTCTTCATCACATCTTTCCTTTTGTCTCTAAGTACAAATACACACATGTGTATCCCAGCACATTTGACATGCAAAACTGTCTTTTTGGTATCATTTGAAGGTCCATGTACTTTGCTGGTCAGCTGGACATGTTTTTAACCAGTCACTAATACTGCAAGCCATAAGTAGCCATGTGACAGTTTTATTTAACGGGGAAATTGCAAGTAGTTTGATCTCATGTAAGCCCTACAGTATGTATCATTTTCAAAAAGCTCTGATAAACAATCACAGTGAACATTTTTGTTTTCTAGCTTAACCTCTTAAGCACACACGCACCCAAAGATGGGCGGAAAAAGCGAGGAGATTGTGGAGATCAGAAACCGCTTGGGGCTTAGCAGGTTAAAGGGCGCCGAGTCCTTTTGGACAAATAAAACGATTAAAACCTATCTCTTCAAACCAACCTGATTCAGATGTAGGGGAACATTTTATCACCATTTCTGAAAAAAAAAAATCTGTCCACACTTAAAAATGTATATGAACATTCACACAGTGTGTGTTGGTGTAAATGGCAGTAGAGAATTGGTTGCTTTGTTTTAGAAATTACTTTGAAAGAAGAACAACAATAAAAAGTAAGGCTAGATTTTGACAACCAGATTTTGACAATGTAATTTCATTTCCAGGCCATCAAATACTGTCACTAAGGTGTTCTGTGGCTTTGGCACCATAACTACAATACTGGGTCGGTGGCACAAGATTGTCAACCATGAGGCCACCGTTGATGTCTTGTGTGGGAGCTTTGTTTTAGACATCCCAAAAATTTGATTCACATCATCTGGAGGTTGCATTTCCAGTGGGAGAAATTCATCACTCATCCAACTGACTTCTTTAATCTCAGCTCACTGCAGGTTTCTTCAGTTGGATAACGATCCAAACAGATACCATTTCATAACAATGAGCCAAAAGATCAGTTTCATGATCACTGATATGCAAATTGCCATGACCCATAGTTTGTATGGAAGATACCAACTGGGGAGTGGGGAGTGCAATCACTGTATTGTAAGACATTAAAACTGTTAGACCCTTTCCTCAATTCAGAGATAGCTGTTTCATTTTTGCCTAAATGGACTCCTTGACTCTTCGCACAATCTACCTTTACTCCCAGTCCAAGAGGTGTAGATCCTCATCACTGAAAGAGTGGCCTCTAGGTATAAATAGATGGCAGTCCTGGACAGTTACTTCCTCTATTTTCTCCCATCCACTTAGCCAGAGGTCGTTTGGTTTCCCCAGTTTAAAATTCACAGTAATCCCCTTGACAGTCAACTCTGTACACTATTTTGCTCTGTTTGTGTCAGGACCAGTTTCTAGTGTAGTGGTCACATGCCACATACAGGATTACCAGTGTTTTTTGTTTAGGCAGCGGTTGTCCTTCTTCTCTCCTGGATCATCTGGAGCATTACTTAGGAGTCTTCCCTGCTTTGACAAATGTCCAGCTGGGATAATTACATTTACAGGGCCCCTGAGATGACTGACCTTGCATCGCTTTACTTGCTGTTTTGTTCGTGCTTAGGCACTACAATTAGTTGGTTAAGTTTAGGAAAAGGGTTTGGTTAAAATGTTAACAATGCACATTGAGAAGTGACAGTAAAGAGTGCCATTTGCTTTCAGGTCACATCTAGGCTTTTACAAGGGCCTTTGACCTATTTTGACAATCTTAAGACTGAAGAAATTTAAGGCCAAACTACATTTAAGGCGGTTGATTTAAAGGGTAACATTTTATAGTAGAAACTATGCTTATTTAATGTGTTTAATGTGTAAAGTGACAGAAGGTGAAAGCTTCTCATGGTGACAGAAATCCAAGATATCATGAGTCACTTATGAAAGACCAAACCATGAAGCCAACGTGTGTGTCCACACTACCATCTCCGGTTTCTGCCAATACAGGCTAAAATGCGTTCATGTTAAAGGTTTTCCAAAACAGTGTCGGCATCACTTCCACGAGTGTCAGTTTATTATGTCCTTCAATAGGACACCATAATAGGACACAAAATTCTAGCTAAGGTTATGTGTGGAAAAAATGAGTACATATGAAACTGGTCACAGAAGGTGATGTTGTCAGGGTCCTGGGTCCCCTGACCCAGCGTTTTTAGTTCTTTGTGATTTTTGTATTATTGTACTTGTGTGTGATTTATTCTATGGTTTCTAGTTTTGATCCCTTGCCCTTCATGTCTCTCTGTGTCCCCTCTGTTCTGTGTAAGTCTGTGTCTGCATGTTTGAGTTTCCCTCTGTGTCTTTTGGTTCATCGAGTCCTCTGCCTTACTGGTGATGTCTCTGTGTTTCTTAGTTGCTGTCTCCACCGTGTCAAGTTCGCGTCTCTGTGTGATACTTCCTGTTTTACTTTGAAGGTCTGTGTCTTATGTGAATGCGTTCAGTTTACTCTTCCTTGTCTCGTCAGTTCTGATTTCCTCCAGCTGTGCTCTCCTTCTGTGTCTCATGCCCCTCATTACTTCCCAGTGAATTTAAACCCTGTGTTTCTCTGAGTCAGTGTTGCGTCGTCCCTCATGCTGCGTGGATCTCCCTGTATCTTACTGTGAGTTTTAGTTTGTTGTTTCCCAGTTTAGTTTAGTTTAGTTTGTATGTCTTTTCCTGCCAGCAAATAAAGCTGTGATTTTGAGTTCATCCCCTGAGTCTGAGTCCTGCACTTTGAGTCCTCATCTCCTGCCTGCCACACAGCGTTTCGTGACAGATGTCCCCAAAATCTCCTTGTGATTGCTTTAGTTGCTAGAAGATTGCCTAGCAGACTGTTCTCTAGACCTGTGCAACTGAGGCCTTAGTATGGTCATAACCTGAAACGATGGCTTCACCGAACCAGTCATCCCTGCAAAATTCAATAAATTACAAGATGCTTGGTTTTTCTCTCTCAGCACTTCACATACAAGTTCTTGAACGATCAGGCCCCATCACATCTTAAAAACCTCATAGGACCATAGAAACCAAATAGAGCATTTTAATGTCAGACTGCTGGCTTACTTGTGGTTCTGAGCATATTAAAAAGTAGAATGGGAGGCAGAGTCTTCAACTTTGTGGTCCCTCTTCTGTGGAACCAACTCCCAGTTTGTAATTCGCAGACAGACACCCTCTACTTTTAAGATTAGACTTAAAACTTTCCTTTTTAATACAGCTCATGGTTAGGGCTGAATCCAGTGACTCTGAATCCTCTCTTAGTTAGTCTGTTTTCTCTATTGTAGGGGCTCTACCTTATATTGAAAAGCACCTAGAGGTGATTGAATTGAATTCAATTGCTTTCAGTTGAATTGAATTGAACATGATCTTTGCTTTGACTAGACCAGTGATTCACAGCCTAGTGCAGGAACAGCAAATGAGGCAGAAAAAGTTTGGCAAAGCACAACAAAACACTCATTAGTCTGTTTCACTCATAAAACCATAATACTCTAACTTGAATTTGAAAAAAGCTCATTTACACATTAAACACTCTACACTTGTTAAGCTTGGACTCTGTTATCATTACAAAGTCCACCACTTAAGCCTACAACATAAATACAACTACAGCGGGCTGTACAGTAGACACTTGAGTGCATATGCCTTCCATCAAAAATTTATTTGAGTAGCTTTGATAATTATACAAGGGCGTAAAATATTTAACAGCGAGTGGTGGGAGAGCTGTTTAGGAGAGCTAGGATGAACATCAACTTCATCCAGAACAATAATAATTACAAACTGCTGACTGCTCTCTCTTAGCCGCTGTGCATCTCACTGTGTCTCACTTATTCAGCTCTGGTTCTCTCGCTCTTTGGTTCTCTGTGGACATGACTCTTTCGGCACCTTTCTATTTGCATCTCCCTCCCGCTCTGCAGCAAAGAGGCGGTGGGTGGGGAAGGGAAGGAGATGATTTAAGGTAATGAGAGGAGTAAAACATCATTAGTGCAAATTAACTTTTGTCAGCTGAGGTGATCTTGGTGGGGGCACTTCTGCCACCGGCGGCAGCTCGGATAATGGCAATTTATGCATTAATGTGTGTTATAGTGTGTGCGCGTATGTGTAGGTGTGTGTGGTGACGGCCACCAAGGACGCTTTCAGTCTTAAAGGGCAAGTCCAATCTTTTCAAAGGCCCTTCTCAGACACCCTAAATGTTTTCACGAGAGTTTCTAATTCTCTAAGTATTTTCCACTCTGTTAGTTCCCATTTTATAATATCAGTATTCCTAAGGGGGCTTTTTTAAGTTTAAATATGTTACCTCCCTTCCTGCTCTCAGCACTTAAATGCCTTGTGAATTATTTATGTTACCTTACAGCACCAGTTACAAGCCAGCTCTTGCATTGCCACATTTTGTGAATATGAATCGTAAGCCGACACGGACTCATGCCTGCAACTTAACTTAAGCCAGCTTTAAGCCAACTATAAAACCAGCTGTAACCTCTGTGGCTAAAATGTGAAGCCAAAAACTGCAGTTCTTCAGTGGCTGCAAAGCAAGCTAATCACCATGGACTCGCATGTTAAAACGTCCAACCTAAGCCAAGCAAATAACATGTTTGCCTCTCTATGACACAGATGGTATACGTTTATACTTCACTTATTTAGATTCTGCTTAAAGTTTAAAGTTTGAGGTGTGGTCACCAGAGACCACTGCAGTGGAATTTTTTGTCATTTAATTTCTTGCTGTGTGGTACAACTTGTCCAAGAAGTTTCAGTGTTGGTAAGTGAAATTTTAGGAGTCTGTTATTTAGCATTTGCATCTTTGTATTATATCCGTTCAGCTTTTAGATGCGGTTTGCCAACTATGTCAGCTGATAGCTTATTACTCCACCCTCTAAATATGATCATTTCTGCTGCTTCTTTTACGCACTCAGTCTGCACAGTACAGTTGCCTGGAGAGAAAATACCTAAAATCATTATGCACTTCTGATATTCAGAATCAGTTGTTGGCATTTGTATTCCCTCTTTTACTGGAAACGTAACAGGTTCATGTAGTTCTGTAATGTTGCTGCTCTCTCTTGCTCTTGGTCTCCCTTACTCCCTCTATCTCTCTGTCTTCCTGGCTTTGGCAGCACAGGGGAGGCACGGTCATGTTTAATGCATGTAGTTTGTGTTGCACTCAGTGCTGGAGAATGGGCTCCAGTCCATTAATTAGTAACAAACGGCTGTTGGAAACAAGACAGGCCCAGCACAGGTCAACCAGCTCCAAGGTCTGGAAGGATGTGGACACTGATGTCCGCCCTGGGCCATCCACTGTCTGCAGCTGTGCTTCATAGCAACTCCTTAACTCAATAACTTACTGGTGCTGTATTCATTTGCGCATGTTTACACACAGCGAACGGTTGAAGAGACGATAATCTGCTGTGTGTAAACCGAAAACAATTAAGTAAAATACCAACTAGGCTACACATACACAACATACACATGAAAATGTAGATTAGGTGAAATGGAGGGATGTGATGAAAATGACTTCCATCTACATACAAAGAGCAGGACTGGGGCATACCCATTGCTAATAAAATCAAGTGATCAAACCTCTGCTTAAATATGGTTTATATGCTAATGTAGTCATTTTCGAATTTTTAAAATTTCTTTTCTGTTTCAATTTGAAATGGCCGTTAGGATCTGGGCTGTTACAATTAAAAGCTTTTTCTTTTGGCAAAATCCTTATTCACCCACTTGAATAGAGAAGGGAAAGATTCCTTTATTCAGTATTGTCTACAATAACCGAAACGCAGGGTCAAGATGAGATCATGTGACTGACGTGGACTTTGAAAAACATTTCTTTGTCTTGAGAAACTCTTGGGTTGTTTTTGCAGTATGCTTTGGATCAGTTTTGCAACATTTAGCTAAATTTGAGCAGAATGTAGACTTCAGTATTCATTTGGCTGCTTCTATCTATCAGCAGTCATATCAACAAAACACACTATTCACCTGATTGCGGTGACAGTCACACATGCCTACCATAACACTGCTGCCTCCATATTTCACTATAACACATATTACACATACCGTATTTTTCGGGCCATTAGGCCCACCGGATTATAAGGCGCACTGTCGATGAACCGGTCCATTTTCATACATGAGGCGCAGGCGCATTAACTGAAAAAAAAAAACAAAAAACAGTCAGATAAGTCAAACTTTGCTCAACTCATTCTTCTTGCTTCCTCCACTTCTGTACCACTGATTCATTAATGTTGAATTCTCTTGCAGCTGCTCTATTCCCATGTTGTTGCAGTATATTAATGACTAACCTTGTATGGATTATCTCAGTTGTTCTCCTGACTGACATTTGGTCCGTTTACAGCATCCTGCCATGCGATTGCATTTGTCCCTCACCCTTGGGAACCCTCGCGTTAACTTTTATTGTGTGGAAAAAAGTTAGCGTTCATCCTCCAGCTCCACTGTGTTTATGTTATGCTAACATAGCTGTGTCGCTAACGATCACGTAGCACATCATTATATGCCAGCTAGCCCAACTTCAGTAACCTTACAAACGTCACTGCTGTTTAGTTTCCTGACTTCATTTATGTCAGAAGTGATAGCAGAGCTGTACGTTTTAATTTTTTCAGAAATCTCTAAGTCAGAACATGGTATATCATGTTTAGTTGGAAACTAGCGAGCTAACTTCCTGCTAACTTCTCTGTTAAATTTAATAAATTCTGTTTTCATGGATGCCTGGATGTTAAACTTAATTGTTACACCTGGTAAAGCAGCAACGCTGATCATTTTATTAAAAATGAAAGAATTTAGACAGTTTTTAACTCTCAGTGACGCCGCAGTGTTCGTTTGACTTTGGGACCTGAAGCGGACAGTTTTGGCCCCAGGTTACTCTGCGAGGCTCCTGACTACAGCAGCCGTAATGCTCCGACAATCCATCAAGAGTAGTTTACCAAAGTCATACTAAGATGTTTTTTGACAGATTTTTGAGCGCTGTGTACCACATAAAATCAATTTGAGGTCAGTAAGCACAACCAGAATTCATACATAAGGCACACCGGATGCACTGTCAATTTTTGAGTAAATTAAAGGATTTTAAGTGCGCCTTATGGTATATAGTGGCACATTAGATGTTTTCTGGCCTTGGGGTCTACTATTTATTTTGGCCTGTGTAGGCTGACCATCTTTGGCTAAATTAACCTCTGATTGGTTCTTTGATTGAGTCAATGCCTCCGTCTTTTTTAAAAGACCGTTTCTTTTCTTTTAAATTTTTTAATGGCTCAGGTTAAATCACTGAGCTGCCATAAATATCTAAATTACCATATATAACAAAACTTAACGTTCATACATGCAAGCACAGGTCTTAAGTTTTTACCCCAAATTTAACAAACATATCTCTACTCTGGGCTACAGAAAGTGTTTCCTTTATTCTCTACAAAGAACGTGGGTTCATTTACCAGTGAGAATAAATTATTTGTAATTATCACCACAGGAGCATCGTGCCGAGAGAGAAAGAGAGGGAGATAAAATCTTGCGTGTTAATCAAGCCATGATGAATTGTCCATGTTCGTACAAACACAGCCTCTTCATGAGTCCCCTGTGCATTCTTCACACACACACGTAACCAGTACAACAGAGTGGGCGGAGAGGACAGAATTAATTCTATGAAGTGAACTGGCAAAGAGACAGTGTATGTAGATAAGTGGCAGGAGTGTAGACTGCGTGTATACGCTTCTATATGTGTGTTCAAATGCAAAGAAAGTAAGGGATTAACTGAGCTCTGAGTGTGTGTCTGTGTGCGAGTGGGGAGAATGCCAAGCAGAACTGTGGCTGTGGACGATATATTCGGCAATATGTTACGTTTGGTCTGTGACTGTGTGTGTGTCTGAGAACATAAGGAGATGTACTATTGTCATCCTGGTCGCGGTGGCAATGACATATCTTAATCTACTTAGTTAGCGGCCAGGGGTCTTTAGCTAACGGATTATCAGCCAGATTTGAGTAATAGACTCCTCATTTAGCTTTAATGCGTTTTGCATAGAGAGCAACCTTCCCTCATCACTCTTTAAGATGAATCGGCTTCCTGGCTACAAGATTAAGGAAAAAAAAAAATTCTAAAGATATTAGTCTGCCAGCAACTGCATAAATCATAACATTTTGCTAATGCAGACAAAGTTAAAACTCTTACATAGCTTTTGTAGTGTACAAGCAATACAATATGGGAATTTAGGTATTTCCCAACCATAGAGTTCTGCCCTTATATACAGTCTCAAGTTAAATATAGCAGCAATGCTGGTTTTAAACTGTAATCTCTCTCTTAAGCTCTCACTGACCTTCCAGGTGAAAATCTCTCCAGAATCTAGCCTTCACTCCACAACTGTAATTATAAACTCTGAAATGAATAATTTGATATTTTTAGCTATATATATTTTTCCACTTTGATGCTCAGAAGATGCATATTAATTTGATATCTGTACAATTAATATACCGTAGGTCAAGGTTTAGCAGTAAGACTTCACCAAGGAGAAATAGCTAGCCTTACACTATCCTCTGTTTTTCCTTCATAGGAATCTACTGTAACGGAATTTTTTTAATTCTTTTTTTTAAATTGACAGCATTTTGTGCATTGAAAATATAAAATCTTAAGATTAAATGGCACAACTGGCAAAATAGTACTAAGCTAACAGGGGGTTTAATTCTGGCACCTTGTGTTGTGTTTGTCTTTTGAGGGGGATCGCCTGTGTTTCAGGGGAAAAACATGACTATGGCAATATTACACATATTAGAATCAAAGAAAAGAAAAAAAATACAATATTCTTGTAAATGTTGTGATCACATGTTTAACTTTTGAGCTTGTTTAGCTGATGTTTCTGATAAATCTATTAATGATACACAGCAGGAATTCAGGCTTGAGAGCCTGTAGGACGACTCTGGTTCCTGAATTATTCTAAGCAGGGATGCTACAACATAAAATGCACTAATGTAACTCTTGATATGAAAAAGCACTATCAAAACTAGAATAAGAATAAAGAGAAACAGGAACACTACGATTCACTATAGTGAATTGGTCAAATTCATTTCAGTTGATTATCTTAAATAAATAGTCTAATTTTGGAGGATTTTTTCTTCTTCTTTTGATTATGTTTAGTCTTTGTGGGGTTAAACAGTATTTAATACTCCCAACACAAACACACACACACACACAGCTGGACATCCGATAAATGATGAAGATTCCCCATATGACGGCGGTATATATATACATCTATGTCGACTGCCCACAGGAGAGAGGTTTCCTTTTTCTCATGATTTATCATGAGATACTCTTTTAGACTTCAGTAGGAGAGTTTTGAGTTCATACTTTTGCTTTCTTATGTTTTTCAGTTGGGCAAAATTTACAGACTGTAATGTAAGCATTACTGCTTATGTCCCATATGGAAAAAAATATAAATATAAATCTTATAAAGTTTGTATCTGTCTTGTGTGAAACTTGTATGAAAAGCATACAAGAGTGAGAACAGATATAAGATCCCTTGAAAAATTACATAAATGAAACTTGTATGTTTTGGATTCAGATGAGTAAATCGTAAAAGCCTTATATGATATGAAGTAGGCCAAATCTTATGCAAGTCTTTTATCATTTTTTTCTATTTCTTTTCCACATGGGGTATCAAAAATAAACTGCTGGTTATTTATGCAAAACATCATCCTTTAGCAGCCTGAGGTCAAAATGTGTACACGTATTTTACACTCTAGTTTCATAGTATCGTATATATTTTTCTTTTTAGATACATCAGCATCCTCAACCGCAGTAAAGTATGTATGTATTTGTTTACTGCAAACAAGCAAAATATTTATGTAAAAAAAAAAAAAAAAAAACTACTGCAAAATCCCAGTCTTTCTTTCTCATGTATATGAACACACACACACACACACACACACACACAGACTTTCACCCACCACACAGACAAACACAGACAAAGCAGCCCTAGGCCTACCACTGTCATCATACATGGGACTTGGCCTGTCTGTGTGAGACGCACAGTTTGTTTGGTAGTTTTAATTTGACAGGGCTCTGAATAGAGCCTCTGAAACACACACTAACGCTTGCACACACAGACCTACACACACACACCTTTAATTTGACAGCGCTCTAACAAGAGCCTGCTGCTTGTCAAATGTTCTCCAGTGGCAGCAGGGATGCGCAAAGCCGAGGGGTTTCTGTTCAAGGACATCTGTGAAGAAGCACACACACTCCTTCAGTAGCACACACTCGCTTTGAATAGGCTGAGAGAGGCAGCCCGCTGTACGGCGTGATGGGAGAGAGGCTGCACACACGCTGAGGGGTTTCTACACTGCTGTTCCTCTCACTCTCCATCTTCCTCTCCCTCTATGTCTCCCTGTCCTTTTTTTCCCTCTTTATCTAACATTCCATCATTCTTTTTTTTTTTTTTACTCTTTAGGTCTTAAGTAGAGGGCTGAGGAGCTGAGATAGACCAGGGGAGATTTTGATGACGGCTCCCCGTATGGTCCAACAACCGCTTCCCTTCTTTAACCACACACACGCACTTACACACAGACACACACAATATTCTCTTCATTCTTCAATCCAAACACCATGAGACCTTTTAAAGTTACTCAAAGGCAGATGGGACTTTGGTCCTGATCCTCTGGATTTCATCCTATTGAAGGTGTTTGTTCGCACACATGACGCACTCCTTCTTGCGTGTGCATGTGTGGGAGCTCCCATGCTGTCTCGGACTTGGCGTCCACAGGATGCTTTGCTCATTAGAGGGAAGAGAGGGTGACTTGAGTGACTTCTATTCGGCTCCCCCGCTCAACTTGATCACAAGGCTGGTCCCGCGGAGCGAGAGAAAAAAGCAAGGTTTCAGCACCACATGCGTTACACGGCGAAGACAGCACAACCCAGCGGAGAACGGTGTGAGGAAGATGCAATAATCACTGATCAAATTAATACAAAATCTGGCACAAGCTCCTATTAGTGGAAACATTTAACTTTCTCTTTGTGCTACTTCACTAAAAGGGAACACCACCCCCACCCCAGAGAATAAAAATCACTGTTATCAACTGGAAAGATAGTATGTCAGACGTAAAATCAAAATGTCAAACATTATATAAAATCAGTCCAAATCACCAGAGAGGAAGCCACAAAGATTTGCCATTAGATGATATCTCAAACAACGTGTATCTGTGGGTGTACGTGTTCCTGTCAGATAAAATACTGCACATCCCCATCCAATGATCTAGAAAGCGGGTTCACAGGGTTGCATCCAAAATGTCAACATGTACATAAATACAAACATTTCCTTTCGATTCAGAGTGACATTAAACGGATGGGAAATTGTTGCCGAGAATAAACCGAATCACCGAGACAAAGTTCAATGTTTGGCTTTGCATGATAACCAGCAATCCAAAGTGCAGAAGGGAAGCATTCGATTGCATTTTCTGATAAAACCGGCACTAATGTGACTCCATACCAGAGATGCTCGCAGGTTTTTTTCCAATGATGAAAAGCCGCTAGGATTATTTGAATCCTGTAAATCACAGCTAAAAGTCAACGTGTAAAGCCAAGGTCTATGAAACTATCAGCCCAGAATAGAGAACACAGACGATATGTTACCGCATTGCCAAGTGCTACCACTTAATACCATTAATCTTGGTGCTCTCCCCCTCATCTCTCACTTCATTTCTGCGTTGGAGTGCTCGACGTCCTCTAAAAGTATGGATCTTGACCGCAGCCATTTTCCTCGGAAGAAGGAAAGGCTAAAGAGAAAGCGCTGACCCCTCTTCACTGCAATTTTCCCCTCATCAACTTGTGAGACTTCATTAACTTCCTTGGGGTAATTTCGTCTTTCAGTGCGTTTCTGAAAGGGTAGCATGACGTTTTCCTCTCACCCTCTAGCTATTCTCTTTTCTTGCTTTTATCTTCCACCCTTACCACAAGCGATTTCTCTTGAGAGTCAATTGTAATCTCTGAAAAAATTTAGAAAAGAAAGGGGGTAGTAGTGTTTCAGGGATCTGATGTTGCCGTTCACCTGCAGAGGTCATTCCAGCACCAACAGTATCCACTTTTATTCAACTCAAAGCAGTCCCAACATGAACTGAAGTAGCTTCTGAAGATAATGTTCCCCTCAGGAACCAAGAATAATATATCCACTGTACTCTAGTTGGCTTAGTGCAAAATTCAGGCTTTACTGAGAAGCTGCAGCATGGAAATTGTGAGACAATGCTGCCCTCTTCAGGAATATTTGTGTCACTCCATGGAACAAAAGGCTTGCAGGTTTGCCTTATGAATATTGCGAGTTTCCAATTGTCATTAATGCATCATTTACATACTGTTGATATTTTTTTTTGTTAGTTTTTATTTTTATACTAAAACAAATGCTAATCTTAACCTCAGCTAATCAGTATATGCCATGTTTCCTTTTATTAAATTGTTCTACTAATACCAAGCAGTGGTGGTTTATGTTGGTAAATGTCATTTTAAAATTGGTATGAAGATTCTTAACTGCCAATGTGGTGGCTGACAGCAGCTGTGGTTATTCATGTTAGGAAGGTTTAGACTGCTATGATAGCACAGAAGAGTTGGAAATAAAGGCAAATACTCCCTTGGTTTTTTTTTTTTCTTAAACCAAAGGGGGTATAAGCATGCCATGAAAATTATTTTTTCTTATATTTTTATGCCATCCAGTAAGAAGGTTATGTCACAGATGGCTCAAAAAGTTATGAGTGGGTTTGTGGGTTCAATTGTGGATTTTTTACCATTAAAAAACTGGGACATTTTTTAACGTGTCAAGTCATATCCTCACAATTACATAACAGAAAAAAATGGTCCACATTATCCTGACATTCTCAAGAAAGTATCTCAAACTAATCTTATAGTATATTGTTGCTAAATGGCTAAAAAAAAAAAAAGTTTAAAAAAAAGAGTAATAATAAGACAGCATCCTCCTTGCAACTTGTCATCAGAGTAGAGGTTAAGCATGCAAGACCCTCAACCTCAAGCAAGCAACTTTCAATTTCCTGGTGAGAGGCCACCTGTTTCCAAACAACTGTGGTTTGACTCCAACTGACTTCAATCACTCTCAGACAGACTCATTTGCAAATACATGCTGTCTAATTTTTGAAGGCAGGCAGATTGCCAATAGGTTGCAATCAGTTTGAGTCAGTCTGCACCACTGAGCGCAACTCATCTGCGCTATGTCTCTTTGTAATATCGGACTCGACTGGTTGTCTTCTATACTTTTATATAAAAGCATTGCTGCTGAGCCCCAGTTTCATTTTGCAGTTAAATTGCTGGCCTGCAGCAACTACATCACTATTTTGGAAGGATTATCTTTTCACATCTATAAGATTTTGGCTGAACGCTGAATGTAAATAGTTCATGTTAATTTTTATCAATGTAGATGTCATTCAATTTGCAGTTTTTGCAGATTTATTATATTTAAATGCTATATTATCACAAACAGATTATAAGTAATGTCCAACTTAACCCAGGTCAGTTGCGAACTGATAGTCGACTAATTGTGTCTTATTGCAGTCTTGATGCATCAAAGTTGTTTAAAGGTGGCGACTGACTGTGAGTGGTTGTGGACCAGGTCTCTGTCTTTAAGACAACCAATTTAAAGGCAACGAGATTGCCAGTTTAATGCACATGGTTGCATTCTTTTTGGAATCGGTACTATCAGAATAGCTCTACCATTCTCAAATCTTCTTGTCAATGTTTCTGAGGTCATAGAAATACAGTCTACGACTGGTGTTGATGTAACTTTGAGAAAGAGAAAGTGAAAATTAAATATCACAGCATTTTGACTCAGAGTTATCGAGGCAGCCATTGCAGGACATCAGAGAGAGACTAACAGCGGATCAGAGCGGCCTGTCTCACAACGTGCACTCCAGTAAGCGATGTTCATCTGTCTGTGCCGATATGTAAACTTTCCTCTTTCTCCCTTTCCTCCAAGCAGTTCTTCATGATACATGAAGTGCCAGAGCCTGGCCTGGCGCAGAGACAAATGCCAGCCACTTGCTCTTTCAAATGTCAAATCTGACATGTCGTAGACATTCAATAACCATCCCTGCCGGACCATTTCAGAGCCGTGCTCTTCAAACAGGCCCTGATGTCTCGTGACAGCAGTGCAGGTGAAATGGTTGGATTGCATCTGATGTCCTCCCTTCAGTAAGCCCTGCTGATAAAGTTTATTAAAGTAGGTTATCTGTTCTTCACCAAGTACAAGAGGTGAAGGAATCTGCAACTGACATAAGACAGCCATCTGAACCACTCAAAGAACGGTTTCTCCAAATTAAAATCCCCTATAATAATCAGTTTTGATAACACTGCGATTAGGATAACATTTTACATGAATAATTCAATCAGAGGATGTGATTTATAGGTGACAGGAAGGACTCATCGAGGGCCTGGGTGCAGACAAAAAAGCCGACCACCTTCCTGTAGAGGACTAAAACACAGAGTGTAAAATGACCACTGACCATGCAGCTGTGGTGTGTGTAGCCATTTCATGTTTCCAGTTAGGGGCCTTGCAGATTCTTTGGATCTCTTTGTTTTATATTCAGCCACTTTTCTTGCCCAGTGCCTTCTCTTTATTCAATGCTTTCCTAAAAAGTGGCCATGCCACAGAGAAGTATTCAGGCTGGTGGTGAATTTCTGTACATTTAAATTGGATTTATATTCCTCAATTTGGGCTGGTGCTCTAGAGGGCCAACATTGAACGTCGTTAACCCATCAGCAGAACCATTATCTGCTCCTTTGTGCAAAGAGGAACTGGATGAGCACTGTCAGAGCTACAAAATGACCTCCAGCAGGACACTGGTGTTAATGTCTCTGACCAAACAATTAGTAACAGTCATGAGGGGGGCCTCAGGGCCCAACATCCTCTAGTAGGCCCTGTGCTCACTGCCCAGATTCAAATTATTGATTCAAATTCAAATTATTATTATAGAAGAGAGAGAGAGAGAGAGAGAGAGAGAGAGAGAGAGAGAGTGTGTGTGTGTGTGTGTGTGTGTGTGTGTGTGTGTGTGTGTGTGTCAAACAGGAAGTCTGAATACAGCTGGTGAGCTGGTGACAGACGTTGCAACATGAAAACAGAGGAATTAGAGACTGAATGTCTTAGAAAGTAACAAAATGATATTAATTACATGTTTTAGTGTGTCAATACAGGTGGACTCTTCTCAACCTAAAAACATGAGTGCAGTGGCAAAAGGATAGATTAACAGAATTGGGAGGAGAAACAGGCCAGGCTTTGGCTTGAAATTTTACAGCTTGACCTCTCGTTCTGTCCTTATCCTGAGAAGAAGCTTAAAGGACAGTCGATCTCCTGATGAAGACAGAAGACAGACAGAACATCGTGGACTTGAAGAGTTGGCAACTGACCTAAAATTTCAAATTCAAATTTTATTTGTCACATACACAGTCATACACAGTACGATATGCAGTGAAATGCTTAGACAACTGCTCGTGACCTAAAGAAAAAAGAAAGGGCTATGAATAAGATAGGAAATAAATATGAAAATTAAAAAGGGTAAATTTAACTAGGAAGGAATAAAATAAAATATAAAAATTAAAGTTAAAAATGAAATAACTGTACAACACAAATTAGAATGAAGGGTAAATTTAACTGGGAAAGAATAAGATAAAATATATAAATTAAAGTTGAAAATAAAATAACTGTACAACAAAATACACAATACACAGTATAGAAATATATAAGAATGTATGAAGAAATATAAATATATATATATATACACAATAACAGCAGCTGTACAAGTATTAACTGGAAATGAAGAATACAGTTACCAGTGTTGTGCAATCCACATTATGTCTTGTGCAGTGCAAATATGCTTAAAGTGATTTAAGTGATGAAGTGAAAACAATGTCTAGAATGTCCAGTGTGTGTGTAAGAACTGTATGTGTGGGTCAGTACTGTGTGGTGGTGTGATTGAGAGACCGTATCGCCTGCGGGAAGAAGCTCCTCCTCAGTCTCTCTGTGTTGGTCTTCAGGGAGCGGAATCGCTTTCCTGACCTCAACAGAGAGAACAGTCTGTTGTTGGGATGGCTGAGGTCCTTCACGATATTCCTGGCCTTGGTCCAGCACCGCCTGCTGTAGATTGAGTGCAGGTCAGGGAGCTCGGAGCGGATGGTGCGCTCAGCTGATCGCACAACCCTTTGTAGAGCTCGTCTGTCCTGCATGGTGCTGTTCCCGAACCAGGTTAAGATGTTTCCCGTCAGGATGCTCTCTATGGTGCACGAGTAAAAGTTCCTGAGCACCTTGGAAGGCAGTTGGAAGTCTCTCAAGCGTCTGAGGTGGTAGAGACGCTGTCGGGCCTTTTTCACCACGGTGTTGATGTGACAGGACCATGACAGGTCCTGCGTGATGTGAACTCCGAGGTATTTGAAGCTGTCCACTCTCTCCACTGGGCACTCGTTGATGACGGGGGTCTGGTAGTTCCTCTCCTGCTTAGTGCTGAAGTCCACTGTTCTGTCCTCACTAGATGTGGGCGTGATTTAGCTTATCCAGTTTGACAGACAGTGAACAGAATGAGAAGAAGAGAATGCTTTGAACTGAGATTCTTCTTTACTTCGATCTGCATCTCCAGTTTACAGGCCATGTTACTGAGGCTTCTTATACATGGTATCCTTTATCCATTTTCATTACTCTCCTTTCTCTTTTCTTTTTGTAAAACTAAATAAACACAAAACAGATAATTACCTTCTCATTCACTGAACATACATAATGTACTAATTGAAACTTAGTTTTCATGACAACCAGCAAAAAACATAAATCTTAAGGTTGCCAAAATTAAACATAAACATCACCTTCAGTTAACTAGCATTATTGATCATAGCAAGTTAGCAAACACATGCTAATATACAGTCGCTAGCACACAAGTAGCTTTACAAATGAGTAATGACCACACAGCTGAAATAGTAACTCAGTATATGCACATTACACATGCATCACAAATCAGATAGTTAAGGTTATAGTATGTAATGAAAACTTACAGGCATGCGTGGGCAAAAGTTTCACCTCCACTGAGCACTTGCAGCAAACTAGCTGGGCATAACAACTTCCCAAGTACCAACTGTGGCCACAAGAGGGTGCCAAATCATACAAACAAAAGCATATTACCACATTAAAGTTATACCAACACACTCCCCGCCTGGTATAAATTATTTTATACCACTACTTCTTTTACTTTACTTTTTAGTTTCCTGTATACCTCAGTCTTTCTTTATAGTTTCCTTGGGGAACAGAAGGATGAGCTGAGAAACTGGACGTAGGTAAATCCGTGGAGCACCTTGTTTCACAACCCTAACCTCCACCTTTCTGATTTTATTATCTTGACTAGGAATGTTCTTAACAATGAGACCAATAGGCCATTCATTTCGCTTGGTTTGGTCATCCTTCAGTAAGACAATGTCTCCGACTTGCATGTCCCTTTTGTCATTGATCCACTTCTTTCTGGACTGCAGTGTTGTCAAATATTCTTGTCGCCATCGTTTCCAAAAGATGTCGGCTAGACATTGGACATGTCGCCACTGTTTCCTGTATAGGTCTTTCAAGTCAAACACCCCTTCGGGAGCAGACACAACGTTTGCTTTCTGAGTAAGAAGCATTGCTGGTGTCAAGACTGTCGGTGACTCTGGATCTGTACTCACCGGAACCAATGGCCGAGCATTCATAATTGCCATCACTTCTGCCATCAAGGTGACAAGGACTTCATGAGAAAGACGGGTAGGCCCAGACTGCAGCAGCATGGCATCTAAGATCCGACGAGCAACACCAATCATTCTTTCCCATGAGCCTCCCATATGGGATGAGTGTGGTGCATTAAAGGTCCATGAGCAGCCTTCATTACTAAGGTAATTTCGGACCTCTGAGTCGTCTCACTAAAAAGCCCTTTGCATAGCGGCTGATCCCACGCACCCAATGCAAAGCTTCTTCAAGCTGCTGCCGTCGGGGAGGAGACTGCGGAGTCTCCAGGCCAGGACCAGCAGGCTGAAGGACAGCTTCATCCATCAGGCTGTCAGGAAGCTTAACTCCCTCCCGATTCTGCCCCCTCTCCCCTCTCTCCTCCACGGTCTCACTGAACTCTGTCACACACACTCACACACACACACTCTCTGACTCACTCACTGGCCTGCACCAGTTACCAGTCACTTTGTGGAGCATTGGACTGCCATTACCTCATAAGACTTTGTGTTACACTATCTCATACCGTACATTACCAAAATCTCCATTTGCACTATTTGACTATTTGCACTACTCTGCCTGGTTTGCACTCAATGTCATTTACCCTTATATTGTATATTGTATAGCTTTCTTGTTATATGTAAAATTGTATTATATTATTTAATTTTTTTTAACTTTAAAATATTTTACTTGCATTTTTAATCACTCTTATATTTAAATGTTCATTTTCTATTTTATCTAGGGATTGAGAGTAACGAAGTTTCTATTCTCTGTATGTCCTGTACATGTGGCAGAATTGACAATAAAGTTGACTTTGACTTTGACTTTGACTTCTGTAAAGATCCTTAACTCTCTACAGGCACCGACGAAGTTGGTTCCACGGTCAGACCTGAGAACCTTGGAAGGTCCTCGTATGGCAAAAAACCTTCTTAAGGCGTTAATAAAGCTTGAGGTGGACATGGATTCAATCACCTCTATATGCACTGCTCGTGTTCCTAGGCACGTAAACAACACTGCCCATCGCTTGTTTTCTGCTGTGCCTCCTCTTGTTCGTCGTGACACTACACTCCATGGTCCAAAGACATCTAGACCAACTCTGGTGAACGGGGGTTCTATGGAAAGCCTATGCTCAGGCAAGTCAGACATCTTTTGCTCTTGAGGCTTTCCTCTGAGTTTGCGGCATATGACACATCCATAGATCAAGCTAGAAACCAGCTTTCTTACGCCAATTATCCACAAACCGGCTGAGCGAAGTGCCCCCTCAGTTAAGTGGCGACCTTGGTGGGCAACTTCCTGGTGATGATGTCTCACTAACAAAGTTGTCACATGGTGTCTCTTTGGGAGTATGACTGGGTGTTTTTCATCATATGGAAGGTCAGCTGAAGAGAGCCGTCCACCTACTCTAAGCACTCCATCCTGATCGATAAAGGGGTTCAACCTCCACAGAGGACTTGCTTCGGAAATTTGTTTCCCTCTCTCCAATTGTCTCACTTCTTCCGTGAATACTAACTGTTGAACACTCCAGATCACTCTAAATTTTGCCTGTGTTTGTGGATTTTGAGGGACTTGTTTTGAAAGCCTGGACCTTCATCTTGCCACGCTGATGAGCTTCGCCATTCCATTTATCAGAGTTTTCCATGAGGAGAACCGTTCAAATCTCTGTGGACTGAGAGGTCTATCAGTAGCCTTAGTTGTCAGGGTGCTGACTTCTGGGCTAATCTCTGCATCGTGCTGTGGTTCAACAAGGTCAAACTTACTTAATGTCACTGATGGGGATACCTGTTGTTGGGCCTGCTTTAGGAACTGAGGACCAATGAACCAGCTTGTTTTGTGCAGGAGACTTGCTGCAATCGGCCTTGTTGCGATGTCAGCTGGGTTGTTTTCTGTTGCAACATAATTCCACTGTGTGCATGTAGTGGACTTCCTAATTCTGGAGACTCTGTTGGACACATAGATGTAAAACCTTCGCGAAGCATTATAGATGTAGCCTAGCACAATCTTGCTGTCTGTGTAATACCTTACGGCATGCAGCTCAAGGTCCATCTCCTGACAAATGAGCTCTGCCACCTCTACAGCAAGAACTGCAGCACACAGCTCCAATCGGGGGATGGTATGTGCAGGCTTGGGTGCTAGCTTGGATTTACCCATGACAAACCCGATGAAGCACTGTCCTTGTTTATCAATAGCTCGTATGTAGGCAACTGCTGCAATAGCCATTGACGAGGCATCTGAGAAGACACAAAGCTCTTGGTGCTGCATGGAGGACAGCGAAGACGGAATATAAGGCCTGGGTATGTGCAGAAGCTCTACCTCTGACAGGGAGTCTTTCCATGCATTCCATTGTCTTTCTTTGGCAGGTGGAAGAGGATCATCCCATTCACATGGTTCTGTGGTAAGTTCTCTGATGAGGGCTTTGCCTTGGACAGTGATGGGAGCAATAAAACCTAACGGGTCATACAAGCTGTTGACTGTAGAGAGTATGCCTCGCTTAGTGAAGGGTCTTTCTTCCTTGGAAACTTGGAAGGTGAAAGAATCTGATTCAAGACTCCAGCTCAGTCCAAGGCTACGCTGAACAGGAAGAGGATCTGTCCCTAGGTCTAGGTTTTTCAGGTCCTTGGCCAGATCATCAGCTGGAAATGCATCCATTACCTTGCTACTGTTTGAGGCAATTTTGTGTAGCCGTAAATTGGACTCAGCTAACATCTTCTGTGTTCTTTGAAGAAGACTGATGGCTTCTGTTTCTGTAGGGAGTGAAGTCAGACCGTCGTCGACATAAAAGTTTCTGGTAACAAACTCCCTTGCATCTTTGCCGTGCTCTGCCTCGCCTGCTTGAGCTGCTTTTCTCAGCCCATAGATCGCCACAGCTGGTGAGGGGCTATTGCCAAACACATGCACTGTCATGCGGAACTCTGTCACATCTTTTGTGAGGTCATTTTCTCGGTACCAGAGAAAACGTAGGTAGTTCCAGTGATCTTCCCTTACAGTAAAGCAGTAGAACATCTGTTCCACGTCTGCAGTTATTGCTATAAGCTCTTTTCGAAACCGCAGTAGCACTCCAACCAAAGTGTTGTTCAAGTCTGGACCACTTAAAAGGACATCATTCAATGACACCCCCTCGTGTTTGGCGCTCAAGTCAAAAACTACCCGTATTTGTCCAGGCTTTTGCGGATGGTATACTCCAAACAATGGAAGATACCAGCACTCTTCCTCAGGCTTCAAAGCAGGTGCTAACTCTGCTTGCTGACTGTCAAACATCTTCTGCATGAACTTAACAAAGTGATCTCTCATGTCTGCCTTCCTGTCGAGACTCCGCTTGAGAGTATGCAGTCGTTTGAGAGCTTGCTGGCGGTTGTTTGGCAGTCGCTGCCTATGTGTTACAAAGGGCAGAGGCGCGACCCAACTATTAGAGTTGTCTTGGTACATCTCACTTTGCATGATCTTGAGGAAACGTTCATCTTCCAGTGAAGGGTCTCTCATCGTCTTCGCTCTTGATGAACACTGTATCACCGAGCTTGTCTGTTTTGACCCCGTGATAAGTATCCATGTGGCTTTGAGTAGTGCATCTCTGCTGGACTGTTAACAGCTTTTCCTTTGCATTCATACTGTTGAAGCACGGGCTGAGATATGATGGTCTCCCATTGAGCAGCACGTTAGTTTTATAGGTTCTCACAGCAGAGCTCGGCTTATGCGTGCGCCCCAAACAGACATCTCCTATGACTACCCAGCCAAGGTCGAGCCGTTGAGCAAATGGAGCATCTGCTGGTCCATTGTGTTGTTCTCTCACTTTATGCAAATTCAACACATCCCTTCCTAGGAGCAGAAGGATTTGTGCGTCTGAATTGATGGGAGGGATTTTGTGTGCAATGTCTTTCAAGTGAGGAAAATGTTGTGCAACTTCAGGAGAGGGTATCTCAGACCGGTCCTCTGGAATCATATCACATTCCAGCAATGGAGGTAGAGGTACCTTGGTGTTGCCATCAATCGACTCTATGATGAAGTGTTTGGCTCGCTTTCCACTCATTTCCATTATGCCTGAGCACGTCTTGAGTGTGTATGTCTCTGTGTTCCCGTCCACCTCGAAGATGTCAAAAAACATGGATCGTGCGAGAGAGCGATTGCTCTGATCATCTAAGACTGCATATAGTTTGATTGCTTTCTCTCTCTTGCCAGAAGGATAAACCAGAGCTAGACAGATTTTGGCACAAGACCTGGGGCTATGCCAATCTCCACAGACTTCAGTGCACATGGCTTTAGCTGAGGTTGACACTGGCATGGCTTGAGGCTCCCCGCCATGCTTTCCTGTCTCTAGTAGCAGTCTGAAGTCGTGAGGGGGTGGGCCTGGATGCAAAGCCGAGATGTGCTTGTCGCTTTCACATTCCTTACAAGTAATTTTGGCTGTGCAGTTCTTTGCTAGATGCTTGGTGGATCCACAACATCTGAAGCATATGTTCTTCTCCTTTAGGTAAGCTTTTCTTTCTTCAAGAGACTTACTACGAAAACTGCGACATTTCCTAAGAGGGTGTGGTTTCCTATGGAGAGGACACTGCTTGTCTGGGTCATCCCACTTATCCAATTCACTTACCCCCAGTTCACATGACACATCTGTCTTTCTTACTGATATCTGTGTTCTGTTGTACCTTATAGGTCGTTCAGCTTTCCCTACTCCTGTTGAGAGAAAAAAGAAGCTGGGATCATTCCTGATTCTTGCTTGTTCTCGTACAAACTGGGAAAAGACAGAGAAAGGTGGGAAGGCAACGTTGTGGTTTGTTTTGAACTTGGATGCACATGAAATCCACTTCTCTTGCAATGTGTGTGGTAGTTTCTCTACAATAGGATTGACACCACGTGCTGTGTCGAGAAAAGCGAGCCCAGGTGAGTGCCCTTCTGCTTTGGCGAGTTCCAGTTCAAGTAAGAGGTCACCAAGTTCCCTCAGCCTGCTGTTGTCTTTGGCAGATATTTTTGCAAAGTCTTCCATTTTCTTAAAGAGGGCATGTTCAATCCCCTCTGGAGCTCCATATGACTCCTCCAAGCGCTGCCAAACCATTTCAAGGCTTGCAGCAACATTATAAATTTGCGCAGCGCTGACTCTCCTTGCTTGCTCAGACGACTGTGGTCCTAACCATTTTATAAGGAGGTCAAGTTCCTCTCTAGGTGACAAAGACAAGTCCTTGATTACATTTAAGAAGGAAGATTTCCATGTCCGGTAGTTTTGGGGTTCGTCGTCAAATTTCTGTATAGTAGTTGACACAAGCTCTCGTCTCATTAAATATTTTGCCACATCTGTTATAGCAGATGAGTTATTGTGGGTAGGTGGTATTGGCGTGAGTGGTTCAAACTGATGTGCTGGACTTGTGTATGTCCCATGATCGTGGTGATCGCTGGGTGGATGTTGCGGTCTAAGCTCCTGATGTGTGAGGTCCTCCTCTTTCCACAAGGGTGCTTTGGGTAGAGCCACAGATGAGCTTGGATATCCTTTTTTAAGGTATGGTGATGACTGTGTGTTATCTTCAGCAGGAGTATTTTCTTGAATATTTTGCACATATGACTGACTGTCAATGTAATCTTGAACTCTTTGCTTACAGTCTGTAGGGATGATTGGGAGTTGCCCGCTTTTCTGGGAATTTTGTTCCTCCAGCTGAACAGCTGCCTCTAAGACCTGTGCTTCAGCTGATGCAGCAGCAGCCATTTTCTTCACCTGTAGAATATGCAGCTGTGCTTGGATTTGAGCTTGTTGTTTCATAGCTTCCGCTTCTTGTTCCGCATAAGCCAACTGCGCTTGTGCAGCCTCTGCTTTGGCACGTGCCCTGAGCGCTGCAACGCTTGCTGTTGACCTGTTGGAAAGTTTTGAGTTGGAACAGTATGATTTTGTCTCCAGAGATCCAAGTGTCTCTACCTGCTGGGCTTGGTTAGCTGATGGCTCAGACATTGTGAATACAGTAGCCGCCTTGAATGGTGAAATCTGCTGAATTGTAAGCCTTTTTACTGTTCTGTCCTCACTAGATGTGGGCGTGATTTAGCTTATCCAGTTTGACAGACAGTGAACAGAATGAGAAGAAGAGAATGCTTTGAACTGAGATTCTTCTTTACTTCGATCTGCATCTCCAGTTTACAGGCCATGTTACTGAGGCTTCTTATACATGGTATCCTTTATCCATTTTCATTACTCTCCTTTCTCTTTTCTTTTTGTAAAACTAAATAAACACAAAACAGATAATTACCTTCTCATTCACTGAACATACATAATGTACTAATTGAAACTTAGTTTTCATGACAACCAGCAAAAAACATAAATCTTAAGGTTGCCGAAATTAAACATAAACATCACCTTCAGTTAACTAGCATTATTGATCATAGCAAGTTAGCAAACACATGCTAATATACAGTCGCTAGCACACAAGTAGCTTTACAAATGAGTAATGACCACACAGCTGAAATAGTAACTCAGTATATGCACATTACACATGCATCACAAATCAGATAGTTAAGGTTATAGTATGTAATGAAAACTTACAGGCATGCGTGGGCAAAAGTTTCACCTCCACTGAGCACTTGCAGCAAACTAGCTGGGCATAACAACTTCCCAAGTACCAACTGTGGCCACAAGAGGGTGCCAAATCATACAAACAAAAGCATATTACCACATTAAAGTTATACCAACACATCCACTATCAGCTCCTTTGTCTTACTGACATTTAGAAGGAGGTTGTTCCTCTGGCACCAGTTCTCCAGATTCCTAATCTCCTTCAGGTAGGCCGTCTCGTTGTTATCAGAGATCAGGCCCACCACGACGGTGTCGTCAGCAAACTTGATGATGGTGGTGGAGCTGGTAGTGGCCACTCAGTCATATGTGTACAAAAAGTACAGCAGGGGGCTCAGAACAAACCCCTGGGGGGCTCTAGTGCTGAGAGTGGTGGAGGCTGAGACATGTCCGCCCATCCTTACCGCCTGTGGTCTGCCAGTTAGGAAGTTGGAGATCCACTGACACATAGATGAGCTGAGTCCCAGATGCTCCAGCTTGGTGGTGAGTGTGGAGGGAATTATGGTATTAAATGCAGAGCTGTAGTCTATGAAGAGCATTTTAACATAATTCCCCCTTCTAGTGTCCAAGTGAGTAAGTGATGTGTGGAGGAGATGAGAGATGGCATCGTCTGTGGAACGATTTGGACGGTAAGCGAACTGTAGTGGGTCCAGTGTGTCTGGTAGTGAAGAAATGATGAAGTCTCTGACCAGGCGTTCAAAGCACTTCATCACTACTGAGGTGAGGGCTACAGGGCGATAGTCATTGAGAGAAGCAGGGTGGGGTTTCTTCGGGACAGGAACAATGGACTCTTTGAAGCATGTGGGGATCACCGACTGAGATAAAGAGATGTTGAATATCTCAGTGAACACAGGAGCTAGCTGGTATGTGAAGGAAAAAATGTCCATCCCGGTTTTCCCTCCAAGGCACGAGCGATAAGCAGAGTTCTGTCCTTTCCTTCTAAGATTCCTAATTATTTAAAGTAACACTCAGGTATGCCATTCAGCGTGTTAGTACGAGCTCGGGAGCAGCTTGGGAGAACAAGAAAACAGAGACTGCTTTAGGTTGCCTTCCCAATCGACTCAAAGGTTTATTTGATACACAGCAGTTTATATAGAGGAAAAAAGGTTCGTGTGTCAGCTTTCCCAGTTCAAACCGGTACAGACTAAATAAGGAAACGTCTTCCTGCCTTCTGAGCAAAGTATCCCTTGTGTAGTTTATCAGTTCAGCTATAATTTATGATCATCCCAGCAAAATACACTCCTAGACATAAAATACAGAGTTCTTTCATTAGTGAATTCTGAAACAAACCACCTAGCCTTTAACGAGCCTTTTCCAGGAGATAAAGAAAAAGGGAGGATGGGAGTAAGGAAGTGGTCTCATCTCTGTGGTATTTTCGACCTTGGGGTACCAGCTTGTGAGTCTTACACATCAATTCTTGGGTCAGAGAGAAAAATAACTAAAACAAAGGGGCCTTATTGAATGACAGAGTTTTCCTGCATAATGTCACTATAAAACAATATCCAGTAAATGCTACCATGGTACTAAAATACCTAACAGTTCCCCTCTTTTATTATTTTTAAAAATAATAACTCAAATAGAAAGGAAAAATCACAAATGTAATAACATAATATAAAAAGCAAATCATAAAATGTAATAGTTCACAACCTAATGTTCAATATACACATCAGGAACATCATTGGTAACATCTGACACATAATCTGGGTCAATTTGTGCCAATTGCAAATACATTGAAGTAGCTGTACTAGTAGCTATACGGGTTATCATTGAACGTACACAGGGTACCACACAACAGACAATAATCATCAAAAACATGCTGCAACGGGTACAAAGGCTACAATTAGTTCCTTCCATCTTCCAAACGTGTCCTGTAGCCACTTATGTAGCCACTGACCGTGACCTGTATTGGCAATTAGTTCTATCTGCAATGCTTCAAGTTTATTCATAGCTTGTGTGAATGAACCGTTAGGAGCGGTATTATTGGGAATGAAAGTACAGCATACATCAACGGTTACTAGACCACAGGTACCGGTCCAATTAACAGGTAAAGCTAATCTAAGGGTATTATTGCACAACCAATAAGCATGTGGGATTGGTCTGGTCAGGCGCGTGACCATGTGTGATTTAACTAACTCCCCCCAGTCAGTGTCATTTAATACACCGTCTGGGGGAACAATGATCGATTCTCTGCTCGAACTTGAACTGTGTGTGTGTTCCTCCAGATATGATACAACTTCAGCCACAGAGACAGCTAGCCATGTCTCATTACAGCGTGCACCTGGGGAGTCAGAGAAGAATGTATAGTTATCCTTTGTATAATCTATGTGTGTGTCTGGGCCAGTTAACTTTAGTCTGCGCAGACATATCATACTAGTATTAAAATGGAGAGGGATCTGTCCTAAGGGCAGTGAGGGCTTTAACCTATTCTCAGGGCGTTTCATTGGGGCGCAGGTCCCTGCGGTGTCATTAGATAACTTCAATAATTCGCCTAATGGAGTCTCAGGGTTAGTTGGTGTGTGTGTGTGTCTAAGTAGGCAGTCGAGAGGGCTCAGAGTCAACTGTAAAGCGTCTTTAAAGAGAGCATTATTTCCGCTGATTTTCTCTAGTCCCTCAGTGAGGGGGAAACCGGATATGGGGTATCCTACTATTACCTGTTCTGGATTAGCCTTTGAACAGACATAACAGTTACTGTTTCCTAAATCACGAGCGGCTGTTCTGGCATTTTCATACCAGGCGTTAGCTCCTGTTCTAGAGGGTGCATAAAATGGTTTATTAGTGGCGTCTATGTTGCTATTTACTGATTTTAGGGAACGTGAGGAGTGCATTAAGTAGGTGTCTTGCAAAATGGAGCATGAGGTATAGTCAGCAAAATATGACCTGCAGAAATGTGAACATGGTTGCAGTTTACAATACAAAATAGCAAAGAGAAATCCTAAGGTTAATGCGATAGATATGATAAATAACCTAAATATATAAGACAATATATAAGAAAAACAGTTCTTCAGTTGTCTCCTGGCCTGGTCCCAGGTTCGAGAGACACAGAATAAGCGTCGTATGATGACAATGGGCATTTCATTTTCTCCATGATCAGGATGGAGTGAGTCTAGCTTTATCAGGTTAGACATCATGTGGTACTTTTGGCTTTCTGTTCCTGCTGGATGTTTGAGTACCTTGTTGTTGTTCTTTCAGACGTTGTGTGTTAATCAGTGATTGCGTGTGTGTATGTAACTTTTGGATCCGGGCGCTGGCTCGCCTGAGATGTCATCTACCCGTGTGTGTTTATTTGCTCTAGTTCCGGGCGCTGGCTCGCCGGAGATGTCGTCTGCTTGATCCGACGCCTGAGATGGTCCGATTGGGCTGGTCTTAACCCTGCTGGCATGAATCCACTGAGGTTGTCCGTCTGTGAGGATGCTGGTTCTTCGTCACTGCCAGTACAGTCTGGGGCTGGAACACGCGCGGCCTCCCAGAGAGTCCTTGGTTTTAGTGGCTTCTCCAACATGCATCTCCTTGTCTCCACTGGTGGAACTGTGGAGGGGAAAAGCTGAGAGAGACAAACTTTCTGATAGTTATTATTCAGTTTTTCTACCAGGTTGTGAACATCAGTGGACAATGCAATATACATCACCTTCTACTAGCGGTGCCCCTCTTGAAGCTGACCATGGTGTTGGAAATAATCTTATTTCAAATGGAGATAATTTGGTTACTGCAGATGGAGTCATTCTAATCTCACAGAGGACTTGAGGAAGTAATTTGACCCAGGTCATTAAAGTTTTAGCACACTTTTGAATTACTTCTGATGTGAATGAAGATCCTCTATCACTGTTAATCTGGTGAGGTATTCCGAATCTGGGTATTATTTCATTGCTCAACTTTTGATAGACTACTTCTGCAGTTTCTTTTGAGGTTGGATAAGCTTCTACTCATTTACTAAATTGATCCACTATTACCAGTAAGTACTTGATGCTTCCTTGTGCTGGCATATGTGTAAAATCAATTTGTAATGTATGAAATGGAAAATCTGGTTGTGGTAAATGCTGATGTTCTGCTTTTGATTTTCCTACATTAGTTCGCGCACATGTTAGACAGGTTGCTAATATGCTTTTTACTGCATGTGATGTTTTTTCAATTACAAATCTTGATTTTATTGCCCCTATTACCCCTCTTTGTCCGACATGACTCACACAGTGAAAATGTCGGACAAGGACTGGCAGCAGGGAATATGGGAGGGCAATCAAACCCTTAAGATTTTGTATAAGCCATCTCTGTCATCTAAGGTACAGTCATTATTCTCCCAATAGGTGTAATCAGATGCAGAGGCTTGCTCTTGTATGAATTTTAAATCAACATTTGTTCCTAAATAGTCTGGGAGTGTAACAAGTGGCAGCTGTAGGGGCACAGATAATACTTCCTGCGGAGGTGGGAGCTGTGATGCAGCTGCAGCCTTGGCTGTCACGTCTGCTAAAGCATTACCTGTTGCTTCGTCTGTGTCAGCTGTACTGTGTCCTTTCGTTTTTACAACTGCAACGGCCGATGGCAGCTGTATAGCCTGCAAAAGTCTTTGAACAAAATCACAATTTAGCAATTTATTTTCCATCAGCAGATCTAAATCCTCTTTGTCTCCACAATGTGCCAAAGTCATGCACAACGCCAAATGCATAGCGGCTGTCTGTGTAAATCGTCACATGCTTATCCAAATGTAGCTCACAGGCGCGTATTAAAGCCATGAGCTCTGCTTTTTGTGCTGAGTGAAATGGTAATGAGTGAGCCTCTAGTATGATGTCAGGCAATGTCACCACTGAATAGCCACAAAGAAATGAGTTGTCATTCGGCCTTGAACAGGACCCGTCCACATAAACCGTGGCTGAGTCTGAGATAGGTGTTTGCTCTAAGTCTGGACGTGGTGCTGTGGATTCCTGTATACGTGTCATGCAGTCATGATCGTCAAGCCTGTCTGAGCCATCCTGTCGGTCAGAAGAACACAGCATAGGATCAATAAATGTGCTGGCGAATCAGGTGTGCTGCTCGCTTTTATAGTGAGATTTGCATATGTTGTGTAGTTATGTTTGCTAGAATGGTCGTGACCTGGTGATTGGTGTGTAGAATAGTGTCATGTGAGAGTGTGAGCTTCTCGCAGTCCCTTATCATGATAGAGCAAGCTGCTACTGCCCTCAGGCAGGCCGGCATTCCTGAACAATTCAGGCAGCACCTTTGAGTGGCGGAGGTCAGCACTCCCTGTAATGCATTGAAAGAGGCAGTCATTTCTGTGGATCACAGTATTCGAGGAGGCTTCTCTTTTTTACAACAGTCACGCAGAATGTGGTCATGAAAAGAACAGTCTGGTATCCACTGTCTGCAATAGTTCACCATGCCTAAGAAGGACGACATTTCCTTCTGTGTAGTGGGACGAGGGACGGAGGTCACAGCTTTGACCCTGTCTGCAGTCATGGAACGTTTTCCGTGAGACAGTGTGAATCCCAAATATTGAACAGAAGTCTGACAGTACTGCATTTTCTTTGCAGATGCTTTGTGGCCAGTCTTTTGGAGGTGCTGGAGAAGCATGTGTGTAGCAGTTTGACACAGTTTTTCACTTTCAGCACAGAGGAGGAGGTCATCCACATGTGGATCAGGGTGCAGCCCTGGAGGAGTGAAGCACCATTGAGAAAGCAGCAGAGCTGTCCATCATGCCTTGGGGCAAACGAGTCCAAGTGTACTGCTTATTTCTATGTGTGAATGCAAATAACGGCTGTGTGTCACAGGTACTGAGAAAAAGGAGCGGAGCATAAATCCACCACGGTAAAATGTGTATGCAATGCATGTCAATATGCTGTGAACATCTGAAACGAGAGGTGGCAGAGGAATGTTGACTGCATTAATTTGCCTTAAGTCTTGTATGAAACGCCATACGCCAGGTTTGTTAGGCTTTGGCACAGGATTGACAGGAGTGTGGGCTTTATTACTCCTGTAGTCAATAAATCTCCTATCATGACATCTAGGGCTGCGGCTTTTTCGGCAGAAATGGGATGTTGCTTGACATATACTGGCTCGTTGTGTTTTAATAGGTGTACGTGATAAAGTCAATAAATCATATATCATTCTCACTTTTTGACCATAATGTCATATTCTGGTATTCAGCTGGCAATGTAACTGCAGAAATAGTACAGTGGATAGGGTAGGTTAGATCTATGTGACGACATTTTTCGTAACCTATGTCTGAGTTATGTAACAAAATCACTGTTTGACCTTCACTTGTGTGAGCAGTTATCATGTTGTTGAACAGTGTGAGAGAAACAAAAGTGTGGCTCCCAGTCATGGGATTACCTGTTAGTGGCGTCTGTACACGTTTTTTTTTGGCACAGTGTGTGACATAGAGTACCGGACAAAAAGGATGTTGAGTTCATTCTCTGCTGAGGGTCCAGCTGACACAGAGGATGTTCCTTCTCCATCATGTCGGTACATAGGGCAGAGAAAACATAAGCTGTTATCAGTGTCAGCAAACATTTCACCCTTTATGTTAAATTAAATACACAAATTCATTTTTGCTCTGGGTGTCTGCGGCTGCTGGAAAACTGAGCTAAATTTGCACCTCTAGCTTGTCCAACAGTGCATAAAGCGTTTTATGAATACTAGGATGGATTCATCAGGCTTCTGTTTACACATAGTTACTGCATTTAAGTCAATTTTGTCTCTGGACATTGTTAGCAGGAATTTCTTTAGATTCTTAAAGAAATCGGCGACTTTGTCATTATTTACCCTCCTTTTGTCCATAGCGGTAACATTTGATGCATCACGTCGCGGCATTCTATCATATATTTTCTACAGGACTTTTTAAGCAGACTACTTTTCTTATCACAAATGATATTCAACATTTCTACTGACCTGGTTTCTGGCGATAATCGTTCGGGATAAGGCTCCGGAAATAAATTAGAATGCATTGAACTTCTTAAGTTGTAAACAAAGTCAGTCACATAAGCACTCCCGCATGTTCTGGATACGTGATCATGGACGTCTTCACCGATTCGCGGACGTAGGTTACACGTAACCGGAAATGGGAGTTGTACTGAGCCGTTATTTGAGACTTTATTTTGTATTTTATTAATTTTTGGTTTTACAGGTACTTTAGATTTTTTATCGGACCTGTCTGTGGTCTTTGAATTATTCTGACCCATGTTCAGTGATTTCCAGAGGGGTTTACACGCTAGGAGGATTTATGTTAGTATTTTCGCTGCGGCACAGCTGAGGTCACTTTAAATTTATTGCTAGCAATTTTTTGTTTGTGTGAGCAACTCTCACTTAGCGAGCAACTTCTCGCTTAACGAGCAACTTCTCGTAAAACAACAGGCAACTTCCTGTGTCTTTCTGCTTTTAATTTACTGCTTTTAACCCTTGTATGGTAATCGGGTCTGTGAGACCCGTTTTCAGTTTTCTTTCGTTTTTTGTTTTTTTTTTGTTTTTTTTAACAAAATTAAATTTAATTATTTACTAGCTTTCTCTGAGTGAGCAACTTCTCACTTTTTAACGTGCGTTTCAAGACAACAGGCAACTTCCTGTGTCACTCTTTGGTGAGCAACTTCTCACTTAACGAGAAGTATTTAAGACAACAGGCAACTTCCTGTGTCACTCTTTCTGAGCAACTTCTCACTTAACGAGAAGTATTTAAGACAACAGGCAACTTCCTGTGTCACTCTTTTTGAGTGAGCAACTTCTCACTTTTTAACGTACGTTTAATTAAACAATTAATTATTATTATTATTTTTTTTTTTAAACAAAATTAAAATATTCAAGACAACAGGCAACTTCCTGTGTCCACCAACACCACACAAGGGTTAATTTACTTTATTCGGGGACTGAGGAAGTCAGTCAGTGTATCTCTCTGGATCACTAAGTGAAACTTCGTCAGCATATCCCGTTTTTTTTATGGATCGATCACTGAGAGAGGTATAATATGGTCTCTATATAAATATGAAAGACGCATATTTACCTTCTGTCAGCCATCCCACTTCTGACACCAAATTGAAGGAAAAAATGTCCATCCCGGTTTTCCCTCCAAGGCACGAGCGATAAGCAGAGTTCTGTCCTTTCCTTCTAAGATTCCTAATTATTTAAAGTAACACTCAGGTATGCCATTCAGCGTGTTAGTACGAGCTCGGGAGCAGCTTGGGAGAACAAGAAAACAGAGACTGCTTTAGGTTGCCTTCCCAATCAACTCAAAGGTTTATTTGATACACAGCAGTTTATATAGAGGAAAAAAGGTTCGTGTGTCAGCTTTCCCAGTTCAAACCGGTACAGACTAAATAAGGAAACGTCTTCCTGCCTTCTGAGCAAAGTATCCCTTGTGTAGTTTATCAGTTCAGCTATAATTTATGATCATCCCAGCAAAATACACTCCTAGACATAAAATACAGAGTTCTTTCATTAGTGAATTCTGAAACAAACCACCTAGCCTTTAACGAGCCTTTTCCAGGAGATAAAGAAAAAGGGAGGATGGGAGTAAGGAAGTGGTCTCATCTCTGTGGTATTTTCGACCTTGGGGTACCAGCTTGTGAGTCTTACACATCAATTCTTGGGTCAGAGAGAAAAATAACTAAAACAAAGGGGCCTTATTGAATGACAGAGTTTTCCTGCATAATGTCACTATAAAACAATATCCAGTAAATGCTACCATGGTACTAAAATACCTAACAGTATGAGCAGTCTCTGAGGATACGACCTGGGATGCCGTCTGGTCCTGCTGCTTTCCTGGTGTTCACTTTCTTGAAGGCTCTCCTTCAAGACCTATAACACTGAAGGGTCAAGCAGCAGCATGTATGAATACCACTGATGGAAAATGAGCTTTGAATTACAAGCTGGAAACTTGACGAGTGACATGACTGTTTGAAGGCACTGGACGTGATATTTGCCATGCTGGGAGTTAACCTACAAGAAAAGACTGAAAGATCAACAGAGAAGAAACAGAGAAGAAGAAACAGCTGAGTGGGACTGTGTTTGCTGGAGATTTGAAGGCCACACAGGACACTGTGAGAAGAGGGACAGGGACCAGTGAGAGGTCAAGCCCGGACGAGTTCGAGTGAGAGAGTACAGGATATAATTGGATTGAAAATGGAAGCTGAAATCATGGAGGTTTAGAAATGTCCACCACATCACAACAAAAAAAAAAGAAAAGAAAAAAGAAAAGAAAAGACCGAGAAAAATAAATACATGAATTAACAATTACGTGAATGAATAGAAAACACACATACACAAATTGTTACATGTGAAATTATTTTTGGAAATAATCAGAAGTGAGACAGTTTGAATCCACAGCTCAGTGCAAAGAGGCATGAATTAAACCTGATTAGAAAATACACATGCAATGAAGAAGCAGCTTACACTCGACATTAATATGACCACATAACATAAATGCAATGAAGAACACGCTTACACTTAGGAATGAGAATACTTCTCGGTGCAAAGCAGACCTGGATCAATTTTCCACATGCAGCAGTCGGAAGAAAGTTATAGGTTAACATCACTGGAAACGTTCAGGCAAGTTTCTGGTTGAAGTGTTTACAGCGCAGTGTGTCACTAAACCTCACCAGTGAGCTCTAACTCCTGGCTGAACACAGAGGAATGCTGTTATTTAATGTGGGAAATCAAAATTTGGGTTAGCAAATTTGGGAAAGAGAAAACTGACTGTTTAGTCTGAAACACTGCGAAAAGAAACATATACACAATCACACACAAACAGAAAGTGCATTAACCTCATGAAGCTCATGAAGATTAGACAGCATCTTTAGCACGTGAGAAATAAAAATAATTTAATAAGGTGGTAATGTTTAAACATGCATTTCTTTTGACACGGCAACTTCTTGAGAGATGACTTAGTATGCAAAGTAGTTGAATGACTCGGGACAGGAAAAGAAAAAGAGGAACTTGAGTTTCCTGTCTGACTGTAGGCGTGAAGCTTGCACTGGAAGAGACACTGTGACTGTGTGGCGTTTAACAAGATTTTCTGTGTATTGAGCAGGTGAACATGTGGCAGGTGATTTTGTTTTGTGCTTTGATGAGCTAATAATCAGCTCTCTTTTTTCTCATTTTTGTTCTAAGCAGGCCTGCAAGATTGAATTAACAGCGCTGTAAAAATTTCCGGGAGAACAAATATAAGGTGACCTTTTCCAGATTACAACTGGCTGAGGAGAAGGCTACCTGTGGGAACCTGATCAGGTTGTAAGTCCTTGTCTAAAAGGATTGCGGTCAATCCAGTCCAAGAGCATAAAGAACTCTTTTCCTAAAAAACAAAATAAAACAAATGAATGAGCTCATGTTGCTGAGGGTGGAGAATCTGATTATTTGCGCGGGAGTCTCCACTATCAGCAATATCTCGTGTGAATGCGTGTGAGTGAATGTGTGTGACTGGACCAAGGTTAGGATGAATAAATGTGGACAAACAATTTACCATGCCAGCAAGAGAAAGGGGATGCTTTGCTTTGTTTTGCTTTTGCCATGAGGAGTGGAAGACTTAATTCTGGGGATGCTGGTGTTTGCTTTGAGAAAATTTCTGGGGTTAGATTATGGTATTACATTATATTGTTGGGAGAATGCCAAATGCTAAAGGGGAAACATTTTTTGAATATAACTCATGTTACCATTAACTGAAGAAACACATGACTGATAACTGTCCTGTTTTAGGTTTTCTTTCTTATAACACAGATTGGATCATAAGTGGGGAAAACTGAGTATGAAATGTGAAGATCAGGTTAACACACAGGTTTTGTTTCTAGGAAGTTCCAAGGATGCTGGCTCTGGATGGAGCCAGGAGTTCGAAAAGATTTGACATGATGATTAAATTGATTTCATCCCTTAAACACATGTTTGCAGGCCTGGAGCAGATATACCTGAGAGGAGGATCGCTGATGTGTTTAGTCAAATAATATGACTAACCTTTTTTCTTTTAATTTCCTAAGCTCTGGTGAAGCATTTTCAGTTTGTGACACATAAGAGGTGTCAAAAGGGGGGAATTTCAGGTTTAATTTGAAATAATGGGTTTTTATGATTCAGGTGCGGTAAAACTTATGCATAAGTGATTGCTTATATGCTTAAGCTTAACTGATTGAAAATCTCTGACTTGGGTTGGATGTATTTTAGTAGATTAAGCATTTTGTAATCATTGTATACATACATTGCATGATTGTGCTCATTAACAGAGTTGATGTTCAGTCCATTTAAGGTCATAAGCTTCAATGAGCGCGATGTCTCAGTCGATATATTGTGTAAGTGACTTGGAGCATAGAAGGATAAACGCTTACAAACACACGATTTAAACATAGGCCAGGCCAAAGGCCTGGAATTCATTAAGCTTTTAACTGTACAGCTTTTAACTTGCAGGTATGGCGTGGAGTGTAGTGAATGAATGCATAACAGGCTTACATACACAAACATCACATAGGTTTATTTTCTAGGGTAAAGGTGGAACACATCTTGCTTTGTCTTTGCTTAGCAACTAGTGATGTAGAAGGTGTTAAAGATAAGCATGCCATGAATAAGTCAACAGCAAACGTGTGGGGGTGAGACGGCTGAAACAAAAATGTTGCAGAAACTTGTCTAACTGTCTTAACTGTAACTTTTGCACGTTATGTATCTGCTGGAAGCAAAAAGAGGCGTAAATCCTGATAGACAAAATTTTGGAGTGTGCTTTCTAGCGGAGATTTATGCTGATATGAGGATGGTGTATATTTTACCCTAGGTGTGTTTAATAAAATTAAAAGTGTTGCTCACACACATAAAGAGCATTGAGATTAAGTAAATTAAGATTAAGTAAAGTTAATATAAAGGATAGAGCCCAGAACATGATATTGTGAACCAACTTTGAATAATTAAAGGACCTTAGATGAACACAGTAGATTAGTGAGGTGTAGCAGAGAGAGGCGTTTTGTTTTCTATCCTTTACAGGAGAAGATTTCAGGACCACAGCGACACAGGGGTGGCGAGAATCCTGGAAGCCCGAGACCGAACGGAACCAACCAGAGAAAGGGGAACCCCAAAAAGAAGAACAGAGCACAAAGACACCTAGTTGTTTACATTGCAAAGAAGATCAAAAGCTTGTTAGACACAGGTTATAATGGGAGCATAAAAGTAATGAGAGGGACTCTAGGAATTGTTGCAGGATTTTTATATTATGTAAATTGCCCAAACACAGTGTTCAGGCCGGATAGGTGCTACCCGTTAAAGGGGGCGAAGAAACCAGGCCTAAGTTTAAAGAAGAAACGAGGTAAATTTTTAAAGAGGAAGCAGGTTAACTTTATAGAGGCTGTTTCCAAACCAGTGACGAAAGTAAAGTAGGACCTTTTACCAGAAAAAGCTAATTGTATCTTTTGGAGTTTACAGTGTGCACTGAGGGAAGTCAGGAGTGGTTTTAAACTGGCATTGAAAGAAATTTAAACTGGGATTCTAGTTGAAAAGGGGGTGTCGGAAGTAGGTTTAGGACAGCTCACAGCCCGGCGTAAATGCAAGGTGCTGTCTCACACCCTGATTTATTTGTTTGATTTATTAATTGTGGATAGAAGTAATTATGACAAAATAATAAGGAAACATTGAACACATACAACCCGTTGAGGGGACAGATAGGGTTGGGCAATTGAAAGGTTTCATTTTGTTTAGCATAATCACTTATGTTATACCCTAGAGATCCTGCAACTGGCGTTTGGGCTGTGCAGGGGTCTCTCTCTTCCGGAAGATGATTGAATAAAAAGAAATATAAAATGTTTTGACCACTATTAGTCGGGTTTTCTCTGTTCTATCATGGGGACAAATAAATCGGGGCTAATTACCTAATGATGTTCTTGGGGATTGTGGCTGATCCACCACTTTTTCCATCATCATCTCACTCCATGAGAAAAGATCTTGCATGGAGCTCCAGGATGAGGTTAACTGATGGTCATTTTATATTTCTTCCAATTGCACAAGCAATTCTCACCTTCTTGCTGATGATCTCGAGCCCATTCTGGCCTTGTTAGGGTCTACAACTTTATCTCCAACATCCTTTGACATCCTTGGTCCTAAAAATGGATTCTGTGGACAGGTGTGCTTTAGACACAGAGAGGTGAGACTAAGAGTTCGTGTAATTGATTGATTTTAATGTGTGCATCATATGGACACAACCAATTTGGGGTAGCAAGAATTCTGGCTTGGTTGTAGGGGATCAAATACATTGCTTTGCATCATTGGGAGAAATAGCTTTTATGTAATGTGTCTTTCTGGACTTTTGGTGGATGTTTTGTCTCTCACTGTTAAAATGAAACAAAAACAAGTGAACAGAGACTTTTCATTTCTTCGTGGGCAAAGTAAAATAGTCTGCAGGGGGATCAAATTATTTTCCCCACTGTAGAGGTTTCATTGCCGGCTTTTGTTCAATGGAACATGCTGCACTATGGCCACCATGTTGCTCAAGAGGAATCAGGCTTCATAATGGTTTGTAACATATAACAACATCGTTATGTCATGAGACCTATTATTTGGCAAAAATAAACGAGGCATCTTACCAAAATAAATTTACAACATGTTCTGAGCATTCAGGTTTATTGAAGGCACGTCAGTTAAAAAGAACACATTAGTTGCAGAGGACATATACATTCATTGTTAATCAGCTTTGTCCTTCAATTAAATTCATGTTAAAACTCACATATTAGGGCTGGGTATTTACTTTTTTTTTTCTTGCACAGGAAAATAAAAGGAATTTACTCTACGTGGCAACAATTTTCAAAGTTCCATTAATGAAGAAAACATTCAATCACGTTTAAAATCTGCCTTCCTTGAAGCACCCTTGCATTCTCATTCAATATAAAACCATTAGAATATAACCACGTATATATTAAATTTAATAAATCGGAGATACAGATCAACCAGATTTTTCATTTTCAAAACTGCTTACCACTACCGCTAATCTACAATAAATCACATTTCACATCAATATTAAATATATTTAAATTATCCTAAAGGATAGAGTTCAAATTCTCCAGTGTATAGCTACTGATTGGATTGTATTCATCATCAGGTTCATGTGGTATATAACTGCTTCACATACTTCATCAGCATGTGAGTTAGTGTTTGATAAACTGGCAGGATTTCACACCCTAGTGTCACACTGACTGACTCAGCAGTCTGGTTTTCTTCCCTTTGTCATCTGCATACGACAGCTTTGCAGAAATTTCAATGACTTTGAATGTGTTGTCTCTTTTTTGTTTCGGTCCCTTCCAACTCCTTCATGCAGGCAACCAGGAAGTCATGGCACTTAAGAGTATACTCTTCAGGAAAATACCGGAAATGGCCAACATGGGAGCTGGAGACAAAATCAAAACTGTCCACAGGGACACCTTTCTGCTTCAAAGTCTCCAAAAAGCCCTCAATATCTTTGTGCCTAATCACCTGGTCATCCCTGGAGTACAGGAAGAAATGAGGCCAGGCGGGCGGCCTGTCCTGCACGGCATCGTAGTGGTTCTTGTGAATGTACTTGGTCAACGGGTACAGCACGATTCTCAGAAGGAAAACAGTCACAGCAAAGAGAACTAGGAGGATGTACCTTAAAACAGGACTTATTTTTGGACCCAAGGTGGCCGTCAGTGCACGCAGGGCCCCACGGACGTTCCCGCTACCTGGAGCACTGTCCACGATGGCCCCGACAACAGACAGCGAACTGAACTGTTTGTCACTGTGTAGCAGTTCTACAATGTAGCGGTAAAGCATGAAGCCACCATTGCTGAACGTGTGAAAGAAAACAGGACTGTTCTCCACCTCGTAGTCATAGAGGATCTCCAGCAGTTTGAGAGCCGTGTTTCTCAGCTCCTTGTATCCAAACGACTCAGAGATAAAGACAGTCTTCAAAGGAGCCGTGTAGCGGATGGTGACGCAGCCCTGCAAGCATGGAAAACAAAGACAATGAGCATGAATGAGAGAAGTGGATGTATAAAAAACTGGCCAGTCCTGTGCAACATTTATAATGGCACAATCCTCATGAAGGGATGAGAGCAGGTGATTTGCTCGTGTCATATAGTTTGAACCTGTTCATTATAGATGGAGCTGTATTTCGAGAGGTGCTTGTCTTTGCATCCAGCCCAGCCCAACAGTATCACAACTGGCTCCTTTGTCCCCTGCCAGTGTCTCTCTGAAAACAAGGCACACGATTAAAACACACACAAAACAAAGAAATAAAGAAAATAAATCAGGCAAATAGTTACAGAAAGCTAGGCTAAATTAGCTCCAACTGTCCAAACAGTTGGAGCTAATTTGGGGGGGGGGGGGGGGGGAACACATTTTTAACGCGGCTTTGTAATTCACAGCTAGCGTGTAGGCTAAGCTAACAGAGGCATGAGCATACAGTACAATGAAATGTTGCTCACCCGACGTCCCTGCATCTGGAAACACGATGTTGTAGTCTATTTCATCGGCTGCCATTTCTGATTGCTAGAGTATCAGCTGCGGTTCTCTGACGTTAACGTTATCTCGCTCATTTGGCCGTTACAGAAAAATAACTGTAACTGTGCCACAGAGCGCTGAGGTGAAGCCTGTGTGAACCAAAGGAGACACGCACACTAAAGGTCCGCTGACTGTCACCAGCTTCTCCACTACACACACTCCTTCCTCCCGAACAGAGTGTTTCTTCTTCGTTGCTTTTTTTCCAGCAGCGTTAAGATGACCTTACTGCCCGTTACCGCCCTCTTCTGCATGCCAGGCGCAATTGCGTCTACAATTTTGCTTCTGCTCGTTCAGCTCGTCTTTCATGTCATTTCTCAGTGTGTGTCCCATAAACGAAAAACTACTTGAAAAAGAAAGAAAAAAGTAACAATTGTGCATAAAATACTGGGTTTTTTTTCAGATAACTTGTCATTGTAATAGGTTTTCAAATCCCCTTATAATTTCTGAGGAAAAAAAATCTAAGAAGTAACACAATCATTTGAAATATTAATTTTAAATTAAGCTAAGTTCAGTTCCTAACTACTGATTGTTCAATATTTCATTATCATTCATTCATTTATCAAACTTAACTCTCTATGTGTGTTTAACTGAATGGCGAAGTCCATATATGTTATCATTAAGTAGAACCTAAATGCATAATTTATCAGTTCACTTATCACATTTCAAATTGTTCATAGATAATCACCCACAGGATGTTATAACTTCAATTATTTAAAGTAGTAAAAATCTGATTAGATGATTTGGGGCCTGTCTTATTGTAGCTCAGCTAATAGCACTTAAGAAACCCAACAGATTTTCTTCTTCTGACAACTCCTTTAGGATTGCTACAGTACGTTTGCTTCCGTATCACCCTATCCTTCTCATACCAACCTTCTGCATGTCCTCCTTCCCTGCATGCATAGATCCTCTCTGTGAGCTTCCAATGTTCCTCCTGCCTGGCAGCTCCATATTCAAAATCCTTTGTTCACTGTATCCACTATTCCTCCCCTGTACCTCCAAACTTCCCTTTTAATTATAAATCACACACCCATGGATTGTTTTTATCTTAATTACTGACGATTGCCAACTCACATTTTAAGAGCAGAAAAACACATTTAATCTTTTAATCAACTGTAAGCATAATATGGGATATTTTTTCAAACGCAAAGCTGCATTGATTTTAAGAAACTGGGTGCTCATTCACCATTGTTGTTATAATTCCTCGATACTCAAGGGATCTTAAATGTAATATTTGACAAATGGATTAATGATTGCATTAGAAGGTGGTGCTCTATGAGAGTTTGGTCAGTGGTATCAATTCCTCCATCCTCCAGGAACATTTCCCCATTAGGATAAAATGATGATTACACCAGAACTGTCCTCTCATTCACAGTCAGGAGTCAACCTGCCGTCCACTCACAGCTTAGTGCTGCTGTGTTTAGGGCTAAATGCTAACTGCATATGCCTAAATGCTGACAATGACTTAGCATGCCAACACTGAAATAACACAAATTAAGCTGAGGCTGAAGGAAAAACTAATATATTGACACTGGTTTCATTTGATCTGGACAAAGGTTTTGACCAAGTATGGAGACCACGTGATTTGGGTGAACCATGGCATTTACAGAAGGTCAATTACAAGCAAATATATTTCAAACAATAAACATCCCCAATGGTCACTGGATTCAAGTCCAAGTCTGTGGGATTTATTCCTTACAAACCAAGAGAGACAAAATTTAACACCTTCTGCCCCACACCATCTCCATCTTCTGCATGTGGGCCTTGGACGACTTGGAGAAGGTACTCTTTACCACATTGAGAGGCGCTACCTTGCCGCTCAGATAGACCTTGTTAAGACAGGTAGGAAGCCACGACTGCTCCTCCTCCTCCTGCTCCTTGTCTGCTTCTCCAGCTTCTTCCTTCCTGATGACGGTACAGGAGTAGGCGAAGATGTATCCTGTCATAAAGGCGTCAAATCCTGCCCGATGTGTCCCTGCGTCAGCATTCTTCTTCTGGGTTTCAATCCCAGCTGAGCGGTCATTCGTCTTTTCTCTCCCTGCTCCTGTCCCACTCACTTCGCCACTTTTTCCATCATTTGTGTTGTTTTTTGTGTTCCGGCTGTCATCAATTGAGGCTGTTGTTATGTTCTCATCACACACACTGTTCCCCTTGCTGTCAGTCGCCAAGCTCTTTCCTTCACTCTGTGGGGTGTTTCCATCACTGTCCATTGCTGGCAAACCATCTGGACACATCTCAGCAACTGTCCCTCGCTGGTTTCCTGGCGGATCTTCTGGATCCACTTCCATGTTGGGGATTTTATTTTCCGGAGAACCATCAAAGATGGAGGAGCCCTCTCCTTCACTTCTCTTCTTCTCTCTCTGTCTCTTCCTTTTCTTCCTCTTGTCATCCTTATTTTTCTCGTCCTGGAAAATGATGCGGTCTGTGTCATGGGATAACGGACACTTTGTGCCATTCGGACACCAACCAAATGCCTGGCAGACAAACAAACAAACACAAAGTTAGGTAAATTAGTAAAAACACACACAATTTCATGATATCTATTTGGCTCCTGCATTATAACAGACATACAAAAATAAAAAATAAAAAATAAAACACACACACAGGAGAGAAAAGAGCACTTTAGTTTTCCACAACTGTACAACTGAAGATCCAAGGTTGAAACTTACAGAGAAGCGCTGACAGATGTCAGTCTGTTCCTCAACAGAAGCGACAGCTGGAGACTCCCTGTAGTCCACATAGGTGGACATGTGACCAGCATACTGACAGAACTCTATGTGAACATGAGGTCCATTTGTTCCGGAGTCCACACTGCGACCATTATCCAGCTTACTGGGAAAAAGAGAACATGATATGAAAGAAGAGGGACAGATAGCTGATTTTGTTTGGCTTTAAAGGACAAACAGGGTTAATGTTTCAAAGACAACGTACACTGACATAATTATGGACACCAGACTTTTCTGCTCTACTCCAAATCTTAGCACCTTCATCATCGACTTAGCCAACAGGTTACAAAAAAAATGAGTTATCAATTATTTTAAGAGGTGTTAAAGGGCTTTGTTCTTTGGTTTTACATACTGGTAACTGCTGCATTACATCACAGAGGACACACGTGGAACTGTCCTGTTTACCTTTTAGAGAACTTAATTAGCGTCAAGTTGTGCAAATTATATCAGTGGCAAATTAATGTCCACTATAAAATTCAATCAAAACACAAAAAATAAATAAATAAATAAAAATTACTCACCATTTCTTGTAGGCGTACTCAAGATAGGAGGCAGAGAGTCGAAGCTCAAATTCTGTGACATATTTGGTGTCGTATATCCCAGCGGGAAACATCTCTGACAGGTCAGCAGTGAAGGTGGCCAGGCGCTCGGGCAGGTGAGCATAGAAACTCTAACAGAAAAAAAACACAAACATTCGTCAATCTTCTCAAACATCTCTTTGACCAGGAAGTCATTAGAAATGTTGAATCAGTTTTGTAAAACATATCCAGGCCCAAGACAGGCAGCATTAACCTTGGAGTTTTTCCTTTTATTGTAAATGTACACTACACAGACGTGCTCTGGCTGTGAACCCAGGACCATCTTGATGTGAAACAACAGTGCTAAACATCAGTCTTATAGAGTAAAAATAAGAGTTCTATTATTATAAATACTTTATAAATGTTAAAGGTATTTAGAAAATGTCATAAACAGATTTCACATCTTAGGAAAGTGAAAACAAGACAACAACTTGCACCTGGTACAGAAAAGCCATGTCAATGAGACCATTGTGTAGCACCAGGGGCTTCCGAGCACGCAGCAGCTCAGTGAACAGTGCTCGGATGTGAACGCCGCGGTCATCTGCACCTCCCTTACGAAGAACAAAGAACAGAGAGGAAAATGAACTGACATCAGAGGCAAACCTACTACTCCTCCCTGGCGTGATAAGTTAGACACCTTTTATTTTATTTATTTATTTTTTAAGAAAAAGGTCAGCAGATGTAATATTATTTGAAAAAGTAAGTACACCTTTTGACTGAGCAAGCTCTACATCCTTGTAGAGCTTTTGCTTAAGTGCGTGTTAGTCACTGTACATGTGATGAGCTGGACAGAACATAGTCGTGGTAAATAACAGAGAAAAGCAGCAGAGTGAACACAGCGGGTACAGAACACTCAGAATGGACGACACAACTCAAAGCAGCAGGAAACTTTACCTTATTGTTGCCCTTGCAGTACGGGATTCCGTGGCCGTACTGCTTGTTGAAGTCAAATCCGTGCTGCACCAGGAAATGCACTGACTGGGGCTCTATGATGTACTCCTCTGAACATAGAAGGGTGAGGTTATACACCTGCACCAGGTACGAGTCTGCAGGCTGGGGGAAGAGAAGGAAGGATGAATCACCTGTGGCATTTGTGAAATCTGCAGTGGCAGTTTCTGTAATTTGATACAGATCTAATAGCGTTATTTAAATGTGTATAACAGTCTAACTGGCACTGCTGTACAAACATGTTACACTTATGAGTACGGTGTAATAACTGGTTTAATGTGTAGTACATGACAACATTTAAGCCACTCTAAAAGGATCATTTTGCACCTTTTGATCAAGTTTCTTGTAGCAGGCGATTCCCAACGAGAGGATGGAGCGGGACCGAGCTGCATGACATATAGCTTTGTATCTGTCCTCAATGGATCTGAAATATTACAAGAGCCAGAAAAAATACAAGCATCTACTTCCCAAGGCTTCTTGCACAACCTACTAATACTATTTCAGCTCAGAAAGACCTTTACTCACTCAGCCAGCAAGGACTTCCTGTTCCCAAGACCGCTCAGCTCCTAAAAAAACAGGAATGTGAATTTTCTGCAAACTCCCACATTACCATCTGTGCATCTAAAGTGGCGAGAAACCTGGAAGAAACCAAATTCTTTCAACACGTAAGAACTTGTAATTACCGTGTCCAGTGCAACGAAGGACGCCGTTTTAATAGCCACGACCATAGCAGGCCAAAGCTCTTTAAAGTTTTCATTCTGGACATCAATGACAGGAACTACCAGCGAAGATGCCATGCTTGTCTTAAACTGCAAAGTTGCTGACGACTACCTGAAACATGAGCTAGTTTATCTCAGGAAGAGTTTTAATTAACAGCTGCTGGATTTCCGAGACATTACTCGTCGCTTACTTGTTACAGTGTCTTTAAAATCGCAGTGTTTACTTTAACTACTGTTGTTTTTGGGAGTATTTAAATGTATCAACCGCTAACAACTTCCAAAAACATTTCAACGTGCTTCTTTGGGTCCTGTGACAAAATATCTCACAGCAGTTCGACTGTTTCCTGACTCCAAATAAAGAGCACTTGCCACTAAATACTTGCAAAACAAAAATTAAAATTAGTTAGCGTAAAACGTTATCAAGCGTGTGTGCTTTATGTTTTCATTTGACCGCTTCTGTTTCGCTTTTTGCGCGGTACGTGGTATTTTCAATCAGGCATTCCCGACAGACGCATACAAACAGTGCGTCACTATACTTGACCACCGTGGGGAAGTACGCCATTTTGGCTCAAACAAAGTCAGCTATATTTTATCCCCGTTAAGATGATATAAGTTGTTTTCGTGGGGTTTTTTTCTGTTAAAAATCTACAGGGCATGACTTTGCTTTCCACAAGTTAACGTTTGATGCAAGTGTAACATTTTCTCGTTTTTAGAGCGTGCACGCAGTTAGTAATGATTAAAAGTCACAGCTGAGCTGTACTGTAAGCCAAGCTAACTTAACATTTAGCTGTGCTGTTGCTGTTTGTTGTGACTGTGTGTGCAATGGGTGGCTGCTCCGCTCCAAACTGCTCCAATTCAACCAGCATAGGCAAGCAGCTGTTTCGGTTCCCCAAAGACCCTGTGCGGAAGAAGAAATGGGTGGTGAACTGTCGACGGGACTTTGAACCAACTCCTCACTCCAGACTCTGTCAAGTAAGTTTACAACATAGTAATAGAAAAAAAGTAGAACCAAATCTAAACAGACTAGAATCATGGATTAATTGAATAAATAGAATTAGGATTTATATATTTATTCACCGGATAATTATCTTCTGAGTTCAGCTAATTGTCAATCTTTAACCTTTTGTCATAATATCTATAATTCATGTCTTTTGGTTTTTCATTATTTTGATTCAGTGTATGTCTTCTTTGCACTTGCTTCATTTCTTTAAGGACCATTTTGAGCAGAGCCAGTTTGAGGAAATAGCCAGGTCTCCAGCTGGGGGGAAGAAGCTGAAACCTAATGCTATCCCCACTCTGTTCAATGTTGGAGAACCTCCCTACCCCGCATTCACGGTTCCCTACATCCTGCACCCTTTGAAACCTGAGCCAGGTACTGGAAATCTAAGGTGTAAAGTTGCTCTGGATCCTTTTTACTCTGATTAGAATTGAATTCAATGGATGGATTTTTGGTGAACTACAAAATGCTTGCTGTGTATGAAAGGTCACGACACTTACTGTATAGTTGTCTGTTATCTCTTACTTTTCACATCATGAACTGCTGTAGAAAGCATTTCTATTGGAAAATACAGTAAAAACAGCCCAACAACACATTGCACATAAGCAGTGTTGTCTGGTTGCTCGTAAATGTAGATGAGCATTTTGCAGAAAAAATAGAAATGTCTCTCCTAAGCTTTCAGACTTAACTAAACTAAACCACATCCCACTTCTAAAGAAAGTAGAAGGCGATCTGACTAGATGGAAATCTTTACCCATATCACTCATGGGAAGGGTCGCCACTATAAAAATGATGATCTTGCCAAAAATAAATTACTTATTTTTGATGATCCCTAACAAACCATCACAAGATTGGTTCAGATCTCTGGATTCATATATTTCCAAATTCCTTTGGAAAGATAAACCCCCGCGTATTAGCTTAAAAACGCTACAAAGAACCAAGGATAGAGGAGGATTAGACCTGCCTAATTTTCACCAATACTTCTTAGCCAACAGGCTTCAGTTCATCTCAGAATGGTTAAAACATACCTTCTTAGTTGAGCCCTGGCTAGATGTTGAACAGGCACTATGCAAGGATCTAGAGATTTCAGACCTACCATTTATTAGCTCAAACATCAAAAGACATGAATGCTTTAAAAGTATCAACATCAGCTTTTCTCTAACAGCATGGTGGGAGTTTCTAAAAATAACGGAGTCTTCATTAATCCCATGCAAACGTACACCTATCTGGAATAACCCTGACATATTACAAAACAATAATATGATTAATTTCCCAGAATGGAGTTGTAAAGGAATTAAATACTTAGAACATATATTAGAGGGAACAGAATTTATTCCATTTGACAGACTAGTTGAACAATATGGGATCAACAAGAAAAGATTTTTAGAATATCAACAAATTAAATCCATAGTAAAAAAGAAATTTAACCTCAGTCAAGTTGAATTACAAACACCACTAAGTGCGGCACATTTTCTTACTCTTAAATCCCCCAAATTATTATCTAAAATATACAGAACACTTTCTAAATTAGATGAATCAATATCCCTTCCTACTGCAAAGTGGGAAGCAGATTTATCAGTCAACCTAGACCAAAACTTCTGGTCTCAGATTTGCTTAAAAACTTTTAAATTAATTAAAAATCCCAGTCTGCAATTAATACAATACAAAATACTTCATAGAGTGCACTATACAGGTCATCGGATGTTCAAGATGGGCTTTACATCTTCCAACAACTGCTCACACTGTCAAGGCAATACACCAGACAATTACATCCACGCTCTTTGGTTCTGTCCACCAGTGCAAAAGTTTTGGCGCGAGATATGTGAAGACTTATCAAAGTGTCTGAAATGTAACATTCCAACTTCCCCCTTAGTGTGTCTACTGGGCAGCTTAGATAATGTCACTTCAGAAAAGAATATAGCCCATATGATCTTCACTGCCCTATGCATAGCCAAGAAAACAGTCCTCATGAACTGGAAAAATAAAAATAATCTTAATTCTAACCAATATAGAAATTATCTATTAGATTACATTAGTCTTGACACAGCCTCTGCCACCACATTAGATCAATTGCTCTGGGCCCCTTTTATCAGCTCCATCACCTAGTGGGGGTGGGGGGTCATAGTTTGGTCCCGCCTTCACTGTTGTGATTGGTGAGGGGGTAGGGACAGGCTTAGGGCGTCGGGGGGTTCCCCGGAGGCATCTTCCTTGGGGGGCTCAACCCGGGGTAGCGGTCACGTCCGGTTGGGGGCTCTGTTGGCTCTCAGGTGACTGTTTCCTCACGGCTGCGTGCAGCGGGGCTAGGGGAGGGTCTGTGCTGACGGACGTGGGTTACTGACCTGGCAACCTGGCTGCCCCTGGGTGGGTCCGGGATGGGCGTGAGGTTCTGGGGGCGCTCCGTCTCTGGGCTGGGGCCCGGGCCGGGCCTCGGGGGCTTGGGTCCTGGTTGGTGTGTTGCCGGGGTTGTGGGCGGGTGGGTGCATGGGGGCCCGGCCCTGGAGCAGGGTGCCGCCGGTGCGTCGAGCCGCCTGGGGGGCTCTTCAACTGGTGGGGGGGATGGTCACATCTTGCAGGAGCTTTCTTCTCTTCAGGAACTCTCTGCAGGAGGGGGAGATACAGGAGAGGTGGAGGAAGATCTCAGCCTGGGCGTTTACCGTCTTATGTAGTCTGGAAGATGTGTGGATGGTGGGGTGGGTGCAGTTTTCTCTGTGGTGGGGTTGGGTGGACTGTCCAGGGCTCTGTGGAGCCGGGGGGCGCTACTGCACTGGGCCCCGGTCTGATGGGCCTGGGCCCCCCTTCCCTGGCGGGTCGCGGAGGGTGGGAGTGCCTACTGGGGTCAGCGGGGGAGCTGGCCCCAGGGAGGGGTTACCTGCCCCTCCCTTCCTTCCCTCCCCATCTCCAGCTGCCTCCCTCTTCCCGCTCCTCCACAACCACCCACACATGCAGGGCCTTGGAGTGGGGGTATGTCACCAGGGTGCAGAGGAGGCTACCCCCCCCCCCCCCCCCCCCCCCCCCGTCCCCTTCTGGCTGCCTCTGCCTCAATTTTATCCCACAACTTAGACATTCACATTATTCACACTCTCATTACACATACATATAGGATCTTGGGGGTGGGCACAATCACGGAGTCCAAATCACCATCAGGGTGTATACCTCACCCCTGACGTCGTTGCCCACCTCTCAATTTTAAATACACTTAGTCATTGAGGGCTAGCAGGAGGGACTATGCGCTTACCTGCTGCTCCTTGGCAGGTAGCTCCATGCCCTCCTGGGTTTTAATTGCACCTTAGAACACATATGCATCAACACTACAATGAGCGGGTGGAGGGAGGTTTGGAGTCTTCTCCCACCCCCATTCTCTGCGGCCTGCTGGAGCGGGAGGGCTAGTAGGAGGAGTTGGCCGTCCGACTGCGGTCTGGGGTGTGGGGCCTCCCTGCTGCTGCGGAGTCGGGGTGGTCTGCCTCTCCCCACCGCAGGGAAAAGGGTAACACCACCTGGGTCTGGGTGCAATTCCCCCCTCCAGGGGCAAGGGTACCTAGACCCGGTTTGTAGAGTACGCTTGGGGAGTGTGATTGTGTGTACAGCGTCTCTTTATGTCTGTCTCCACGTTGGTTGAGTGTGGAGTGAGTGCATATGAGAGCATGAGGGTGGGAATGGATGTTTGTGTCTGTGTGTGCCTGTATGTCTGTGTCTATATGTCAGGTTGGGTATCAGACGCCACCTCTCTGGGGACACCTCAGGCCCTCCAAGGTTTGGAGGCCTATCTCCACCCACCACCACTTCCCCTGCCGGTGGCGGACTCCCTCAGGTGTCGGTGTGTTGGTGGTTCTTTGTGTCTGGGGGTGGGCGTCCGGGTACACACCGGCTCACTCCTTGGCGGCCGCTTGTCGGGGCCTGGGGCCTGGGGCTCGCTCGGGCCCCTTTGGAGGTGGGGTGCCCCCGGCCTCTCGGCCTGGGGCTCGGTCACTCAGGCACAGCTGGGGGCCGGCGGAGCTCACGGGCGCGTCACTGCAACTCCCCCTGACTTCTGCTCCGCGGCTGCTGGGCGAGCCCTCATCTGGGACTCTCCTCAGCTCTTACTGGAACAGTGGCGCGGCTGCCCCTCTGTTGGTCTTCCATGGTCTCTTGTGTTCTGGGGGCCTCTGGATGTCTGGAGTTTTGATCTCCTCCATACCCGCTTCACACCCTGGAGGACGGGGCTGTGGCCCCCCCACACTCCCTAGCAGATCATTACATGGAGAAACCTTTGGAATGCAAGCATGCTGATCCACACAGGTATGCACACATGGGTATTCACAGACGCGGACTAAAGCTTTCTTGGCTGCTGCCTCAAAGCACACTGTGCGCTGTCTATCTTGCGTGCTGCACAATATCGTTTATTATTTAGTAAATATTGATATCTATGACTAGCTAGTTTATTGTGATGGTGCTTTGTTTTCTCTATTATTATGTTGCTCTTTGTTGTTTGCTGTCTCCTCTGTTTGTTTTTTTTGTTTGTTTGTTTTTTTTTTTCTCCATACAGGTGACCCAGGAGTTCTTTTTTTTTTCTCTCTCTTCCCCCCCCTTCTCACCGTCTCTTCTCCCCTTTGGTTTTCTTTCTTTCTCTCCCCCTCTTTCTCTCATTCATTCCCCCTGTCCTATTTATTAAAAAAAAAAAAAAAAATGACAAAGGATGAACTGAAGCTCTGCCATCACGTAATGTCGCATACTGCTGTTTCTGATGTCATTTATATAAAAAAAAAAAAAAAAAAAAAAAATAGAAATGTTTGTCTCAACAGAAAAACCCAGAAGTTCTATGTACAGTTATTGCTCCATGTCTGCAGAAATATTTAAGAAGATATCTTCTTGTTTGGATGTTTTTCTACTCTAGTTCTCAGAAATTTAATTGCACTTTTTTCCCTTGTGTTTTGGTGTAGTGGAGAAGGAGCTGAATTTCGGGGATCATGGCTATGCCAGACGCACCCCTTTGCCTGGCTTAGAGGAGGAAGATGCGGACAGAACATCTGAAGATCAGCAGCCCTGCACACATTGCCAGCTGCTTAGGAAACAGCTGGAGCAGGAGATGCAACACACTGCAAGGCTACAGAAAGAGGTAGGACAGCTGATGACTTCCCCTGCAAATCAAAGCCTGGTCTGTTGGGCTTCTTTTTTTTTTTTTGGAGAGCATTGTAAGGTTTTATTGCGTTATGCAAATTATTATGAAAGTTGTTACAAAATAATGAGTGTTATGTGCAATAAAATGGCCCAAACTAACCATACACTCCTGTTTCTGTCAGGCTGAAGAGATGAAGAAGCGTCTTTATCGACTTGACCGGCTTGAAAAGGGTCTTCAGAATTTTCTGTATGAGGATCAGATCCGAGCCCTGTCACTCACCAAACGCTCCCGACGTGCTGTCTGGTCTCCGGAGACAATCCTGAAAGCCCGGAATATCCGCTGTGCAGTTGGCACCAAGGGGTACGAGTACCTGAGAGAGATTGGTTACCCGTTACCCTCCTATAGGACTCTGTGTAACCGTTTGGAGACTAAGATCATGGTGACGACTGATATGAGCTGCGAGGAGCTGGCAGAGCTAGGCCTGGGGCTCATGGCCACCTGCGACAGTCCCCCTGAAGTTGGAGATAATGATGAGGAAGAACTGATAGGTGTTTTGTCTTCTTAGCAGTTTGTGTGAATTGCTAAAGACTAAAGCTGAATTATTGTGCTTTGTATCTCCTCCTTGAATGACTTGACGTGAATTTGCTTTTGTTATGTCAACTGGTTGCACTCTCAAATGCTTATATGCGTGTGATCAGCTGATAAGAGATGCTCAGGCTAGCCTACAGTTTTACTTGTAGTATTTTCTCCCCACCCTGCTGTTATCCCATCTAGAATCAGATACAGATTTTTTTTTTCAGGTCCCTGATGCCAAAGAGGTATTGATAAAAATATAAGCTTTGGTGTTGGTGCGTGGCATTAAGAGAATCTATTTGAAACAGCTTAAATCTCAGCTTCCTTTAGCTTGACTAAAATGCAGAATAGGTGCTCGGCAAAATCCAACTACCATCATGAGACCAGAGGTGGTAGGGGAAACAGTGAAGCTTATTACAAGTGAAACAAGACTTTCCACCAGAAGACTGCATTTCCTGCTTTGGAGCTAGATGTTTACTAATGAGTTCAACATAGGGGAAGATTGGGTTAAAATCAAGTGAGCCCTTAACAATGATAAGCATACACATTGAGACGTGGGGCTAAGAGTATAGTGTGCATTAAAATCTGATATGTCATGAGTTGTTAAACAATTCTCGATATAAAAGCAACTGAGAGCAACGAGCACCAAAAGCAAAGGACACTGATACGGCAGAACAGCAGGAAACAGGGATGGACCTCTGAAAATGCTGACCCACTGTGAGCTTGAACATGTGCAGAGCATGTGTACCATGTAGCTTGTTACTGATTGTAGTTGAGAATTGTTTAGAGGAGTCATTTGCGCAAACCCTGACAAGTTTGATGCTTGTGTTTTTAAAGTCAAGTGTCTCTGAGCTTGGCTGATATTTCCTGGCTCTGTTTACATGTATAATAAAATTAGCATTTGGAATATTTAACTTTATTTAAGTTTCATATAGACACATCTCATTACAGAGTGTTCCCTCGACATTGTGATTTTTTTTTTTTCTTATTTATTTTCAATCTTTTTGTTTTGGTTTGTTTTTTGTTTTTTTGGGTGGGATGTAAAGCACATGATTTATGTCTTTAACCATAACATGGGTTTAGTATCAAACTATATTGTTCAATCATACCTCTCCAGTTTAAGCATTAATAAAACTGAATTTCTGTACCTTATTTTGGTCACATGTACACAACTGAGACCCTCGCTGTTTTTCAAGAAGGTTCCAAAAACGATGTATGGAAAAGGAAATAAGAGTAAATCCTGCACTGGTGAATAACCTAATTTTGCACTACAGTGTAAATTTCACTCTGAGAATTTCCCCTTTGCTCTGTTTTGAAGTGTTCAAATTTTCTGGATAGTTTAAGTCAACCTCAAAATTTATACAGAAGCTTGAATATATACATACTTCAACTAATATTTTATTAAATGTCCCTTAGCAAGTTGTACCTCAACCAGACAGCTTTGGTAGCTGTTTCCATTGGTACGGACATGACTTTTAATCCACAAATTGTCGATACTGTTGAGTGTTTTGGGAAGGCCATTCTGGCAGCTTAATGTTGGCCTGCTTTGTGTGTTTGAGATCATGTCATGTTGGAACAACCAATTATGTCCATGTTTCAACCGTCTAGCTGTTAATTTGTGATGTTGAGACTCCAATACATTTGGGTCCATTTGGAGGCAGTCCTCTCTCATTATTCGGTCCACTTTGTGCAAAGTACCAGTACCACTGGCAGTAAAACAAACCCAGAGGATGATGCTACCATCACCATACTTCACCACTGGTACAATGTTCTTAAGTTGAAAGTCTCTCCTTTACTCCTCCAAACATACCTCTTGTCACTGAGGCCAACAGGCTCAGCCTTTGTCTTGTCTTACCATAAAACCTTTCTGCAGAAAGCCTCCATTTCTCATTCATGAGTGAGGCTCAAGTTGCTGATTTTGAAGCAGAGGCTTCTTTCTTGGTTGGCATCCACTCCCATGGCAATGTAAAAATCTCTCCTCTGTGCACAGTGACCCCGGTGTTCCAGCAGTTCCCAGTTCATAGCAAATGCGAACATTAGTGGTTCTTAACCAGTTTCCTCTCATTTGAGGGGGACAGTTTAGGTCTACTATCAGACCTTAACAAAGCAGTCGACCAACTTCTACTTTTGATAGTTGTTTGCGAGGTTATTATAGTTCACTTAAACTAGATGTGGAAACACACTTAACAATTTTATTAACTGAAACAGAAATAAAAACTTGCAAAAAAAGATTAAAGTAACATGATTTTGTGAATTTGGAAAACTAGCTAAAATATAAATAAAAAAAACAGGAAAATACTTAGTTTTGGTACGTTACTGGTAAAACTCGACTATTGAGGTATTGGATGGAGGTCTGTGGGTTTTTTTGTGATACTCATTTTCCTAAATCTTGCCTCTGATATATACCCTTTATACAATAATAACAAAAAAGACTACAAAAACTAATAAAAACTCAATTAAATTAAAAGCGAAAAGTTAAAATAAAAATAAAACCTAATTTATAAAATACATAACTATAATACCTGAGTTCCTGAGACCTTCTGGCCAATACAGTAAACATTACCTTTGTACACCGGCAAAGAGAAACTCCCAGTTGTGCTCAATTATGATCCCCAACAAGAAGTCGAAAGACATTGTAGAACCTTGAGCAATACTTATTAAAAGATTTAAATGAATGCATGTATCTATTTGAGCCTGTATGTATAATTTTGATCCTGTGTGGATCAGAGAAAATCCAATAAATTTAAACTTGTGCACCGGAATCTTTTTTTTCTAAAAGTCATTAAGGTAATGCTGTAACTGTAAGATCATCCGTATAACAGTTCAAAGAAGTCGTTAAAAGCCCCAAATGACTATGACATTCATGCTCATGAGTGGATGGAAACTTCTGACTGCAGCTATACACGTTCTCCATGTCAGGCAGCTCACAGTAACAGTTAACATTGGATGCTAGAATAAAAATGAAAGCATATTAATTTACTAGTGATAAAACTTAAACCCAAGTCTCATTAAATCCCACTGTTGTAACTTAATCTCAGGTCATGTGTGTTACTTTTCCCCACATAAAACAAACAGCTACCCAGGTTGGACTTTGAGCAAATCGGTAACATAAAAGCCAATATATTTATTTACATTGCAACTGGCTTGTTAACCTTCAATGGCAAGAAAACTTTAAGTCAGTGTAAACAGATGATCTTGTATTTTTCTACATTTTTGAAGATTAACCATCAACTTTGCAAAGTTCACACAAAGCATGGTCTTCGTGCTCATCCCTATTTATTGATCAAACAGCTCTTTTTAGTAAATTTTTTCAAGTTGAGTCTTTCATGTTGATTATCACTGATTTTTGGCCTTTGAGCTCTTTCTTAAATGGTGCCCTGTGTTTGTTTGTCATGGTGGCATTCACCTTTGCACACTCTAAAGCTTGGCTCGCATAGGTAGGTAACTATGATTGAGCAGCTGAAAAACTGCATGTTTACTGTGTTCACCAGCTTTTTATAGTGTAATGTGGAGTTAACATCTGATATTTAACACCACACACAAAGTACAACAGAGGTGGGTGGTAATGTTTTCGGTTTTAAAGAGTAAGAGTGGGCTCAGTAAAAACCTTTGGATACCCTTGTAGCACCAAGGGTAGATTTCATTCTCAAGGAAAGTCTGCACTAAATCTCACTCATCGTAACTAAATCTAAATTATCCAAATATTATTTTTACATTTTTTCTCAAAACCACATGATCTTCACATAGTGCTACAGCCTAGATGAGTCCGTGCTATAGCCTAGAAGTCGAATTACCAAAAATGTGCAGGGAATCGAGGAACCATGAATATCATGTTTCATATCGGTCCACTCAATAGTTATAACCACCTAATCAATAACTGCTTGTTCAGTCAACAAGGTAACCAGAATTTTGTGGTAGTCCATTAAATTAATAAAGAGTGTGATTTTACTCAAATTTACTTGCATTCAAATAAAGTCCTTGTTTAGTTTCTCTCTCTCACACATACACTCTCTCTCTCTCCCCCCTCTCCTTCTGTCTCTGTCTCTGTTTGATTTGGGGGAAGTGCTAGTCAGCCTCAAAGGCTTTAAAAACAACAGGGGTTTACTGTCTGCATGTGTGGGTCGCAGAACAGAGAAAGAGAAAAGGTAAGATCATCTTTTTGGGCTTAAAGTGTTTGTTTTTAAGGCTTTAAGTCTTTTGTTCTGAAGGTCAAACATATTAACTATTGTAGGGGTGTATTTTGTGGAATTCCAACTAATGCAGTTTAACCACAGAGATCTGTTCCTGTCTTGTACACTTTAATACTTGTTATACATCTAAACATTTAAATTAGGAGAGGAAAAGAAATGGCGACCCGAAAAGGCTTTAATTATCTAACAAAAGTGATCCAGATCACGTTGAAACAGAGAGACAGTACACTCTGAGTCTGTCTCTGTCTGTCTTTGCTTTGATGCTTGCATGTTCTCCATGTGCCCCAAAATACCTCTGTGCCCGCTGTTTACCCCGGCTCTTTTTGCAGATTATCTTCCCATGTAAAGACAGACACAATGATTTGCTCTTTTAATTATTTTTGGATCAGACTGAGCGCTACTGATTGAACCCCAGACTGCCTAGTCTGCATGTGCTATCTCCTTTTCCCTGACTTTGTGCCACAAAGCCTTGGAAAAGATTTTTTCTCTTCACTTCTTCACATCAGGTGCAAAAAAATTGTTGTTTTTGTTTTTTCAATTATTGCACAATGTCTTTCTTGTCAGGTAGATACAGTCCAGGCTGCCAGGGAGAGACAATGGGCTCTCTCTTGATGTTGTGGCTGTTCGCAGCATTGCCAGGCCTGCTGTGGGCCTCACACAGCACTCTGATTGTGGAGGGGGACAATGATGCCTCCAGGATCTGCAAACCTGCCCCCCAGTGGGACATTAAGGGATATGCACCCATGCGAGACCTGTTGGGAAACGTGGCTGTGGTGGCGCTGCTGAAGGCTGCCTGACAGTTCTGCCTCAGGCAGGCATCCAAGTAAGAAAGTTGTAATAGTTAAAACTCCTATTTTTAAGTTTTATTTTGAAGAGTAAACCCATTAACCAGTTGTATGTATTTTTTTACTGGCTTCTTAATAATACAATTTTCTCTATAGTCTTGTTATTTTCTGAAACACTATTTCCCGATAGTCCTCAAATTTGTATTTTAGTTTAAAAAAAGTCATTTTAAATAGACTTCTAGATAGCATGTTGTTAAAGGAAAAACAGAAAAGGAATCCACACCATCTTTATACAGACCTTAAATCTCTCATGTGTTTACTGAAATTGCTCGGATACAACATTACAGTATACCAATATTAACAATATAAGAAGAATTATGTATTATTAGACCATATAATCCAAGCTGATTTTTTTGTCTTATTTTGAAGAGTAAAATTAAGAAAAATGTAAAACAAACATGATCTTTGTACAAAAGGTGTTCTTGTGGAGAGACAGTTGCTCAGAATTCCTCTTATAAGCCTCTGAACATGATTCTGCTGCACAATTAGTGTAGTAAAGATTTATCATCCTTTTATTTTTTTTCTCTTAAAACTTGAAGACAGACAAGCCCTCCGTGTTCCTTGAGTCGAGGCTTTGACGTCCTGTGATTCTAGAAAAACCTTTTCCAACTGTCCAGATTAACAGCGATGTGAGATTATACCCAGCTCTCTATCTTCTCTTCCATCTGTTCATCCGTAGAATTGGAGGCCTGCGTGATAGGCTGAATCGCAGCAACATGACTGAGGTGTCTTTCATAATAGTAAATGAGCGTGACGCTCATTCCAGAGCAATGTATTGGGAGCTGAAGAGAAGTGCTCCCACCGGGGTCCCCGTGTTTCAGCAGCAACCTCTTCAAAATGACGTGTGGGAGGCTCTGGACGGAGACAAAGATGACTTCCTGGTTTATGACAGGTGAGATGAACCTGCCCTCATGACATTTACCTCATATTTTTGATTTTATTTAGGGCAAAACACTTTAAATGTTTGAACTTTGCTTTAAATCATGCATGTGAACGGTTACATAGATAGCAGGACTTAAAACAGGGTAATGTAGATAATGGTATGATGTGTACATGAAGGAGTAGAGGAGAGAACATGTATAAAACCCCATGCAGACGGAAAAAGTTGTTCTTCCTTTAGTTCCACACACATTTCATATTTATATGCATCATGTGGACGTTATGAATTTGAGTTTCAATTCTCCCTCTCTTTCTGCTTCATTTTCTCCAGGTGTGGTCTCCTCACCTTTCATATAGTGATGCCTTACAGTTTTCTGCATCACCCATTCGTAGAGGCTGCAATCAGAGCAACTTATCAGAAAAATATCTGTAACTGCACTGTGAGTGATCAGTGGAAAAATGTGTGCGAAATGAATGAAGTCCAATGTTATAGTTCACAGAACTAATCAACAGACCCGGGCGTACCCCGTCATTTATCCTATGACATCTGGGATGAATGGATGCATGGAAGGATAGATGGATGAAGGAATGGAAGGATGGATGGATGGAAAGATGGGTAGATGGTTGGATGAATGGATGGATGAATGAATTCATGGAACGATAGATAGATGTATGAATGAAAGTATGGATGGATGGATGGATGGATGGATGGATGGATGGATGGATGAATGCATGGATGGATGGATGGATGGATGGATGGATGGATGGTTTAATGAATGAATGGATGGATGGATGGTTTAATGAATGAATGGATGGATGGATGGATGGATGGATGAACTGAAGGATGAATGGATGGATGGTTGGACGGATGGATGGATCGTTGGATGAATGGAGGAATGAATGAATGAATGAATGAATGGAAGGATAGATAGATGGATCAATGGATGGATAGATGGATGACTGGATGGGTGGATGACTAGATGGATGGATGAATGGATGGAAGGATGAATGAATGGATGGAGGGATGGATAAACTACACAATATTTTTATGTTCTGTAATGTTTCCTTTTCATAGTGAGGAACTGGCAAGGAATTGTTGGTCAGCTTCACATTAACTTGACTGGGATTTATTGGTAGATTGGCCTCTTGTAGTTAGTTGAGTTGTCTTGAGTTGGCCCTAAATATTGGGAATAAAACTGGTTTGATTGAAAAAAAAAAACAGGAAAAAGTAGAAATTGGGTTTTAAGAACAGCAGAGCATTTCACAGAAATGAGGCTGACTAAAAACAAGGTAGAGATTATTAATCAGAAACATTAGCTAATGTTAATGATAGCTAATAGCAAGTTGATAACATTTTACTACATCAGTGTTGTGCCATTACTTCAATATGCTGCCGCCAAGTGGCCGAAATAAATGTGACAATTGTGAGTGTGATGCAGCTTTAACTCAAGAATAATGAGTTAAAGCGTGTGTGTGACTGTGTATTCCTCTTTTCCAGCATAATTCTACTTCATCTGTCGGTGGTAACAACATCAGAAAGAATAGCACAGCTCAGCTTGTTGACGAAGGTTCAGAAGTGGCAGACACAGCTTCTGGAGGGACTCACCACCACCACCACCACGACCATCATCATGATGACCCCCCCTCTCATCAACACCACCACGATCAACATTCCAGTCACCAGAATCAGTCGCTACATCAGCAGGATCAGGGTGATTCTACTTCTCATCACCACCACCACCATTCCCCCCATCAGCAGCACCAACATGATCATTAATCTGGCAGCAGCACTGATAACTAACATTTGTAATTTGCTTTAGTGTAGTTTGATTAGAATCTGAATGTTTTTTGTGCATTTTTATTTTATTGTATTGTCTAATTAAGCAGTGATTATACTGTGGTTTGTCTCCTGGCATTTCCACACTCCACATCTCTGTGTGGATAAAGTAACCATTCTCCACCATCTCCTCACATTAATGAAGTCCGCAGTGTAAAAGCTGCTTGCAGAAAACTGTGGATGGATGTGTGTGGTGAGATGGGATGGATCAAGAGTTACTGTCACCCACACAGAGCCAGGGGAGGGTGTGCAATGCTGCTGAGCAAACCTCTGTCAGATTACTGTTTAAAGGGGATATTACTACCATTAATAGCATGATTCATGATGAATATTTGTAGTGATTTGTGTGTGCTAATTGTTCTTTGCTGCAACTTTTCATTTAAGGAATACAGGAGGTTATTTAAAACTGAGTATACTAATCATATGTAATTATTAGACACTGTGTTGCATGTAGAAGACATTCATAGTATTCGCTTCTGTTTGACCCACCTTATCCACTACAGGCTTAGCCCACACTGTTATTCACTGCATGTTTGCTGTGTGACTCATGTTTCTTCTTATGAATTCAGAGTGTGGAAAGAAACTATAAATTGTTTTGTTTAAAAAAGCAGATATAGAGACCAAGTGATTTTTATTAAAAATTAACATTAAAATTGACTCTTCTGTCTTACGTCTATGGTATGTGTCCTTTTTAACTTTAGTAATTACAAAAACCTGGCAGTAGCAAGGCAGTGTTAAATGGATTCAATTAATTTAGTTTAACTTCTTCTTTTCCCTTAAACCAATGGTCTGTTGCTAGTTATGTAGACACAGAGTGATTTATTATTTTATCTATTAAGTGAAAATTCAAGCTGTATATTGAATTTATTTGACATTTTGTATCATATGATTTTGAATTTTCTTCAGTCACACTTGCAGTAGCATTTTCAGATAGGATTTAGCTGGCAGTTACACACCGTAGTACACACACTGATTGACTCAGTCCTGCTTAGGACTTGACTGAGATGCCGCATGCTCTGACAGGACAGAGCTGAAGAGAGAAATCACAGCTATAGACCATCACAATGAAGGTAAAGTTAATGTTATTTTGAATGTGAATGTTATTTTCAGCTGTGTTTACTGTAGATTCTCCTCACATTGTTGGAGGCTGCTGTGGTTAAAAGCTGTTATCTTAATGATAACTGCTGCATAAATGAAGATGCATAGGCTCATGCTGTTATTTTGAAATACTGTATATTTCTGGTCTTGAAAGTATCTTCTTGTAACTTTCCCTTCAGTACTACTCTACACGTTAAACCTTAGCACATAGGAGTTCTGTTCAGCTCTGTTAGGGATTGTTTTCCGTAAATCCTTATGAGGACACAGGTAAGGCTTAACTGCTTAGCCTAGCTTTGGCCACACAGCCTGCTGCTTCTAAATAGTGCTTTAACTTACATGAAGTAGCAGAGTGCATTTAATATTAACAGACTGTTAAAGAACAAATTTATCTCCTCACCGCTGCATATTATTGGTTATTGATGAACAGTGTTGGTCAAGTTACTTGAAAAAAGTAATCAGTAACTAATTACTGATTACTTCCCCAAAAAAGTAATCCTGTTACTTTACTGATTACTTATTTTCAAAAGTACTTACTTAGTTACTTAGTTACTTTTTAAAAGCAGGATTTACAACCTGAAGAGGTGATAAAGCGATAGATCTTTCAGTCCAATTCTACTTTTTCTGCATAATCCATCATACAAAATGTAATCAAATGGAAAAGTCTCTTTTTTTAACTTGTTTTATCAGTTCTAATCTTTTAACTTTATGCATCAAGCAAAAATTTAATTATATGCAACATTCTCTGGCTTGAAGAAATTAGTTTAACATTTAAACCTATTTTCTGCACATTCCAGCACATAAAATAAAATATTTTTTGTGTTTACACTCAGTCTTTCAAATAGATGCAAGTAAAACACAGCAGAAAATAAATAAAATCAAAGACTAGCGGTCCTTTTGCTCTATTTTCACCTGTAAAGCAGGAGTAGGGTAGGCGGAGGTTTACCCTGGTGCAGGTGTGCTACAGCGGTCAGTGGAAGAATCCGCGAGTTTCTCTGTGAATTTCCCATTACGTCGTTGCGCACTCGGTGCTTGTTTAGGGGTTTTTTTCGCTGTAAAAATAAGTTTTCTTCCCACGCACAACGGACACTAATCGTTTTGTCACTTTTTATGGAATCAAACTCAAAGTAAGGTCAGTACTTCCACGCTTTAAACGCTGCATGCTCATACTCTCTCCCGTACTCCATATATCATCCATTGTTGATCTTCACACAGCTGTTGTCACAAACGTTGCACTCACTTATGTCACTGTCATGAGACATTCTCGCAAAAAATCACGGTTTTAGTAACGCAGTAACGCAGCGTTCCTACGGGAAAGTAACGGTAATCTAATTAAGGTTCAAGGTTCAAGGTTCTTTATTATTTGTCACATGCATAGTTATACAAGTATAACACACAGTGAAATGTAGCCTGACACGCTCCTCGACATGTGCAAAAATTGAGGGGGGGGGGGGGGGGGGGGGGTGTAGAGGAAGAACATTATATATATATATATATATATATATATATATATATATATATATATATATACACACACACATATAGTATATACACTGGGTGAATGTGCAGTAGTAGCAGCAGCAGGTGAATTCTGTACATTAATATGAATAGATATCTGACTATTTTACAGGATAGACAATATAAACATATTTAAAATTAAAGGAATTGAAATGTACATGGTGCCTTGCTCCTGTGTTGATGGTGATGCTGTTGGAGAAGCACCTGCCCACCCATTACCGTTTTTGCAATAGTAATCCCTTACTCCCCACTCCCATGAGAGTGCCATGCAAAGTCATCAGCTAAGGCTAGCAAGCTTGGCTAACAAGCTGCATCCATCAGCAGTATAGGTGCAACACAAAGACATGAAAACTGGAGCACCAACTTGCTGTAGCCACATTATTTAGCTTAGAATTCCAGTAAAAATACTATTAAAGGCACCAACACTACATACATGCTCAAATTCAATACCAGTATAGTTGCCAGGCTGGATACCTGTTATTTTAATGAGTGACATTTTAACATGGTAGTCTAATGGGACTGATACTCTTTGGAAGTCATTAGAAGAACTGCACTTTCGGACTCTTCGGCATTGGCTTCATTGATGGTGGATGAAGCATGTGTTAGCCTGGAAAAAGAAGGGTTGTTAATTTATTTCCATTCTTTGATCCCATGGCAAAGTCCAGTAGGAGGTTTATACAGATTTCCCCCTTCTTGTATTTTTTTTCCCTTTTTTATATATATAATAGTGAAACTAATGAATCAACTCTTCTGAGACATAGCAGTTCAGAGTAGTAGTGATCCAGTTTATCTGTAAAAAGACTGTATATTTCTTAAGTTCTACCCAAGCCTGAGGCAAACATGCGCAACACCACAAGAGGAGTCTGATGGTGAAGTAAAGAGAAACACACCTGCTGTGCACGCAACTTTCATCTTCAGACACTAGATGGCAGCACTGTAATACACACCAGGACACGTGTCACCCTGTCATCCACATCAGTCAGCCAGTCATCAAGAGGATTATTAGTCAAGAGGATCCATTATCAAAAGAGATACGTTTGGATTAGTGCACATAATCCTTAAATTGTAATCCAGATTATCTCCTGGTAGTTTAATCAATTTTGCAGCGAGGTGTTGTTTGTTGCAAAGTACTTTTTGAGAAGAGTACTATTTATGAGCGTGCAAAGTGCTGGGAACAGTTAGTTGTACTGATATAAAAAAGTTTATATGAGTACATTTTGTGGTTTGTACCAAAAAACCGGCAAATGACTTTATGTGTAGTCATCATCTTATGATGAGGGTTTTGAAACCAGACCTCGTCCAGTCCAATACAACAAAATGAAACTTTAATGCAGTGACAAATCATGTTTGGCCTTTGCAGAATGAACAAAATATTAGAAAAATCAATAATGTAGAACATTATAAATGCCATATAAGCAGGTGTGATCATTATACCAAAAAAGGTGTTTGATGTTTTCTGTTTTTTTGTGAGAGACTTATATTATTTCATTTTAAAACGTTAGTGTTTGCTTCAGCTTTGCAAATCAAAGTTTCTCTCGTTTTTTTCTGTTTCAGGATTTTCAAGCGCTCACTGTGTGGCAGAAAGTCCAGTTATTTTACCATGGGATTTTGGAAAAAGGAGGCATGTAAATTAATTTACCCATTTTTTTTCTCAGAGATTAGCAGTTTATTTTTTTCTAAAGGTCTTTCTGCTTTTCTCTCACCTTCTTGTCATTTAGACAAAAGGACAGACAACTGGCTTCTGGTCTATTCTCCTGTGCCAATTAGCTGTGTCTTCCTGTGTTACTTGATCATTATATGGGTGGGGTCAAAGCTAATGGCAAGGAGGCAGCCAGTCAACCTCAGACCTGTCTTGATAGTTTACAACTTTGCCATGGTCTGCCTGTCTGCCTACATGTTCTATGAGGTAAATACCATACTGCTTGAAGGAACTATCGGAAAAGACAACGGGGAGCGGGAATTCAGAGCAGCTAAAAGGAAGTCAGTATAGGATAATACAACTTCCAATGACACTAAAACCACCTGCTTAATGTTGTTTAGATGTTACTCATGGGACCAAAAGAGCTCTGATGTTTTGGGGGATGGACATAGAACCACTGGGGGTGTCCTTCAATCCCTGCTGTATCTCTTCTGGGTCCAGTTATACATAAATGCCAACAGAACCTTCCACTCTTCTGAGATAATCACTGTAACTCACTTCACTTCCCAGTGGTTTCAGTTTGTAGCAGTTTGTAGCTGGTGGATTCTAGTACTTGCATGTCAACTCTCTTAAAACAGTTATTGGCATATAAAACACACAGAGCAAATAGATCATAAAAAAAAATAAACCGTCCAAATGGCTGTCAAAGTTTGTGAATCTGTAAAATCCTAATGTGAGCTATAAAATAGTTTAATATAGGTAATTTTGGACAGAAACACCGCCTAAAGCAATCCACATCTGTCGGAGTGTAAACAGACATGTTACCATCGGCTCTGTTTGGGAGTCTGTGCTGCGCATCAGTGGCTACATTTTCACCGTGTACAGCATGATTTAAAGATCAAATAGTCCCGCATGGTTCATGTGTCCTATTCCTTCACGGAATATTTGGTAAAGGATTTTTACCTATTTAATGAAACGTCATTTTGCTAAATGAAAGAAAAAACAAGCAGTGATGAGAGCATCTTTTCTCTTTACAGTTTACAACCTCTTCCTGGTTGGCAGGATACAGTCTGCTGTGCCAGCCAGTGGACTACAGTGACAGCCCATTGGCCATGAGGGTAAATGTTTTTCACTAAATTAATTTTGACATGTACACTACTGTGAAAAAACTGTCGAGCCATTTCTTTGGATTTTGTTTCTGAGCAGCCAGACTGTTTTGCAGAGCAATAGCTCTCCAGGCTTTCTGAAGTTTATCTTTGAACATTGGCTGCTTTTTCACTTATTTTCAGTCCAGTCCTTGTACCTGACCATTTTCAAAAGAAAATTTGTTTTTTTAACCCACTTAACGCCAACTGATGAGACAGTGTTTTGTCTACACATAATAGACAATTTAGCAAAGAGCCAATTTTAAATTGGATCCTTTGTTACTGACATCATGTCATAATAGAAGAGGTGGCAGGCCTAAAAAGCTGTCTACATCAGATAAACAGCATTTGACAGTCCTGTCTTTGAGAAGTAGGAAACATTATAAGAAAGTATCCTGAGAGAGTTGAGGCTGTGTTTAAGAATAAAGGTGTTCATAAAGTTGGACTTTGCAGCTCATTGGAATTGTACAGAATTGTTTCCATTTATGTTTGCATATTTCAGTAAATCTCTAAATTTCCAATTTTCATAGAGAACTGTAAAGAATGCTCATGGCTCAATATATTTTACAGAACTGTGTATATATATATATATATATTTAAAATTGTTTGAACTGCAGTGCACGAAGGTTAATAATGTACTTTTTATAATTTTGGACAGATGGCCAGAGTGTGCTGGTGGTTCTACTTCTCCAAAGTTATAGAGCTCTGTGACACTGTGAGTTTCAAGCAAGCTTATACGAGCATGTGTTTTCATGGCTGCAAGATGCTTCTGCCTAACTGTCTTTGTGTGATTCTGTGATTCAGATATTTTTTATCCTAAGGAAGAAGAACAGTCAACTGACCTTCCTCCATGTCTACCACCACGCCACAATGATCTTCAACTGGTGGGCTGGGGTTAAATATGTGGCTGGTGGACAGTGTGAGTACAACCCACTAGTCCAGTTTTACAAAATGTTGTGAATAAGAGTCTTTGAGCAGCAAACAGAAATATTCAAGAAGATAATATATGGTTCTCATTCAGAGTGTCTGTCTACAGCTTTCCTGATAGGTCTGATTAACTCCCTCGTCCATATAGTGATGTACATGTATTACGGCCTGGCAGCTGTGGGACCAAGCATGACCAAATACTTGTGGTGGAAACGTTACCTCACCACCCTACAGCTGGTCTGTATGCATCTCATTCACATTCATTTTACAGTGATCATCCTCTAACTTATAAATGATCTCCTCTTAATTTTTAGCTCCCTTTTATGTTTTTGGATAGTTCATTATGATTCATTAAGCCGTCAGTCTGTATTTCTATCTGTAGCATAAAGGCAGTCACCTTCCTGATTCTGCTATTTGTACTTTAGAAGCTTGTACAATAACAACAACTACTAAGCCATCAAAGTTGATAATCCTGAAAAAGCCAGAACTGGCTTTATGGGGAAAAAATATAAAAAGTGGTGGATGTTTGTCAGTTAGAAATATTTTCTTTGTTCTCTCACACTTAAATAAGACCAAAAAGTCCTTATTCTGATAGGCTTAGTCATCACCAACGACGACTTAGATCTCAGAGGCTTAATAATTTGGTTTTGATGAGCTTAACGTGTAGGCTTCCTGATTGGTTTGTCATTGTTCTGACTGACTGCTGGCAAAACGAGACAGATTAGCAGCACTGATGCTCCTCAGCTAACTACTGGACCATCTGTTTTCTACTTATAGTCTAATGAAAAGACAATGCATCCTGTATTTTTTTCTTTCCCTTATGGCTTCAGCTTATATAGGTCAGTATGGTGCCTGACTGCCATTCTGTGACATGAATTGCACTGACCTTCAAAACGACCCCCAAGCCATCATTAACACTTGTCTTTACAATTTAGTTAACTGAAGCTGAGGTAGTTCACTCGTGACTAGCTTTATGAATCCAATGGACACCTTCACATGGTGACTTATTTTCTTTTTTTAATGAGTACTTTTGCCCGTGTTACTCTCTGCTGACAACCCTACTCTGTTTTTATAAAAGAGAAAGAAAAAAACAGTCATATTGCATAGTATCTAAATGATATGTATATGGTTACACAAGAAATATCAACATATGTTACTGAGAAACGACCAAAAAATCACCACATACTGCAAGATAACTAATCTTTACTATTTTTGTTTCCATGTGAGCATCACTGGGTGTAAGATTAATAATGACATTATCAATATTACATATAATTTCATTCCTTTTTACGAGTAACTAAAGAATAACTTTGGAGTCATTTCCATAGACTGTATGTAAAAGATGGGCTTAAGTAAGCATTCTTTTTAATGGCCAGCAGAGGGCAAACTTCTCTGGTTTCTGTAAAGGTCAGTGGGAAAATAACTCTTGCTTGTCTTTTCTGGGACAGTTTATGGTCTTAACCACTGATTTCCAGTCACACTGAAGACAACTCAATTTTAACTCAGGTTTTTTTTTATATAAAATATAATATTATATATAAAATTGTAACTTATGGTCCAGTGAGAGAGTAAGCTTGCCCATGTGTCTGGCATGTCACTACCCTATAAGCAAGTAGTGCCCCTCTGTTTCACTCCTTTCTTGTCGTTTGAAAACAGAAAGGTAAAAGAGCCCCTTCAAGACAACCATTCACTAATTCATTATTCATTATTCACTAATAACTTGGTAACATCAACATGGCTTTGTCCATTTTCTATATACAAGACTGTGGATATTTCTCCAACCACTCTACACCAAATATACAGAGGAACTTGCTGAAAGTGTTCAAGCCTTATAGCTCATATAGCAAGTATGAAAATTGCCTAACTGTTATCCCCTACTGCTTTCATCTCTTACGTGACCATCCTCTTGTAATTTTCTTGTACTCAGTGCCCTGGAAGTCTACCATCATGCTATTGTTTCTCTTTACAGCTCCAGTTTTTCATAGTGACTATCCATACCAGCTACAATCTGTTTGCTGACTGTGACTTCCCTGACTATATGAACATCACTGTTTTGGCATATTCTCTCAGCCTCATCATTCTCTTCAGTAACTTCTACTACAGAAGCTACCTCGTCAAAAAGAACAAGAAAACTTAACTCAAACTCAAAACTGTTATGAGAGAGGGAAAAAAGTAAATAAAAAGAAACAAAAATCCATCTCTGTTTGTTTGCTATCCTGATCATTTAATTTTAGCGACTGTTTGGATGGTAATTCTTATTATGTATGAAAAACGGGATATAAACTTACAATATAATGTAACACCAGACAGGTGAAGCATATTTACCCCCATAAAGAGATGTTTGCTTCACAACAGTGCTGGTTACATTCATGTGCAGTGAATAGTCCTATTTTTTCATCTAGCAAGATCCCAAACACACTTAATACACGTTAACTGTGTTTCCTCCCCCAGCTGCTATTAGAAAAATACTTTTAATCTCCATTCGAGGTTTTACACCCACTGGATGGCAGTCCATACAGTTGTTGTCCATACAGAATGGCACTCCATGCTCTCTATATATTTATTCTACTTGTGTTTGCCTCCAAAGTTCCCAGCACATAATCCTCTCTTACCGATGGGGAGACACCACACCCACCACCTACTTATCCACCCCATCTGTCATGATGTAAAAATATAACTGGGCAGACAAGCGAGAGAGTTCCATTCTCCAACCTTTGCAGACAGTAATGAAAGGACCATTAAAGGAAGAAATAGATTAGCCAAATATGCAATACCTTATAATAAATTCTCAGACTAGCATATCAGTTTTGACTCTCCTATGTTTAAACTCAATAGAGATGACAATGAACATGAAAAAGTTGCTAAATCAACATTACAAAGGCAACATCTTAGCTTGTTATTAGTGATATAGAATCTCACATTTTTTGTGTTTTTCAAAGGAATATAACAGAAAAGAAGCAGAAGGGAAACAATTGCTTGCTACAAAGGAGAGTTTTAAAATGCAAAGCGGATCCCCGATCAATATTAAAAATTAGAAATTATTATAGCCACAAAATTGCATTAGGCAGCAATTGATCACAGGCTTTTTAAAAATGATCTAGCCGCAGCTCTAAACACTTTAATGAAAGAACAAATGATGCTTTTAGTTGCACCATCGTTTCTCCACATGCCTCTGTTATCAGCTTTACATTTTCACAATTAAACGCCTATTTATGTCCAAGTATGGTGCAGTTTCAGTACATATATTACCATCTGATGATGGTATTGTAACCCAACCAGTGCAGGGGCCTCCCTACACCCCGGACTCTGCGTTGTGTTAAATTGTGTTGGATTGGGGTGCACCGCAGAGAGACCAGTCGGACACAGGTGTTCAATTTGTGGCTCGGACCGCGCCGTTTATTCGGAAGCAGGGGCAAACACCACTCCAATTCTGCTGCTGGCCCTTCGCAAATCACAGCAAACACTCCATGACTATCAACATTGCAAAATACAACAACACATATACGCAGAATACACATTAAGTAACAATAACCGTGCCTTCTACAACATTCCACGGTCTCCGCGATGAATACAACACAAAACTGATGCAGTTCGCCACTGGCAGTGCTTACCTTCGCAAATCACAGCAAACACTGACCCAAGATGGCGCCCGCGCGAACAAGAAATCTAAAGTACGGTGTCCTGCAGAGGACGAATGGCCAAAATTGCTAACATTTACACCATATATGCAGCTCAACAGCGACACCTTGTGACTTATTCCAGTCACTACCTTACATCCGCCTCTCCTTTAAGTGATGGCGTCCCAGTCATCAAACAAAACAAAATAAAACAGAACAGTCTCACTATGTACACAAGAATAATGGTGGTGGAAGATGTGCAGTGTAATGTGAAAATGTCTATGTGTGTATCCTATGTGTTTCCTGCAGCCCTTCTTGCTTTGGCCCTCTGCCACAGCTTCCATCCCCTTTCTATCTTCTCCTGATCCTCCCCTGGTTCGTTAACTCTCAACCCATAAGTCAGTCTCTTTGGGGGATGCCGACTCCTCGGCAAGTTCCTCCTTGGTTCTCTTGGTCTGGGAGGTGAGTGGGTGACCCTGGCAGTCTCATTCCCCCTCCAATCTTCACTCTCTTGTGCTGCCCCTGGGTCCCTTTCCTCCGGTCCTGTGGGGGCAAGTGATCCATTTGCTGCTTCAGGTGAAATTCCCTCCACACCTCCTTCCAGGCTATCAGTCTCCCCGTCCTCGATCATGTCCGACTCTTCATCCTGTCTGATTACTTCACCAGCCTGCTCTCCACTGTCCTCAATCCCTCCTCCATGAACCTCCTCCACGTCAAGCTCCATTTCCTCTCTTGCCTCCTCTCCCACCTGCTCCACGGGAAGAAACATACACTGCGTGAGTAGGTTGTGGTGGACCACTCTCTCTGTATCACCATTTTCCGATCGCACCACATACACCGGCATGTCTGGCTGTTTCTTCACCACAATGTATGGACGTGACTCCCACTTGTCTCCTAGTTTGCTTCGCCCCTCCACATGACACACTTTAACCAGGACTCTGTCACCCGGGCTGAAGCTTTGACTCTTTGCTTGTCGGTCATAGTATCTTTTCTGGTGACCCTTAGCCTGGCGAGAGGCCTGATTAGCCTGTGCGTAAGCCTGTGACAAGCAGTCATGCAGGGTCTGGACATAATCGCTATATCCCCCCGACCCATTAGTGGTTGACAGCCCAAAGACCAAGTCGACAGGGAGCCGTGGATGCCTGCCAAACATCAGGTAGTATGGTGTGTACCCTGTCGAATCATGGCGGGTGCAGTTGTAGGCGTGTGTCATTGCATCCACATATTCGTGCCACCGGGGTTTCAGGTGAGGTTCTAGCGTCCCCAGCATGTTCATGAGGGTGCGGTTAAACCGTTCAGTTGTCCCGTTGCCCTGTGGGTGATAGGGCGTGGTGTGGGTCTTAGTGATGCCGGTGCATTTACACAGCTCCTTCACCACAGCACTTTCAAAATTGCGCCCTTGGTCTGCATGCAGTTTTGCTGGGAAGCCAAACCGACAGAAAAAGTTTCTATACAGCACCCTAGCCACTGTGCTGGCTTTTTGGTCTTTAGTGGGGTATGCTTGCGCATAGCGTGAGAAATGGTCAGTGACCACGAGGACATTTTCGATACCACCTTTTGATTTCTCAAGAGTCAAAAAATCCACACAAACTAGCTCCAAGGGGGCACTGCTGTGGATACTGACCAGGGGGGCCCTGACCCCTGCGGTTGGAGTTTTCCTAAGGCAGCACCTCTCACATTGTTCGCACCAAGCCTTGATTTCCTGGAACATCCGTGGCCAATAAAACCTCTCCCTTATCATGTGCAATGTCCTCTCAAAACCAAGGTGGCCTGAGTCATCGTGGAGAGCAGTCTTCACTGATATACGCAAATCCTCTGGTAGCACCAATTGCTCAACTACTCCCCTTTGGCTGTCTTGGACGCAGCGGTACAGGATGCCATCCCTTACCGCTAACCTTCTCCACTCCTTTAAGAGAAGGCGCACGTGTCCTTCGGCACTCATTCGCTCACTGCGGCTCGGCTTCTGGTTCATACTCTTATAGTGCAAGACAGGGCCAATAACGAGGTCTTTTTTCTGCCCTGCACGGATCTCCTGTTTGGTCATGGTGGGCAGGGATTCCATCCCCACATCCCTGTAAGGCTCAGTGGATGTAGGTGGCCCGAGTTCCAGTTCCTCCCCTGTAGGCGTGCCATGGCCAGTGAGGCTTTGAGTATCCTGGGTAGCCTGTGTCGCACCATGCCCCTGTTCGTCGACACCCACCCACTGAGGGCATGTCTGTAGGATGTGCATGACCTCCTGGTTAGACATGCGAGAGAGGGCGTCAGCGTTCGTGTTGCTCTGTCCCCTCCGATACTGGACATCGAAATCGAAAGCAGCCAGCCTAGACACCCACCGCTGGCCTGCGGCATCCAGCTTCGCTGATGACATAACATACTTGAGAGGGTTGTTGTCTGTCTGGACAGAGAATCTACGCCCATAGAGGTGGTCGTAGAATTTGTCGGTGACCGCCCATTTAAGAGCAAGGAACTCGAGTTTGTGTGCAGGATACCTTGTCTCTGCTGGGCTCAAACCTCTACTGGCGAAGGCTATGACCCTCTCAGCTCCACCTTGGATCTGAGCTAGAACGGCGCCCAGACCCTCCCCTGAGGCGTCCGTCTGCAGAACGAAGGGCAAGCTATAGTCAGGATATCCCAGCACTGGAGCGCTTGTCAGCCTTTCTTTTAGGGTCTTAAATGCCTTCTCGCATTCATCTGTCCACAAAAAGGGTGGGTCGGTAGCCAGACTTTTCTTTCCCCCTCTCCTTTTCTTTCTGGGGTCACCAGCAGTTAGGCAGTACAGGGGAGCAGCTAGGGTAGAGTACCCACTTACATACCGCCTATAGTATCCAGCGAATCCCAGGAATTGCAACACTTCTTTGCGATTTGTGGGCCTCACCCAGTTTTTCACCTTGCTGATCTTCTCTGGGTCTGTCCGGATCCCCTCAGCAGACACTAAGTGACCCAAATACTGAACCTCCTTTCTCACTAGGTGGCATTTAGAAGGCTTTAACTTCAAGCCATGCTCCCGAAGCCGATCGAACACCAGCTGCAGTCTTTCCAGATGCTCATCAAAGGTTTTGGAGAATATGATGAGATCATCAAGATAGATTAGGAGGTGGGTGAAGTTCAAGTCGCCAAAGCAGCAGGTCATGAGTCTCTGAAAGGTGGAGGGAGCATTCTGCAGTCCAAAGGGCATACGATTTGCTTCAAACAGCCCCATAGGGGTGCTGAATGCCGTCTTGTGTTTGTCATGCTCCGCCACCTCCACCTGCCAATAACCAGAGGTGAGGTCAAGGGTGGAGAAGTATCTTGCCTGCCCTAGAGCCTCCAGGGCTTCTTCTATTCTGGGGAGAGGGAAAGCATCTCTCGTGCTACAGGAGTTCAGTTTCCTGTAGTCAATACACAGCCTTAGTGATCCATCTTTCTTGGTTACGATCACGACAGGTGAAGCATATGGACTTTTGCTGGGCCTGATAACTCCTGTTGCCTCCATTTCTGTCAGTAACCTTCTCACGTCCTGCCACTGTGATGGGGGGATCTTACGGTAAGGCAGTCGAAATGGCTTAGGGTCGACCAGAGGGATTTCATGTTGCACAGTCTTTGTATGGCCATAATCCAGGGGGTGCTGTGAGAACACACCCATGTTCCTTTCCACAAGCTCTTTAAGAAGGGAACGCTGGTGCTCGTTTTCAACATCTGCTCCACTTAAATCCACTTCCTGGCTTGCCACAACGTGGTCCATACCCAGGCATGCTTCTCTGCCTCCGCTAATGTGATGACTGCCCCGCACCCTGTCTGAAAAGTCCACAATACTTTCCACCAGAGATGCTTTGGCCAGATGCGTGTGAGGCTTGATAGTGATAGCATGCTGGGAGAGGTTCATCACTCTTACCGGGGCACATCCTTTCTTTACATCAGCAAGAACTCTGGCGACCAGGATGTCTTGGCTGAGCCGCAGGGAGGGGTGGCCTTCAATTAGGGCTGTATAAGTCTTTCTTTGTGGTCCAGCTTTTATTTTGCACATTAAATCCATCTCTTTCCCTGCTTGAATGTGCACCTTGCGACCAGTATAAACAACAGGGCCCACTGTGTCATCCATATCACACTGGTCAGTGCTCTCAATCTCTAGCAGGGAGGCGTGCCACTCCGGATGAGTCTCCTTGACCTGGAGGAGGAACTGCTGGCCGTAGGTTGCCTGGAGGTGACTTCTGGAGGCACGGAGGACATTAGTTCCCACAAGCAGAGGAACAGAGGAGCGGTACTCTGTGTTAGTGACAACAAAAGCAGGCACACCCTTAAACTCTCTCCCCAACAATTTTAGGTTGATGCGTAGCACACCATGGTAGGTGACACTCTGGCCCCCTGCACCTTCTATGGGTATCTTAGAAGGCTGCAGTTTTTGTTTATGGAGGGTGGGGTGGCTGCGCCAGTACTGGTGCGTAATACTGGTTATCTGGGAGCCAGAGTCGATGAGTGCCCTGCACTTCATTCCGTTGACTTCCACCTCCCCCTCGTTCCTGGGACCAACTAGGGGAGTGCTCTCCCCTCCGTCACCTTTGTTCACCTGCAGTGTGGGGACTTGCTGCTCGCCCATGGTTGCCCCGGCGACCATGGGCTTTATCTGTTTAAAGGCTGAGCTGAGTAAGTGTTTCCCTCCATGGGGGTCACAGGCTGAGGATCGTGTGCCCATGTCTGTTCAGGCCCCGGGAGCACTGCTCTGCAAACCCGGGCTATGTGTCCTTGCTTCCCACACCGGTAGCATGTGACCACTGACATTGGGGTTGTAGCCCCAGGGGGTGTTCGGACTCTCAGTGGAGTGGCAGAGGATGGAGCATAAATTCTCGATTCAAGGTGGGTCAACTTGGCCATCTGCTCCTCCTGGCTCAGTGCTAATTTCTTGACCATCTCTGCTAGCTCTGACCACTCTGAGGGATGTTTAGCCTTTTCTGCCTTCACATTCACACTACACTCTGATGCCACTTGTACCTGGGCATAAGTTTTCTTTGATTTGTTTTGAGGCTGGAATCTCTTTGTTTCTTTTGCTAGATTTCGGAGCTCAGCCTGCAGCTCACGGAAACTCAAAAGCCGGGGCTTCATTGGCGAGATCCTCGCATACACATCCTCATCATTAATCCCCCGTATGAACTGCCGGGTGAGTTTACTGTCACGGTCAGGAAAAGGCTTGCCTCCTCTTTGGTTTTCTTCCACAGCTCGCAGTGTTGCCTCCAGTGCTATAGCATATGAACAGGCAGACTCCCCAGACCTCTGAACACGCTCATAGAAGTCCGCTAGTAGATCTGAGGAGCTCTGTGTGTCGCCGTACTCTGCTCTCAGTTCTTCGAATGCCCTTTCAGGTGTTTGGTCATGGAGAGGTAGATTCAGGACCAGCTTTCGGGCTTCACCAGTTAGGTGACGCACCACCGTGGAAAAGCGGAGGTGAATGGGGAGCTCTATTGCCTCAAGAAGATACTGCATGTCACGAATCCAGTCCTCTACAAGCACCTTGCTGTCAGCACTGCCAGTGAAGACTTGGACATTTTTCACTTGATGAGTCTGTATAAAACCACCGTAGGCAGCTAATGGGGGGTTAGCGTTGGCTGCAGCCCGGCCCGGAGCGCTTAAAGATGTATGCACCTGCTGGGGGGGTATGCCAGGGTGTCCACTAACTTGGGGGTCTAAAGCAGAGGTTGGTACGTGCATTGAGGCATGGGTGCCGGGTGGGGCTATAGAACCTCCATGGGTCATATTCACGATAGGGGGCATGACAGTGTTGGGGCTTATAGCAGATGAGTGGAGGGGGGCTCGAGAGTCGTGGACAGCAGCTAGTGGCATGTGGGGCAAACGGGGCGTCAGCCCATGCTTTGAACTTTCAAGGGTCTGCTCGGCTGCAGAGGGATTATTCATTATGCCCACTCCCTGCACTGTTAGGGGGCTTGGCATGGCGGCTTGGGGGGCAGGTGTGGAATACAGATGGCTGGTGTATGCTTGGGGGCTGAATGGAACGGTCATCGTTGGGTAAGGAGTGTTAAGTGATTGGTTCAGGGTGGGATGCTGGGTACTGTGCACCGCTGGGTAGTTGGGATATGAGGCAACGTGGGGTGCCGGTGTAGCAGTGGGCCCATGGACACTGGCCTGAGGGGAAAAAGCAGGGGGCATAGTTATCTGTATATCTGGCCGAAACACTGGAGGGGCTGTAGTTAGAGGGCTGTGGTTGGACTGGCTTGTCTGGTTGGTTGGCACTGACCTTGGGCGAATTTCAGATAGGTGTGAGGGCACCTGCATTTGGCCTCCATAGGGTGGCAGTGGTGGGGCATGAGCTGGAGCCACGCCAAGATCAGTCTGGGGTGAAAGCATGGTTGGTGGTGGGGTCTGTTGTGTGCCCAGCCCAGAGTCGGTGAGGTCCCTGATTGGGGTGTGATACTGTAACCGCTGGCCAGTGAAGCTGGGGAACTGGGTGACCAGCTTCGACTTCACTGATGACTGTTGGTCCACTGTACTGGCGCTAGCTGTAGCCCCTTCATTCAAAAGGTGAGGCTGTGCCCTCTTTGGAGTGTCTGCAACGTCTCTCAACATTTTCACTGTCCTGTATCTCTAATTTAGCTGCACCAGAAAATGTGTGTGGGCTACTTGTAGTATGCTTAACTGTGAGTAAGTACAATATATTTCTAGTAAAATAGAACACAACACAGATGTATGACAACTATCATTCTATAACGCAGAAAAAAAAGAATTCACAAAAAAACAGCATTAAACTCAGAGCGTAGTTAAACAACTATCTTCAGCACAGAGGTTGTGAATGACACAAATCAGCAGCAATTACTTAACCGTATTCAATGATTATCATTATAGACAGGGAACATCATTTAGCATTCTTTCTACAATTCAAGTCTCTGAGTCTTTTTTTTTTTTTTTCAGGGACAGAAACCCTCAAATGAAACCACCCCAAGATTTCACTTTCAAAGGATATGCCTGGGGAGATGAAAGTCCCAGTAATACAGCTGCACAGGCAGTTATATACTTAGTTCAGCACCCCATCAGATGGCGACACCTCTTACTATGGCTGCGTAGCTGGGGGGTGTCGGCATTGCTTTCTCTTCGGTCTCGAAGTGCCACAAATCCGGGGTCACGGCACCAAAGATGTAACCCAACCAGTGCAGGGGCCTCCCTACACCCCGGACTCTGCGTTGTGTTAAATTGTGTTGGATTGGGGTGCACCGCAGAGAGACCAGTCGGACACAGGTGTTCAATTTGTGGCTCGGACCGCGCCGTTTATTCGGAAGCAGGGGCAAACACCACTCCAATTCTGCTGCTGGCCCTTCGCAAATCACAGCAAACACTCCATGACTATCAACATTGCAAAATACAACAACACATATACGCAGAATACACATTAAGTAACAATAACCGTGCCTTCTACAACATTCCACGGTCTCCGCGATGAATACAACACAAAACTGATGCAGTTCGCCACTGGCAGTGCTTACCTTCGCAAATCACAGCAAACACTGACCCAAGATGGCGCCCGCGCGAACAAGAAATCTAAAGTACGGTGTCCTGCAGAGGACGAATGGCCAAAATTGCTAACATTTACACCATATATGCAGCTCAACAGCGACACCTTGTGACTTATTCCAGTCACTACCTTACAGTATCATTCCTACAAAAACTACCAAAAACTAAGGTGGTGATGCAGACTGTTGATCATACTCTTAACTGTACACCAGCAGCATGAATTCAAACTTTTCACTTGGCCCACTGAAACGTTGCTGCAGCATTATGGTAAGTGCTGCAGATAACCCCTTGATCCTTCAAAGAACAACAGGCTTTTCCATCTGATTAAACATGCATGCACACATTTCTAGAAGGATGGGGAGAGGTGGCTCCTTGGCAAGGTCCTGCACCTGTTACATTAATTGTGAATGCATGATTAGATTGCCAAAAGTATTAGTGTAAAGTGCATTAATGTGGAGCATTTTGCTGAAGTTCTTATGGTGTATTTCTACGGTTCCTCTGAGAGGCCAAACGGACTGCAACTTAAGAAAACACCAGCAATAAGAAAAACGCTGCCAGAGCACACAAAACACAACGGAAATAGGAAAAATGACAACGGAAATAGGAAAAAACAGATTCCCAAGAGCACAAGGGAAGTGTTTCTGGGGAGACAATAACCCAACGGATCAGTTGCAGGAACCAAAATATGCTAAGAATTGCGCTGGGAGACACTTAAAAGAAGTGGAGGATCTATCGGTTTTGTGAGGAAAGAAAAGATGGGAGGTAAGTGTGTTAGCCTAACTATTAGCCTAAAAATCCGTCATCAGTATTATATGAATCATGATAAAACACACCTAGGTCGTGTCCAAATTCATGGGCTGCATCCTCCTGAGGACCCAGCCTTCGCGGTCTACGTGGGTTCCTCAGAAGGTCGGGTAGACCGGAAGTAAACGGCTGTGAAATTGGACAGTCTAGCCTTCAGATTTGCGTCAGCGCTGTCTCGGTGGGGTTTAATAAACTCGGCTGTCTGCTCCTTGCTATCTAAAATATAACAGGACACTGGCGTAAATTCTCGACCCTCTCACACTTCTGTTTAATCAGTTTTCTGTTTGACGTTTATTCAGCTGTGTGAAAATCCCGGAGGAACCCACCCGATGGATTAATTAAATTCTATTTAATCTAATAATCTAATTATTTTAATCTCAGCCAAACTGATTTACTCACGAACAAATAAAACACTGAAAAAGCCAAACAATAACATTTTTAGGTTTGCAGCATTTTGCTTATTACTGGTGTTTTCTTAAGTTGCAGTCCGTTTGGCCTCTCAGGGCCACTGTATATTTCACTGGAACTGTCAAAAACCTGTGCTTATGTTCAAAGCAGAGCCCAATAAGTCAAGTTCAAATGTCAATAAGTTTACATGAAATTAAAACACTACATAATCGTTTCAGAAATCCTAAATAATCACAGTGGCGATCATTGTGTGCTTCAAAGGTAGGAGCTTTTAAAATGCAGAAGTCTTATGGGGCATTGTTTGTGTGATGCACGTGCAATGCATTTGTTCCTACACTGATTGACCGAAGCTGAAAAGAAGACTACAGACAGAAAGCACACATTCAAATTGGGTGGTATTAAAGACACTGGAAAAAAACAAAAACAAAACATAATTCTCACAATGGCACCAGTACCACCAGTGGTGAAAGTAAGTATGCTGCAAAGGGTAAATAACATTGCTGTTCATCCCTACAAGATGCAAACTGAAGCAGGTCGAGAGGATGTTTCACTTGTAAGTTAAGTCTGGCAAGAACCAGTCTCTTGACCTTCATGACCTTTGACATCAAGGTAACTGGTGGGGTGGTTTTCTTTGGTACCGGCACTAAACATGATGTCTTCCATAGCACCAGCACCTGTGCTGCCCAGCTGTCTGGCATCCTGCAGCATCTCTTCACCCTGAGTCTGCTGCAGGATGCCAGACAGCTGGGCAACTTCAGCACCCGGGGACTGATGTGACCAGGACCTCCAGACTTTGCCCTGATGTAGTTGCTCCATCTTCTTTGCTAGCTTAAGCGGTGACAAGACAAGTGGCGACTTCCATCACTCGTCTTGCAGTGGTATGCTTTTAATTTAGCCAAGAACATGAAAGTTAAAATAAGTCAGTGGAAAGTTTAGAACTAAGAGCTAATGGCAAATGGCTGTTAATAAATCACCTGCATTTAAACAATAAATTATGGAAAATTGGTTTTGCTATTGTTTGATCGGGAAGAAAATGTGTTTCAAGACATCTGAAGATATAACAGACTAATCTCACCTACTTAAGAGTGTATCACCAAAACTATTCTAATGACAAATGTTTTAAGTTTGTATAACCTTTCAACAGTTGTATGATTTCTAATATCTGACAAGCACAGTACTGAACTGAGTGTGGTTCTCCATTGGCAGTTGGCAGACTATAGTGGACTGCAGAGAGCATCTGTTGCCAGATAGAAACAGCGTCCAAAGTATATGGTACAACCGTTCTGTGGGCTACGTTTGCTTGTGTTGTCATTGGTCCTTCAGACAACCACAGAAAGAACACACAAAGAACTGAAGTGAAGCCAAGTGTGAAAAACAATGAAAAGTATCCACTGCAGCAACAGTCTGTGCCTTTCATGCTCTTCTGCTGTCACTGCCTTTCTGTTCCGGCCCACTTGTCAAGCAATCAGCATTCAGCCTATGCAGAGGGTCATCCATGTTGAGCTACATGCTGATGTATTTATTGGACGACTGCATAGAAGCACGTTTGTGTAGGCTGAAAAGCCCTCTCTGTAGGCCCTCTGAAGGCAAATACCTATGTAAAGTGACACAACCACGGTATCATAAAACACGCAGGTTTTGTTTTCTGAACAATCAAACCAATGCTTTAAGAAAAACTAATGAATCTACTGAAAATATAGACTGTGAAACAGAAACTTGATGCTGGAGGTCTGCAATAAGGTTTCATGTGGAAAAAGGTCTCCACAGGAATTTAAAAAAACTGGAAAAGGATAGGCAAAAGCTGCAGTACCACTAATCAGAGTCACAGCAGTTTTAAAATCACAACACTGGCAGTTCTCTACATGCACAATCTTGCAGATGGACGAGTGCTGCAGACTTGGCACAGGGGTTATCATTGGAAATCAGAGTTTGTCTGAGAGCTCAGATTGTCTGAAGGACATTGCAATATATCAATGATTTGGACGATGTCCAAGAAAAAAAAACCTGTGGTTGCTCCACAAAACCTGAAGGTTAAACTTTGCAAAATAACATGAAGAGAAGCCTGGTGAATATCAGGAGCACATTCTTGGGTCTTATGACCCAAATGAGAAATCAGGGAAAGAGAAATCCCCATTTCTTCCAGTGGTTAATGTTTTTGTTTCATATATGACTTATGTCTCATACAATCACTTACTCATGGAAGTGGGCCCAGGTCAGAGGGAGCTCAGCATGTTCAGCATGAACCTGAACAAGTCCATAGTGAAAGGGAATAGTCAAGAGCACAGTACCAATGAAAATGGGAAACTGGTGTGTAATGAGGCTTGAGAGCAGAAACTTCTGGGCAAATGACATTCATAACTGTTGCCTGTGGATATACCGAATACTGGGTGATGAGACGACTCCCAGTAGCAGATGCCTGGAAGAAGGGGAATAGTGAGACATTACAATGAGCCATAGCCAAAGCTACAGAAGAAAAAAGTGAAACTATGACCTGGCCAAGTATATCGCTGATTTGAATCCCATACAACACCTTCAGTGTAATTTAAAGAGAGCAGATATAAAAGGTTTTTGAAGAATTTGCACAATTTCTCTTCCATTCTGACAAAGATCGATTCTATCATTAAATTTGCACATATTAAGTATTGGGAGAAAAAGCATATTTGGATCTCACTATGAATAGGCTGCTTTTGCTGCATTGAAATGTTACTGTGGAGCCTGTGTATTGTATTTGGCAGACTTTACTGTAGATTCTTTATTCTTATTTCAGACAGTAGCAAATGCTCTGTTCTGTGACTTAGAAAGGACGGAGTAGCCTGCGAGCTAGTTCAGGCAGACAATTTGAGATGCATTACATCATGCACACTAACATGTCTCACTCTCCCAATTTGGCATTTTCTTTAAGCTGCAAAATCTCTTCCTCTGACATGCCAGTACTTCTGCTACCCAGCATTGCTGTCTGCTATTCCAGCCCCTCCACCACCACAACGTCCACTAGCAGGGTCCAAAGGGACGTTTACTCGCCGCTCCCTAATTTTACACGCATCATATTTGCGGTATGAAGTTGCAGGCTGGAGATCAAACTCTGTTTGCACACAGGTATGCTAACTTCTTGGTGTTATATGTTTGATTTAATTTTCATTGCACATTTTGTCTACTACGGTGTGACAGACTATAAGCATGTTATTGATGTGCATATGCACGTGAATATGAGTGTCACTGTATGACCAGTACTAAAATAACAACACACTTGTGTAACATTATAAGCCATATTTTGCTGCTAGCAAGCACTTAATCTGCTCTCCATCTCACCATAAGTGTGTTACAAGCACACACACACACACACACACACACACACACACACACACACGCACACACTCAGCTGATTGCCAGCAGCCCATTTAAAGACTGATGTCCCCCGGCCTCGCTGCAGGCATAGCTCCAGGTTGATTACTGCTGAGTGCTGTACAGCTCAGGCATGACTGACTTTCTGGCATGCAGTCGCTTTGATCAACTTGCAGTTTTGCGAGCAGATGATGGGTTTCATCTTGAGTGTTTCAGGAGTTATGGCACTTCTGAGATTATGCCAAACTAAAATAAGAGGTGTCAACTGGTCGTTAACACTTTTCACTTATATATGGCCTGATTGCATAACTTTTGATCGGCATGGCTCTTAATTAAAATACTTTAACCGCCACCGTTCAGAAAGACGCGAATAGACAGGAGGACTGTGAAACCGCATTGCCGTGAATGCACTCAAATGTGTTTTTGCTGAATCTTGTTTGTGAATGACTTTGTCTCCTTGGTAACTGTGCCAGACAGTGTTTGGGCCGCGGTCAGCTAGAGGCAGACTGTAATTAATAATCAGGTTACAGTGAGAGGATATTGAAGCGCTCTCAGAGTGGCTGCTGCTAACTTCCTAGCTAGTGAGAGGGACTAAGACACACACAGTCACAGACACACAAATACACTGTTGTGCACGCACACACATGCTGACATAATTGTTGGTAGCAAGAGTGGTTTGGGAAGAGGAGGCTGGTAAGTGTGCTTGAAGGTGGGCCACTGGGTAGTTTCATACAACGAGGGTTAACAAGAGGCTGTAGCAATCTCAGCTTGATGGGAACACACTCAGCTACAAGCAAGATAGCCTTAATCAGCCAACCAACCAGCTAATAGCCCTGTGTTAAGAGTGTGCATGTAATGAGCAACCGTGAAAATCTTAAAAAGTAGATTTTTGAGAAAAGAAGCTGTTTTTCCTCCAAATTTTGAACCTCTAGAATAAACCCTGTCTTTTAAAAGGCGCTGGATGGACAGCTTGTGTGTGTGTACACATCTTTTTTAACAACAAGAGAAACCCCACTTGTGGCGTTACGACTACAGTCGTGTTTGTTTCATTATGTGTTTCCTGCCATGAAGACGTCTGTATTGTGGGGAGAAAGCATGCTAATTGCACTGTGCAGGTGGCCGCCTGGATGGAAAGACTACAGCGTACACATGACTGGCTCCAGCTCAAGGACTACAGCCTATATAAGGAGCCAAGATGGCTCCTTATATACCTGCTGAGGATCATTTGCTTCCCTTTCAACCAAACAGCCACATAAGTGCTTGTATTAGCTGAATTTTGATCTGTATTTAGAATGAGTAAGTAGAGATGAGTTGCCGCTTCCTTCTGTAACCACTTTCTCCTGTTTTTTTATATGTTTAGGGAGGTAAACTCTTGTGTTGTGTGTCCATTACTTTTGGGCAGGTTATCTAAGCCTAACTGCCAAAAAGAACCCTCCTTTGTATACTGGGCCTTATTGAAACTGCTCATTTCATCCACAGTTGAACATGAGCTGCTTTAATGTCCATCCATATTTTTGTCTTTCACATTGGCTGCCCCTCAAAAACAAAAGGTTTGAACAGCAAGTGGATGGGGCATCTTGACTTTTATATACATGTATTATAGTTCTGGTCTATAAAATCAATGCATATACAAGTCCTTTAACATTTAAGATGAGGCAATACACACACACATGTACACACAACTAGGCGGCTGGGTCAAAACATCTCCAAAATGCAGCTCTTGTGGGGTGCACCAGGTCTGCAGTGATCAGGATTTATCAAAAGCAGTGCAAGGAAGGAACAGTGGTGAACCAGAGACAAGGTCATGGATGGCCGAGGATCACTGATGCACATGGGGAGTGAAGACTGCTCTGAGTGGTCCGATCCAACAGATGAGTTATTGAAGCTTAAGTTGTGGAATAAATGAATGCTGGTTCTGATAAAAAAAAGTCTCAAAACACACAGTGCATCACACTTTGTTGTGTATGGGGCTGAATAGCTGCAGACCAGCTAGGGTGCCCATGCTGAACCTCTGTCCACTGCAGAAAGCGCCAACAACGGGCAAGTGAGCATCAGAACTAAACCACAGGGAAAAGGAAGATGGTGGCCTGGTCAGAATCATGTTTTCTTTTGGATTGCATGGATGGCCAGGTGTGTGCATCCTGATGCACTATAGGAAGAATGCAAACCGAATGCAAAACTTTGAGTCCTGCCATTCATGTGGATGTTGCATCGACATGTACCACCTACCAAAGCATTTGAGTATCATATAGATCCTTTCATGGAAATGGTATTCCCTGATGTCTGTGGTCTCTTCCAGCCCTGCCACAAAGCAAAAATGTTTCAGGAAGGGTTTGAGGAGTGCAACAGTGAGTTAGAGGTGTTGACTTGGCCTCCAGATTCACACAAATCTCAGTTCAATCAAGCATCCGTGGGATTTCCAGACAAACAAGTCTGATTCACGGAGGCCCCGCCTCACAACTTACAGGATTTAAAGGATCTGTTGCTAACATCTTGGTGCAGATACACAGCACAGCTTCAGGAATCTAGTGGAGTCCATGCCTGGATGGGTCAGGGCTGTTATGGCAGCAAAAAGGGGACCAACACAATATTAGCTGGTGTTTATAATATTATGCCTGAGTGTGTGTGTGTCTACTCGTTACATGCTGTTTCCCATTTTCAAAACTGGAGAGAACAAACAGAAGGCATAATGGTGAAATGAATGACAGGTGATGTGAACTCACATTAATCATGGATAAGGGATTCAGCTCTGCAGTTTGATTGCAAATTCAAACTGATTTGAGCACCTTCACTGTTTACTCTGTTTCATTCATAGTTGATTATTTTAAGATGGGCAACACAATAGCCAAGGTTAGGGTGTGTACCACCTTAAGCACAAATTACATTTACATTTACGCCTGAGGTTTGATATTAGGTATTTGAAGCATTTCATATTTTATTTTTTTCTTTGTACTTTTTCAGTAAATGTTGGAGGTCAAACAAGTTAAATTTAGTACATATGACACTGAAAACTATGAAGTGCAAGACATTTTAGAAGAAAGCCTTGAATCAATCACCAGTCCAATTACTCTTCCAAACTTGTGATATGATTCTTTAATCACATCTATCCACATTCAAAAAAGGGGAGGTGGAAACAGGTGTCACACACAGTTGCAACACACAAACCATACTTACACAAACCATACTGACTATAAAACAAACTGTGGTTTGTCACCAACCAAAGAAGAGTTCACATCTCTGAGGCCTCTCGCATTAAACTTGAGTTAGATGATTCATTAAGCCATAATTCATTAATTCTGCAAGACACAAAAGCCAATGAGCTACATCATTGCTGCATTTGTCACAGCAATGGTGTGTAAAGGGTTTCAGTAATTATGGCAATAACTGAATCAAACCGTTAGGATGAAAATATTGTTTTTACTCAAAATTAGATTTTAAAATGAAATTTTTGGTTTGTACTGAAAAATGGCCCGCGTGCAACCACACTTCCATTGTAAAACTAGCTTCTTGGATCCATATCAACCCTCATCACGTGGTATTGTGTGAGATTTGCAAGAATCTAATTGGGAAATTTGAACATTTGAAAGGTATTTGCTGGATAAAACTATTATGAAGCAAATGAGGGGGGAGTTACTGTTGTAAACTTCCAAATTAATATTTTTAATACTCGTTTCTGTGCATGCTTGACATTGTATTTCAAAGGCATTCCTTCTACTATGGAGACAAAATGTCAAATTAGGCTCTTTGTCCATTGGCAAAGCCTGGCTTACTTCTTCACCTCTCTGCATTATTTAAAGCACAAAGGTATTTCCCTTACCCCCTTTCTTCTCCTCCCTTCTCCTCTTTCCCTTTACTTTTTCCTTCCTCTCCTGTACTTTCATCTATTCTCCTAATCCCTTATCTCCAGACTCTCCACCACTTTCATGTCTTCTTGCTCCTCTTCCTGCCTCATCTTTGTTGGCATCCACATATCCTCCCTTCCCCATCCCTTTGCTCATCTCACCTGGTCTCGCCTCATCTTTTCCCTCGGCTCTCCGCTTCTTGCCTGACTTGCCTCACTTCTTGTCCTCCTCCTTCTCCCTCATCTCCTCCTTTTCTCCTCCTCTTCCTCTCCTGCTCTCACCCCTCCTCCCTCCACGTCGGTTCGCCCTCTGATGATTGCCGAGCACATTTCATTTGACATAAAGACAAAGGGCTGAGTACACATGTGGTTTCTCTTGTGTAATATGAAATATTAATGCAGGCATAATTTGGCTCCCTGGGTGAGGGGTGGAGGTGGGGGTGGTGGGCTCTCCATAATCACCAGTGACTGCTGTTTCCTTCCCCAAAGGATGGTAAGGCTGTCAGGAAGGATTGAGAAACAGCAAAGATAACAACAACAGAATGCTAAGTGTTGGCGGCTACTGTGGCCTATTTCTGTCCTGGTGTTTAATGGTTATATTGGCTCATTGCCTGAGTTACTGAGGCAGCTCTCCCTCTCAGGCTTTTCAGAGTTAAAGGTGCCATGTGCAGCATTTTCAACCATCAGTGGTCATGCTCAAATTAGTGGTGATAGACTGGTATAATTACCATAAACAATTGGTAGTCTCTCTTGCGCACCAGTGATATTGCTAGTCCTGCTTCTCACAAACACGTTTGCTTCAGAGAAGCTGTTTCTGCTTGTTCCTCACTCCCTTCTGTTTGCTTCACTTGTTTTCCTGAGGATAAAAAAACTTTATTGACTAAATCTACCCTGTGTCCTTGTGAGATGCTGTTCTGTTATATAAAGCAGTAGAAGGTGGAAAACATATAAGTATATTTAGTGCTACACTAGAATATAAACTACTACACAAATGCATTTCAAATGGAAATATTGTACCTTTTTACCCCTCTATATTACATATAGTTATATATTAGGATTGCAACGATACACAAAATTCACGGTTCGGTTCGGTTCGATACTTTGGTGTCACGGTTCGATATTTTTTCGATACAAAAAAAATGTTCATGCCCTTTTAATTTGTCATTTATTAAAATTATAAATATATATTTTAACTCAAAAGTACAGTTTTTAAATTTAACCCTAACCCTTGTGCGTGTTTTTTATTTTGACAGCGAATGCGCACCTGCGGACCACTTATGTGCAGCCCTGGTTATTTAGCTCGTCATATTGCAGCCACAGAAATTATTTTGTCCATGAAACCATAAAGCTGCACTTTCTTTTTGCCTTATAGTCTGATTTGTCATAACTTCTCCGTTTTGTGGTAAGCTTATCTTTGGCTGTCACTTCTTCACCCTGACCTGTCTTATTTGGCTCAGCAGAACTAAAATATATATCTGTCTGTGAAGGTTCTCAGTCATCCAGGTCATCGTAGTCAAATATATATCCTGCTGCTTTTACACACGCACTCACATAAGCTCAGCGATTCTCTGCGCGATCAACCTCTCACATGTTTAAGCTTGCTGCGGGAGATTTCACTTGTCATGTTTGCATAGTAAGCTAACGATTAATAAGACGATGTCAGAGGAATTGGTGCGCAAATTATCATCACTCACAGATCAGTGCTGTCGCTCTCTATACACAGTTCGCACGATTGCAAAGTGAAAGCAAAAAAACAAGCGCAAATTCAAACGCGACTTCAATATGTCACATATTGACAGTGGCTCACCGATGCCAATGACATAATTACCCAGCTACATTTCTGAAAGAATGCAAAAGCATTGACATATATTTTTCCTTCCTACAATAGCCCGACGGGCAGGGCAGAGATCGATTTTGGTAGCCCGACTGGAAAAAATCACTAGCCCCAGGACGTCGGGCTAGCGATATTGCGAGCCCTGTATCTGATTGAGGAATCACTCATCTTTGGAAAAGAGAGTTCATTACAGAGAAATGTCTCTTTCCAAAATAAAAGCTATACTATCCGCTTCTTCTGGGCTATATTCTCAGCAGCATATTAAACATATAAGGAGAATCATGTGCTAACAGCTGTCTAAATGACTCGGCTAAAGTTAGTAGCATGCTTGCTTGTTTTTTTTTTCTGCTTCCACTTGTCTTTGCACTAGGATGATGTCGGCGTAAATGTGCAGTCATATTCGTTGTGTTCCCACTAGTGCTTTCAGGTTAATCTCGTTGAAATGACCTTAAAGCCACAACACGGCAAATCTCCGTTAACGAGCTACCGCCGATCGCCCCGTGCATGGGGCTAGACGGCCAACACGTTAACGAGCTAACTGCGCTAACACACTAGTTCCCACCCATGTAATTGAGCATTGCATGGCACATCCAACATACTGTTTTACTTTAGTCCATGACGCGCTTACCTTCAGGGTCATACGTCACATGAAAACCAAAATAATTCCAAACGCCAGATCTGAATGAGGGTGGGGGAGGTCCATGTTGCAAGGAGAGCTTAACTTCTGTCTCGCTAGCTTGCCCTGCGCTCTTCCTTCTGACGATGCTGTCTGTGTTGAGCGCTCAGTGAATCTGCATTCGACTACTGCGCCTACGAGCCTAGGCAGAGTAGTCGAACGCAGATTCACTGAGCGCTCAACACAGACAGCATCGTCAGAAGGAAAGTTGATAAAATAAATTACAAATTTTGTATTGTTCGATACATATGCGTACCGAACCGAAAGCACTGTATCGAACGGTTCAATATCGATACGAATATCGTTGCACCCCTATTATATATATATGATTTTAGCATGCAGTGATCAAACCACTGAACAGTATGTGATTCACCCCAGTTTTAGTTTATATTGTAATGTAAAGATTTTGACTGGATGATAGAAAGAAGTAAAACAGTTCCTTTAACAGGAAGAATCCTCCAACAGAACCAAGCTCACTGAGGCCAGCCCTCTGCCTCGGCTGGAGCAGGTTATTAGGCTATGTTTTAAAGCTAGGTGAAATTCTTCTAATTTAGTGGAACCCCACTATTATGCTTTTGCATTTCCAAACAGAAGTTTTCACTGATCCATTCAGCTTTCATTTTTAAAGGGTTGCCTTTTTAAAACTGTACAGTCGACGAGATGATCCTCTTTGTGTGGGTTTAGGCTGAAGCCATTCATTTTGTTAATTTTTGATACTGAAGAGATAAATATCACTTATGTAAATTTGATTACAAAAACAAACACTGTAAAACAGACATAAATTCACAATTCAACTGTTTTGCATTTTCCCCTCAGTTTTTGTAAATTCCAACGTAAGCAAATGTGTTTGTGTTATTTTCTGTCTCTACACCCTTAGTGATACCGGGTTTGATGATAACACTGAGCAGGATTGTTTACATCCCAAAATAAGAAAGAAATGTCTGCAAGGTGCATGTGGATTAGCACCCTTTTATTGACATATAAGACCATAATGACATTACATTTTTGGCTTCGGTCATGTTTTTGCACGACACGACACGACATCTCAAAAAGTTTTGCATAAATTCTGATAAAACTTTGTAGGGCTGTAGAGTGCAGTACAGTGCCAGGTTATAACCATTTAAATAAATAACAATTTGAACACGTGTGAAATGTTCCTCGATAACCTGAACACGAGTTATAATCACTAAACATTTGGACGAATTGAACTAAAAGATGAAATCAATGCTCCACATGTACTACACCATGTACACATTTAAAAAAATATTCAAGATTATTTCATGTATAATAAAATGGGTTTCAGTCCAAGTACTGCCCAGAGAGTGAGCTGCATTGGTGGAGTTTTGCACTCTCACAGCGCTTCTTGTTTATTGTGTAAATACCATATTGACATGTTACCATGTGATATCATACAAACAGCATCCTATTTGCACATCTATCAACTCAATATTCCCTCTCCAACTGGGCTGTTTTGATTTTCACCAACTCCTGGGAGAGCTTGTAAGCTTCCACATGCTCTACTAGTTAGAGACTGCTGGTTGGTAACTGCAAAACACATCTCACATTTTTGTTTATGTGCATTTTATAACCAAATATTCCTCCTGCTGCAGCAGTGAGCAAACCTTATGCTATAGTCACACTGTGGTTTGAGAAAGCAGACATTATTTTGGCAGTGTGTACGTTGGGATGGGATTCTGGGTAAAGCGTTGCACTCCTTCTTTGAGTAAATGTGTACCTGATCAAACCACGTGGCTCAGTGTTATCTGATAATGTGTGAGCATACACCAGTGTTCCTCTACAGAAGCATTTTTCACAGAGTTTTCATTTCCCTGTACAACATAGCACAAAACTTTAGCATCAAAGCCAAGCACACGCACGCACTCACACACTTTCTCCTCTCATGCCTGCCGCATTTACTCTTCCTATTCATCTCACACTGGATGACATGCAGACAAGTTCATGAATTGTCTTTCAAAAGTTTAATTCTCTCTCTCTATACATATATATATATATATATGCATATATATCTATATAACCATCTTTGTCTATTTTTCCTATTTTCACATCGAACAATTGCAGACCGCCACTTTACTCGCATTACACATAAACGCACACACTCACGCACATAGGCTCCAGTTGCATCACTAGTGAATTACCATGCCGTTCCGCGTTATTAAACATGACACTCGGCCCAGATAATGGAGCCTTTCTTCATCTCAATTTGGAAGGCTAATCTTATTGCTTTGATTAGCAGGGGCTTCATTTGCATATCAAGGCCTCCCCTCCTTTAATTCCTCCATCGCAAATCCCCTCTTTAGAGCTGTAGATAAAAGGAATCTATCTATATGTATCTTTCTTTAGAATCTTTTCTTCCTTTCCTCCTCTCCCCCTTCTTGTTCTTCATTAACTACTTGTTCGTTTGTTCATATCCTTGTTTTTTTCTCTTCTTGCATTTAGTATTCATCATTTCCTTTAAGACGCCTTTATATGTGCCCCTTTCTTGTGTATATCGAAAGATGCCTTTCATAAGACAAGAGGAGAGGGAAAAAGTAAAGCATGACTTCATCGACATGTGATTGGACATAATAACGTAATGGCCAGTAATCCTAGTTACTTATTATCTAGTTGGAATCGCACTTGGGGGAATTAGGGAGGAGAGTGGAAAAAAAAGTTTAGGCAAAAGTTGAAATTACAGCCAACTATTAAAATGTAACCAACACAATTGCAACACTGACAATAAACTCGAGAGACAAGTGCACTTTGCTCACTATTCACTGTGAATTGAGAATAAGTTTGACCTCGAGACAGACGGGCAGAAACCGGCTGAAATCTTTGTTTTGTCTGGCATGTTCTGCATAACATCAGATTTTAGTGGCAGGAAAAATTAGTACCTGACATTGCAGTTTCTCACTGCTCGCCACACTGAATCACTGCGATGACTCAAAAATATATTTAAGATTTATGTGTCTAGCACGGCGTCTGCAGATAATAAATGGCTATATCTAATGCTACACCATGTAATGTATTCAGTATAATAATGTGAACATCGTGATGGTTTATTTCTTTATTTGAATTTTTGTGTGTGAATTTAAATCCAAAGAAAATCCAGAGACTTTGATCTGATAGCAGTTATCCAAAATCAGAGAACTTAACAACTTCTCACAGATTTCTAGTCCTTTTCCACCAACGTGCTGCTGGTTCTCAATCTGGAACTATTTACACACATTTCCATCACTAGTGCGCCACCAAAAAAACTACTTTACCAAAGTTGGAACCATTCTTGCTAGTGGCTATTAGAGGGGCTAAAGTAGAGAAACTCATCGTGATTTTCTTTGTTTCTTAATAGTTGTCTAAAGAGCGACAGTTTCATGAAGACGTTTCACCTCTCATCCAAGAGGCTTCTTCAGTTCTAAAACTAAATGGTGGAGAGTCCCAGCAATTGGTAGAGTCCCCGGGACTCTTCACCGTTTGGTTTTAGAACTGAAGAAGCCTCTTCGGCGAGAGGTGAAACTTACTAAAGAAGTCCAGTTGCTTTCTTTCCAAGCTCCATAGACTACCATGACCTTGATGACTGAGAACCTACACAGACATATTTCTTAATAGTTGGTTCTTAAAGACTTGAGCTGGTTCTCAGAAAGCACCAGGGTAGAACTGGATCCACACCAGCACTTACACAGTGTTACATGGTGGTACATGTTCAGCTTATGACCAAGCCATATATTCTATATTGTAAAATCTTCCACACTGATACTAAAACCCCGAATTCAAGTGTATTGTAGGCTATTAAAACGCCTATCAAAGACCATGGAGTGCAGTCCCATTGTGCAGTGCTTAGGGTGCAGATTAGTGCAATCGGGCAGGGAGGGACTGAACTGCCACTTTCTCCGTTTCCTGAACTCATATTTTTTTTCTTTCTAATGTCACACTTATAAGTCAAAGCAAGCTCTCGATCATGCCTCCTCTTCAGTGTGTTTAAAGTGTGTAATGATGTTATACATTTATGATGACTATTCACTTATAAATATGCATTTGTAATGATAAAGATTCAGCAGGTTAAATTCTCATGACAAATATCGACACGTGTGTGTTTTCCCTTTTTTTTGATCTGGATTTGATCTGCTTTTGCACACTGATTTGTGTGTGTGTGTGTGTGTGTGTGTGTGTGTGTGTGTGTGTGTGTGTGTGTGTGTGTGTGTGTGTGTGTGTGTGTGTGTGTGTGTGAGAGAAAGGGCAGAGAGTGACAGTGAAATAAAAGAAAGAGATAGTGGGTGTCTTTTATAGGATGTTGGCCAATATGATGTTTTATGTATCTATAAAGAGCTCCAAGGCCAAGTTGACTTTTCATGGTTTAAAAAATGCTATCAGCGATCTGTGGAAATGGCTGCATTGTGTGAGATCAAAGTGCAGCGTCAAAAGCTTTTACCTATTCAGTTTGTCAGAACTGAAAGCCCAGTGTGCTTCAGTCATATAGTCACCATAATGGACAATTTTCAGCCACCAACAGCATAAGCAACACTTTACTGTAATTGTGTTAGCACTGTGGCTATGTACTTTTTTTTCTTTAAGAAAGATTCAGGAAGTGTTTTTTGTCACTGGTTTACTGCTTTCATCTGTTTTGCTGTCACACATCTGTCAGAAGCCTTTCAGTCATCTATATGGAGTAATATTCCACTAATAAATCAACATATCTCCTATAATGAGATTAAGTCACATCCTACACTGACAACGAGATGACATTTTTATGACTAAATATGTTTTTCTTTTTGTTTTTCTTATCCAAAAAAGCAAAGATGCATCACATATTTATCAATAATTCATCAAAAAAATAAAAACAAATTAAATGCACTTATTTACACAAAAGTATTTGATAACTACATGGAAATTAGCTTCCATACTGTACAGCTTCCTTATTAACACAAGATGATTCAAATCTTACCTTTAAGTCAAGATGCTATACTTGGTGACTAGGTTTTATTCACAAGAACAGGTTAATAACTACATCATTAACTGTGTTTATTGCGTGTTTTGTCTGTACTTTGGTAGCCCTGGGTTTGGGTCTGAATTACAAAGAAAGGAACTGAGGAAATGTGCTGATACATTTTACATTTGGTAAAGGAGCTGATCTGCTAGATGAAAGGATTACAGTATAAAGCATTTGAATTTACATGCAAGATGTTATAATTGATTGTGTATAAAATTCTGTCTTAATGTCTTCAGACTTTATACTAATGCGATGACTCTGTAAAAATGACACCTTTAAAATAGTGAAATGGCTCCAATTACATTAGATCATCTCGAGCCTTCCCGGTGCCAGACAATGATTATAGCCTTTTTATAGGTAAATGATGACCTGATTACACCCCAGACAGTTTCCATTTTGGACATAACAGTGTACTCTGAAAAAGATGGATCGTATCTTGAAATGGAGCCTTTATTGTCTTTTTATTTACTTTTCGAATCAGCAGCAGTAAAAGTGGAGGGTATGTCCGTAAAGCCATTGCAGGTGAGTTCACTGACCTAGAGGTGAGCTTGCAGCTCACCCAGAGAGCAGTCAGCGTTTTACTCCCTGCCTGTGAACTCCATGAACACCTGTTTATGCTTTTTATTGGCCTCTCCCTCGTAGCCTGTTGAACTCATCCTATTCAGTTGTAATTGCTCTCTTGTGTCATCACATGCAAATGAAGGAGGTGGCAAGAGATCTAAAGTATATAAACGGGGAATATTCTTGGTCTCAGTACCTTGCTCTTTCCTCAGCTTGCCTCAGCATCTCTGATCTCACTCCTCTACCCTCAACATTACCAAAATGGCATTCGCTGGAAGATGGGAAACCGAGACCCAGGAGGGATACGACGCCTTCTGCAAGGTGCTAGGTGAGAACGCAGGCTCAAATTTTCCACTTCCTCTGCTTCTGAACTCCATTGTTTTCTGCACATCTTTGGCCTTTTTTGACCTTGCATCCTCTTCCCGTCCCACTATAGGCATTCCAGATGATGTCATCGAGAGGGGCCGTGACTACAAGTTGATCACAGAGGTCACCCAGGATGACAAAGATTTCACCTGGACCCTCTTATATCCTGCCAATGCCAAGGTCACCAACAAGTTCACTATCGGAAAGGAGGCCGACATGGAGACCATTGGAGGAAAGAAATTCAAGGTTGGGAGGAAATGATCCAAAGCTTCACTTTAGCTATAGCTAGCAGAAGCATAAAGCTATGAATGCTACTCTCCTAACTGGTTATATCACAATTTTGTTTACAGGCTACAGTACAAATGGAAGGAGGCAAGCTAAGTGTGACCTTCCCCAACTACCACCACACCTCTGAGATCAGTGGTGGCAAACTCATCGAGGTAAACACACTCACTTAGGCTTTTAGAGGTGCGAACGTTGGGCAGTGACAGCAGTTATTACACTCAACTCCCCGCAGGGATCATTAGAGTCATCAAAGTTATACTTCTGCAGCTGGAGACCAGGAACAGCTAATAAGAAAAAAACTCTCTGAAACACAGAGTATTGCTACTGAATGCACTTTAACAACCAATTCATTCCCATATTTAACCTTTTAATCCTGAGAATTTATACGAGACACTTCTCTCTTTGCAGGTTATCTCTTTTTGGTTTCCATTTTATAGTCTGCTTTTCAGAAATTTTCAACACTTCACACTTTCATTTTGAGAAAAACAGCAAAAATGTATCCAGTTAAAAGGAAGCCAAACACAGTGGAAAATTCAAAATGAAGACTGTTTCAGCTGACTGACACAATTGCTTAATTTATAATTACTTAATTTGCTAAAGTCTGCAGTTTTCAGGTGTCAGGGTTGGTCAGAAGCGGACAAGTATAAAGTTACTGTTACAGTGGTATTTTTTCATTTGTCTGACACTTCAAAAAAAAATTTTTACAGCATAAAACCAGATGTAAAGAAGCACTGCAAAAGCTAATTGAAGTCATTTCCTGTCTTTCTGCAGACCTCCAAAGCCGGCTCTGTAGTGCTGAAGAGAATCAGCAAGAAGATCTAACTCTCATCTTTAACAGTTACAATGGAGACCTCGGAACAATATTTGTGTTAATTAATAAACTATGGTGATCGTGCCAACTTGAACCTGTGTTTCTGTCTATGTTTTCTACTCTGGGGATACGATGTGACTTCTAGATTATATAAGTTTAAACTCATGCTTTTTTTTTTCAAACTACAAGAGTTGATGACAAAGAATCAGGGTACGATAAAGACACAACTGTGGCTTCAGACTTTGCAGGGGATAGCAGCGGCGTGACCTTTAAACACATCTATTAGTTTGTTAGTTTTCTATAAGAAAAGAGCATTTGCCAGATTGACAGAGATGGGAGTTTAAGCAGAACAGTGACAGTTTGACAGCTGACTGACAAAAACACTAAAAAAGATCTGAACTTTTCTCAGCTACAGGTAGTAGATGTTTCTGTAAATTGCAAGTGCTTGCATTGAAATTGCTCTCATATAAGTGTTTCTAAGAAAAATACCTACTTGCTGTCATTTCTCTTAGAAACTGGAGGAAGGGGATAATTTAAACTTTTATCTCAGACAAAGAAAAACTGAAGTCTGACTAAGTGCCATGCCTCTCAGCTGCAATGTTTATATTGCAACCAGTGGTGGCTCAAAGCCAGGGTGCAGTAAACACTCATCTATCTTCTGCACACATGGCCTGGGCTGACTTTATCAATACACATGGTGATCAGTCATACTGGTCTGGACTGAAATATCTCAACAATTTGAATAAGTATTGGATCACTGTGAAATTCTTGGTTCCCAGAAGATGAATTATTTCATGTACAGTGATGCTGAGTTTTAATTTAACAAGTAACAAGTACAACTTTTCAGTAGCACAGTCAGAGAAGCACTGAAGCATTGAAAGAGGGCCTACAAAAAGAAGATGATGTACTCAAACAACACTCTCCTACATGTATCCCACCTCTTTAAATTCACTGAACTAGAATCAAGGTAAACAAGATTTGTAAAGCAAATGCAGGTCGCTCTGTGGGCAGTATTTACTTTGAAGGTAATTGTATTGCCCTGTGATCCTGATAAGGGTAAGTGGAGGAGAATGGATGAATGGCTGGATGGATGGAACAGTATTGTATTTTCTTTATACTGATTTTGTTTTCTTTGTTCGTTTAAAACATACTTAAGGAAGTTTGTAGTGCAGTAAAAATCAGATTAGAGTAGCATGACACATATTTACTTTGATTATACAAACAGTATGTAGGTGTATGTCTAACTAGGCAACTCATTCGCTTTTTCTTGACTACCTTTAATTATTTTCTATTTATAGGTTTTTGGTACATGTTAGCAATACACATCATGCTTGTATGAATCAGGCTTTTTGTCAATTCTCGATCTATAAATCATTAAACCCTGACCTTGAAGCCAAATTTGAATGGATTGTTAACATTACACCTTAAATCTGTGATGTGCTCATGGTGCAGATGTAAATATAGTTTGTGACAAAGTACATCGTTTTATCAGAATTTATCCATTTCCACCCAATAAATGATAACGTTGACCTTGAAGACCTTGGAGGATGTAAGGCAAAATTTAATGGCCTGTCAATCTGACCCCACTCTACAACCTACAAAGTTTTATTAGAATTAACTCAAAACTTTTTGAGCGATCGATTCACATACAGAATGACATGCACGCACACAAACGCTGCCAAAAACATAACCTCCTGTGCGGAGGTAATTGGGTGATTAGATGATGATTATTGACTTCCCAAGGCAGGGGCAAGTTTGTCCTGTATATCAGATTTAAATCTCTGACATCTCAGGTTTGCTTTTCTTTTTGTTATCTAAGCGTGCGGTGCCATCAATCTAAGATTAAAGAGCTCACCCATCAAAAATGATGAAGGATGCCTCTGAGTCTGGTGTGGTATATATAAGGTTCTCCACAAGTGGCCCATTTCATTGTAAGAATTCCATTGTTTCCAAATAACTGCATATTTTTTTAGGATAGTGTGGCAGGGCGTGGTCGGCGCCGCAGCTGAGCAGCATCTGCAATCACGCCTTGCCGGCGTTCTGACAAAACTGTCCTACATGTTGTTACTGCGCATGCGCACAACTCAAAATGGTGTGTTTTCGGTGTGAATAGTACACGCATATTATTTGATCCTACCCCGATCTTGTGCGTGCGAAAAAAGGTTAGTATTATATGTTTTACTTCTTTATTACAGTTGATACTTTTTTCCTTAAGCTGTTGTCAATTTGTTAACTTTTCAAGCTAACATGCGTTTTGTTTTTTTGTGCAAAGATACTCCAATTTGGTGTCTCAATTAAAGTCATATTTCAAGTCTTGATTTAGTACTCATAAACATCCGTTAACTGGTGTACAGCGTAAACCTTGTCAATTAATTTTAGTCCTCCTGAAGTTAGTGGACACCACGCTCCGTTGTTATGTTAAAGAAAGTAATATTGCACTACATACTTGTTAACTGAGTGATAACATTGTTTAATTTGTAAGAACCTTGACATTGGTCATTTTATTTACTGTATGTGCGTTGCATCTTACATAATGGATCCCATTTCTCCTTGTATTCTGTGTTAACATTAGATGAATGTGTGTTGGAAGCATGTTTTGATAGCGTGATTTGGCCATCAGAACATCCTACCTATAGATATGTATGATGATGGCATCCACTAAGTAAGGTAGTATATTCTGATAAGATCGCATGGATTGATAGACACGACTATAAATTTACGCTACGGTAGGATGTTTTGACAAAGTAGGACGTTTTGTCAGAACACCGGTTTTGTTGTTGAGCTTTGTTGTTGGTGGTGTGTGCTGGTGGCTGAAATGCTGCAGCCGCTTGTAAACAAGCAACGGTAATAAAGAAAGTATGCTGAAAAGCAGTGAGCTGTGGTTGGGTCTGTCGTGGGTTTGTTACACTGGTGCCAAAACCCAGTATGGGGGAACGGCAGACCCAGGACCGGGCCAGCCAGGGAAGGCGCTGGCCCAAATGGTGGCTGAGCTTGCGGCCACGCAGAAGGAGCAGGCAGCGGAGGCACGCCACCAATGGGGAGAACTGTGGGACCGGACCGACCACACAGCGCACCAGCCTCAGGTGGAAGTGAGGCCGGTGTGTGGTCCTGTCCGCGGGCCGCTTACCAAGCCGCCTGGGAGCCTCGGATCATGGGCTCGACTGCTACGCCACTGCGGCCTGCAGACCAGCATCATCGTCACTGCGGTACAAGTGGCCAACCCCCAGAACCAACACATCCCCACCACTGGGCCATGGGCTGGGGATGCCGACGGTCTGGTTTGATTCTGACGGGGTAGGTTCGTCCGGGGGGAGGGGGACGCACCTGAGTGACATCTGCAATCACTCCTCGCCAGCTAAACTGGGTCCTGAGCCGCATGTAAACAAGCAACCGTAATGAAGAAACAATGCTCAAAAGTGGTGAGATGTGGTCAGGTCTGTCGTGGGTTTGTTACAGATAGCTATTGAGCACAACATGTTCATGTAAAAAAATAAAAGTCTTGAAGAACCAAGAAATGATGACATAGGGTCTGCAGGTCTTTTAACTGTTTATGTGACACTTCATGCATATATCCACGATTAGAAAGAGAGTGCTGTCTGGAAAGAACAGCTCGCCAGCAAACAACAATAAAACCGCCATAACACTGGAACCATCTAAGGTTAGGTCACTATAAAAGCTCTGAACCATCAGGTCACGGACATGGGACTTCTGGGTGTCCAGTTTTTATGATTTTAAAGTTTTCATTTATAGAGAAGTTCTCGTCTTTAAAGATTTCAGTCTCAAAACACCCAAGAAGTTACTTCTGATAAAGGAGGTAATACTAGCATCTCCCGCTGAAGGTCTGTTTTTTGGAATGAATAATATTATTTTATTTATTTTTAATTTTTTAGAAAAGGTCCTTGTTTGAAACACCCAACCTTTGCCTACAGGCAACGTTTCAAAGAGGATCACATGTTTCCGAGGTCAGACGTGTGTTTTTGGTGTCTGGTAGTAAGCCCTCCTAACTTTGGTGATCCCCCAGTTTTTCCCATAGCATCACCATGAAATTGAAATGTAAAATGATTCACAGCCATGAAATTTGGTACAGACATTTGTATTAATGTTGTTTCTCTCAGCCTCAGCTGTACCTTCAATTAGCAATCGCAAGCACAAAAGACAGTTATTCAACTCAATTCAATTCAATTTTATTTATATAGCGCCAAATCACAACAAAAGTCGCCTCAAGGCGCTTATCTGTTCAGCATCCACATGTTAGTTGAAATATGAGATGCTGCCCTTGAAGCTTGTTTCCTGTGCTTTTCTATCCTCTCCCCCCGTTTTCTGTTCTATTCTTTGATTCTCTCTTACTGCCCCCTGACCACTTCTGTGCTCTCTTCTCCCTTTCACAGCCATTCTTTTCCATCCTCTCCCCTCATGCACCCTCTTTTCATCTCCTTGTCTCGCTCCACATCCACCCATTTTCTCTGTGGCTCCAAGCCAAGCAAACAATCAGTTAATTAACCAGCTCAGTCCCAGGATCATTGTAGCAGCTCTCAAAGGAGCAATGTAAAGGCCCTCACGTCTCTAAATTTACAGCTTCATTAAGTGGACTGGAGTAAGGTACAAATCTTTTGAGTAAAATTGCCAGACTACACCCTCGGTGCATGTACATGTGTGTGAGTGCGTGTGCGCCTTGACTCGAGAGCCGGTGACTCAATAGCTCCCTAATGAAAACAAAATCTCTGTTTTTTGCCTCTGAGGTGGCGATTGTTTTGGTGTAATAATGAGACGTCCTCTCTCGCCAGCACAGATGCAATCAAGATCTCGCACTCCTGTGAAATTAGGGTTGGAAGGCAACAAGCAAGGTGTCATTTGAGCGTGTTTGTGTAGCTCGGCGCTGGCGCAATCACTCTGCAATATCGCTTCCTTTGTCCTCACAGACAAACAGGCCTAATTGGCTATTTCCAAGGCTACTGTTTCTGATTGGCCATTCTGCCTTTTTCTGATTGGCCTCCATCTCTGCAACCAGAAGTGGAGAGAAAATGGCTTGTTAACATCTCCATATTGTGTTTCTCTTTCTGTTTTTGTGATCTGCACCTTCAAGTGCTCTTGGAGACAAGTCGCAATATGTACTTGCATGTCCGTGACGCAGACTGTCAACACAGTGTTGTGTTTCTACCTAAGCTGGCAACGTGTTATTCAAGTATGAACAAGCATCACCAAGCATTGTGGATGTTAGTAATTAGCACTGTGCCCCTAAAAATACTGCAGAGAGTAAACATATTCAGTTTTCAGGCCCAGAGACAGTTTACTAGTTAAGGATCGTGACATATTGCGACTTGTCTCTAAGGAGCACGTTCATCTTATTCTCTACACACAGACGGATGGACAGCCTCTCAACAGCGAGTTTTTGGATAACATCCTGAAAAACAGGTCAGCACGGTGGCACGGCGGTTAACACTGTTGCTGCACAGCAAGAGTTCAATTCCACCATCAGGATGGGGTCTTTCTGTGTGGAGTATGCATGTTCTCCCCGTGTTTGCGTGGGTTCTCTCCGGGTACTCCGGCTTCTGCCCACAGTCCAAAGACATGCACTTTGTGGGGATAGTTTAATTGAAAAATCTTAATTGCCCACAGGTGTGAATGCAGGAGTGAATGTGAGTGCGAATGGTTGTCTGTCCCTGTGTGTTAGCCCTGCGACAGACTGGCGACCTGTCCAGCGTGTACCCCGCCTCTCGCCCTTTGACAGCTGGGATAGGCTCCAGCACCCCCCATGACCCTGAAAAGGATAAGCGGAAGCGAATGGATGGATGGATCCTGAAAAACACCGAGACCAAACAAGCTGACGTGTATTCTGTGCTGTTGTGTCCCAGGATGTGCATTTGTGAAAATCACGTGGTAGGATTAACTTGTGACAAACTGGAGGAGGCATTTGCACAAATGCAAAGGCGAAAAACAAAACAAAAAAACCCCCTTTGCTATCACTGCTATTACTGGTTGTGGTGGCATTAAACATCAGAGTCGTAATTAAAAAGCCACGTGTACAACCTGATTTTCACTTACTTCTTTTTTACCAAGTATAGACGTAGACACTCCCTAATTTCATCTTTTGCATACAGATGTTGAGCTTGCTCCCGCCCTTCGACTGCTAAGATAGCCTCTAGCCCAATTCACCCCTGAATTGACTAAGCAGAAGGAAACTAATGGCTGGTTGGATGGGAAAAAGAAAAAGAGAATTTTTGGTTCCTCCATAACAGAAGAACCTGGCATAAAATGAAAGGAGCAGTTGAACTACAAACAAGAAGCAAATGAGTGACTCAAGAAGCACTTCTACTTCTTCTGCTTTGTTCACGTGTGCTACACATGTCTTCACAGCTGCACTGGTAATCTGCCATACCCAGTGGGCTGACCCACTCATGTTGCCCAATCAAATCTCATGATACAACCAGCCCTGCCCTACCTTTCCTGCACCTTGTAGAACAAATTCATTCATGTGGAGGAACTGTTTGATAGCGACGTGCGATACCCCTGATTTCCATTCCGATCTAAAACCAAGTAAAACTCAGGCTGGTGTCGGCGATACGTGGTACAAAAACGTGTTTGGAAAATCTAAATTAAAAGCTGTGTATTTCAGATTATACTTTCATAATGAATACAAGACATCAGACTACTTGTTGTAATTGCTTAATTATGAAGAATTATCATGCAAGAAATAAAAAAGAAACCCTTAAAAGTCAATACCTACATTTTATTTTTAATATTCTATTAACCATCACTCAAAACAAATGTGACTGATTAAAAATAATAATACAGCTGCGAAACATTTTATAGATAGTACTGCAAGTACACTATATATTTTAATGATTCCTAGCCTATGTTAATCTACTTCAAATGCTCTGCTGTACAACCTTACCTGACTAAATCAGGCCAACTGAATTGCTGTCAGGTGATCTCGGGGACACACACATTACTTAAAGCTAAACTCATACATACATACTATTTAACGTAGCATGTATTTATTTCATTACTTATTTTATAAACATATTTACGTATGTAAATTTAAACAAATGGGATAACATAGTTTTAAGGATGCAGGGAATTCCTGACCTTTAAACATCAACACAAAAACCAAGTAACTTTCCAAAGTTTAGCAACAGTGCTACATGTCGCTAACAGCTTGGCATTTTCACCCTCTGTACCAGGATAGTGCCTGCATGCAGCACCAAAGAACTCCATGAGCGACACCTGTCACTCCTCTTTACAAGAAAAATCCAACAACAGGAATAGTAGAAATCCCATAAGCAACAAGAGAAGCTAACGAGGAACTGATAAAGGCAAAGGAGAGTAGGAGCTCCACATCATAAACTCCTCATCATAAACTCATCACATTCTGTGTAATGATTTACTTTTGTTTATGTTTGACAAGGTTTGTAGCCTTGGCGCATGTGTCACAAACTGCGTCTTAGCTGTTTATGTAGCTGAAATAGCTCAACTAAGTGAGTGAGCACACGTGACGTATTTATACATTTCATATATCCCCATGGCAGGCGAAAGAAGAAGTAGTTCCTACCAATCATTTAGACAGTCTCAGTAGTAGTAGTAGTAGTAGTAGTATAGTAGTAGTATAGTTACTCTCCACTGTGTTCCTGGAAATGACAAACTACAAATTGATCCAAAATGACTAAAATATTGATATTCTTTTCTATGAGAATTGATTCTAGAACATAAATACCTGGTATCAGCTTGGGCACGTTGAAATTTGGGTAGCCTCACAGGATTTAACCCTTTCAGGCTACTTTGCATAAGTTTTTGTCCTTTGTATTATTTCTACATTGACTCCAGAGAAGCGAAATTTCATCCCTGCTATAAAAATGGCTTCACATTAAGGTTTACTTGGATCCCCTAAGACACAAAGAATCAAACAATTTTTATTTTTTTCTTTGTAGGATTTGTGTAGAATTTTTGAAGGGAGGCTACATTACACACACACACACACATGCATATATCACAAACAGCAAAACCAACATTGGATGGTTTGTTGTCATGGCTACTTTTGGCAGAACATAAAGCACCCTTTGTATTCCTTTTTTTTTTCTTTTTTGTGTCCCGTTTGGATCTTTACCCATCAGAATTGTTGTCTTAAGGCCAAGAAAGATGCCAAGCGGATTTATTTTACCAAGTGGATCATCATGGCCTTGCCATATTGGTCCATTTGACTGACCTTTGTATTCCTGAGATTAACCCTAACTAGTAAACTTAAAGCAAGGTGGATCCAAATATGTTTGTGTTTCTTTTTCAGTCTCTTCAACAAGATTTTCTGTTTGCTGCCAATGAACTGTTTCTATCTTACCTCAGTTCCAGTTTCAATTGCAACTGCTGAAATCACAGTGTTTTACAGAACTGAATAACAAGATGCAGAAAAAGAAAAACTAATTTAGTTTGGATGAGATGGGATTGAGACAATAAGAAAAACTAGCAACAACCAGAGAGCGAAAGTACTCAGGAAAGGATAATGAATGGGTGACATACCACAATGTGATTGGCAACCTAGGTGTTAATGACCCAGAATTACCTGAAACAACTGTGGTAACCCTGGTATTTTGCTGGAATTTCCCTCTGTGTTGGTGAAATCTGGTTGGTCCTACCTGATAATGAAGAAACCCACGTAGTTCTGTCTACATATCAAATTAGTATCAACTGCACTTCTTTCCAAAAGCACTTTGTTATAGCATATGTCACAAAATCCAGCCATTTCCTGCTGTTCTTGATGATAGTGTTGATTAACGCCACACCAATTTGGAAAATCCGTGTCTAGTTCTAAGAGAATCTTCCAAAATTCACTTATTGCATAATACCTGACCAACGCAAACATGACATTCTTCAAGATGAATTTGTCAGCTATATGTTCATGCAACTGACAAAAAATACAAACACATTTGTAAAACATAACCAAAGGTGTTCTGTCTTTTTTTTTTTTTTTGTCCCGTTTGGATCTTTAGCCATCAGAATTGTTGTCTTAACGCCAAGAAAGATGCCAAGCGGATTTATTTTACCAAGTGGATCATCATGGCCTTGCCATATTGGTCCATTTGATTGACCTTTATTATAATTATGAATTTATTTTATTTTCAGTTGCTACAAACGGGACAGGACAGGGAGAAAGAATGAAAGAAAGAGAGGGAGAGAAAGAAAACCAAAGGGGAGAAGAGACGGTGAGAAGGGGGGGAAGAAAGAAAAAAAAAACAAAAAAAAAACACCTGGGTCACCTGTATGGAGAAAAAAAACAGAAGAGAAAGCAAACAACAAAGAGCAACATAATAAAAAAAAACAGCACCATCACAATAAACTAGCTAGCAGTAGATATCAGTAGATACTAAATAATAAACGATATTATGCAGCACGCAAGATAGACAGCGCACAATGTGCTTTGAGGCAGCAGCGAAGAAAGCTGTAGTCCGCGTCTGTGAATACCCGTGTGTACACCTGTGTGCACACCTGTGTGGATCAGCATGCTTGCATTCCAAAGGTTTCTCCATGTAACGATCTGCTAGGGAGTGTGGGGAGCCACAGCCCCGTCCTCCAGGGTATGAAGCAGGTATGGAGGAGATCAAAACTCCAGACATCCAGAGGCCCCCAGAACACAAGAGACCAAGGAAGACCCACAGAGGGGCAGCTGCGCCACTGTCCCAGTAAGAGCTGAGGAGAGTCCCAGATGAGGGCTCACTCAGCAGCCGCGGAGCAGAAGCCAGGGGGAGTTGCAGTGACGCGCCCGTGAGCTCCGCCGGCAGCCAGCCGTGCCTGAGTGACCGAGCCCCAGGCCGAAGGCCGGGGGCACCCCACCTCCGAAGTGGCCCGAGCGAGCCCCAGGCTCCAGGCCCCGATAAGCGGCCGTCAAGGAGTGAGCCGGTGTGTACCCGGACGCCCACCCCCACACACAAAGAACCACCAACGCACCGATACCTGAGGGAGTCCGCCACTGGCAGGGGAAGTGGTGGTGGGTGGAGATAGGCCTCCAAACCTTGGAGGGCCTGAGATGTCCCCAGAGAGGTGGCGTCTGATACCCAACCTGACATATAGACACAGACATACAGGCACACTAAGACAGAAACATCCATTCCCACCCTCATGCTCTCATATGCACTTACTCCACACTCAACCAACGTGGAGACAGACATAAAGAGACGCTGTACACACGATCACACTCCCCAAGCGTACTCTACAAACCGGGTCTAGGTACCCTTGCCCCTGGAGGGGGGAACTGCACCCAGACCCAGGTGGTGTTACCCTTTTGGGGAGAGGCAGACCGCCCCGACTCCGCAGCAGCAGGGAGGCCCCACACTCCAGACCGCAGTCGGACGGCCAACTCCTCCTAGCCCCCCCCGCTCCAGCAGGCCGCAGAGAACGGGGGTGAGAGAAGACTCCAAACCTCCCTCCACCCGCTCATTGTAGTGTTGATGCATGTGTGTTCTAAGGTGCAATTAAAACCCAGGAGGGCATGGAGCTACCTGCCAGAGAGCAGCAGGTAAGCGCATGGTCCCTCCTGCTAGCCCTCAATGTCTACGTGTATTTAACCTTGAGAGGTGGGCAATGACGCCAGGGGTGAGGTGTACACCCTGATGGTAATTTGGACTCCATGTATCGTGCCCACCCCCAAGATCCTATATGTATGTTGTAACAGTTGCTATCGTAATGCAGTGTATCACCACATGGCGGCGCCTCCTGTCTCACGACTGGTGTCACCCCCTTTTTTGTTCTTCTTCGCACTCCTCCTGTAATGGATGCTCCCGTGTGTACGCGGACTAGTGTGCTCTTCAGTAATGTGTGGTAGAGGTAGCACTTATTTTTGATATTGTAAATAAATGAGTACTTTTTGGAAAGTCAGAAGCTGTTGCTCATTCGCTATCCACCTGCACACCTCCGCGGCTGGCTTCATCTCCACCGCACGTTACAACTGGCGCCCGAACTTTTTCCCCTTGGACTTCAGACGATTTTTGCATCCCGCCGAGGATTCTTCTCTTCTAGCACGTGAACTGTCTCGGAAATCCCCCAAGTTTTGCGGACGCTCGGACGTTTTCTCCAGCCATGGCCGCAGCCTCAGCTCAGGTGGGACCCGACTAATTTCTGGATACCGCGGTGTGCCGCTGCTCTGCTTGGGAGAAAGAAAAAGAGAGAAGCTGACTCCGCGACGCGAATGGACTCCGTGGATTTGTTATTTGGACGTGCTGTTGGTTTCGTCTTCTAAGGATTAATTCTTCTGTGGAGAGCCTGGACATGAACATTTCTGCTGGCTTTCCATTCCCCTTTCCCTCTGCTGAGACTGACTGTAGCACATGTAAGTGAGAACTTGGCCGACTACAACCGTTGGTGCTGGTCTTCGGCTCAGTATAACGAAACGATTTAAAATTAATCTTTGCATTTTTGTCTTTCTAGTCTGATCTGACTCTTTTACTACTATATCAATAACTACACTGTGCCCTGGAGCGGCTTAATTTTTTTGAAATCACAATGGCACACTGCCCAGACGACTCTGACTCAGACATGGAACTTACCTCGTTACCTATGTGCCAGATAGCTGAAAATGTGACTCCTAGCCTTAGCCAACAAGTGGTGGAGTTAAGAACTGAGGTGAATAAGCTTAGTGATTGTTTACGTGACTCACTGAACACACAGCAGAGTTTACTAAGGCAGTGGGACCAACTCACAATGGGGAGCTCTCCCCCTCCTGCAGTCCCACAGTCTCCTGTTTTCCCAATGGCCACATTGACACCTCATGTTCCTGCGAGAGACAAAACTGAACCCACCAACAGTACCAATCCGTTCCTGCCCAGCAACCCATTTCAACCTACAAATCCTTTTCTCCCATCTCACTCACTTGAGCTCAGCAGCACTTCCAGAGTGATTGCGGCAGCTTTACATCACGCAAAACTGGAGCCTCCTGTGTATGCTGGGGACGGCAAAGTGCAACCTGAGGACTGGTTAAATGCAGTTGGCACATACAAAGCCTCATTGAACCTAACCGATGGGCAATTGCTAAACGAACTGCCACACTTTCTTGCAAAAGAGCCCGGGAAATGGTTCAAGGCATTGAGCTCCCACATCACATCATGGGCTCAATTCTGTCAACTGTTTAAGACAGTTTTTCTGCCCTCCGACAACCAAGAACGCATCCTGAGAGGAATTTTAGATCGTGTTCAGGCTCAGGACGAACCACTCCCAACCTTTGTTGCCCACATGTTGAGTGAGTTTGACAAACTGAAGAGTCCTCCACCTGAAAAAGACAGAATCGACCTAATTAGTAAACATGCTCTTGAAAAATACAGAGTTGCCCTGTATGGCGCTAATGTCACTTCTGTAATGGACCTGCTGCTACGTGCTCATGAGCTTCACTCAGTGCTTGGACCACAAAGACCACAGCCTGCTTTATGTAGCAAAGACAACTATAAGCCTGAACCTTACTGCTTCAAATGCTCTCAGCCAGGGTTCACCACATGCACCTGCCCAAACTGTAACACCCAACCTCATTTGCCACAACGAGCCTCGAACACCGCTAGGCATGGCCCAGTCCAGCCATTGCCGGCACCTGGCCCCTCTGACCCTGGCCATGAAAAGGTGGAATTAAGCAGCACCACATCCCAGCCACAATACAGGCAGTCGGGAAACTACAGGGGGGGGAGGACATTTCACAGAGGCCAACCTTCCCCCAGTTACTAACAGAGCCTCACACGCCCGATTCACTACAGGGTGGACACAGTCTTGGACACTTGGAAGACAATTTTTCACAAGTCCACTGGAATACCCCACTAAGAACGAAAGTGAACTTCAATGCTTCATCTGTGGATGCTACCCTCGACACGGGTGCTTCCCTCTCGGCTGTACGAACAGATCTCATTCAAGTAAATGACTCTCACCCTAGAAACACAAGTGAGTGGAATGGTCCTGCAGTTAACCTTGCCAATAATGCTCCCTGTATCCCTGACGGTGTTATTTGGCTCAATATTGGATTCATGAACAAGAACTTTTACCAGCGTTTTGCAATAATACCAGATTTGTCCTCTCCTTTCATTCTGGGAATGGATTTTATGGCAAGAGCTTCTGTTTCTATTCACATTCCCACTAGAACCGTCTACATTGAGGACATCCCCTGCCCACTCGCAGACGATGAAGAGGACCTTCAAAATGATTACTCACATTCACCTGGAACACTGATGTCTTTGGATGTCGCTCAGACTTAACAGCCAAACTGTCTGAAGCAAGTCTCTCAGAGAACAACAAGGATGCTTTACTCAATCTGCTCAGCAAGTTTAGCTCCTTGTTTGATGGTCAACTTGGTCGAACGGCTCTCACTGAGCACGCCATAGAGACTGGCAATGCAACACCTGTCAATCTCCCACCCTATCGCACGTCACCTGCTAAGAAACGTGTGATTGAAGAACAAGTACAACAAATGTTGAAGGACAACATCATTGAACCTTCCACAAGCCCTTGGGCAGCTCCTGTAGTCATTGTAAATAGAGCGGCCACGGAACCAAGGTTTTGTGTGGACTTTCGAGGGCTCAACCAAGTTACCCGAAAAGACTCTTATCCCCTGCCTCGTGTAGATGAGTCTTTGGACTTTCTGGCAAGAGGAAAGTTTGTCTCGACATTGGACTTAGTGCGAGGCTATTGGCAGGTTGCTGTAGCAGAGGACTCGAAGCCTAAAACTGCCTTCATCTCTCACTGCGGTCTCTTCCAGTTTCGGGTGCTGCCCTTTGGGCTCTGCAACGCACCTGCAACTTTTCAGAGACTCATGAACTCTGTGCTTGCTGGCCTCATTTACAAAACGTGCGCAGTCTACCTGGATGACATTGTTATCGCCTCACCTACCTTTGAACAGCACTTAGTGGATCTTGAGGAGGTGCTGGGCAGACTCCAGGCTGCTGGCTTGTCATTGAAGCTCAAAAAGTGCCAATTCTGCCTCGATGAATTCACCTTTCTCGGGTACCGCATCACATCATCAGGTGTTAAGCCCGATCCAGACAAAGTAAAGGCGGTTAAGGAGTTTGATACCCCAACCTCAGTGAAACACGTCCGTCAGTTCCTTGGCTTGACTGGCTATTATCGACGCTTCATTCAGAATTATGCCCGCCATGCCGAACCTCTTCACGCCATCACCAGAAAGGACAATGCTTTCCACTGGGACGACAGCTGTCGAAGGGCCATGGACACTTTGAAGGATCATGTCACATCAGCCCCGATCCTGTCATTTCCAGACTTCAACCGTCCCTTTTCCATTCACGCCGATGCATGTGACATTGGTCTTGGGGCAGTGTTGATGCAAAAGGATGACAAGGGTCGTGAGTACGTTGTGGCTTTTGCTAGTCGCTCCCTTCACAAAGCTGAACTCCCCTACTGCACTTCAGAGAAGGAGTGCCTCGCTGTGATATGGGCTCTGGAACACTTCCGCCCGTATGTTGAAGGTGTTCATGTTACTATCTTCACTGACCACAACAGTCTCAGGTGGCTCATGTCTCGTCAAAACCCAACGGGCCGACTCGCCCGCTGGTCACTTCGTTTGCAGGACTTTGATTTCACAATAGTGCACAAACCTGGTGCACAGAACTAAGCTCCCGACGCACTGTCACGCAACCCTTTGCCTTTGACCTGTGACAGGCCGACTGATCTTTTACCAGATCATGCTGTTATGGGCAGCCTGGACATTCGTACTCTGCCCCCCGTCATTCTGGCTGACCGTTCACAATTGAGACAGCTGCAGTTAGACGATCATGTCACAGGTCCACTCCTCAGAGACATTGAAGCAGACTCTCTGAACAGCTCGGACAATGCCACCTTGTTACAGTATGTTGTGTATGACTCTCTTTTGTATCACAGAGAACCCAAGTCCACATGTGCTTTGCACCCTTTGAAAGAGCTGAAACTGTTTGCCCCTACTTCCATTAGAGGCACCTTGCTGGACTATTACCACGACCACCCCACAGCAGGTCACTTGGGTGTTTCTAAGACATTGGCTAGACTGCGTTTTAGGTTTTTCTGGCCCAAAATGGCAGCTGATGTGAAACACTATGTGATTTCATGCTCAGTGTGCCAACTCACCAAGCCAAGTCAAAAAAAAGCAGCCGGTCTTATGGTTCCCATTGTCCCCCAGAAACCCTGGGAGTATGTGGGTGTGGATTTTGTTGGGCCACTTCCCCGCACCCCCACCGGTAATGCTTATTTGATCGTGTTTGTTGACTATTTGACTAAATGGGTTGAAGCCAGTGCTGTCAAAGAAGCTACATCTCAGGTAGCAGCTGGTAAATTCGTCACTGACATTTTTGCTAGACATGGTACACCCACTTACCTGATTTCTGACAGAGGGTCTCCTTTTGTGAGTGAGCTTTTTGAACATGTTGTTTCTGCATTAGGCTCGGTGCACAGACTCACTACGGCATATCACCCTCAGACAAATGCTACTGAACGCGTCAACCGGACTCTGAAAACTGCAATCCGCGCTTATGTAGGTGATAAGCACACATCATGGGACAAGTTTCTCCCTCAGATTTGCTTTGCTCTGCGCACCGCCCCTCATGACAGTACAGGTTTGACTCCTGCCATGATGCTTTATGGTCGTGAGTTAGACACCCCGCTTGACCTTATCACTCAGCCTTCTACAGCAGGTGTTGATGAACCGGGTGTGCCTTACCCTGAGACTCTGAGAGCCTCCCTGCAGGAAGCTCACGACCACGCCAAAGCAGCTTTGGACTATAGCCATGACAGACAAAAACATTACTATGACTTGAGACATCGACATGCCACGTTTCGTGTTGGTGACCTTGTGAGAGTTAAGACACACCCCAGGTCAGATGCTCAGTCTAACTTTACTGCTAAACTTGCACCACTGTTTCAGGGACCATTGTGTGTATCTCAGAGACTCAGTGATGTTAATTACAGGCTCACTTGGGTGGACTCCGGTGTGGATGCAGGTGTTTATCATGTTGTGAACATGCAACCGTTCCATACCTGGGACTCTCTCACTTCCAAAGAACATTCTGTTTCATCGCCTGCCGAGAGAGAGACCGCAGAGGGTCTGAACTCTGACTCTCAGGCCCACCCTGGCCCCCCTGCAGACACTGACATTGGCTCTGAGCCATTCCCCTTTGATTTACCGGACATTGACTCTTCTTCTGGTGTGGGCGCTGTTCCAGAGAGTGTTTCACCCAGATCTGTCCAGCACCCAGCTGCTGGTGGACATTACAATCTCAGGCTCAGACGTTGCCCCAGAGTTACGTCTGGCTGGAGCAACAAAAGATGGACTAATGATTTTCACACAACCAGGCTTGATCTGAAGTGAAATGTTCTGGTTAAACCTGTTTGATGCTGTCTTGTTGCATTGCTACTTTGAGTCATGATATGTAGATGTTTCTGTTTGCTCTACTTAATCCAGTTTTATGGCTCTTTAGTGCGTTAAGGTTCATTCTTGGCATTTACTTTAAAAACAAAAAAAAGGAAAAAGTGAAAAAACTAAGAAGACTGATTTTCCACTGTACATGTTCGTCTTATTTTCACCAATTTCATTTTTAAATGGTCTTTTGCCCTGTGTGTGCACTAATCTTAGCTGTAACCTCTATGTATAGGGTACTGTTAGGTGTGGTGTGTGCTTTTCCAGCTGTGTATGGCTGAGGACAGCCTTTTTCTCACCAGGGGGGGACTATGTAACAGTTGCTATCGTAATGCAGTGTATCACCACATGGCGGCGCCTCCTGTCTCACGACTGGTGTCACCCCCTTTTTTGTTCTTCTTCGCACTCCTCCTGTAATGGATGCTCCCGTGTGTACGCGGACTAGTGTGCTCTTCAGTAATGTGTGGTAGAGGTAGCACTTATTTTTGATATTGTAAATAAATGAGTACTTTTTGGAAAGTCAGAAGCTGTTGCTCATTCGCTATCCACCTGCACACCTCCGCGGCTGGCTTCATCTCCACCGCACGTTACAATGTGTAATGAGAGTGTGAGTAATGTGAATGCCTAAGTTGTGGGATAAAATTGAGGCAGAGGCAGCCAGAAGGGGAAAGGGGGGGGGGGGGGGGGGTAGCCTCCTCTGCACCCTGGTGACATACCCCTACTCCAAGGCCCTGCATGTGTGGGTGGTTGTGGTGGAGTGGGAAGAGGGAGGCAGCTGGAGATGGGGAGGGAAGGAAGGGCGGGGCAGGTGACCCCTCCCTTGAGCCAGCTCCCCCGCTGCCCCCAGTAGGCACTCCCATACTCCGCGACCCGCCAGGGAAAGGGGGCCCAGGCCCATCCAGACCGGGACCCAGCGCAGCAGCGCCCCCCGGCCCCACAGAGCCCGCGACAGTCCACCCAACCCCACCACAGAGAAAACTGCACCCACCCCACCATCCACTCATCTTCCAGACTACATGAGACAATAGACGCCCAGGCTGAGATCTTCCTCCACCTCTCCTGTATCTCCCCCTCCTGCAGAGAGAGTTCCTGAGGAGAGGAAAGCTCCTGCAAGGTGTGACAATCTCCCCCACCAGTTGAAGAGCCCCCAGGTGGCTCGACGCACCCTGCGCCAGGGATGGGCCCCCATGCATTTGGCCAAACTGTGGTTGGAGATCACAGCAAGACCAAAACTATTCAGCCATGTGTAATGAACTTGTGAGTTCACATGTACGGAGGAGGAAAATAGTAGAAGGATGTACAGTTTTTTAGGAAATGAGATATGGGCTATACTCAGGGGTGCACATAAGTGGTCCGCAGGTGCACATGCGGTGTCAAAATAAAAGACGCGCACCAGATAAGAAGTTGCAACGCACGTTTGCGTACATGTTTGTTGGCATCAAACAAATGCCAGCTCTCTTCCTGCAACCAGTTTTCCGACAATATTTTGCGGTTCGGACTCCTGACATTTCTTTGAGGGTGGAGGAACACCAAAGTAATTGCTTAAAGGAGCTTGCTTCTTCTACATCTCTGAGAGTTCTAAACAAAAATCTTATGTACGCAAACACGCGTTGCAACTTCTTATCTGGTGCGCGTCTTTTATTTTGACAGCGCATGCGCACCTGCAGACCACTTATGTGCACCCATGGCTATACTTGTTATTGCACATAACAATGTGAGTATGACGGTGAGATTTCAAGACGGAAACAACTACATATTTCTGCTAAAACAACTCTGCTTGTTTTCAAACATCTTCACTGACAGCATGCTAACACAAAGCTAGCCAAAAACCCAGAATGATGTTAAAGCATAGTGTATAGCAACACCAGTCCAGCAGCCAGAGCCTGAACTTCAGCAGGTAACAAAGGCAGTGATGAGCAGTCAGGCTTGCAGCACAGTGGCCATCACTCTGAAGTCTCTAAAGTGGGTAATTAAGTGATCTACTGAATTACTTTTTGTGAAAAATAATGAATAATGTACTTTTTTTTCTTTGAGCAACGGCACCAGCACTGATTAAGAAAGTGGTGAAACAATGAGACAGAGTCAGTTTGCTATCAATCTGTGTTCAGTGTACAACTGGAGTGAAGTTACACACAGTCTGTTTGTGATAAATACAGTAATTAACAGCGATAAATAAGTGAAACTTAACTCCAGATCTGCTGCTGTCTCCATTCACAAAAATTCACATTAACTGCTGCCTCTTGATTGGTGAAAGCATGCTGGTTACTTCACCTTTCAGTGGCGCTACAAAGAACAACGCTGTCATGAAAAATAACTCTCTTGTAATCCAAGCATGCTAACACATACCAAAAATACATATCAGTTTAAAGGTGGGTAAGGGGTGAGGGCTGCTTAGGAATAATAAAAACTTATGAACATGATAATATAAATTTTTAGCATTTACTTATTTCCGTGTCTTTCCATGTGTTACAATATTATCATCTGAGGCATGTTTGGAACCATGTTTACTACAGTCATTGGTCTCTGCCTATTTATGAGGGAAATGTTGTGTTTTTTGGTGTTTTTATCTGTTATGTGCATTGTTATTTTCATCAGCTTGTCCCTAACTGTGACTGTTTAGTTTAGTAGTGAACTGGTTTGATCCTTTCATCTTGTTTTGCATTGGAAACAGCTGCCAGCTGTGGCCGAAAGTGATGAAATACCAGCTAAAATAATCATGAGAATAAACAGCTAAAGAAAAAGAGCTCCATAATTTTGCTGCAAATTTGGGTGTTAGCGAATCAGCAGATTCATCGGCACAGATAATGTCATGAATCGCTGTGCGGCAGGCGGGAGTTGGACCCAAAATGCAGGACTCACAGACTCGAGGGAATGAACTCAAAACACAGCTTTATTTGCCGGTAGAACAACCATACAAACTAAACTAAACTGGGAAGCCACAAACTAAGAACTCACAGCGAGACACAGGGAGATCCACACACAGCATGAGGGACGACGTCACGCCGAACAGAGGGAGACGCAGACAGAAATACACAGAGGGTTAACGAGGAAAGTGGGAACACACGGGGAACACAGGTGACACTGATAATCATAACGAGACAGGGCGGGGTGAACTGAACATGACATGTACGGGCGTGAGAGTCACAAAGTAAACAGGAAGTGCACAGAGGTTCAGACAGGAGGAGAGAGAGCACGGGGAAAACACAGACATAACGGGCTGGGGAAACATGAAACAACCACAAAGGGAGACGAGGACTCATAAATACACAGGGCACACGGGGGGGGGGAGAGAGAGCACGGGGAGAACTTGGACATAATGGGCAGGGGAAACATGGAATAAAACATAAGGAGAGACGAGGGCTCACAGATACACAGAGGGGCACACAGGGGGTAAAAGCCATGAAGGGAAAACACTTAGGGAACAACACAACAGGGCAACTCAGAAAACATGGCCTAAATAAGGAACAAAATACAAACATACAAGAAAACTAAGAACACTGGGCCAACATGGCCCAGGACCATGACAGTACCCCCCCCTCAAGGGCTGGCTCCCGACAGCCCAAACCCGAAAAAACAAAAACAGAAAACAACCCAACCAGGGCTGGAGGCGGGGGACCAGGACGGAGGGACCAGAACGGGAAACAAAAACAAACAACAGAAAACACAGGAGCACATGACTATAGTCCAAATAAGGTTCAGGGGGCCGACCCAGAGCCCACAGGCACAAGAGTTCACGGGTCACACGGTCGGGGGGCCGACCAGGTGGGTGGCACAGGTGACAGAGCCGGTCCGGAGGCCGGCCGTGCGGAAGGCAGCGGCGATGGCGAAGGGGACGACGACGACGGAGCAGTTCAGGGGGCCGACCGCGCGGAAGGCAGCGGCGGCGGCGAAGGAGACGACGGAGCAGTTCAGGGGGCCAACCGCGCGGAAGGCAGCGGCGGCCCTCCAGTCTCAGGCGTGCTGGCCATGGCCTGGTGGGCACAGGACCAGTCGAGGCAGGACCAGACGAGGCAGGACCAGACGGGGCCGGACCAGGCGAAGCACAGGCTGAGGCTGGACCAGACGAGGACGAAGACTCGGAGGCTGGACCAGACGAGGACGAAGACTCGGAGGCCGGACCAGACGAGGACGAAGACTCGGAGGCCGGACCAGACGAGGACGAAGACTCGGAGGCCGGACCAGACGAGGACGAAGACTCGGAGGCCGGACCAGGCGGAGCTGCGGAGCTGCAGAGGCCGGACCAGGCGGAGCTGCGGAGCTGCAGAGGCTGGACCAGGCGGAGCTGCAGAGGCTGGACCAGGCGGAGCTGCAGAGGCTGAGGCTGGACCAGGGGGAGCACAGGCTGAAGCCGAAGCTGGGCCAGGCGGAGCAGAAGCAGAAGCCAAAGCTGGACCAGAAGCAGAGGCTGAGACCGGACCAGGCGTAGCAGAAGCAGAGGCTGAGACTGGCCCAGGCGTAGCAGAAGCACAGGCAGAGGCTGGACCAGGCGACGACGAGGCGGTCGCAGGTGGCGGCTGGACAGGCTCCTCGGGCCCTCCAGCTGATGCGGCGTGAGGCTGAACGGGCCCCTCGGACCCTCCAGCGGAGACAGGAGGCTGAACGGGCCCCTCGGACCCTCCAGCTGACGAGGCGTGAGGCTGGACGGGCCCCTCGGACCCTCCAGCGGAGACAGGAGGCTGAACGGGCCCCTCGGACCCTCCAGCGGAGACAGGAGGCTGAACGGGCCCCTCGGACCCTCCAGCTGACGAGGCGTGAGGCTGGACGGGCCCCTCGGACCCTCCAGCGGAGACGGGCGGCTGAACGGGCCCCTCGGACCCCCCAGCGGAGACGGGCGGCTGAACGGGCCCCTCGGACCCTCCAGCGGAGACGGGCGGCTGAACGGGCCCCTCGGACCCCCCAGCGGAGACGGGTGGCTGAACGGGCCCCTCGGACCCTCCAGCGGAGACGGGCGGCTGAACGGGCCCCTCGGACCCTCCAGCGGAGACGGGAGGCTGAACGGGCCCCTCGGACCCTCCAGCGGAGACGAGGAGGTGCTGGCTGGGCTCACTGGAACCCCCAGCGGACGAGGTAGATGGCGACACGGGAGCCGCGGAGTGCTGGATGAGCTCATCCGAGCTTCCAGCAGGAGCCGATGTAGAGCCAGAGAGAATTGGGACCCCGGGCTCAACGTTAAGCTGGCTAGAAAACTGCACTGCTACGGGGAACTGGGCCAAAGGTTCAGGTGCAAGCTGAGCTGCTGGACACACGGGGACCTGAGCTGCTGGACACACGGGGACCTGAGCTGCTGGACACACGGGGACCTGAGCTGCTAACGGTGGAGAAGTAAATGACTGCACAGGGGACTGAACTGATGTCTGTAGTAACGGTGGTGGTGAGAGTGGAGTAGGTGGTGGAGTTAATGACTTCACAGGGGAATGAACTAGAGGTAGTGACGGTTGTGGTGCTGGTGGTTGAGTGGGTGACTGTGCTAAAGGAGGCTGCACTGGGGACACTGGAGACTGCACTGGGGAAAGCAGGGCTGCAGGAGGCTGCACTGGGGACACTGGAGACTGCACTGGGGACACTGGAGACTGCACTGGGGAAAGCAGAGCTGCAGGAGACTGCGCTAGAGACTGCAGTGATGGTTGTAGTGGAGGTGTGACGGGTGGAGGAGTGGCTGAAGTGGCTGCGGGTCGGGCGGCTAGTGGCTCAGCTACAGAGCATATTAACGGCAGGGCTATGGGTTGAATGTCTGACTGAGTAGCAGCCTGAATGGCTGGGTGTAGTGATGGTGGTGGTGGAAGGGAAACAGGTGGTAGTGTGGATGACGGAACTAAGGGCGACTGAGTGGCAGACCGAACTGATGACTGAAGCGATGGTAGAGGTGAAAATGGAGCGTGTGGTGGAGTTAATGGCTGTGCTAGCGGGGACACAGGAGACGCAGCTTGTAGCTGGGCAGCTAAGAGAGCTTCAGGAGGCTGGGCAGCTGATAAACTGTTCACATTACCGTCCGTAGCACAAAACACAGCCCCTGAACGAATAGTTCCACGGTTCGACACAAAAAAAGAGTCCTTACTCACCACAGCCGGCGATGTACAAGTCTGAATGTCCGGCTGTGGGGTGGCGCGCTGGCGGCGTGGTCGTCGTTTCTTTTTAGATGATGGCTCTGACGGGCCGAGCGGCTCCACATCCGGCCCTTCAGGCAGGTGGGCAGTAGCAGCTGGGGGATGAAGGTGGAGCTCATTTTGGATTAAATCCTGTTCGAGTGGGTGGAGCGCACTGAGTAGCCAGGGAAGACCAGAGATTAAACGCTGTAGTTTGGTTTCCACAGCACAGCGAAATTCCTTCCCCTCATGTTCGAGCCACAGATGCAGGAGTCTTTCCACGGAGTAGATTATGTCCAGACGCAGTTCTTCTGGTGGGTTGAGTGCTGCTGGGTCCATATCTGGTGACGTCGTACTGTCATGAATCGCTGTGCGGCAGGCGGGAGTTGGACCCAAAATGCAGGACTCACAGACTCGAGGGAATGAACTCAAAACACAGCTTTATTTGCCGGTAGAACAACCATACAAACTAAACTAAACTGGGAAGCCACAAACTAAGAACTCACAGCGAGACACAGGGAGATCCACACACAGCATGAGGGACGACGTCACGCCGAACAGAGGGAGACGCAGACAGAAATACACAGAGGGTTAACGAGGAAAGTGGGAACACACGGGGAACACAGGTGACACTGATAATCATAACGAGACAGGGCGGGGTGAACTGAACATGACATGTACGGGCGTGAGAGTCACAAAGTAAACAGGAAGTGCACAGAGGTTCAGACAGGAGGAGAGAGAGCACGGGGAAAACACAGACATAACGGGCTGGGGAAACATGAAACAACCACAAAGGGAGACGAGGACTCATAAATACACAGGGCACACGGGGGGGGGAGAGAGAGCACGGGGAGAACTTGGACATAATGGGCAGGGGAAACATGGAATAAAACATAAGGAGAGACGAGGGCTCACAGATACACAGAGGGGCACACAGGGGGTAAAAGCCATGAAGGGAAAACACTTAGGGAACAACACAACAGGGCAACTCAGAAAACATGGCCTAAATAAGGAACAAAATACAAACATACAAGAAAACTAAGAACACTGGGCCAACATGGCCCAGGACCATGACAGATAATCCCTGTCACACTGTCTGACTATTTTTACATTATTATAAAACTGCTAATTATAGTTGCTTTAAGGTTTATTGCTTTTTGCTCATAACCATTGCAGGAAAGGTCCCGAGAGTTAGCCAGGCTTGTGACACTTTATCCCAGGACATTAATATTACATGTCGGCTTTGAAAGGCCCTTTTATTCTAGTTCAAAACCTCAACACAGGACCGTTTTCAAATACACCCACTTCGAAGAACACTTTTGAAAAGATCTTTCTCAGCTGGTCTTGATGGAAGGTCGAGATAAAGATTTTTTTTTACTTCGCGTTTTCCAGTTAACTCATATTATTGTGAACATGGGTCACAAGCCCCCCAACATACTCTGCCACGTTTTTGAACTCCAAGAATTCCCTCACATCCTTGAGGTGATCTGACCTTTAGCAAAGGCACCAAGCAAAGGCTTGGTGTTGCTTGGCTCGCAAGCAACACCAAGCCTTTGCTATTATTGCTCCGGTGCTATGAATCGGCCTCTCCTATTAATAGACGAGCTCTCACAATTGAAAGTCAAAATGAAAAGTTTCAACTCAAAAGCTTTTAAAGATCTATGAATGCCTTTTATGTCCTGCTATACACGCCATATCTTGTTCTTTTCAAATCAGCTCACATGAACTTTTATTTTCGAGAAGACTTCAGTCAACCTTTAAATTTACTTTAGTAATAAAGTGATGTGACTTGAAGGAGCCCTGCGGTAGATGGATGACCTTCGGAGAGCAACCTGTGTCTGACACAGCTGGGTAGGACCTGTCATGTGGCTACCCTGAACTTGTTCCCACTCAAAGACCAGCATTTTCGGATGGCGTTTCTCTTCTATTTCACACTACCGAGAACATAGCTGGTTAAACTCTTAGATAAAAACTCTTTTGTTCGCCACATCAAAGCACACATACTGTTGACTGGAGCTACTCTGTGCATCTCGCCTCTCTGTTAAAGCTCTGTGACAGACTTAATGCAGGACTGAAAGCCTAAAGATGAATGCCAAGCTGTACTGTGCGGAGGGGGTGAACGCAGAACTCAATGCATGACTGAAAGCCGAAAACTCAGTGTAAGGCTGAATAATGTAAAAGTACATACAGGGCTGAATAGCACACTTGTACCAGCAACCTGCAGTCGTCTTGACAGTATGCCTCTTTTATTCTAGAAAAAACCTCCTACCCCTGCTGCCAATTCACTAGTCGTTGCTGTGCTGTGCTTAAATAATAATTCTTTAAAAAGCCTCATATTTTCTTTATGAGTATTTCTGAATAGTATGCAGCTGGGAAAATAGAGGCAGATAGGCCAAGTTCAATAAATGTAAGACAAATACACACAATCTATGAACCTCCAACCGTTTCTGCACATTAAAGATTCATTTAGAATATTAACTCCTAATTAAATTACATAAAATATAATGTGGGTACTTAAATGGTCCACCGCACACACAAGTATTACTGTCAGACATGCCTCTAACCATATAGGCTGACTCCTTGTGCCCTGTAGCCCAGGACAGGGCCTCACTCCAGGGGACAGTAGTCAGCTTTGTTCCTATATCGTGCCTTACATTCCCAAGGCCTTCCCTGGTTCGCTCGCTTACATGCCTTCTCTGTGGGCAAGCAGGCCAGCCAGCCTGCCAGCCAGAGACCCAGCATCCATCCATATAGCCAGTCAGCCATCCATCCATTCATACACAGAGTGGCTGACTTCTTGTGCCCTCCTCCCCACCCCAGAACAAGGCTTCTCTCTGGGGGACAGTAGTCTGCTTTGTTCCCCTCCTCATGCCTCACATTCCCTAGTCCTGCCCTGGGTCCCCCCTCAAGGCACAGGGCACTGGGAGGGGCAGGAGTCTCTGTACACCCCCATTTGCCTTTCTCTTTCTGATAGTATCGCTCTTTCAAACCCCACCACACCATCACATCTTTTTTCCTTTTTTTAAGGCTTCTCCAAGCTTTTACTGATGCCCTTTCTCTCCTTTCTTGTGGCCGGTCATAAAACTGACGGTTAACAGCCTTCCCTCTTCTCTCTCAGTCTCTTACATCAATTCTGTCCATTCCCCTCCCACACACTCACTCACACACACTCTCCATCATCTCCTCTATTCCCAAAGCGCTATAATTTCTGACTCAGTTTTGTTGGCTGGATTGATATAAGGAGGCACGTACAATGCATAATTCTACCTATACAATTATACTTCTCTCTGAAACTTTTCAAGCTAATTGTCTCTGTGTTCTAAAACACACGTTTCCAACCAAACTACAGCTATCAAGCCTTCTGTGATGCAACCTGACCCCCCGAGCTGGTCCAGGATCAGCACCATCCACCAGCTCACCTCTTTTTAGCTGCTTGCTCAACACGAAACACAAAAACCTGATCCAGTGCCAGCGGCTGTCTGTACCTACAGCCCACTCCTATTCAGCAAGGAGAAGGGTGGGGGCGTAGGCCATAATTAAAGATGGCGGCCTTGCTGTTGCACAATGGCTCTGCACAGAGCGAGCTTTTATTGCATGTATTTTTCTCAACAGGAGAGTGGGCAGTCTACCCTCTGTGAACATTTAATTGGTTTAACAGCTGGAGAGGAGGAGGAAGAGAGACAGGAGGGGGTGTGTGTGTGTGTGTGTGTGTGTGTGTGTGTGTGTGTGTGTGTGTGTGTGTGTGTGTGTGTGTGTGTGTGTGTGTGTGCGTGCGTGTGTGTGTTGGGGGGGGGACCAATGGAGAGGACACAAAGACTTAGAGGAAAAAAAGTGTGAGTCACCAGGACTTAAATTTTGCTTTGTCTGATGTTGATAAATTTATCAGTGTTAGATGGACTTAAGATACCATGCGTCAGAGTGGAATTTAATCATTTTCAGGTTCCTGTCACTCTACATCTGTACACTGTGTTCTTTAGCATGCGTCCAAATTCTGATTAGGAATGCGTTGCATGATTTGCTAGGGGAAAATGTGCCAGGCGTGGGCTTGTTGGCAGGTAACATTTTCCCTTCAGCATTATTGTTATTATTATTCAAAAAAATATGCTGCTATTGAAAATAGAGGTGTTTTTTTCATTTGTTTGAGGCTTTCAAAGAAAGCCTACAGCACACCACCTCCAACCCACTTCAATGTGTGTGTGTGTATGTGTGGGGAGAGAGCAAGCGTGGGGAGTTCATGAATGTGGATGCTGACAAGTGTCTTTGTCTGGCCTTTGCTAATAAATGAAAAAGTGGAGCAGAGCCTTGGGGCAAGGTGAAGCCACAGCGTTCCTCTGGAGGCTTCAGCTAATGGAGATCCACTGTTGGGTCGAAGGAGTGGCTCTCGAGGGGTATAGTTAGGGATTAAAAATGTAATCCTGAGCACATTACCACGGAGGGGCTGGAAACTGCAATCTGGGGTGTAAGTGTTGAGTTTAGGGAGCATGAGAGCATTACTGTAGGGAGGAGATGTTCCATATGGAGCTTACTGAGGTAGCGGAGGGCAGTGGGTTGGCAGATACATACTATCTCGATGTCAACTGCCTTCTTGTGTGCTTTCTTTTTGGGCCACTGAGGGGCTGAATCACAGGCAGGTAGGCCGTGAAGCACGACTTTGACAGGCTTTGTTTTAGTTTGAAGCATCAATGAACACTCCAAGACAATTAAACTTGTGTCACTATTTTTTAAAGGCAGCAGATGATACAACATTATAATATGACATGGTGAAATAGGTCTTATTTAGCAAGTTAATGTCACCAAATGTTGAAAAAGTGGTAAAGGGGAGGATTTTGGTACTCACTGTGTTAAAAAAAAAACAACTGAGGGACAAACTTCATACAGTTGCTTGCTACAAAACTTCAAGGAACGCTGTGAGGAGGTCACATTATTAATTCTTGATGATGTGAGGGGGGACTGCACCTGCGAATCGACAGAAGAATGTAGCGATGCTGATGCTCAGTTTTTCCTGTATGAGTTGGGGAAGGCCACGGAGCGGTAAGATGTGAGAAAGGAGGCTCCAGTGAAAGAAATAGCACCGCTTCATTCAACTGTGAGACCCGAGCCCAAATAAGGATATATTAAAAATCTGTTTGTAATGTACAAGCACATGTACAGGTCTCTACACAAATTTACAGCCCCGGGCTAATTACTGGGCCTCAATGTAACTGTGGGTAGCTTTATCAAGGCCAAGATATGTATATATTCATGTTGTAAAAGCTATGTATGCAAGAGGTCAGCACTGTTGCTTCACATGGTGGATGGTTTCTGTGAACGAATCTTCGTGGGGCTTTTGTCCTCCTTGTGCCCGGTGGGTTTTATCTGGTTTTGGAATTCAAAGACACGATGTTACTTTGAGAAGTGAAGTAAATTAATGTGTGCATTTCACCAAGTTCATCAAAAGGTGCATTTTATATTGTTACATTAAGGTGCTGAATTGCCACAAGAAGTTGAAGGTTGGTCTCCATATTGTACAAAAACAAGGCTGCAAGTAAGTACTCCAAGTCAAAGGTATGGCCTTAAAGAGTGCTGTCCCAGGTATAAGCTACTAAATTTATTTTCTGAGTATATTTGAAAGCTTAACTATGGTGTAAACCCCTTACGTGTAGTTGTGGACGCCATGTACATGGTATAATAACTACTACGTGCCAATTGCCGTAGAAGATGTACTAGGTATACAAGAGATAGCTAATAACCTGTTTTTGTCATTTCAGGTGGGAGGGGTAACTAACATCAGTCCAGCTGATATGCACTTAAACACGGGTGTCTAGTGTGATTAAGTGTAGCTAATGTTGTGACAAAAGGGATGTTGTCCAGTAGCATTTTGTGGAAGAAATCCCTCTGACATGGCTTCTTGCATGGATACAAACCTCAGGCACTGTTTGCATGAATTTTAACCATCCAAGAGTCTTGGATGCGTCATCTTTAGATGACAGTTCCTTATGTCATGGCCTGTATTACTACAGTTATGAGAGGGCTAAAGTCCATCACAACTGACATAGTGCTAAGAGTCAGTGTACTCCCTGTCAGTCACAGAACTAAAACAGATAGACAACCACTCCCATCCACACCTCTGATCATTACCAGAGGAAACCCACATGGGCTGGGGATGAACACCCAACTACAAACAAAGAGACCGAGTGGAGAAATGGACTGTTGTCACTGGAATGTCATACTCCTATCGAACCAAACAAAAGATTAACCACAACTTCAAGAAAAATAATTAAAAATACATGTATATACACTCAACAAAAATATAAACGCAACACTTTTGTTTTTGCTCCCATTCCCCATGGGATGGACGTAGAGACCTAAAATTCATTCCAGATACACAATATAACCATCCCTCCCAAACAGTGGTCACAAATCAGTCCAAATGTGTGGTAGTGGGCACATCTGCCATATTGAGATAATCCATCCCACCTCACAGGTGTGCCACATCAGGATGCTGATCTGACATCATGAGTAGTGCACAGGTGTACCTCAGACTGCCCACAACAAAAGGCCACCCTGGAATGTGCAGTTTTGTCTCACAGCAAAATGCCACAGATGCCACAAGCAATGAGGGAGCGTGCAATTGGCATGCTGACAGCAGGAATGTCAACCAGATCTGTCGCCCGTGCATTGAATGTTCATTTCTCAACCATAAGCCGTCTCCACAGGCGTTTCAGAGAATATGGCAGCACATCCAACCGGCCTCACAACCGCAGACCTCGTGTAACCACACCAGCCCAGGACCTCCACATCCAGCAGGTTCACCTCCAAGATCGTCTGAGACCAGCCACCCAGACAGCTGCTGCAACAATTGGTTTGCACAACCAAACAATTTCTGCACAAACTGTCAGAAACCGTCTCAGGGACGCTCAACTGCATGCCCGTCGTCCTCATCGGGGTCTTGACCTGACTCCAGTTCGTCGCCGTAACAGACTTGTGTGGGCAAATGCTCACATCCGATGGCGTCTGGCACGTTGGAGAGGTGTGCGCTTCACGGATGAATCATGGTTCACATTGTTCAGGGCAGATGGCAGCTGAGAATGTCCCAGTTCTTGAATGGCCAGCATACTCACCGGACATGTCACCCATTGAGCATGTTCGGGATGTGCTTGACCGGCGTATACGACAGCGTGTACCAGTTCCCACGAATATCCAACAACCTCGCACAGCCATTGAAGTGGAGTGGACCAACATTCCACAGGCCACAATTGACAATCTGATAGACTCCATGCGACGATGTGTTGCACTGCATGAGGCAAATGGTGGTCACACCAGATACTGACCGGTTCTGGGTCCCCAGACCCCCAATAGCGCAAAAAACTGCACATTCCAGGGTGGCCTTTTGTTGTGGGCAGTCTGAGGTACACCTGTGCACTACTCATGATGTCAGATCAGCATCCTGATGTGGCACACCTGTGAGGTGGGATGGATTATCTCAATATAGCAGATGTGCCCACTACCACACATTTGGACTGATTTGTGACCACTGTTTGGGAGGGATGGTTATATTGTGTATCTGGAATGAATTTTAGGTCTCTACGTCTATCCCATGGGGAATGGGAGCAGTAACAAAGGTGTTGCGTTTATATTTTTGTTGAGTGTAGAAATGCAAAATGTATAACTCGTAATTCAAAATATTATTACATTAAATCTACTCTTTTAAAAAAAGAAGGAGAAAGAAGCAGATAACCATTCAGACACAAGGATTCATCTGTTCTGTACTACCTCCACATTCCCTTAAATGTGAGTAGTGTATACATCATGATATACCCATACTGTCACTATCAAATACTAGCTTAAGTAGAGGTCTAATGGGCAAGGTGGGAGGGTATATAGATGGCGGGATAGATGGTAAACATGTGTTACAAGCTGAAGGAGGGGGGATTTCCCACAGCTCCACTCCAGAGACAGGGAAGCTTATTTCACACTTCATTTCATTCTAATATCTAGAACAACAGCATGGGAAAACACACTTTCACAGACACACTCGCATATACAAACAAACAACTCCAATAATGTATGCCAAATCCTGCCAAACCCACACACAAGCGCACGAAGCTGTAAACAGCTGGGGTTTTTACACGTGAACGTGGATAAATGCACATGACGGTCTGTCACCCACGCATTTAAAAGGATTTGGAACAAAGGAACAATCGAAGGATGGAGGAACAAAATATGCCTGAAAACAATAAAACATATGATCAGGTCTTAGTGAGAGTGTGAGTATTTTAAAGACTTACCGATCTGTACATTAAAATATTGTTTCTGCAGGCTGACCAAATATTAGTAATACACAGCTTATGATCTGTAAATGGGTCCGTTTTTACTATAGTTAACAAATCTATAGCAACATTATCTTACAGCTACATTTTCATTAATATGTGCCGGTACAGAAAGCACAAGTCTGTCAATGATTTTCTGTATTTATAGAGAGCAACATGCAGGATGATAGGATGACAGAGAGAGGAGGGCTGAAGGTAAAAGATGAAGCAACGATCATCAGTAAAGTGTGAGACTTCAGTATTTTCACTGAACACACTGCAATGACAGTAGGTGATTTCAGGAGGTGCACGAGGATAAACAGCAGTGGCAGCACTTCCAAAACAAAAATTTGTATTTATTTGCCAGTTTGAAATCCTTTAAACTGTTCGTCACTACAGTGCGCCCAGAAAGTATTCATAACACTTCACTTGTTCTGCATTTTGTCATGTTACAGCCTTATTTCAAAATGGTTTAAATTCATTTTTTGCCAGAATACTCCTTGATGACAATGTGAAATTTATTTATTTAAAAGAAAGTATATATATAACATGTACATAAGCATTCACAGCCTTTGCCGTGACACTCAAAACTGAGCTCAAGTCTATCCTGCTCCCACTGATCATCTTTCAGATGTTTCGACTAACTCTACTTCATTGAAATCCACGTGTGAGCAGACTTTCACTGGCCAATCTGAACGATCCCGATGGTCATTCTGACAGAGTTCCAGCATTGCTCTGTGAAGAGAGGAGAATCTTCCAGAAGTACGACCATTTCTGCACTGTTCCACTCCAGCAAGCCTATATGGTGCTGTGGCCAGACGGATTTCACTCCTTAGTAAAAGGCACCTGAGTTTGCCAAAAGTCACTTGAAGGACTTTCAAAACATGAGAAACAAAGATCAAACTCACTGGTCTGAACGTCCAGAGGAAACCAAGCCCCACTCATGACTTGGCCAATGCCATCCATACACTGGGGCTCAGCAGGAACTGTAAGACTAGTCAGGGTCAAGGAATGGTGAATGCAGTAATGCACAGAGAAATCCTCCACGTTGACAACACACAATAAACTTCACTCTCAATAAACTTAACACGACTTCACTCTACACCTTAAATCTGTGACGCGTTCATGGTGCATATGTAAATAAAGTTTGAGTCACAGTAAATAGTTTTACAAGACTTCATTCAAAACTTTTCGAGCCATTGTGTTTAAAGATGGAATACTGACACGCATGCTACCAAAAACAATATGTTAATGGTGGAGGAAAATAATACGGTAATTTAAAAATGAACAATGATAATAAAGAAACATAAAAGTGCATTTAAAAAAAAAACACCTTTGTGCCACTGCCAAAACTAGCATTTAGCCACAGTACCACAGAAGAAGAAACAGAATAACCTTTTTCTGAACTGCTAGGTAATCTCAGTTGGAGCTTTTCAAATAGCTCAATAAAGATTACAAAAACCCTTTTCTGTAGTTTTACACATAGTTTTACACAGCTAATGTTGTCTTCCATTTGACTCTAAAGTTGTTGTTGTTGGAACTGGGAGTGACATCACTCTCAAGTTCAATGTGCTCCAACGGAAAAGTTGGAAAAAGCAGAAAAAAACGGTATTAGTTTTGCTTGTTAGCAAGGTAGAGACATTAATGCATCACAGCAGTGCAGTGCTTGTTTTCTGCATTTAAGAACACTGCTGCAGCACGTTCATGGATTGAGCCTGGTCAGTGCTCTGTGTATCATTTATTTAGCCAGTCACAACAACAACCGTGCAGACTTTCATACTGTTGACATGCACTGCCACCAACTTGGGTTGTTAAGTTGTGGTTGTTTTGACTGCTGTGACTTGAGCAGAAGTGTAACTTGAGGAACCATTCCACATGAACATTCTTACCGGAAGTATGAAATTCCAACGAATAACTTGTACAGTATTTCCCAGAGAGAAAAAGTTATGTAACACTCAGAGATAAAGGAGGATGTAAGAATTAGAGGAATGGAGAAGAAATGAGACATTGTTTTCAAAGATAAGGACTTTTAAAGTTTACATGCATTCTCCTTCTTCATTTCAGATATTGGATTTATTGCTGAATTATTCTTATGCAAGATGAGCAGAACAACAACTAACTATAACCATTTTGTGCTACTCAAAGGTTCCATGAAAATACCATACTAGGCAGTTTGGTGCTGATTATATTCACTCAGTAAATTCTACCTTTCGTATTTTTGCTTTTCAGTGTCCGGGGGTTGGAAATAAGCCATATACAGTGGGGCAAAAAAGTATTTAGTCAGCCACCGATTGTGCAAGTTCCCCCACCTAAAATGATGACAGAGGTCAGTAATTTGCACCAGAGGTACACTTCAACTGTGAGAGACAGAATGTGAAAAAAAAATCCATGAATTCACATGGTAGGATTTGTAAAGAATTTATTCGTAAATTAGGGTGGAAAATAAGTATTTGGTCACCTCAAACAAGGAAAATCTCTGGCTCTCACAGACCTGTAACGTCTTCTGTAAGAAGCTTTTCTGTTACCTGTATGAATGGCACCTGTTTGAACTCATCATCTGTATAAAAGACACCTGTCCACAGCCTCAAACAGTCAGACTCCAAACTCCGCCATGGCCAAGACCAAAGAGCTTTCGAAGGACACCAGGAAAAGTATTGTAGACCTGCACCAGACTGGGAAGAGTGAATCTACAATAGGCAAGCAGCTTGGTGTGAAAAAATCAACTGTGGGAGCAATCATCAGAAAATGGAAGACATACAAGACCACTGATAATCTCCCTCGATCTGGGGCTCCACGCAAGATCTCATCCCGTGGGGTCAAAATGATCATGAGAACGGTGAGCAAAGATCCCAGAACCACACGGGGGGACCTGGTGAATGACCTGCAGAGAGCTGGGACCAAAGTAACAAAGGTCACCATCAGTAACACACTACAACGGCAGGGAATCAAATCCCGCAGTGCCAGACGTGTTCCGCTGCTGAAGCCAGTGCATGTCCAGGCCCGTCTGAAGTTTGCCAGAGAGCACATGGATGATACAGCAGAGGATTGGGAGAATGTCATGTGGTCAGATGAAACCAAAGTAGAACTTTTTGGTATAAACTCAACTCGTCGTGTTTGGAGGAAGAAGAATACTGAGTTGCTTCCCAAGAACACCATACCTACTGTGAAGCATGGGGGTGGAAACATCATGCTATGGGGCTGTTTTTCTGCCAAGGGGACAGGACGACTGATCCGTGTTAAGGACAGAATGAATGGGGCCATGTATCGTGAGATTTTGAGCCAAAACCTCCTTCCATGAGTGAGAACTTTGAAGATGAAACGAGGCTGGGTCTTCCAACATGACAATGATCCAAAACACACCGCCCGGGCAACAAAGGAGTGGCTCCGTAAGAAGCATTTGAAAGTCCTGGAGTGGCCTAGCCAGTCTCCAGACCTCAACCCCATAGAAAATCTGTGGCGGGAGTTGAAAGTCCGTGTTGCTCGGCGACAGCCCCAAAACATCACTGCTCTCGAGAAGATCTGCATGGAGGAATGGGCCAAAATACCAGCTACTGTGTGTGCAAACCTGGTAAAGACCTATAGTAAACGTTTGACCTCTGTTATTGCCAACAAAGGTTATGTTACAAAGTATTGAGTTGTATTTTTGTTATTGACCAAATACTTATTTTCCACCCTGATTTACGAATAAATTCTTTACAAATCCTACCATGTGAATTCATGGATTTTTCTTTCACATTCTGTCTCTCACAGTTGAAGTGTACCTCTGGTGCAAATTACTGACCTCTGTCATCATTTTAAGTGGGGGAACTTGCACAATCGGTGGCTGACTAAATACTTTTTTGCCCCACTGTAGCTCATATGTCTTCTTGAATTCATTTGGCTAAATCCACCAGTAGCAGTGAATAGTGGAGTCACAGCACAGGTCATCTGAACACAAATAAAATTTATGTGACATAAATTATGTTTCCTCACATTGTCCTGCTACACACCAATTTTAGGATTCCCCCTCCCACCATATCCCACTTTAACCACTGATGATGGAGCACATTTTTAAGGACTAAGCATATGATTGAGAGCCTTAGATGAAAAATGTGAGCATCAAAAACTTTTAGCATTCATGCTACCTGTTTTACAAGACGGTGCTGTTAATAGATTTTCTTTCATGATAGCAGGGAAAGCACAGGTGGAATTAACAATGGCTCAGTTCCATTAAGCGTCTCAAGAAGCCATGGCAGTGATCCATCATGCACAAAAGCAGCATCTTGTCTATGAATGCAGACATCACTGGCACACCTGTGCGTTCCTTATTGTCACTATTCAAAATGTCTAATTTGTAAAAAAATAAAAAATAAAAAATAGAGACATATGATAAGAACTGTAGCTGGATACTTGTTGCGCAGCATCCCGGTGAAACAGAAGAGCACATTCTGCTATTCAACCTAAAAAACAAAACAAAAGCAGCTAATTTAGACATAAGGGTTTATAAGGGTTGAGTTAAAAGTGGAAACAAAAATGTGAAGATTGAAATAATGTGTGATTTCAATTCAATTTAATTTAATTTAACTAGAGTTTTTCAGAGATTCCTTGCTTCTGTACAGCAAACTTTTTGATCATCAAAGTCTATCACAAAGATCAGCCAAATAATAAGGTGTTAGCACTGAAAAGTAGTAATTTTGTTTGTTGTTGAACAGAATTTGTTAACATAAAATCAGAATCTTAGATATTTCTTTAACAATTTATTATGTTTCAGAAAAACACATTTCATTTTTGCTTAAGTAAGTTCGCTTTTACCAGGTAATATTTATAAGATATAAATTGCTTGGATTACTTAAATGATCTTAAATATCTGTGTGGAAGGGGTGTGGTCTCTGGCCCGCTGCAGTGGTACAGCGAGCTCTCAGGGCAGCGTCGAGGTGGCAGGGGAAACAGGTGTGGGCTGGAATTAATCACTCTCTCTGTTTGACTTATGTGACGGTGATGGCGGAGATGTGAGAGAGGAGTGTGTGAGGGGTGGCGAGAGCAGGAGCCACTCCTGGAGTTAACTGTGCTGTCAGAGCTAAAAGAAAGAGTTGTGAGACAGAAATCCCGTGTGTGTGTCGTGCTCTTGCCCGACGACAAAAACGTAGCCTTGATGTTGTGGATGACAGATTTGTCAGGGTCCAGCTGGAAACTCCACTGCACTATTCCTTATTGACTAGTTTCTTCTGGAACACATGCTTTGTTGTTGTAGCATCACTCAGTTGTTAATATGACGTAACATCGCTCATGTTTATTGTTTTTTAACTTTATTGCTATGTTTGGTTTTATTATTATGTGCATATTAGTATTGTACAGCACTTTGGTCTACCAGGTGTGTTTTTAAAGTGCTATATAAATAAATAAATGATGATGATGATGATGTTTAAGTCCTGTGTGGAGGTACCATAGTCTGTACATCCTCTGCAGTCATGGCCAAAACCTTTTGGCAGTGGCACCACTGACTAAACTGATTTTTTTTCAGTGATTTCCCTACAATTATTCTTCACTATATCATGTAAACATGTAAAAAAAAAAAAATCTAAATAAAAACTAAAACGGTAGCATGCATGAAAAACAAATATGCCTTGATTCATGCTGAGTGCGAAAACGCTACATCTAGATGAACAAACTCATCTTTCTGGCATGAAAAACAAACTTTGTGCCACTGCCAAAGCTTTTGGCCACAGTTGTAGGTAGCACTTGAGGCTGGCTCCAAAAGCAAGTCAATACTCACAGACTTCCATATTAAGATGCCCAAATTTACAGCATTGTAAAAGCATATTTACAGCCGGGTACAAAAAACTGTTTCAGCCTTTATGGATAGTTTCCTTCTGGTAACTCTGAACAAGCAACTGCACAAATGAGCCACTCCACATGTCTTTATATTTTGCCATGAAAAGAGGAAATAGGTAGAGCAATTGTTGAAACACTTGCAAACATACATGGAAAAGCTCAATATTTTGTGTGTTTATTCTTCAACATAGCCTGAACTCACTTACAGGAAAGAATCCTTGTTTCTTGACGTAGTCTTTGGCAATTGAAGGATATTAAAAGCTTTCTTTGGATGTTGGCTGCCTTTTTTTGTGTTCTCAAGATGATCCCACACTGCTTCAGTAATGTTGAAGACACCATTGTGTGTTTTGCTATCCAGGTATGCTTTTACTGCATTGGCAGTGTGTCTGGGATCTTTGTCATACTGAAAAATTATGTTGTTGCCAATAAGAGCCTTCCCAGATAGTATTGTATGGTTGATCAAAATCTGATGCTGCTTTTCTGCATTAATTTGAACAGTGTTGAAAAGATCCCCAACGCCAATGCCTGAAATGCAACCCAAACCCATGAGAGAGTCTCCACCGTGTTTTACAGATGGCTGTAGACTCTCACTTTTGTGCCTCTTTCTTTGCCTCCTCTGTACCTATTAACAATGGTTTCAACCGTAAGACCTTTTGTTGCTGATTTTCTGTCCATTTCTTCTTTAATTCAGAGGTTCCAAAAACATAGTGTAACTCTATTATATGTATTATTTGCCTGCAATCTATACATATTTCTCTTCCTGAGCACACTCAGCCTGTACCCTGGGTTTCCATCAAGCAATCTAGAAAACAAAAACAAGGAAAGTAGAAAGGACATCTTGCTTCCTACAGATACACTTCAGCACTCATCTGTAAAGAGTGAATTTTTCTTTGAAATGCCTCATATGATAATTGGCCTGGATGTGGGGAGTTTTGCATGGCTTGGGTTGGGTTGGGTTGGGTTGACTGAACAAACTCTTTTTAAATAGTATATATATAATATACAAATAAACTGGTCTGCATTTCATATAGCTGTTTTTATGTCTTTTAAAAAATTTGTGTGTGTGTTACAGCATGCACTGTATGTGTAGATCATATTTGGACCATTTTACCTTTTTTGCCAATGCAGTTATACTTTGTTTAACATTTTTCACATGGGGAAGGTGCTAATGAGAAGAGCTTATGGTGGTGTATATTTACAAGAAGAAAGCAGTTTTTTATTTCAAATGACAGGGTTTCAACTTCATGTAGAAATTTTAATCTATTTACTCAACCTTAAAAGCTATAACAAAAATGTCTGATTATATCGTTGTCATCCTGGAGCAGATGTTACATTTGTTTAATGCGAGATTCTAAATGAGACTTTAAATGGACTTTGCTCTTCATATGTGCTGAGAGAAAACTGCTGACATCCCTAAAAGGCACTTTTAGTTGACAAAGATTTTAGTAGCAACACCTGTATGGCTAAATGCTCTTTGTTGCGGTTATCAATTATCAGTAGAGTGTATTTGAACACTTACATAAACACATTCTGCTCTGTTCCAGCATCTTAAGGTTCAGTCTCTCATAGCCAAAATAATGTCTTTGAGCACCACCTTGATTAACTGATTGGCACCTTTTGCTGGCTCGTGGGCTCAGTTAATAGGTTGATCCGTTAATTAACACTGTGTCTTTCAATCATGCTGCACCAGCACGTGTGGTTTACCCTGAATGTGCTTTCATTTAATTATTTCCATAACTTTGTTCAGCATTTTGTGGTTATGCCTCTGCAGAGATGCTTAAACAGAAAGTTTCTAGTCAAAATCAGTAAAGCTTAAGATCTTTTTAATCGGTCAAGTCGCAGTGCAGGGCTGACCAACGGATCAACTCCTAGAAATAGCATCATCATTGATTATATCATTACATCATCTTTTCTTTTAAGTCTGTTCATTTAAAAATATAATTAAAGTTTTATATAAAGGCTTTCATATAAATCAGTTTGGCTGTCTGTGAGTGTGGTGACACGGTGACTTTTTTTGACCCAATTATGGTAATATAGGTCCAGGTTCTGGACTCTTTCCCTTCCACCAGTGAAACTTACATTAGATATTAAGTAAGGAAAATAATGTGGCTGGAAATTACTGTACTCTAAACAGTAAGGCTGGCACAGCAAGCGGTCATATTAATTGATATAAGGTCGCCTCTTTTTATGTTTTTCTTGTCTTGTTTTTCTCATGAAGTGATTCCCCTAACTAAAAGCAGTCCCTTTCATTTAAAGTCAAGCTTACATCTCAACAAACCTACAGCAGCTAATGCAATGTCTCTAATGAGCACTGAAGTTATGCTTTGCTGCACAAAATTCATTTGCTGCTTTAACTCCAACACAAAACCTCCCACTTGGGTTTCTTTAGGTTCATGTAGATATCGCTTCATTTGGCACTAAACTTGCCACACCGTGGACTCACACAGAGTGTGCGTAGTCATGCATACAGTATATGTTTGTGTTTTTGGGGAGGGGGCAAGGAACATATGGCGCCATCGTCACTGAGTGTAGCGGTCCAGATCACCACAGCCCCTACCTCCTCCACAGCGGCACACTGTTGTTTATGCTCAATCACACACACAGGGACACACTCTCATGAAATGATAGCTAGAGGCCCCTTTTTGAGTGTGTGACAGTGAGTTGAGTGTGTGACAGTTAGATGATGAGAGGTATGGGCAGGTAGATGGGATGATGATGATGATTGTTGGAGATGATAAGAATAAAATGGTGAGCTGGATGAGGGAGAAAAGGGTGGCTCGGGGCAACAGCGATCGAAGCTGTAGCTGAGCTGAAGAAAAGACAAGTATAAACTTGGATTTACTCCTGTGAAGACTTATGATATATGTCTGCAACATGAGCTGCTGTGCACTAGCTCAAAAACTTATTAATTAATTAATAATTAAAAAATAAATCATCTTTTTGCATTGCTTGGAATAATGATAAAGATCCTAAAAGGTGGTCAGATTAAAACAGATATTTTTTTATGTTTTCAAGCTAATATTGATACATAAACAACCTTACCTACAGACATGTATTCTACAGACTTTCTTTTTTTAACTTACTTTTATTCATCCACATAATACATCACCAAACAAAGAGCAAAATATACAAATAAACATGTAAATCCCAAAATTCCAAATCTCAGTTACAAACATCCATTAAACCTTCTTTTCAAATAAATGTATGTATAAATTAATGATCCTCATTTGTGTTGTTTTTTATGAATACCAGTGTTGGTCAAGTTACTTGAAACTAGCAGACTTGCTGCTATATTCTGCACCAATGGAGACAGACTATGGAAAATGACTCGCAATGATGGAGGCAGGAGAAAATGAAAGTGTGTACTAAAGGTTGCAGATGTCTAAGGAGCTTGGAAAGAAAAGCGTCTGGACTTCTTTAAGTTGCTTGAAGACGTTTCACCTCTCATCTGAGAAGCTTCTTCAGTTCTAGGGTCACAAGGTGGCCCAGATTTAAACCCTGTGGGAGTGTCCCCCCCAAGAGGGACAAAAGGACCCCCTAATGATCCTCTACCTAATCACATGAGCCAAGGTGTGAAAATAGGTGTAGGTCACAATCAGCCAAGGTTTCGGGTGAGCTCATTGTGAAACCTGACCCCACCCTATCATGTGATTTCCTGAGGTCAGATGGCCCAGGATGTGAATGGGCATTAAGGCATCTGGGAAGGGATCTCAAAACTGGATTATAGATGGCAGACAGTTGGTGTCATAAACCACCGCCTCTGTTCAAAGATTGTCGCTCACAGTGGACATAAAAACATTTATGTCCACTGTGACTACGATGACCTTGATGACTGAGAACCTTCACAGACATAAAGGTTGCAGATAAAATGTAAAGCCTCAGTCGGAGATAAGGGGTGTCGCAACAGTGGTTATCAACTTTCTCTACTTCTCTGTGTGCTCATGTAAAATATTTAGTATTTAGTATTTATTTATTTATTGTCATTGTCAAGAACAATGAAATTGCGTTTGGGGCTTCCATACAACCCAAAAAAAAGAAGAAAATAATAAATACCCCTTAAAACCCAAGTGTACATATTTAACCCAGTGTGACTCCAATGCAATAAGACAATCCTTAGCAATAATGTTCGTAGAAATTCAGACAAAGACCTGAGAAACATGACAAAATACAACAATGCAACCCATTCAATATTATTGTACTGTGAGATATGATATCAGATATGATAGTTATCTATTTAAGAAAGAGGGGGGGGGCAGGAGGGGGAAGAGAATAAAGATATGATGCACCAATGCAGACCAGTTCATTGCTATTAAGAAGTTGGATATGGTTATTGTCCGTGAGAGGGGGGCAGACAGTTCAGGAGCCTCACAGCCTGTGGATACAGGCTGTTGGCCAGTCTGGATGTTCTGGCCTGTATAGACCTGTACCTTCTCCCTGAGGGCAGCAGATGGAAAAGGTGGCGCGCAGGGTGATGTTGGTCCCGCAGGATACTGTGCACCCTCCTCAGACAGCGAGTGGGGAAGATATTACTGATCTCTGGCAGACTTGTTCCAATAATTCTGCCAGCTTCTTTCACCACCCGCTGGAGTGCTTGCTGATCGGCCTTGGTGCAGCTGGGGAACCACACTAGAAATCCATACGTCAGAACGCTGCTGATGGCACAGTTGTAGAAGTTCAACATCAGAGATCTGGGAATGTGTGCGCTCCGCAGTCTCCTCAGGTAGTAGAGGCGCTGTTGGGCCTTCCGTACAACTGAGGTGATATGGTTGCCCCAGGACAGGTCCTCGGTCACAGTTACCCCCAAGAATTTAAAACTGCTCACCCTCTCCACCGCCTCACTGCCAATGAAGAGAGGCAGATGGTTGTTATGACCCCTCTTCCGGAAATCTACAATGATCTCCTTGGTCTTTTTGGTGTTTAAGACCAAGTTATTGTCGTGGCACCATGACTCTAGTTGTTGCACCTCTGTCCTATAGTTTGTCTCATCATTGTTGGATATAAGTCCGAGCACTGTAGTGTCATCTGCAAACTTAACAATGAGATTGGACGCGCAGGAGGAAATACAGTCATGGGTGAAGAGAGTGTATAGCAGAGGGCTCAGAACACACCCCTGAGGGGCACCGGTGTTGACCACAAGGGTGGAAGAGGTGTTCTTACCCACTCTGACACTCTGTCTACGGTTAGTGAGGAAGTCCACAATCCAGTTGCACAGAGAGGAGTTAAGTCCCAGTTGGTGGAGTTTGGGACGGAGTTTGTATGGCCGGATGGTATTAAAAGCCGAGCTGTAGTCTACAAAGAGGAGCCGTGCATAGGTGTTCCTGTGTTCCAAGTGCTTCAGTAATGTGTGCAGCACTGTGGCGATTGCATCCTCGGTTGACCGGTTCTCCCTGTATGCAAACTGGTGCGAGTCCAGGGATGGTGGAAAAGCAGCTCTGATGTGTTTAATGACCAGTCTCTCCAGGCATTTGGCGGGAATGGGAGTGAGTGCCACAGGTCTGAAATCGTTCAGACATGTGACATTTGACTGTTTTGGGATGGGAACGATGGTTGCTGCTTTGAAACAGGATGGTACCAGTGAACAGGACAACGAGGTGTTATATATAGAGGTGAAGACGTCCGCCAGGTCCGCAGCACAGTCTTTTAGCACCCGGCCCAGCACTCCATCCGGCCCGGCCGCCTTCCTGGTGTTAATGCTCCGGAACACACGCCTCAGCTCATGAGTGCTCAGGACCGGAGCAGGGTCGGTTGAGGGGAGAGGGGACAGGACAGGGTCGGTGTTCTCCCTGTCAAAACGGGCATAAAAGAGATTTAGATCCTCAGCCAGAGTAGAACTGTCGGCTGAGGGTGATGGTGTTCTTCTTTTGTAGTCCGTGATAGCCCTGATGCCCTCCCAGACCTGCCTTGGGTTTGTGTTGTTCTTCAAATAACAGTGCTTCAAATGTCATATGACTCCACACAGCATGATGCCTGTGAGTGCCACCTCATCCAATCAGAGGTGTTTTCAGACAACGACCTGCTCCCAGCCACGTTAGCTGTAGCAGAAGTCACTGTTGGTTTAGCACAGGAAAAAAACAGCTAAAAAATAATGATGAATATATTTTCTTGATTTCAGAATTTTCAACTCAGTTGTATTAGTGTGATGTTTTTGGATTTATATATTGTTACTTCCTGTTTTATTTTATAATCTGCTCTCAGTTTTACTTCCTGTTGTTTTTTGTGTTTTTTCCTGCGTTAAATTTCCCCCTAAATATAAGAGATGGTGATGAGATGAAAAGTATTTGTAATCAGATTCATGAAATTAGTTGAGTTTTTAGGTTTCTTAGTAGATGTTTTGTGTTCCCATATATATGACCTTTATCTTCTGATCTAAGATTTTAAATGGGAGGGACCAGGATGGGCAGGATTAGAAAAAGGTACATCTGAGGGACAGCTCAGATTGAGCAGTATGGAGAAAAAGTAAGAGAAGCAAGGCTGAGATGGTTTGGACCATGTGCAGAGGAGAGAAAGTGTATGTACTGGGAAAAGACTATTAAAAATGGAGCTGCCAGGTGGGAGGAAAAGAGAAAGTCCAGAGAAGGAGGGCTGGTGTGACAGAAGAGGATGCAAGGATTTGGGAGGATGGAGGCACTGTGCCGAACCCTAAAGACGGAGAGGGCCTTAGTATAGACAGCAGAATGTGCATGCAGGGCAGTAAAAACTGTGGCTTCTATTATAATCATTAATTCACAGCAGGGCTCAATGACAATGAGACAATGTCTCATGTGAGCTGAAGATATAAACAATGTAAATGTACACACACAAGTTTGTGTGTCCTCTTACGCAAGACGAAGCAGCTACGCATGTGAAGCATGCACACACACACACACAAATGATTTCACTCCCTGTCAGATGTCATTTGCCAGATGACCAAACAGAGAAAATAAATTTCACACTTCTGATTGGTAAATTAGCCTGTGTTTATATGTGTTCATTTCTCTGTCTTTAGAAACCCATGATGCCTTGTGGCAGACTAGCTTCCTGAGTCCCCACCTTCATTGTTATGGCTAGATGTAAATTAAAGTGAAATGAGGGCAATCAACTGATTGTACACGCAACGTTGAGTTCATCTGAGTTGATCTGTGAAAACAGCAGGGAGTTTTTCCAAAGTTTTGACAGAGTAACCCTGATGATGTCATCAAGGCAAACCTGGAGCCTATGTAGAGCATCGTATATTTCCCTGAGAGCTGCTATGGAAAATTTCCTGTTCAAATTTCACAAGGAATATACAGTGGGATGCAAAAGTTTGGGCAACATTGTTAATAGTCATTATTTTCCTGTATAAATCGTTGGTTGTTACAATAAAAAATGTCAGTTAAATATATCATATACAGTGGGGCAAAAAAGTATTTAGTCAGCCACCGATTGTGCAAGTTCCCCCACCTAAAATGATGACAGAGGTCAGTAATTTGCACCAGAGGTACACTTCAACTGTGAGAGACAGAATGTGAAAAAAAAATCCATGAATCCACATGGTAGGATTTGTAAAGAATTTATTCGTAAATCAGGGTGGAAAATAAGTATTTGGTCACCTCAAACAAGGAAAATCTCTGGCTCTCACAGACCTGTAACGTCTTCTGTAAGAAGCTTTTCTGTTACCTGTATGAATGGCACCTGTTTGAACTCATCATCTGTATAAAAGACACCTGTCCACAGCCTCAAACAGTCAGACTCCAAACTCCGCCATGGCCAAGACCAAAGAGCTTTCGAAGGACACCAGGAAAAGTATTGTAGACCTGCACCAGACTGGGAAGAGTGAATCTACAATAGGCAAGCAGCTTGGTGTGAAAAAATCAACTGTGGGAGCAATCATCAGAAAATGGAAGACATACAAGACCACTGATAATCTCCCTCGATCTGGGGCTCCACGCAAGATCTCATCCCGTGGGGTCAAAATGATCATGAGAACGGTGAGCAAAGATCCCAGAACCACACGGGGGGACCTGGTGAATGACCTGCAGAGAGCTGGGACCAAAGTAACAAAGGTCACCATCAGTAACACACTACAACGGCAGGGAATCAAATCCCGCAGTGCCAGACCTGTTCCGCTGCTGAAGCCAGTGCATGTCCAGGCCCGTCTGAAGTTTGCCAGAGAGCACATGGATGATACAGCAGAGGATTGGGAGAATGTCATGTGGTCAGATGAAACCAAAGTAGAACTTTTTGGTATAAACTCAACTCGTCGTGTTTGGAGGAAGAAGAATACTGAGTTGCATCCCAAGAACACCATACCTACTGTGAAGCATGGGGGTGGAAACATCATGCTACGGGGCTGTTTTTCTGCCAAGGGGACAGGACGACTGATCCGTGTTAAGGACAGAATGAATGGGGCCATGTATCGTGAGATTTTGAGCCAAAACCTCCTTCCATCAGTGAGAACTTTGAAGATGAAACGAGGCTGGGTCTTCCAACATGACAATGATCCAAAACACACCGCCCGGGCAACAAAGGAGTGGCTCCCGTAAGAAGCATTTGAAAGTCCTGGAGTGGCCTAGCCAGTCTCCAGACCTCAACCCCATAGAAAATCTGTGGCGGGAGTTGAAAGTCCGTGTTGCTCAGCGACAGCCCCAAAACATCACTGCTCTCGAGAAGATCTGCATGGAGGAATGGGCCAAAATACCAGCTACTGTGTGTGCAAACCTGGTAAAGACCTATAGTAAACGTTTGACCTCTGTTATTGCCAACAAAGGTTATGTTACAAAGTATTGAGTTGTATTTTTGTTATTGACCAAATACTTATTTTCCACCCTGATTTACGAATAAATTCTTTACAAATCCTACCATGTGGATTCATGGATTTTTTTTTCACATTCTGTCTCTCACAGTTGAAGTGTACCTCTGGTGCAAATTACTGACCTCTGTCATCATTTTAAGTGGGGGAACTTGCACAATCGGTGGCTGACTAAATACTTTTTTGCCCCACTGTAGGAGACACACACAGCGATATTTGAGAAGTGAAATGAAGTTTATTGGATTTACAGAAAGTTTGCAATAATTGTTTAAACAAAATCAAGCAGGTGCATAAATTGGGCACTGTTATCATTTTATTGATTCCAAAACATTTAGAACTAATTATTGGAACTCAAATTGGCTTGGTAAGCTCAGTGACCCCTGACCTACATACACAGGTTAATCCAATAATGAGTAAGAGTATTGAAGGGGGTCACTTGTAAGTTTCCCTCCTCTTTTAATTTTCTCTGAAGAGTAGCAACATGGGGGTCTCAAAACAACTCTCAAATGACCCGAAGACAAAGATTGTTCACCATCATGGTTTAGGGGAAGGATACAGAAAGCTGTCTCAGAAATTTAAGCTGTCTGTTTCCACAGTTAGGAACATATTGAGAAAATGATAGACCACAGGCTCAGTTCAAGTTAAGGCTCGAAGTGGCAGACCAAGAAAAATCTCGGATGGACAGAAGCGACGAATGGTGAGAACAGTCAGAGTTAACCCACAGACCAGCACCAAAGACCTACAACATTATCTTGCAGCAGATGGAGTCACTGTGCGTCGTTCTACCATTCGGCGCATTTTACACAAGGAGATGCTGTATGCGAGAGTGATGCAGAGGAAGCCTTTTCTCCACCCACAGCACAAACAGAGCCGCTTGAGGTTTGCTAAAGCACATTTGGACAAGCCAGCTTCATTCTGGAATAAGGTGCTGTGGACTGATGAAACTAAAGTTGAGTTATTTGGGCATAACAAGGGGCATTATGCATGGAGGAAGAAGAACACAACACTCCAAGAAAAACACCTGCTACCTACAGTAAAATATGGTGGTGGTTTCATCATGCCGTGGGGCTGTGTGGCCAGTGCAGGGACTGGGAATCTTGTCAAAGTTGAGGGACACATGGATTCCACCCAGTATCAGCAGATTCTGGAGACCAATGTCCAGGAATCAGTGACAAAGCTGAAGCTGTGCCGGATCTTTCAACAAGACAAGGACCGGAAAAACTGCTCAAAATCCACTAAGGCATTCATGCAGAGAAACAAGTACAACGTTCTGGAATGGCCATCTCAGCCCCCAGACCTGAATATTATTGAAAATCTGTGGTGTGAGTTAAAGAGCTGTCCATGCTCGGAAGCCATCAAACCTGAATGAACTAGAAATGTTTTGTAAAGAGGAAAGGTCCAAAATACCTTCAACCACAATCCAGACTCTCATTGGAACCTACAAGAAGCATTTAGAGGCTGTAATTTCTGCAAAAGGTGGATCTACTAAATATTGATTTCATTTCTTTTTTTGTGGTGCCCAAATTTATGCACCTGCCTGATTTTGTTTAAACAATTATTGCACACTTTCTGTAAATCCAATAAACTTCATTTCACTTCTCAAATATTGCTGTGTGTGTCTCCTATATGATATATTTAACTGACATTTTTTTTATTGTAACAACCAACGATTTGTACAGGAAAATAATGACTATTAACAAGGTTGCCCAAACTTTTGCATCCCACTGTAGTTCCAGCCAGTAAGTGACAAAAATCACACAGTCACAGGTGAGGAAGGTATGCACATCACAATTCAAAGCAGTGCAAATGCTGGTACTAAATCAAAATTATTTTGGAGTCTTGAGTTAGATGCATAAATTGGGTATGTTGTAAAAAGTGCATTAGATAGTGGCTACAAAGCCCAAAAATGCAATTTTCTCAGTCGTTCTTGCTCCATCATTCACACTTATTTGAATCACCAATTACCCTAACCCCACTAATTGCATGTCTTTGCACTGTGGGAGGAACCCAGAGTACACGAAGAGAACCCGCACACACAGACACAAGGAGAATATGCAAACAGTGGTAACACTGTGCCTGCTGCTTTTGAAGGTTGTGCCTTGTGTTGAAATCAAATATATTGTCTTGTGTAGTCATATCTTAAATAAGAAAAATAATAAGTAATCAAAAATAATTTGTAGTTCTAGTACTGTGACTCTTTATCTATATACAACAAATGTCTTCTAAATATGAAATCTAGTAACGTCCCTGGGAATAATGTTTGGGTGCTGTGGGAAAGCTGCATCTAAGACAAATCCATGTGGACTGGTGCCATCTGTGCCTGGCTGGGTGATTGCTTTGCAGGCACAATGTCTCATTAAGCATCTTAGACCTCAAAGTGCCGTCCTTGATGTTGAAGTTTCAGCTTTCACATCCATAGGCCTTTCCATCCACCAAGCGATAATAGGCATCACATTTAGGTGTCAGAGCAAGTGAGGGACTCTCCTTATACCTAAAAAAGTCACAACTGGCATTTTCCACGGCTCTGCTGGTGACATGCTTCCCATCAGTGTGGCAGCAAGACACTGTGAGAAGTTCCCCTTTCTCTAGAAATACTGTGCAATTTCTCTCCTCTGTTGCTCACAACAGGAGGTAAACTCCATATAAGACAGTGCAACTTGGCAGTCAGAACCTTGCAACTCCACTCACCTGTGAACAACCCGAAACTAAACAGGTAAACAATATTACTGGTAACCTTTCTGGCACCAGCTTGCTATGTTCTCTTGTATTTGACACATTTAAAAACAGTGTGGGTCAGAAGATCAAGTTTGACAGGCAACATCCTAAAATAAATAAGGTGCTTCTAGATCACAGATCTTCAGTTTTGCTTTTTGCTAGTGTGCCTACAACCCATTCAAGTTAAACTGGTAGTCCAGGATGACACATTACGTGTGTAAAGGATTCTGACCCAATACGTGTTTCAGTTTTGTTTTGATTTTATTGCACACAGTTTTATTTTCTCCTGGCTGTGTGTGTGTGTGTGTGGAAGAGCTACCAGGAGATGGACCATTACAGGAGGAGAGCTATGCAGGCAAATTTAAGGGTGCCAACCCAAATCTGCTCCTTTGTTCAAGATGGAACAGGAAGAGTACTGACAGAGCCCTACAAAATAATCTCCAGTACGTTATTGATGGGCATGTTTCTGATCAGTCTTTCAAAAATACACCATGAAGGGAGCATGAGGGCCACCCTTTGGTTTAGTGGGGCTTGTGCTCATAGCTCAGCACCCTGCAACACAAAAAGTGGCAGGACAGCCACTGGTACCCTGCTCTCTTCACATATAAATGCTTGTTCACACTGAGCACATGTGACGAATGTGAAAGAGAACATCATTCAGCATGAGTTTGGCAGTAGATCATTGATGTGCTGGGGAGGCATATCCTTAGAGGGTCAAACAGACCTCCACATGCTAGCCAACAGCACCATGATTACTCATAAGTTGGTGGAAATCCTCAGACGCCACCATCAGACCCTATGCTGGTGCAGTGGGTCCCGATTTCCTCCTGAAGGACAATGCTCCTAGAGTTTAATCGACATAAGCAATGATGTCATTGAGCGACCCTTGTGTTTCCCAGACCTGAATCCAACAGAGAACTACTGGATTACTCTGTCAGTGAATCCAAAAAACAACAAATACTGCCACAGAATGTTCAGGAGCTCACTGAGAGAGAACACCAGCACATGGGGACATAAACACATATACACCGAGCCAGCCTATGATTTAGCTTTTAACTTAGATTTTTGGTGTAATTTTGAATCCAGCCCTCAAAAGCTTGATGGCTTTAGTTTCCACTGGTCGTTGTTATCCTGTTTTGATCTCAGTCAGTTACACACTGTTGACCAGTAACGATTTGCAACATGAATATTTCATTCATCCAGATCTTGTTATGTGAAGGCATACAGCTTTAATGTTGAACTCCAAAAAAAGTAACAAAACTGAGACTACAAAATAAGCTTATGCTGACAGAACACAGCAAGAAGAGGGTAGATCACAACACGGACACAGAGAAACACAGGGCTTAAATACACAGAGGGAGCAATCAGGGAATGGGAAACAGGAGGGAAACACAGCTGGGGCAACTCAGGCCTAACGAGACAAAGGAAGCAAAACCAGACACATTAACATAAGACATGCACCTCCAAAGTAAAACAGGAAACATAACACAGACTAAACTTAAAGACACAGACTCACAGGCAGGCACTGCAACAGAGGGAACAGAGACGTAAACCATAAGACAGAACTCTAACAAAGAAACCAAAGATTAGAAAGGATAAATAATATAATAAACTCAAAACTCCGGTTCAACGACCCAGGCATCCTAGGTACTCCCCCCTAAAGGACTGGCTCCCAGACAGCCCAAACCTAAACACCAAAACAAAACATCCAACCAGGGCGGGCGGTGGGGGTCCAGGACGGAGGAACCGAAACAAACGAAACACAAGGAGCCCAGAACACAACTCAAAACAACCAAACACACACGAAAAAAAAAAAAAAAAAAAAAAAAGTTCAGGGGGCCGGCCTGGAGGTTGACAGCACAAAAGTCTAAACCCAGGCAGTTCAGGAGGCTGACCGTGTGAAAAGCAACGGCGGCGAGGCAGGCGAAGGAGGTCCGGAGGCCAGCCACATGGAAGGCAGCGGTGGCGACTGAGCAGGTCTGGAGGCTGGCCGCGCGGAAGGCAGCACAGAACAATGGCGATGACCTCCAGCCGGACAGGACGAGGTGAGGCAGGGCCAGATGGTGCGGAGACCTCCGGTGTAGACAAAGCAGGACCAGATGGCAGCATGGCAACCGCAGGCGACGGAACAGGTGGTGACACTGCAGGCGGCAGTGTGGAAACTGCAGGAAGAGGCGCTGCAGGCGACAGCGTGGGAGCCCCTCGGACCCCCAGCGGAGGCAGGTTGCTGGACGGGCCCCCCAGCGGAGGCAGACGACTGGACAGATGAGCGAACACGTGAAAACATAAATGGCCGAAAAACACTAACCTTTGCTTGATCCATAAGCTCTGCAACGCCAAGTCCCCAGTTCTTTAGCCAACTTAATTATGGCAGGTGGCACTCTGTTACCAGTTACATTTGCCCGCTGAGGCAGGGAAAAAGTCATAGGCTGAGAATCTGCCAGAGAAACAAAAGGAGTCCTAGTCATAACGGCAGCCACAGGGGCTGGTCGGAACACTAAACAGTCATTTTCTCCCAAAAAAATGGGGTGTGCTCAGTCGTTCTGGAGTGGCAGTGGCGTGAACGCCGTTTACTCCAGGAAGGGGGAGGAAACGAGCCGGGCCACGAACCCTCCAGCTGACCGGGCTGCAAGTCCTCCAGCTCATCACACAGGAGCGGTTCTCCAGAACCTCCAGCAGAAACGGCGTCCTGCTGTGGCGAACGCAGCTGCTTTACAGCGAGCTCCGTCTGCTGCTGCTGCGTTGGTGTGGAGAGAGACTTGCTCCCTCCACGCGGCTATGGTGTGGCCCAGATAAGTGTCCATGGAGAATTGGTGAAGCCGGGGGTTGGTCGTAATTATTGCCTCCACCGCGCTCAGTCCCACAGCCATAGCCTGTAAGTTATCGGCCTGAGTGATGCGGTCCAGCAAATTAACCAACCCCTTCATCTCAGCCTCAAAGTCTGAGGTGGAACAGTCTGCGGGGTCCATGTTCTGTTCGCGATCTTCTGTTATATGACGGCTGTGTGCAGGCAGGAAAAGGACCTAAAGTACAGACAGTCAGAGACAAAAGGTGAACTTAAATACAGCTTTAATGCTGAACTCCAAAATGTAACAAAACTGAGACTACGAAATAAGCTTACACAGCAAGAAGAGGGTAGATTACAACACTGACACAGAGAAACACAGGGCTTAAATACACAGAGGGAGCAATCAGGGAATGGGAAACAGGAGGGAAACACAGCTGGGGCAACTCAGGCCTAACGAGACAAAGGAAGCAAAACCAGACACATTAACATAAGACATGCACCTCCAAAGTAAAACAGGAAACATAACACAGACTAAACTTAAAGACACAGACTCACAGGTAGGCACTGCAACAGAGGGAACAGAGACGTAAACCATAAGACAGAACTCTAACAAAGAAACCAAAGATTAGAAAGGATAAATAATATAATAAACTCAAAACTCCGGGTCAACGACCCAGGCATCCTAACAGATCTGATGTACGATCAACAGGTACATCTGGACCTGTTGTCCCCCAATAATGTGTGCCCATGGTTGTCACCCTGGGCCCCATCTTTAGCCATCCCTCTGCAGGTGTGGCCATAGAAATGTTTTTTAGTTTTCGGTGCAGTCAGGAAGCAGACCTAAAGACCCAGTTTGAGAAGACCGTAACCTGACTTTTCTCAACACAGTTCAAATGGCTTTCACACATCTGCTTCATTTATCTGAACAGCTTAAAGTAACAACACCTTGACATGCGTGTGAGAAGAAAAAAGACTCCCGTCTCAGCAACATCTGATATGCAATGCTATTCTGCCTTATTTGTCTTCTGTCAGTGAATTGTTTATTACTGATTTTCTCAATGCAATTAATCATGTTTGATCATGAAATTAACTGAGCAAGGAACCATACATACATGCGCACAACTAGAGCACAAAAAGGCCACAAACACACCCAACAGAAGGATGCATTTAAGCAAGCACCTCTATCATGAACGTGAGCACCGCACTACACACACACACGTGTGCAAACAACATTTTCAACTCAAGCAAGCCATTCAGCTAATGTGGTGGCTGACGAGACAGTATGGCTGCTGGATGTGAAATCATGCCCTATCACCATTATATGATATCACATCATAGAAATACACACACACACTTCAATCAGGGCCCAATGAGCCCATACAGCGAAAGACATGGGCAGAATAGAGAGTTGGGGGTTGGGGGACAGAAAGATGGGATAGTTGACGGAGTGATTTCAGCAGCTTTGAAGTAATGTCCGTAATTTCAAATATAACTGTCTCATTTGGTGGAAGTCCATTTTGTCAGAGTGCAAAAGATCTGAGTGTGAGGCTAAAATCACACACAAAAACACCATGCTTGGTCTTATATGGCATCGGCTCTAACCCGTGGTTCCATTTTTCCCTTTATCAATCAACTGACTTATCATAATAATGACATTAGTGTTTCCATGACCGGGGTAGTGGCTTTTCCTCTCATCGCAGAGCCTTTCTGTGGAACAGACTGATCTATAATGTTATTCACTAAGGTAAATGATGAGATTGCAGTCACAGAATTGTACCCTAAATGAAAATGAAACTCTGCCCTTTGGCCCTTTGACTGAGTCAGCTAACAGGCATCAACAGCCCAACTGTGACATAAGCAAATGCATAAGTGTTATGCATTTAAAATTCATTTAAAATCAAAGATGTTGACTTTTCTATTTTGGTTTGTATTATTTTATTTTTGGCCATGTTTGCGTAGCAGATCTGTCACTGTATAAAAGTGATGTTCAAGGTAATGAATGCGATAGGGAGAGTTCTAAGAATTTCAATTAAAGTCTTTGAAGAATCAATTTTTCATTCTGTTTTATGCAGCTAACAGACCCACTTGAACTTACAATGACTACTACTCACCCTGACAATGCTTTTTTCTCCTTCCTATAAATCAAATTCAAAATCCCCTTTTAGCATATTGACCCTTTAAGTTTGAGCTTCTATAGAACACTATGAAAATTCCCAGTTTGTCTTAAAGTAACAAATAAAAGATTAAAACATTCTAGCCACAATGTTACAATCTCTGACAGTCTGACCAGTTAGAAATTAAAAGGTGAAAAGGAAAGTCAGAATCCTACTGTGGTTAAAAAAGTGAAACAGCACTCCAGTGCAACACTGTATAATAACAGCAGTCTCTCTTTTAGCAGTATTAATTCATACAGTGTTGGATATGGTGGGCTTTTTTCAAAGACACTAACTACACATTCTGGGGGCAGATTAAAGGAGCATTTCCACAAATTTATTGATTCTTAACCAGCAAAGGATTTTTTTGGCACTCTTTCTCTGCAACCCAAGCCATGGGTTTTATTTTCTGTGTTTTTATCAATGAGTGTCTCGGGAGATGGAGCTGGTTGTCTACTAACTGGAAGGCCGGTGGTTTGACTGTGGGAAAGATGCTGTACCTAAATTGGCCCCTGATGGATTCATTGGTTAGTGGGTGTGTGAGTGGTAAAAAGAATAAATAAAAAATGAATTTGGCTTGTAGTCAGAAATAGTAAAAAAAAAAAAAAAGTGCTATATAAATACTAGGCATGTTCCTGGTGACTCATTCTTTATAAGAAACACTCATATAAGTTAAATATGATGACCACTTAATGGACAATGGTGCAGCACACGGTGTGAACATAGGTGTGAATGTGAGTGTGACTGGTTGTCTGTTAGCCCTGTGATAGACTGGTGACCTGTCCAGGATACACTGTGGCAGCTGGGATAGGCACCAGCCCCCTCGCGACCCTGGTGAAGATAAGTGGAAGAGAATGGATGGATTAATGGACAATGTGAAAAACACTCTAAACAAAGACATTTGAAATTGTTCGTCACATTCTTCAGTAATGAATCATATTTTAAATGCTGCTTCAAATGATAACCCACTATCAGTTATAAACAATGCACATTATACTCCAAACAAACAATGAAGAAGGAAAATAACACTTTAAATAAAGTGATGTTAAATGTGATGTGAAAACACGTCATCTAAAATGATAGCAAATCAATGATTCATCCATTTATTCTGCCAGGTCATGGTGACAGCAGCCTATGCTGGAAATCCCAGACCTCCCTCTTGCCAGCCAGCTCCTATAGCTTATCCAGGGGAAAACCAAGGCGTTCCCAGGCCAGTCGAGAGAGGTAATCTCCTGAGTGTGATGTGGATTTACACCACAGCCTCCTCCAGGTAGGTCATGCCTGGAAAGCCTCATTCAGGTGGCGAATGCCTCACCTGTCTCCTTTTTATGTGGAGGAATAGCCAGGAGGGGCCAGAGTGCCAGATCCTGTCACTGCTGATGGCAACTAACAAACTAGCAGAGGGGCAGCGGCTCACAAAATGGACTTCCTTGAAAAATACTTGAATTCCTAGATGGCTAGTTTTTTAATTCTTCTTTTAACACTATTGGAGCAAACTAAGCCAATAAACAAGAGGTTACTGGAAACTAAGCAAGCTTATAAAGAAGGCCAATTATGGAGCAGCAAGAGCGAGAAGCTTTTGAAATGTTCAAAATGTTTTTTTAAATTATATTTCAGATTAAATTGAGCCCTGAAGTCATTCAAAATTGTATATATTTTTGAGAAAATCCTCATTGCTTCATTTAATTAGCCAGCAATCTACATGGGCATTTGGTCTCCTTTATAGACACTTTTGCAAGCACCCTTTTTTCTATCCTTTTCTCCTTTTCAGCCCTTTGCTACTTTTCACCTCCCTCCTTTCTCTGCCCCGCAGTTTGTTTTTCAGGGCTTTCTTCCACTGGATGTCCCACTGGGTACTGAGCTTCCACAAAGCGCTGACACCAAGAGTGAAGGAGAAAAGGGCTGCGAAAAGAGAAAAGGGAAAAGTGAACGGCAAAGGGAAAATAGAGGGTGAGAGGTCACAGAGGAGAAAAGAGGAGGAGAGCATGCACAGAGAGAGAGGAGGGCTGTAAAGAGAGCAGAGAATAAGAGACAGAGTGAGGGGAAGACTTAAGAAGACTGAGGATACTGAAAAAAGAAGGCAAATAAAGGGAGCGAAAGAGATGGTCAGGAGTGAAAGAGATAGAACAAGAGGAGGAGGAAGGAGGTGAGGAAGAGAGAGCATAATTGAAAGAGGACAAAGATGTGAAGAAGAGCAGAGAGAGAGAGGCAGAGGCTGGGAGGGAAACAGGGATTAGATTTGGCACAAAAGAGCATCCAGCAGAGAAAGGTGGAGATGAGAAAGAGGGAAGAGACAGACTTGATGAAAAGAAATCAAGCTTTGAATAAAGAGGGAGGCAGAGGGCTGGTTGGTGAGCCTGTGTGTGAGTGTGTATTATAGGGGGTGGAGGGTCATAAGTAGCTGCTAAAAGGCTTGTGCCACCTCTGCTGGAGGAGGAGTCCTTCAGAAAAAACAGCTGAGCATCAGCTGAATGCGAGTGCGTGTCAGCGTGCAATTTGGAGAGGAAGTGTTTTCAGGCACAAACGGTGCGCTCGCGGTTTCACCACAGGATAGGTGATTGCACACTTCCCCATCCCCCGTGACACAGACCCACAAACACACACACACTGTCTGGACAGTCCCCAGCCTGTTAACACCCTGGTCTTAATCATCACCTGAGTGTCACGGCTGGGTAAAAAGAAATGCACCACTGCCTTTCTCAAACTCTGCGTTTTCTTTGCTGGGGTTGTGATGTGTTACCTTTCTCTATAAAAGAATCCCTAAAGTGATCTGTGGGATTGAAGTTGCGCAACAATCTTGTTCAGGCTCGTGTTTTACCCTTTTTCTTCTTTAGAAACTCTCGTGAGGTTTTCGATTTGCATCCGTGTGGAATATTTCCTTCTTCCTGGCTTCTGCTGACTGGGAGTCTACTGTGTTTTGGAATGTCCACAGTACTTAATGATTGCATCCATGAATATGACCTCCCAACACATTTTCCATTCTAGCAGCCCCATATCATTACCTCCGAGATTAAATTTTGCAACACTTAGGTACGCGTAAACATGATGCTGTCTGGTCTCATCTAACCAAAGAGTGCATGCTTAGTAGTCATCTGAATAATGTTTACATTCTTTAGAATTGTCTACTAAAGCTCATGAAAGCTATCTATGCGATGTCCTTCAAATGGTCTGAGCTGTCACAGAAACTCACATTTCCTTTGATAGTCACGTTGCCATGTCTGAGGCGCTGTTTCAGTTGTGCTAGCGGTGTACTGTCCGTGGCAGCATTTTTACGCCATTCTAAATCGCCACACTGGTTCATTCTATACCTCCTGATTACTTGCTTGAAGCGATCTGCTGATTTTTAGTTTGTTCCCACTGTATCCTTTTCCATCATTGTGAAGTCTCACAGTCAGATCTGTCAGTTCCTCTAAGGACTATTTTTTACATATCTGTGGGGTCACCGTTTTCAAGTAGAAACCTGAAAAATTAAGAAATGTTTCTTCAACTTTCACAACCAGGCAATTAGACTGATTAAAAACCACAGGTGTATTTAATTCTCATTTAATGATCACAGTGTTTCTAGTTTTTATGCATATTTCCAATATGAGCTCTCTAAAGTAATGGTTTCTAAGAGGAAATGCCGGATTTGTCGAGTTAAAAGTGTTGCAGTTATTGAGAGGTGATGCATTTTAATCCATTTTACATTTAAGTGATGTTGTGCAGATGTGCACTCCTGTTTTATAGTTCACATGCATATTTCGTATTTGCAAATGTGCAAGGTGAGGTTCAGAGTCTGGCTTTGATTAAATACTAATTAATACATCATTTACTGATTGAAATAAAGCAGACATTAGCACATATTTGAATACCAGCACCAAGATCTAAAGTGATGCACCAATAAAAATGTCTTATTTGTTTTGCTTATGTGGAAATGTGGATTAGAGTAATGCACCATGTGACAGGAGAGCATGAGTGGGCCCTTGTCATCTGCCACCAAGCTCTCCCAACAGAGTGTAGGGACAAGCAGGTGTCCATCAGGCACTATCCCAGATGGTGTCAAAGCCACACATTAAATTAACTGTCTTACAGAACAGAACTATTTCCCCAAACTGAGAATATTTTGCAATTCTACTTATATGTATTTACAGATTTTGGGCATTACTTGGGTCTTTATTAACAAGATGGCATGTGGTGGCAGGAAAAGAGGCCTTCAAGAGAGGGGAGCTGAAAAGAACTGAGCCAAACTGAAACATGGGCAATTATGATTCACTTTTATTTACTTATTCAATAACCTACTGCTCATAAGTAGTGACAGTCCCAATATTTAGGAAGAAGATTAAGACATGGCCTCAATTTGCCATTTTTATTATGCAGTAGCCCAAGGCAATTCAGCGTAATCGTGCCCAGGTGTACTGGAAAGCTTGCATCATATCATTATTTTGAAATCACAATGAACAAAATAACAACAATAACAATCCCATTAAAACTCTCTCAATAGACTGCTCTCATGGAGAGATTATTGTTAATGTTGATTTGTTGGGTGGGATTTGACAAACAATGAGACTGAAAAGCGAGAATTTTTATTGTGTCTGGTCTGGTCACATGGGGGGTAATGTACACTGTATGAGGAGGTAAAGATCATTATTGTTTTACTGTTTCTCTCAAGGTTTTGGCTGATTCCAGAGTCCAGAAGCATCCTGGTTTCCATTTGTAGTTCATTTCCTGTGAGAGTTCTACTAGAAGATCAAAAATGAGCAGGCTTTGGTAGCACGGTAGCATCCAAACAAGTGGCTATTGTCTGATACAAATTGAACCTATTAACTAGATGGAACAGGAAGTTCTTACCTCTGTTATATTAAAAAGACAAAAAAAAACTATCACTGTAGTTTGCTGGGTCTGAAATCTGAAGACACGACACAGTTCAAAAACACAAGCAAACCATCTTGTTTTAGCCCTATGCCGATTCTACCGCTAAAAATTTGCTCTCTAACTCACTTTGTTGCTGCAAACAATCTGCATATTCTGCACATTTAGTGCACCCACTAGATCTGGGAAGACTAATCCAAATAGGGATTTCCCAATCTCCTATCAGTACCAGCATAATGGGATTGGTATTCAGTTTTTCTACTCTGTGTTCAGTAGGCTGAACCCAATGTATGAAAAAGAAGATGCTAATTTAAACACTGCTACTCTCAAATCTAGCACAGAGACTTTGCGCCTCCCTTTCCCATGCTCTGCTTTTAGTTGTTGTGCCATCATGTGATTCAGCAACACTGAGCTTGCATGTGAGTCAAAGCGTTACGGCACAAAGAACGAGGAGCATCCTGTGGAGAAATTTACCTCTGCCAAGGAGGTCATGTTTCTGGTAGCATTTGCATGTATGTCATAGATCTTTCTTTAAACACCATGGCTCTGAAAGTTTTTAATGAATTCTGATAAAATGTTGTAGGGGTGTAGAGCAGGGTCATGCTAATAATCCATTCAAATTTGGCTTACATCTACCAAGATCTTCAAGTTCAACTTAACGATTTATTGGTTGAAAACTGACAAAAAGCCTTAAAACTGCGATTCTTACAAGTGTAGTGTGTGTTCTCAGCATATACAATATACCATATAAAGATTTAAAATATCATGTCTTATTTGTCATTGCTGACTGTAACACCTTCATTAGCAGCTAGCATGCCTCATACAGGTGAACCATGTAAGCTGGTTTGAGATCTTGCTGGGAGGGCGTCATAGACACTTGAGAACATGGATATTGTATCAAAGTGAAAACCAGGGTAGTAAATGTGGATCTGGTGGCTACATCAAAGCTGTCACGGTCCTGGGTCAGTGACCAAGTGTTTTGATTCTTGCATTATTATTGAGCTTTGATTTCATCGTGGTTTATCATTATTAGTCTTTTGATTTATGGTTCTGTATTTCTAGCTCTAGTAGTTTTTTGTTCTGTGATTTCTAGTCCTTAGGTTTTGTTTCTGTGTTCCCTTTGTTCAGCCCAAGCCTCTACCTGTGGCATGTTTCCTGTTTTATTTTTGATAGTCCCTGTCTTGTGTGCCGTGTGTATGGTTTTGATTCCCTTGTCTCGTTTGGTCTGATTTGTCCCAGTCGTGTTTCCCACCTGTCTCCCATTCCCTGATTGCTCCAGCATAAGGCCTGTGTTTTCCTTGCACTGTGTTGTGTCGTACCCTCATGCCTGGCTGTGTGTTCTGCCTGCCTGCCCGCCTTTGTGTTCTGACTTTATTTTGCTGTCTTGAATTCTGGCGATCAGAAAGCTAAATATCTGTCTGGGGCTTCTGAATTTGTTATGCTGTCATGTAGTTTGCCAGTACAATGTCAACAGTCATTCTCTTGTCCTATTCAGCTGTGCCACCTTTGTAGACAACACAATAAAGAAATAAAATTAAAAATAAAAATTTACTCTAAAGCCTTAATATGGCCCTGATTCTAAATGTTGGATTCTAAATGCCGTTTTCATTAAACAATACATGTAAAATGATCATTCTGGAAAAAAGATTTAATGCTGCAAACTGAAAAGTAATTACCTACTCAGCAAACGAATATCAGAATGGCAGAATGCTTCATTAGAGACTGAGTGGGTTGTTATGACTGCTTAGACGAATCCATGTGTTTATTACATTGCAAGGACATTAATTGCACCTGCTTCTGTTGTGCAGAAAAGAAAGCAGAAAACTATAAAAACAACTGCTCATCTGTGGTGTAGCAGGATAAATATGTGTCCACATGTGAGTGCAATCAAAGTACAAGTCAGCTAGAGAAGGAAGTTCAGGCCGATCACTGCTTAGTGTGTGTGTGTGTGTGTGTGTGTGTGTGTGTGTGTGTGTGTGTGTGTGTGTGTGTGTGTGCCAGTTTCTGTAAAGCTGTAAGACTGCCAGTTTCTGTCAAGCTGAACAAAGCTGAAAGGAATCACCACAGCAAATGAAAATGTGTAGTTCTGTTGGTAGGTTCCGTCATCCAAACAGATCGGTTAGGTTTAGGGAAAGATCAAAGGGGTGCACTATGAGACAGAGATTAAAGGTTTAGTGAGCTGTCGAGTTTAAAGTCAGTTTTCCGTATCACAAAAGTGGTTCTCTTTTTAACTGGCAATATCACCAGGGTAACTTATGCTAAAGTTTTGCTGGTAAAGGGTAGGTAATTTTCCTAATTTTAGTTGGCTGGAATTACCAATTTTTACTGATTCTTTTATTTGCAGCATGTTTTAAGTGCAGTATAGATTCTCTACTGGGACAAGCCATCTCTTACTGAAACCACTGAATGAACATAATCTGTGCATCCCTTTTCCAGGGCAATGAGCATGTCTTAATTTGGTGATAAAAAAAAATGTACAAATGTTTTATACTTGATACTAATGTGATGCAAAGCTACTAGAACACAGACCAAACACCAAGAATAAATATTCAATCAATAAAATTAATTTCATTTCGTTCTTTCAATAATCTAAAGTGAGTTCCACATCTCTTTTAAAATGAACCTTAGCATTTATTGTATATATATAAGTATGTTTAAGTGTATTACTTCGTATACGTTTCAGAGCTCTAATGTAAACCATCCACATTAGAATTTACAGCTGCAGCAAGCGTGTACTCAGCCATAAAATAATTATCTTAAATTAAAATTTTCAGTTTACAGCCCCATGCGCTAAATACCAAGTTTGAGGATTTTCTCCAGCATTAATAGATAGATTTGTATCATCATTATATTGTTACATTACATTTGATGAGGTGTCACATCGTTTTGTGCTGAAGCTGAGCCTGAAACAGAAATTCCTGCTCAAGTGGGAAAGCTGATGGCCACCGCCGTATACCATTTATCCCCAGCAGGGTTTTAGGTTTTGTTAAGCCAGCTAACACAAAGACAGCCTGACTGCCTTGAACTTTATTTGTAGTTTATCCTTCAGCATTTGACATAGAGATCATTTGTGATTATCATAGTGTAGTGGTTTATCCATTCCCCTCATAGGCAAACGATCCTTAGATCAGTCCTAGAGCAGGATACAAATATCTGGGGGGGTTCTGCTGTAAATTTTCAGCAAAATCAAATTTGTGGAGTTATCTGTTTGATGACTCTGTGTGAATAAGGGAGCAATCAAAAAAGTTTGGAATAACGATAGTTTGAAAAAAGAATGAAAAATGAGCAGCAGTTTCCATCTTTTCAGGCCATTTGGTGACCCATCCATTCACCCTTACCTGGACTTTGTGGCTTCATAACTCTGTGACTCATTTCTTCTTCTTCTTCCGTCACAACTACCAGCATTGAAGCTGTGGTGGAAATGAAAGGTAACTATGGGTTTTAACAACCTGCTTGTTCGAGCAACGAATGGGGTTGTCTTAAGAGTCTCAAAGTTTCAGAGCCTGTTTCATGATCAAACAGTCCCCTAAACCCTGTTACAGTTTTTCTCAGTCGCTTTGGTGCGTTTCTCAGAACACCATTAACATTTGCACAGCAGTTAGTGCATTTCCCAAAACAATTAGTGCAAACTGCAAAACCTAGTGGATAGCCTGCTAAAGCACGTCACATGCACAGAATTGATTATCCATACCTCAAAAGCAAGTATCCATGTCAATGAAACTGTCAGTGCCATCAAAATGAAAAGTCTTGACACCATCTTTATGAACAAGATAGTCAAATGGCATTGTCATGTTTCCACTATGACAGTTTATAATTTCAGTGTTTCCCATTGCAAAAACAATTGGTGACACCTGAAAATGCTGACGACAGCACTATGGCCTACCTGTACAGCCATCTGAAATGTGCAGTAAAGTCACTGTAGATGTTATGGGAGTCTTGGGAGTAACTGAGACACTGAATACGTACGTTTCACATTTCCATTGTGTAGAAGTGTTTGTAATCCTACAGAATTGTGCAAAAGAAAAATATGCTACAGTCACTTGTTCACTGTAGAATACATGTAAACATAAAATCACCAATTTGGTAGAGCCTCCTCATGAGTGACAGCTGTAATTCACCTGAGATCAATTGTTCAATTTCGGAGACATTTCCAGGAAAAATGATACAGAAAGGTATAGGATTTGCTTGACAGATGGCCAATATTTGGCATGTGATAACTAGTTCAACAATTTTGTGTGTGATGACTTAAGCAATGGATGTATGACTATTAGTTTTATTGGGAATGACTGTTCAGCATCCATAGGTATGATTACTTTTGACTGACATGACATAAGCAAATGGAAATGTCAGAAAGCAGCAGGGAAATGTATGGAAGCAACTGATTCATGTCCAAAATCATTTGCAGTTTGTTCAGAGAGAGGAGAAATTGCTACTATGATGTGCACAAATGACTGAGTGTTGTGGAGGTTGAACTAATAGTTATGAGAATTTCAATTCTGATCTGAGAAACGCACCAAAGCGACTGAGAAAAACTGTAAACACACGGCAGTTTCAAACGGTTCCTGATACTTTAGCAGTTGAATGAATTTTGACTTGCAAATGAGTGTTTGGTATCAAAAACTGACTCATTGTTATTTAAACAATGGCATTAGTGTCTTTATTATTTGGAAAGTAGTTTTGACCACACCACAGCAAAAGCTGGATTTGAAATCAACATTTAACATCTTTGGTTTGACCACACTTTCATTAGTGACATTTCATGGGTGGCGTGGTCATGCAGTAACTAGTACTGTCACCTCACAGCTGCTACTGAAGTTCCTGGGATGGAATTTGCTGGGTTTTCCTGGCTGCCCAGGTCTTCCTCCCAAAGACATTAGGTGAAGTTAATTATGGATTCCATTTTTTTGACGCTCTGTGTCCAGCCTGAACCCAGACATTCACCTAATGTCAACTGGGATAGGCTCCAGCATATCCATAACATTGTTTGGATAAGCGGTTAAGAGGGTCGATGGATAGATGTTTCACATTTAACATTGAAATCAGCCTTAGCTAGAGGTCCTTATCTATCAGTGCAGTAATAGAGAGCCCTGTTCTTTCTATACAGACAGACAAAGGACACAGACATGAAGTGAGAGATAGAAAGGTGGATATTTTTTGCTCTATTGTCCCCCACTGATGAACCACTCAAGTGGAGTGTTTATGGCGGGGAAACATTTCCCGACCTGTCAGCCCCTTGGTAAGCCAGATTCTGGGAGACAAAAGGCATGTGTGCCTGTGTCAAAGCCAGCTGCACACACACATATTATCTGCTGAATGTCTTCACACTGGTGAAGCTGTGTTCCCCCCACCTCCTGCTTTCACTGGCTACACTGATCTATTTCTATCTATTTTTCCCTCACTCTTCAGAACATGACTATTCTACCTGAGAGAGTGCATATGTTAGCGTGTAGGCCGATTGTAAGCTACACAGCATTGGTGTCAAAGCAGCGTATGCCTGCTGGGATTGTATATGAAATCAAAGGAATATGTAGATGATATATGAGAAAATGTACACATATGTATGTGTGAGCAGTTTAAATTGGAAACATGTATGTATTTATGTATTGTGTTTGGATGTAGTTGAGATGTTGGGCTTTTTTTGTGTAAAACTCTGTGGCAAAGCTGGCATTACTAAAATTCTGTATTTTAATAGCTAAAGAATGGCTAAATGAGGCTTGCTCTGAAAGTGAGACAACCTGCTTCGATTCTGTAGACAGTATGAAATGTGGACATACAAACTTTATTTGTCACATACACAATCATACAGAGTACAACATGTGATGAAATACTTGTGTCCGAGCTGCAGACGTAGCTAGGGCTTGATTTCAGCATGGGGGGGGTCTGGTCAGGACCCTTACTGGATTTGAACTTGCGACTCCTGCTCCAAAAGCCTGTAGTCTTACTACTACACTATGCAGCCGCCTATACTGAAGCTTCCAGGTCATAAAAAATGAAGACAGTGCAGAAGTGTCTTAACCCTGCATTCTCTGGAAGGCCACCAGACAGCAATAGCTGTGGTTGAAAATAGATTTTTGGACCTCAAAAGTAGAATACCTTTCTGCCCTGACCTCTGTAATGTCATTCATACACACACACACACACACACACACACAGATACAGATAGATAGATAGATAGATAGATAGATAGATAGATAGATAGATAGATAGATAGATAGATAGATAGATAGATAGATAGATAGATAGATAGATAGATAGATAGATAGATAGATAGTAATTATTTATTGTCATTGTCATTGTCAAGAACAATGAAATTGCGTTTGGGGCTTCCATACAACCCCCAAAAAAAGAAGAAAATAATAAATACCCCTTAAAACCCAAGTGTACATATTTAACCCAGTGTGACTCCAATGCAATAAGACAATCCTTAACAATAACATGAGAACATGACAAGTAGTGTTCGTAGAAATTCAGACAAAGACCTGAGAAACATGACAAAGTACAACAATGCAACCCATTCAATATTATTGTACTGTGAGATATGATATCAGATATGATAGTTATCTATTTAAGAAAGGGGGGGGGGGGGCAGGAGGGGGAAGAGAATAAAGATATGATGCACCAATGCAGACCAGTTCATTGCTATTAAGAAGTTGGATATGGTTATTGTCCGTGAGAGGGGGGCAGACAGTTCAGGAGCCTCACAGCCTGTGGATACAGGCTGTTGGCCAGTCTGGATGTTCTGGCCTGTATAGACCTGTACCTTCTCCCTGAGGGCAGCAGATGGAAAAGGTGGCGCGCAGGGTGATGTTGGTCCCGCAGGATACTGTGCACCCTCCTCAGACAGCGAGTGGGGAAGATATTGCTGATCTCTGGCAGACTTGTTCCAATAATTCTGCCAGCTTCTTTCACCACCCGCTGGAGTGCTTGCTGATCGGCCTTGGTGCAGCTGGGGAACCACACTAGAAATCCATACGTCAGAACGCTGCTGATGACACAGTTGTAGAAGTTCAACATCAGAGATCTGGGTATGTGTGCACTCCGCAGTCTCCTCAGGTAGTAGAGGCGCTGTTGGGCCTTCCGTGCAACTGAGGTGATATGGTTGCCCCAGGACAGGTCCTCGGTCACAGTTACCCCCAAGAATTTAAAACTGCTCACCCTCTCCACCGCCTCACTGCCAATGAAGAGAGGCAGATGGTTATTATGACCCTTCTTCCGGAAATCTACAATGATCTCCTTGGTCTTTTTGGTGTTTAAGACCAAGTTATTGTCGTGGCACCATGACTCTAGTTGTTGCACCTCTGTCCTATAGTTTGTCTCATCGTTGTTGGATATAAGTCCGAGCACTGTAGTGTCATCGGCAAACTTAACAATGAGATTGGACGCGCAGGAGGAAATACAGTCATGGGTGAAGAGAGTGTATAGCAGAGGGCTCAGAACACACCCCTGAGGGGCACCGGTGTTGACCACAAGGGTGGAAGAGGTGTTCTTACCCACTCTGACACTCTGTCTACGGTTAGTGAGGAAGTCCACAATCCAGTTGCACAGAGAGGAGTTAAGTCCCAGTTGGTGGAGTTTGGGACGGAGTTTGTATGGCCGGATGGTATTAAAAGCCGAGCTGTAGTCTACAAAGAGGAGCCGTGCATAGGTGTTCCTGTGTTCCAAGTGCTTCAGTAATGTGTGCAGCACTGTGGCGATCGCATCCTCGGTTGACCGGTTCTCCCTGTATGCAAACTGGTGCGAGTCCAGGGATGGTGGAAAAGCAGCTCTGATGTGTTTAATGACCAGTCTCTCCAGGCATTTGGCGGGAATGGGAGTGAGTGCCACAGGTCTGAAATCGTTCAGACATGTGACATTTGACTGTTTTGGGATGGGAACGATGGTTGCTGCTTTGAAACAGGATGGTACCAGTGAACAGGACAACGAGGTGTTATATATAGAGGTGAAGACGTCCGCCAGGTCCGCAGCACAGTCTTTTAGCACCCGGCCCAGCACTCCATCTGGCCCGGCCGCCTTCCTGGTGTTAATGCTCCGGAACACACGCCTCAGCTCATGAGTGCTCAGGACTGGAGCAGGATCGGTTGAGGGGAGAGGGGACAGGACAGGGTCGGTGTTCTCCCTATCAAAACGGGCATAAAAGAGATTTAGATCCTCAGCCAGAGTAGAACTGTCGGCTGAGGGTGATGGTGTTCTCCTTTTGTAGTCCGTGATAGCCCTGATGCCCTCCCAGACCTGCCTTGGGTTTGTGTTGTTCTCAAACCTGGCCTCGATACGCCTCCTGTGCTGCTGCTTGGCAGTCTTGATGCCTCTTCTCAGGTTGGCCCTGGCAGCACTGTATGCCTCCTGGTCCCCGGATTTGAAAGCGTTGTTCCTCGTTCGAATAAGTTGTTGAACTCCGTGTGTCATCCAGGGTGGATTATTAGGGAACACACGGAATCGTTTCCAAGTTGTTACATTGTCCACACAGAAACAGATGTAGTCCAAGACAGTGGAGGTGTAACTATCCAATGCGACACGATTGTCAGTGTCCTGCACCTTGAATACATCCCAGTCTGTGCAGTGGAAACAGTCCTGAAGCATCGGAATAGCATCCTGCGGCCATGTTCTCACGGTTTTGGTTGTAATCCCAGTGCTCTTGATCTTTTGTGTGTATATTGGGTATAGCAGAAGGGAGAGATGGTCTGACAGACCCAGGTGGGGATAAGCCTGGGCTCTGTATGCATTCGCCATGTTGGTGTACACCTGGTCCAACGTTCTATCTCCTCTGGTAGCACACTTCACATTACGGTGGAAATTGTGAAGTACAGATTTCAGGTCCGCGTGGTTAAAATCCCCAGCCGCAATAAAGACACTGTCCGGGTGTGCTACCAGGCTGTTATTGATGCTGCTGCTCAATTGTGCTAACGCTAGCTTAGCATTAGCATCTGGTGGAATGTAAACAGCGCTGATGTAAACGGCAGAAAATTCCCGAGGGAGTTAGAATGGACGGCACTTTAACACCAACAGTTCTACCTCTGTACTGCACAGTCTTTCCGTTACCGTGACGTTCGTGCACCAAAAGTTGTTAATATAGATGCACAGCCCCCCGCCAGTCTTCTTACCCGAGTCCGCAGACCTGTCGGCTCGATAGGCGGTGCGGCCTGCTAGATCAATAGCCGCATCGGGAATGGCGCTGTCCAGCCAGGTTTCAGTGAAAATCATGCACGAACAGTTATTAAAAGTCCGTCGAGTGGCGATCTGCAGTCGTATTTCATCCAGTTTGTAACGGATTGAACGGGCGTTGGAGAGGAATATGATCGGGAGTGGTGGTTTAAACGGACTAGTCTTTAGCCGTGCCCACAGGCCTCCCCGCCTGCCTCTCTTCTGCCTCCGCTCGCAACGTCTCCTCCTGCGGCTTGCTGTTGCGGGTAGCCCCGGGGGTTGCTTAACGATCTCCGGGGGGATGAGATACTCGGATGTTAGTTGAAGATCTCCACGGCTTAGTTGTAGTAGATCATCTCTGTTGTATTGAAGTAACCCCAGACTGTGTGAAATAATACACAGTACCACCAAAAGTACAAAAGTGTAGGAGCTCCGGGCCGCTGCGTCTGTGCGCGCCGCCATCTTGCTGTAAGGGTAGATAGATAGATAGATAGATAGATAGATAGATAGATAGATAGATAGATAGATAGATAGATAGATAGATAGATAGATAGATAGATAGATAGATAGATAGATAGATAGATAGATAGATCGATCGATCGATCTCATAAATCTTGGCTATACTATGTTTCAAAATGGAGGATTAGCTGTGAAACCACAGACTCACTGGCTAATGAATTTTCAATCACGAGTCATTAGCCAATGAGTGTGTGATTTCACAGTCAGATCCACCCCACCACCCCCACCCTTGATACATAATTTTTTTTGTGGATGGAAACAGCAGAGACACTCGTCTTCAGGCTTCAAACAAATGTTAATGCTATGGTGGCTCCTTCTCTCTTTTATGTACAGTCTTAGTGCGCATGGTGAGTCAGAAACACAAAGTTCACTGCCTTGCTCACGGGTAAGTTGAAAGCATGTTTGTTTGTTTGTTTTTTTTTGTTTTTTTTTAATCATTTTAAGATGAGAATTGACCTTCCAGTCATAAACCAGCCTCTCAAACCTCAAGCGAGGCTCCTCCACAATAACTGCAAACCTGTCATTACAGACACGCTGCGCCTTTACATTCCCTGGACGCTGCCTGCATCTGTACATGTGATGTCTCAAACCCTTTACAGCACTTTCCCGAACCGAGCGATATTGAGAATGATACACAATGGATCCACTTTTCTCTTTGGAGTCAGGAGGGAGAAATAGTGAGAAGAGCAGGCAGACAGAAAACAGAATACTGAGGGGAAAGAAGGGCTAATACAAGGGGAAGAAAGAGAGGAGTGGGAGTGACTGCAAGAGCAAAAAAGAATGATTGCCTATTGACTTGATGAGAGCGGAAGCATCATTATATAATTGTAAATCCCAGAAAGATAGGGTGTAATAGGACTTTCTCTCCTCCCACTGCTGCTTTGGTAATTTATCCCTCTCTCTTTCTCTCTTTCCATCCCTTTCTATCTCTCTGTTTCACCCTGTCACCCATCAATCTTTTTCCAATTACCTGTTCTGTCTATCTACAAATCCATCATCATCATTTCCATGGTAACGGGCCGCATCCTCCATTGGCTTCGGCCTATTGTTCAATATAATTGCACGCCAAAAAGCAGTCTTTAAAAGAGGGAAGGGGATACACAGAGAGGCACAGATCTGGATATTGTCTCCGTGCTCAGTGACTAATGTCTCTCCCACATCTCCAAAGAGTCAACTTCAGAGCAGATCATCTGCTTAATTTTGACCATGGCATCCATTCATCAGGCATTTTAGCAGCCATTATGTGTGGATTGGCTTCATCCCAGGCTGATGAAACATTTTCTCTGCCTGTGCAATTGTCAGTTATTGTGAAAATGAGGAAGTATAACTGCCCGTGCAAGGTCAGTGAGGAACAATAGTTATATGTATTTGGTAGAAATAAATGGGAGACACGGCTATCCAAAAATCTATTAAGGTGGTTTTGTTTCATTTAGCGACTTGTAATTATAAGTTAATGGACACGGTTATTCTGAGTGCCTGAGGCTTGTCTTCTTATTTTTCCACATAATTACAAAAGAACCACTTTTTTCACCCAAAGAGCACTAAATTCCTCCCAGCCTCTGAGGTAATACAATCAGTCTACTGACATCAGCACCAAAACTGTCCATGTGTGCCGAGTTCTCTTTCCTTTCTAATATAAGGTACTTTGTCAAGAGTGAAAATGAATCTAATTAAAATGACACAAGGTGGTTTTTCTTTTTCAATCTTTCATTTATTGGATCCATGCATATTATGATACTTTGAAGAAACAAAATTGATGGCAAGTCTTCATTTGAGGATTGAAATTCTGTTCTTGCTTTAGTTTCTGTGGTATGAGTAAACGGCACTTTTGAACAGCAGATAGTGGTGCGTGTTCAACCGGTTTTCAAGCCATTCATGCCGGACTGCTGGGAACTGGTAGTTTGCATAAGATGTGGATCCAGCCTGAGTACTCTACAGCATTCCTGTATTGTGAAACTAATCCATCTGCCAATCCATTTTCTACAGCTTATCCAGGTTTGGGTTGTGTGTGTGGGGGGGCATTAAAAACAGAGGTGCCCAGACCTCCCTTTCCCTCAGCTCCGGTTGTTCTGAGATGCTTTGTCTCATGCCTGGCATCTCCTCGTGGTTGAATCTGTCGAAAAACACCTCATCTAGGAGTCATCGAGGATACAGATGCCCACACTACATCACCTCAACTCCTCACTCTCACCCTAAAGATGAGCCAAGGTTCAAGGTTCAAGGTTCTTTATTTGTCACATGCATAGTTATACAAGTATAACACACAGTGAAATGTAGCCTGACACGCTCCTCGACGCTCCAAGACGGCCTTCAGGGAAACATTTATGACTGCTTATTCTTTCAGTCACTCCAGCTTATGGCCACAGGTGTTGGTGGTAGCGGGGATCTACCAGTAAACCAACAGCTTTGAATTAACACTCGGCTCTTTACCTCAAAGGGCTCCTTAAGCATCGATTTCACTAGAGATGTTGCACTAAACCATCTGCTAATAAGGAAGAGTTCCACTCTTCTCACCCCTCCACTTGCGGACAAGATCCCAAGTTACCTCCACTTCTCCACCTGGGGAATGAAAAGCTGATGGCATCAATACTTGATGATGCGTCTCCTTTGTAAAGAGCAGCAACACCTGGTAGGTATTTTCTTATACAAGTACATTATGAAACATTTCAGCAACTCAGGAAGTAAACGTCCGTGTCTGATCTTGAACGTTTAAAAAAAAAGGCAGCCACACCTAACCTGAAAGGGTTTTTCTACACTCCAAGTTCACAGAGCTCGATGAAATTCAGCTTTGTCTGTTTTGTGCAAGTATCCAAAACTCAAATCAAAGCATCCCTCAAGCATTGAAACAGAATCGGCTTCAAATCTAAGCATTTATGCACTCATGTACCCCCAATCATGGAAAAAATCAATCTGCATCAGACCCACATTGATCATGAGGACCACTGCAGAATCTGAAAGGGTTATCTAATGTGTCATTTTTTTTGTATTTTCATTGTAATTCTGCAGGGCTTGTTATTCACTGGGGAAGCTGATAGAACTACATCTCTGTGTGCATCTTTGTTGAGTAACTCTGGCACGTTCTCTCTTCCGTAAAGCATTTTGCATTTCGGTCACAATAACTCATGAGAGACATGTATGCATTCAATGAGAAACGTCCCAAATCTCATCCTTCTCAAACTATACATGTTGTATAGCTATTGGCATAAAGAGATCGGTCAGAGGAAGAATGACTAAAGACTCAACAACATGAAAGCAAGCAGCGATGGAAACAATGTGCTTACAGTGATCATTGTAAAAGTGAATAAAAGCATGTGTCTACCAAAGGTTACGAGAAAATGGCTTCATTTGGCGCTGTTGTGCTGTTGGCTAGACAAGATAAACCAACCTATTGTTGATCTTTGTCACAAGAATATAAATATGTCACATGAAAGGAAAGCTGAAACAAAGAAATAAAAAAATACAAAGAAAAAAGTCTATTTTAGCCTGTATCTTGTGCCCGTCTTTGCTTTTACTCATTAAAAACTCTATAAGAGCAACTTTCAAAAGTGGTTTTATCAATACAGCTGCTTCCCAGGCCAGCCTTCGTCACTTACCGAGCTGATAATCTCGCAGGACATATGCACATACTTTTAGTGTGATTCACAGACGTGCAAAACACTCTTAAACAAACAAGGGAGATGTCAGAGGTCAAAACCTGACTGCATCCAACTGTTACTTTTTCTTGTCTCATATCACACATTCAGAATTCAGAAAAATGTAGCTAATTTTGGCTGATCCTTTATTCACAACAGCAGGTAGCCGAGCATATTTTTATTTGGCAGATTTTTTTAAGCAACTCTCAAGGGATTCATGTCTCCCCCACAGGGGAGTGCTTTGCTTGTGGGGGCAAATGTATAGCCCACGAGACTATAAAGCTCAAGTTAAATATAAATAATATTCACAACGGTGTAAGGCAAAGAGTGGTTTTGTCTAACGTCATACTCATATTTAGCATCAGCCATCTGCTACGATCTCACAAGGAACTCCATACACAAAAACAATAACTGCACGAACAGACCCACAACTTCTGCTTAAGGCACAGACAGAAAAATGACAAGAATTCATTCCTGTTATTGTTCTCAAAAATGATGCCGCGATGAAGATATTAGCCCCACTGCGTGCCTTTTAAAGTCCTTAACATCCAGGTATGGCCTCAGGTATATGAGCAGCAGGCTCCATTGTGATGTGAAATGAGCATTAGCCAGAGTATTAGTTTAAACCCTTTGTGTCCTGCTGTGGGAGGCACACTCGCAACTGCATGCTGGACCCATTCAAATGAATGTGTATTTGCTGATCGGCGGTAATTGATATTTATGGGACACATAACACTGTGACTTTAATTAGCAAAATGGCAACTTTGTTATTCATGTGGAGAAGCTGAAATCGCTTTCTCCACTGGTGGAAAATGCTCACATCAAGGAGTGTGCTGTGGTTTGAAAAGAAAGAGTGAAGGAAGAGACTGAGCAGTTAATAGTCATGTATTTTCACAGTTATAAGAAACATCAAAGCCAAACTTCAGTGAGTATTACATGTATGTAAGTCATCCATATATATGACTTATTACTGTTGTTTTATTCTCTTCCTCCATGTGTGTATTTGCAGTCATTTGTATAATTACTGTCTGAAAGCAAGACAGCAGGTTTGGGACATGAGTCTAAGCTATTTTCTTGTCATTGTGCTGATTAATGATGCGCAGCATTCTCTACCTGTAATCAATCCTTCTCTCTCTCTCCCAGCTCTGTTGCCCTCTGTGCCAGCTAAGCTGGATCAAGTCACACAAACTTACCAGGAAAACGACAGGAAATCCAGAGTTTTGAGTTTTAAAATAAAAGACCAAAAGACACTGCATTTTCAAATTCAGAGGCAATGTCAGCATCGACTTCTTAACTGAGAATAGGACGAATATTTACCTCTGCAAGCCTTTATACATCCTAGGGGAGCTTTATCTGAGAGGAGAGAAATGAGAGGCAGCTAAGCAAAGTTTCTACAACTCTGGAATACATGCAGAGACAAAAGGGAATGAGGCGCAACTACCAACACATCAGTAGGATGGAATAAAATAACACCAGCAGTGGAGAGTTCAAAGACCTTGAAAGAACTACAGCTTAAAACGTTTAAAAGAGGCCAGAGAAGCTGAGGAACTAGAAGCACCTAAATCAGGTATCATTACTGACTGTCAGACTGCTACCTCCAAAGCAATCTTCCAATTCTTAAGCATGTGGAAAATGTTTCTGTTATGAATCAGAAAGAAATAATAAAAGCTTTAGAGGAAAGGCAGCTAGCTAAGTTAAATATTAATGATAAAAGGTATTTGGCTGTCATTGTTTAGTGGTTATATTACATCAGTAAATGTGTTATTTAACTTAGTTTTGATAATATACTATAATAACTGATATTAAGGGTAAGTTTATGACACCAGTCTTTGGAACTGATGTGTCAGAATAAGACCTAGATAATTAATACTTTAGATGAATGAATGGCATGTGTGCAACGAACTTTCAGGTCTTGACCTGATGTCACTTTGGGAAATCAGAATGACAAACATGAGTTAAGCTAAACAAAGCTGAATTTGCCAAAATTGCTTTTACAGCCGCTATCCGATGGATAGACAGATCCAGGCATCCCCTCACCGTTTGTGACGTTTTAATCTAAATATGAGCTCATTGTGGTATTTTTCACCTGGAAAGTAGGCGTAAAAGACCTTGAGAAATGTCTCATTGATATCAGATCACAAGAGCCTAATTTTGATGGAAATTCACAGCATCAGGTCCGTGTTATGACTTAAATGGGCAGATTCTCTCGTTTGCGTACGTGTTTTATTTTGACAGCTGTGACCGGAAGCTCTGCCTGAAATACTTGCTAGTTTGACACGAGCCCCTATTTAGAGTGCTCTGGGAGCACAGAGAGCTTAGTGTGTGTATGTGTGTGTGAGAGTTGTTGGCTTCCTGCTGCTGCTCGGTGTCCGCACACCGTCCGTCTCGTTAGTGTTGATCGGCTCACCATGGCGGAAGGACGCAGAGAACAGTCGCCTCATCCTCTTCTTTCGGTACCACCGGCCAGCAAGCGACCCTGCCTTCGCCCAGCACCCCGAGGTCCCGGGCCGGGGCCCGGCCACGGCAGCGGGTTGCCCAGCTCCCGGTATCGTTCTCCCGAGTCTCTTCTGGACTGCGCTGCTAAAGCAGTAGCGGAAAAGTGGGCCTTCGAGAGAGTAGAGGAGCGCTTCGAAAGGATCCCGGAGCCCGTCCAGCGCCGCATCGTCTACTGGTCTTTCCCCCGCAACGAAAAGGAGATATGCATGTATTCGTCGTTTCAGTGCCGAGTCGCCGGGGAGGAAGGTCCGTCGGCGACTCCCGGTGGGGCTGGGGGTGCTGGTTCCGGAGCTACAACCGCCGGTGGCGGTGGAGGATCTGCCGCCGGTACAACAGCTACCGTTGGGGCAGCCGGGGCAGTGGGGACGGGAGACGGACTGCCTTTCCGTCGGGGTATCAGACTGCTAGAAACCGGTTGTGTGGAAAACGTTTTACAAGTCGGTAAGTGGAATATTTCTGTCTAACCGAAGCAAAAGCTGCCTGGCATAAACACACTGGACTGTTTTTTTTTTCGAGTCTCCGCTGCGGCTGCTCTTGGACCTTTTACGGCGGATGATTGATGGAAGTTTTTGCTGCTGTCGCGGAAAGTATGCAAAGCGCCTCTTTTCAGCGCACATAAAACTACACAAACACTTCGTGTTTTTTTTAGTTCGTTTCAATCGTACTGAGGCATTTGTTGTCGAATTTAACGCTTTTTTGGTTTATGGGACCCAAATGAAAAAGGGAAGCGTAGGAAAAGGGGCGCTTGCTAGGTTAGCCGACCAGCTGCTGTTTAAAAATTAAAGGGCTTCCTATTGCGTTACTCTGTAGCTGTACCGCTGGCTACTGCCACTTTACCCAGCGTTGTTTAGCTTAAAGCTTCAACTTGCCTTTTTTCTTTTCAAAAGAAAAAAAAAGCGGAAGCCATGTCTTGGCAACTATGAGCACTTTTCTGCCTCGGCGAGGGTCAGCGTCGACGGCCGGAGGTGGCTGGAGTCGTGAGACAGGCGGAGGAGGAGGGCTTGACAGACGCGGATACAAAAGGACCCAACGTTATAGCGTCTGGGCTTTATCATTTCCCCCCCTCATTCCCTATTGCAGAAGTTTTTTTTCTTTTGTTTTTCCTACTCAACGCAACACTGGTTGAGGGTGGCTTAAATAAGGAACAAAGACGGTTATTGGGTCTCTTACTATGATTAATCCGGTGTTAATCCGGGGAAAAAATCCCCCGACTGCTTTTTGTTTATTTGCGGCTGCTGCTCGGACCGGACAAAGAGCTCCGACGCCACCAGCGTGGAATAATAAAAATCCACGTTGGGAGTATTTTTGTAGTTTCTCTAATTAAAGAGAACCTTAATAGCAGACGCAGTACGGCATTAATTTTCGTTATTACCGATGCCGTTTGCCCGCAGCCTCGCAGTCGCGCGCAACACAAAAGGTTTCCAGTTGAAATGATCGATAAGCGTCTCGCATTGCCAGCGCTGCAGAGAAGGCTGTTTCCAAACAAAGGGCCATTCCGCAAAGCATCCATCTCCACTCAGATTTTTCATAGGTTCTCGTGCACGGCCACGAATTTGAGCTCGAACATTGGCGAAATTGATCCGATGAAGCCGATGGATAATGTTGAAAAAAGTCGTTTATGGTAACTGCAAGGATTTTTCTTAGACCATATGGTGTGAGAGCCACTGAAGCTTGTCTGGGTTCATGTTGCTCCAAGGTATGGGGGGGCGGTGAAAGCTACAAACTGTTTGGCTGCTTCTTTTCTTGCTGACTGCTGTATCTAATTGCATTTCATAAATGCTCATTGAACTAAATGAAATCTGAAGCTGGATGCAGTCTGCTTTGATAAGTTTCTTATTTTTTCTTCCAAAGAGAGTTGAGGACCCAGAGGCTGGTCTCACCTCAGGGATTCGAAGTGTGTGCTTTTGCAAAGATTGTCAGCAAACCGCAGTCTTGAGTTAAAGGTGTAAGTTCTGAGTGATGACCTATTTTATCACTTCCTGCCATTACAAACACAACCACTGAGGTGAAAGTCTGGGTAGAAGGGGGTGAAGGGGATCCTGTCAGGTCTACCGTCTGCAGCTACGGAATACAATTACAGTAACTGTGAATTTTGTTGGTATAAACTTGAGTTTTGAAAGTTCAACAGTCAAAACAAAGAGTACATTCCCATAACACAACACCTTACTAAGTCTTACCTGGCTCCATGGCGAATCGTTTCCATCCTCCTCCTCCTCTTACCCAGCCTCCCCCTCCCAAGGTCAGTCAAGGCAGGCAGGCACATGGTTTTGTCTTTCTGTCAACAAAACACAAGACTGGGGCCAAATAGCTGCGCGACATCAAGATAAGACTCGGCTTGCTCGTCACTGTGTGGAGCATGGGAACCGGTAACTGTGGAAGTTTTTTTTTTTTTTTTGCTGACTGACTTAACAGGAGTACAATTGTCTTCGGGTTGTTTTTCACAGCTAGGTTTGGATAGGTTGGGCTGGCTCACACAGAATAGTTAAGGATCGCGTTGCACAGCCGCAAAAAATGTGCAAGTTTCAAGAGCTTGCTTTGGCCCGATGCGTGGCGTGTTTCTAAATGCCACTTATAGTGGTCATACTTGTTTTTTTGTTTTATAGGAAAGGGAGATGGACGTGGCTCATGTATTCTTTAATAGCAACTTGCTGGTGAGTGATTAGGAGCTGCGTGCTGACACATGCATGTTGATGTTGCATGGCTTGGAGGGGAAAAGGGGAGGAGGAAAGGTGTATTGGGGAATTGCAGTCTGGAACTGCTATTCAGTTTCTGAACCGCATGGTTTGCATATTAATGGTTTAGAACATACTCTGAGCTACTATTTGTACACCAAAACAAAGTAATTCAGTTGGGTGTTTTTTATGTGAAGGGTGAGACTGTGCTGCAGCCGTGCAGCCTCGTGTCTGCGTTTGACTTTTCTAGAGCTGAGTCAGCTGTTTGCCTGGGTCACCAGATTTGGGCTCTTTTATGGAAATTAAGTGCATTTAAAGTGTAATCGAGTTTTTCTTTTGGTTTGTTTTTGTTTTTTGAAGCACAGATGTGATGAGCCCACAAGCTAAACCATCACGAGATATGCAGTTTTATTTGTATTTATTGTTTTTGTTGTTGTTGTTCCTCACAGCTATTACAAGCACAGCAGGAGCTCCTATTCCTTTAATCTCCTGCTCATCTTTTGACTTTTTTGCCCCATGTTTCTCAGAATTGGTGCGCCTAGAGCAATCTCTCAAGTCGTTCTTGTGTTCTCAGGTAATAATTATTGGGACACAGCGCTGGGCAATATTCAGCGGACATGGTGTTTTGCTGCTCCCTTGCCTCTAGCTGCTGGGCTTTTATTGCTTTATCAGCTTGCGTAATGTAACGGCCCCTCGACTGATGAGCGCAATAATGAAATGAGAAGAGAAGGGGAGAAAAAAAGGATCTCTTCAGTTGAAAGTGATAACCTTTATTGCCAAAGACACCCATTGATTGATGCATTGACCATTTAGAAATGAAATGGCTGGTATTGTTCCTTAGTAGCCCCCCCCCAAAAAAAGTACACTACAAGTGAAGGGCTTTTGTGGAAGAGCCTCTTTTAATAGTAATAGTGATGGATTGAAGGGACGTGAGCTCATCAACATCTCATTGGCACATGTGTTTATAATAATGTATTCCTTGCTCCAAGTCATAATTTCAATAATCAAAGCGAAGCATGCTTGTTTTTGTAACCCCCCCTTTCCTACACTGCAAAGTCGCCCTGAAGCCCCCATGCCACAGCCTTTATAAAGTCCTCAGAGAGCGGGAGGAAGGGATATAAGTGGAGGGAGGGGGAACGCGCGTGTGTGTGTGTGTGTGTGTGTGTGTGTGTGTGTGTGTGTTTGGGAGGGAGGGGGCTTCTTTAGCTTTGAGTCAAGCTTTGGGATTATTGGGTCATGCTTTGTTACCCAGCTGTAGAAAAACTCCTTGTTCACAGAAAGGGGGTGTTTGTGTGGTGTGTATGTGGAAGGGGGGTGCTTAGTAGTATGTGTGTGCACATCGCTGTCTCCGTGACGTTACATAAAACTGTAATGGGTCTCCGACGCCTTTTCAAGCACCAGTGACTCTGACAAAGCTCGGCAGCAAAGTTGAACAGGATTAAAGTGTAGAGACTGACAGCCAGTGGACTGAAAACCGTTATTGAAGAACCAAAAGTCGATACTTCACGGAAAAGTTGGCTCTGTTTTGTGTTCCTTTACTTGTTCTGTGGTCAGGAAGATGATATTTGTCCGTCACTGTTTAGGCAGTGACGGACACTCTCATTTTGCAGAGTGTGAGTGTCCTGCCAGTATTTCCACAGATGTCATTTCCTGGCAGAATGGCTGTGGGGTTCATTGTTGTAGAAGAGCTTGCGAGCCTCTGGTGTAAACCTGCTCTTGGATTTCTCAAGAACACGTTGCGATAAAAGACGGGGGTTGGTGAGCTCATCCTTCGCTTGCCTCATCTCCCATCTTTCTTCCAGATTCGAGTCTCAGGCCCCAAGTCCGCTGACACCTCTCGCTTTTCATCTCTCCTTCCACATCTCCATGAGCACTCTGTCTTTACTGTTCTTTTGTTTTTCATAAAACTCCGTGTGTTTTCCATTTATCAGGCTCTTTAATCTCTTTTGCAACCCCCCAATACACACACACACTTTTCTGCAAGTTTTGGGACAAGCTGGAAAGAGTCAGGTATGACTGAGTAAGAAAGAGGTCATACATTTGATTATGACGATGGCGATGATCTGGGTTTGTGACTCAGCGGTGTTTTTTTCTGCTGTGTCGGGATGTTGACTCATGTTTTGGCTAATCATGAGTAAACTTTAGACCCCAGTACGTGGAATGGTGTGGGATCTGCTAATAGTCCGTCCCAGTGATGATGACTCTATGTATATTTTCAGTGATTGTGTTCAAATCTAAAACTTCAAATGCTTGCTATAATGTCCTTCACATACTGCTTCCCAGCACTTTTGAGTCTTGTTCTGAGGACATTTCACATTTGTTTTATCCTGTTTTATGCACACTACTGGTTTGACGATTTTAAACTGTTATAAACTTGAAGTTGTTGCTGAAATTCTTTGTCTTATTGTCGCTTGAAAGGATGACTCATTCACCAGCCATATAGGCTTGTGGCATTCTTCCTGCTATGGAAGTTTAAATAAAGTTTTCTCTGCAGACTTTCCCACGGTTGTTTCACTTTTCTTTTCCTTTTCATTCCCACTTTCTGTCCTTTTCTGACCCAGTTTGATGGGATTTATGTCTGGCTATGGTGCTGGTCAGCCAGCATTTAAAGCCTTTAGTTAAACTGTTTTGGGTCATTATCTTGCTGTAACATGAAACCCTGACCAACCAGTCTGTCCTCATTTCTTCTTTTTTGCCCTTTTCTCACCCCTCTCATATCACAGAACATCACCAAAGAAGAAAAAGGGGTAGTACTGGTCAGTTGATTGTGGAAAGAATGAATGCAAAATTCCTACTCTTACTCTCATTGTCTGCCATTTGGAATGAGAAAGACTTGCGATAAACATTGTCTAGGGCTCTAGTTTAACAAAAAACACAAGCTTTCCCTTAACATTAGTAATGAGGGTTTCAATGGGAAGGGCATTTAAAAAGTGGAAAAAAAGTTGTCTAAATCTGATGTGGGTACTTCCACCATGGTGACCCCATTTAATTAACCAAAGGAAGGTTCAATGAAACTGCTAATGAAAACAAAACTGCATGAAAAAGGGAACTCATCAAATGATTAAAAAATAAATAAATACTGGACCCACAGGGGCTCAAACCCTCATCTCCCAGGCGAAAGTCTTTTTTTGTTTTTTAAATATCCCAAAGCTCTTATTTAAATGCTCATCATCCCTCTCATGTAAAGTGCTTTAGCCTGCACTGCAGTGGTGACTGTAGAAAAAGAAGGATTTTCTTTCGCGTCATATGCGTTTTGTTGTAGATTTATTTGACTGAGCCCAAACTTTAGCCAGTTGGCTATTTGCTACTCAATGCATTGGGGAAGAGCTAAAAATCAGACGGACAATATTTAATCAGTGTAATTAATTCCACGCCTGCCACACTTGAAAAGGGAAAATTGGTAAGACAAATCGTCCCCACACTCTTATTAGCTCTTGGAGAGACTCGTGAAAGATGAGGCCATTAGGAGGACTCTCTGTTGTTGTACTCATCAAAGGGCCAGCCACCTGTACGTGTGTGTGTGTCTGTGTGAGACAGAGAGAGCATGTCCTGATTACATAAAATCATTAATCAAAGCTTGTTGTTCTTTGAGAGCTTCCTCCACTATTTGTACATTACATTTAAGGCACGAAAGGAATGATGGAAGCAGAATAGAGGGAAGTATTAACCCACCCCTTCTTTTGTCTCACTGTTGTTGCCAAGTGCTCTACGCTTTTCACTTAAACAGCTGATCCAGTGCTACTTTTTTTTCTTGATTTAGCACATGGTTTTGAAATGTTAGTGTCAAGCCGTTCATGCTGTTCACATGCAATGTGTTGTCAAGGCACCACATGAAAACCAGCAAGAATGAGGAGAAAATGACTGGAAGTTAGAGCAGTTCTTTACATGAGGGATTGTCTAACAATCCGGTTGTTCAGTGATGACGCGACGGATCCTACTTCCGGGTCTAAAGTAGTCTGCGTTTAATATGGCTTTTGTGTTGTTAACATGTTTAATGTTATGTATTTTCTTCTATTTGATCTCAAAAAGCTCCTAAAACAGTCGGTGATCCCTGTTGACCTCCCTCGGCTTTTATCACCACTAATCATTTATTTAAGCTCAGTTTTTAAAACCTTAGGATGTAACTACAGCCCAGCCCATGCAGCAGTATATGAATGACTAACCTCGTATTGTGGATGGATTATCTCAGTTGTTCTCCTGGCTGAAGTTTGGTCCTTTTACAGCATCCTGCCATGCGATTACATTTGTTCCTGACCACCGACAACACTCACGGTAACTTTAATCGAGTGGAAAAAAAGTTAGCTTGTTTATATTATGCTAACATAGCTGTGTCGCTAGCAGTCATGTAGCACATCATTATATACCAGCTAGCCAAACTTCAGTAACCCTGCAAACGTCACTGCTGTTTAGTTTTCTGTCTTGGAAGTGATAACAGAGCTGTACGTTTTAATTTGTTTCCAAAACCCCGCAGTCAGGACATGCTATATTATATTTAGATAGAAGCTAGCGAGCTAACTCCCTGCTAACTTCTAACTCCGTTAAATGTCATAAATTCCGTTTTCATGGATGCCTGGATGTTAAACTCAATTTTTACACCTGGTAGAGCAGAACGCTGATCATTTTATTAAAGATGAAAGACTTTAGACAGTTTTTCAACTCTCAGTAATGCCATAGTGATCGTTTGATATATGGACCTGCAGCGGAGTTTAGACCCAGACACGGCTAGTGACGTCAGACTGAACAACCGGATAGCAATTATAGCACATGCAGCAATTAAAAAGATGTTGCAACTATTATACCTGCGTAAGGGTTCAACATGATCTCCATGGCTTTGTGTTGATTGTCAACAACTGTTAATGTGTACATGCATTCGTGCTCAGCCCTTACTAAAGATGTAGTGGATACCTGATTTACATCTGACACACAGGAAGGGTGCTCTTGCAGTCAGAGAAGACATTGAAAGCTCCTTGACATCTCAGTGTCCTTGCACTTGTGCTTGTTTTTTTGTTTTTGTTTTTTCTTCCTGTGGGGCAGGGCATGTTTCATGTGTTATACACAATTACTTAGTTTATTTTTTTTTTGTGCAACATCATGAATTATTTTGAGAAAACAGAGGGGTTGGCCGTGGTCTTGTGGTGGTGCTGGTTCCCAGTTTTGCTTTTATACATAAATTAAAAGCGTATTGCACAAACTAGTGTGTTTCAGACATGTGTGAGTCAAAAGTTTGCCCAGGAGACGTGTTTCTCTGTAAGGATCAGAGCAATGAACAGTTAATGGAAACACTTTAATGAGAGAATGGCTACAACCAGCTTTGTTACACTGTAACCAGAATAAATGGCCCTCACTTTAAACACAAAGAACCACTAAAAATGCCACTTGAACTTTTTTTGTTTTTTTAACTGTGATTTCTTACTTTGCTGTTTCCACTCAGGACATGTTTGCAGTAGGTAGCAAAAAAGGATGGCATTCTTTGCCGTTGGTATTGTTTGCTCTACTCTGTCCCTCAATAACGGCTCCTTTCTTACTTTTTTGTCACAGTACCAACATGTGTGTGTGTGTGTATGTGTGTGTGTGTGTGTTTGTGTAAAATAAAATGCAGTGCAAACACATTTTTACTGCTTCTGTCCTGTTCTCATGCTTCCCTATCCTGTGTGTTTTCCTCCTACCTAGCTTTTAGTGCTTTTACCTTAGATGGGTGTGCAATTATCAGCAGAGATCAATGGTGGCCTTGTCCTGTTTTTTTTTTTTTTAGCTCTTGAAGCTGACGGCTTGCTGTATTCAGTTATTGCGCTGTTCCACACCTGTCCTTTATTGTCTTTTTGTATGTGCACAAGCGTATGTTTACTATGGTTGTTTGTGCACATTTGGCCTCTGTCCCTGTCTCTGAGAGAGGCTGAACTTGAAAAGGAAGATTAATGCTTGCAGGCTGGACTTATGTCTTAGTTTGGTTGTAATTGCCTAACAAATTTTGGGGAGAAAGGAGAAAAATGGGCTGACAGCGAGTAAAGGGTCATTTGAAATGCAAAGGAGACCCGAAATGAATGCAGTCCTACAAACAGGTTGTTACACTCTTGCAACAGAAACCCCCCCCCAGTATAAGCTCATAACCTTCCCACATAAGATTAAGTTACACATTTCCATTAAAAGTACAAGTAATGCCTGTGGAGTGGAAATCCTGGATGTCTGAAGTGTGGAACAAATGCTTTGACAGGTAGCATTGTTTAAAGGGGGAATGAGATAAATCTCCTGAGTTTAGACCCGTCTGAAGAGGATGGGATTCCTTTTCGAGTTTTCTTTTTGGGATGCACACCAACCCAACAGAGTAATGTTACCCCAGATTAAAAGATGTTCTCATCATATTGACCTCAAACCCATTATCCTTCCTCCTGTCTTTAACTTTGTGGGAAACGGGCAGAATTCCTCTCTTCATCTCTGCCCTCCTATTGATTACTTGATGGTTGGATAGAAGTCAACCAAGCAGAACTCTCATTCAAGGTGCCCCCCCCCCCCCCCCCCCCTTTTTGTTGCCTTCAAAGCTTAAAGGGATAGTTCAAACTATTTCACGAGTCAAAATGACTTTAGGTTGTGTCAGTGTGAGTTGTAGCGTAACAATATGAGTCATCGTTCTTCCAGTTGGCTTTAAAAACTGTTTTAATTGTCCACTGCAGCCACTTTTTGTTTCTCTTCGATACTGTTTTGGCTTTTTTTTTTGGTCATCTTTCTATACGTAGTGAACCACATGTTCAGCCATTGAGGGTTCGACCTATGCACACAGTTTTCTCCATTGGCTCTTTGGAAGTCTAAAGCAACTGCCTCTCCTTAGCTTCTCCATCAACGGAAGACCTACACTATGTGGAATTATGACTCCCATATTAGTCATGGCTTTGAGAATGCTGTGGTGATGACTAAGGAGGTTTATAATCATAAGAAAACAATGTGTTTGTATTAGCAAATTGGCCATAAATTGGTCTTCCCCCCATACTGTTGGTTTGGTTGTTGATAGAAAGACTGATGTGGTATAGTTTTCTATCATCATACTCCATATCATACATATGTGTAATCTGTTTGTAAGATCTGGGATCCTTTGAGCCAATTAAATTAGGGTTTGTTTGTTATTTTTGTGTGTTTTGTTTTTAACACTGACAGGTTTCTGTAGCTGTGGCCACTTCTGGGTTTGCACAGTCCACAATGCAAACTTGCACTGCACGTATATAAAATGCAACAGCTGGAAAGGAATCCCTTTTAAAGTAATATGATTTATGTTTTTGAGCTCCACATCTGTAGCGATCTGAGCACAGCGCTCTGCTGGCTTTGAGTGTGAAAGAAAATTCCTTCTTTCTGCTCCCATTACGCCTCACTTTGTGTTAGCCAGGACTGACTGTTTCTTGATCTCTATGCTAATGCTCCAATCTTTCTTTTCAACGCAGTGTATTTGGCCCTTTATTGTGCTGCCCGTCTCCACTTGGAATGGCCATTCGTAGATCATAGATTTCAGGCACAGATAATAATCGCCCTCTTTTTCGTTTTTTTCCCCACCCTCCTTTTGAATACACACAGCTGTGTATTGCAGCGAGTGCCTCTATCCTATGTGCATTTCCAGTCTCAGAGGCACTGAAAGCCCTTCACAACAGCGCTATAACTGCCAGCAAGACAGAAAGGGGCCCATAGGAGGCTGTTGTGAGACACAGCCATTAGAGTTGGATTATAAACTATTTCCATACACTTTCAGACTTTGATCTCGGGAAATGGAAGTCAACAAGCATGCCGGATATCTTTCTTCTTGCACCGCTTGGCGTTCTTGTGGCCTGCAGATGTCCTCCTCCTCACCATAGTTCTTTTCTGTTCCCTTCACATGAAAACATTTTCTGGCCTTCTGTTAACCGTTGATATGTAATTCATCAGTGCTGACCTCTTAACATGATTTGAGGCTTTGAAGACTGGTCATGGTTTTTCTTTTTCTTATTTCATCCTGCCATATGTGTCAACAAGGTTTTAAAAGGAAGCACTTAGTTCTAAAACTACAAATAATTGTATCACTCAGGGACCAAGCTGCCTATTATGGTGATTCAGACTGTCAGACTGCATTAGTAAATGGGCCTGGCTGACTCCCCCCCACCCACCCCCCACCCCCAGTGTGACCAGAACACCAAACTAGACTTATCCCCCCAAAAAATTGTCTTGCCCAATTGCAAGCTTTCCTTTGTAAAACTTTCTGCGTTGTCAAACGCAGCAAACTGAAACAAACTAACAGCAAACTGAGTACACAAAAGTAACAATGGCCAGTTGTGACACTGTCATAAATTAAAAATAACAAATGAATGTGTTTGTTTTAATGAGAAATCACAGGTAAATCTCAGTTAATAAAGAAATTATTATCTGAAGCAGCACAGTGGTGCTTGGAATAGCACTGCTACATCACAGATGATCATGGGTTTTAATTTATTTTATTTCATTTATTTATGTAGAGTCTACATGTTCTGGCCCTGTGTGGGTCTACACAGGTGCTCTGGCTTCCTCCTACAGTCCAAAGCCATGCTTGTACTGACTGTAAATTGTCTATCGGTAAAAATGTGTGTTGTTGCTGTTTGTCTCTGTGTAGCCCATAGTTTATCCTCTCAAAATAAAAGGCTTTTATGGAAACGTGCATAGCCCAATGTCGTTAATGCAGATGTTTTTTCAAATTTAATTCTGTGTGTTAACGCTGCACTGAAACCGTTGCTGTGTACCTGCCCCAGGTACACAGCAACATGTGTACCTGGGGCGTTCAAAGCAGAGGCTTTGAACGCTCCCTGCATGTCTGTCAGTGTGCCGTGTAAATGCTGTTGGGTCATATTGCTCCACTATTTGGCCTCTGCTCCTCTAAACAAGCCAGTCAGTTAACTGCCAGAGCGCACAGACACAGTCAAACGAGGCCAGAGAGCAGAAGATGCCTCCTCAGCACTTGTTAATTGAACAGCACATTAAAATGAATCACCCCAGTTACCCCCCCACCCTTTTTTTTCCTTCCTCTCCTGTTCACAGTTCTGCTGTGTTTCTCCCTCCCCTCTTTTCTACGCCTGTCCATTTGCCTCCCTCCTCTTTCTCTCCCTATCTGCTAATAACAGCACTCTGTGTGGGTTTCTTTTGTGGAAGGCCTGCTATGGCCCATTAGGCCGCAGTCTCACCGACAAATGAATGGTAAGACGACTGCAGAGAGTGGAGGAGGAAAAGGGGAGGAGGACAAGCTGTGTGTGGGTGGGGGGGGGGGGGGGGAGTCTGGGCAGAGATGGGATGGATGAGATGAATGTGGAGGGGATGGGGAGGGTAGGAGAGGATGTAATGAAGGGAGAAATGGAAGGAAAGGGGGGTGAGGGGAGGTGTGAAGCAAGGAAGAAGCGACAGGAGGGAGGAAGAGGAGAGCTGAAAGGCAAATGTACAAAGTACATAACCAACCTGTCACCTCTGGCTCCCTGCCCCCCCCCCCCCCCCCCCTTCACACACACTCCTGTCACAAAAAAGCCAAAGGGGAGGGAGGGACCTCATTAGACTCTCAGCAGTCCATCACACACACAGAGAGGGAGACTACAGGCTTCACAGACTGGTGGTGGTGGGGTGGGTGCTGCTTGGAGAGGCAGGGAGGGAGGGGAGAAATGAAATTGAATTGATAGGAGCAGTCAAGTGCAGCAACACACAGGGACAGGAGGGACAATCGCACGCACACATCCTCTATATGCAACATGATTAATGTGGTCAATAGCTGTGAGGATCAGTGTAGCTGAGACCTCTCACCCTCTTTCTCTCTCACTCACACACACCTCCTATTCACACACCCTGCTCACCCCAACCAGCCGTCTCAATCCTCTTCTCACCCAAACAAAGATGGAGGAGACGAGCCAGACACAGTGTGTGTTTTTGTTTTGTCCCTCTAACTTAAATGCATTTGATTCATTAGCTTTTGTTCAGTGTAACTGGATGCTATGAAGGCACTGCAGTTGTCTACACTGTAAACCCAAAGAAGTTCTGCTATTGGTTGCCTTAATTTTTTTTTTAAGTTTATGAACTTAAAAGTTGATGCTTATCAGAACTCCAGTATTTTGATTATATTTGACGTGTACCTTTTGACTAAAATAAAAGCAAAATGTTTAATGAATTCAAAAATATTTAGTAACTACAAACTTTTCATTTGTTTCCCATACTCCCGTACATAGACCGATGTCCTGGTTCTGTTATTTTTTTTTTCAATACCTGCTTGGTTAACATTCATATTCAAAACAATGACTATCAGAAATCTCTTGTAGTCCAAAAACAACAACAAACAAAACAGGATGCTGTGCTGTGATACAGTGATCCAGACTCGTGAGTCTCTAAGTTGGGACCATTTCAGCAGCTCTGAATGAATACAGTGCTGTTCTGCTCCTTGTAATTATTGTAGTAGTAGATGTAGTGCATAGATCACTCCAAACATACCGAGAAGTTTATCAGCAGTTCTTGGGAGACCTTCACAAAGTCACTTTAAAAGAATTTCACAGACTGGTGATGAACTGGGTCGTTGTCATGGATTATTATAACCAAGGCCACTGCATCATCTCAGATCTGGCTCATCAGACATGAATGAACAAAAGCATAAACACACATTAATCCACTAATTCACAAGATCATTTTATAGCAAATCATCTCTCCAATTCATTATCGTAATCATACAATACAGCCAAACTACTTAGGTAAATTAATTTTAAACTGACTATGATGAAATGGTAGTTATTGGCTCTTCTCCATACAGTGATATTTGTTCTTCCACACAAGTGTAGGAGTTACTCCAAGTTTTGACCTGCTGCTTTTTCATCAGTTCTGAAATCTTCATTAACTTCATCCCCTTAAATTTGAAAGACTTCATCATAATGTCGGTATATTACAGAGAGCATTGCATCAAAAAAGGGGAGAAAACCTCAGAACAACACATTGTCCGTAATTTAAAAACTTAAGCCTGTCTTGGCTACCTCTGCACTGCTGAGCTGTGAACTCGGTCAGCTAATTTAGTAAAGTGGCTGTGTTAGCTTATTAGCTTTTAGCTAACAGTGCCACTGAATGAGCATGCTTTAATGTAACACATTTTCACAGTCAGCAGTGATGAAGACAGCCGCATTAAGACTGATGTCTCTAGCTTTTCAGTGAATCTTCAATCCCGCCTGCTCACATTTCAAAAACGAACACCTGCAACCGAGTGGACGGACCTCCATATTTGACAGGAAATAACCTCACTAGTGAAGTGTTAGAAGAAAATAGATTAAAAAAAAATCAAAATGAAAAGCTCACTTGACCGTTTTTAAAGTTTGCTATTAGTGCTTTTTTTTAATGCCCAATGGATAAATTACAGTAAATTCATAACTTTGAAATCACATTTATAAATGTTTATGTAATGTTTCAGTAAGAAATAAAACAACTAAAAAAACAAGTTGTTAAACTTTGTGCATAATGTTAAGACAAAGACATTTTACTTTTACTCCATTGTCCTCTTCAGAATTGAAATCAATCCAGTTGTTATATCAGACTGAAGATTCCTGAGGTGAATTTGACACCAAACATAAAAGATATTAATCTTTTATGTTTGGTGTCAAATTCACCTCAGGAATCAAAACATTCCAAACATGTCTGTCATGTAATTTAAATAAATTAGTAAAATGAAATTATGTTTTTATAAGTAGCAGGTACTTGATATCCAAATAGTAGAAGTTGATCAAAAATAATAAGTCAAGCTAACTCAATTGGAAGAGAACCTTTAAAACTTTACGTTACTTAATTTCTTTAGGTACTTTCAGGGTACTTTTACAGTGTATCATTTGTAGATTTGTAAGAAGAAAATCTGAAGGTTTTAGGGTATACTTGATCATTATAAGACTGACTCTGTCAGTGCGCCCCAGGGTGGCTGTGGCTACAATGTAGCTTGCTATCGCCAGTGTGTGAATGTGTGTGTGAATGGGTAAAAAAAAAGGGCAGCACGGTGGCATGGTGGTTAGCACTGTTGCCGCACAGCAAGAAGGTCCTGAGTTCAATTCCAACATCAGGCTGGGGTCTTTCTGTGTGGAGTTTGCATGTTCTCCCCGTGTTTGCGTGGGTTCTCTCCGGGTACTCCGGCTTCCTCCCACCGTCCAAAGACATGCAGCTTGTAGGGATAGGTTAATTGGATAACCCAAATTGTCACTAGGTGTGAATGTGCAAATGAATGTGAGTGCGAACGGTTGTTTGTCCCTGTGTGTTAGCCTTGCGACAGACTGGCGACCTGTCCAGGGTGTACCCCGCCCCTCGCCCTATGACAGCTGGGATAGGCTCCAGCGACCCTGAAAAGGATAAGCGGAAGTGAATGGATGGAGCGAATGGATGCATGGTTGAAGAGATTCACTTGTCTGTTTTAACAGATGAGCTTGTGTGTGTGTGTGTGGTTTAATGTAGCTAACGAACCTTACTAATGCTAGTTCATATCTTAACACTACACTCTTCATCTATATAAGGTAACCTGGTCTTCAAAAATCTGCCATGGCCGCAGCAAAATGCTAATATTGTGGTTTTTAGCATGTGAAGTCCAAAAGCTAATGAGTTACTGTGGCAGTTTCCATCTTTTATGTACAGTCTATACACAAAATCTTCATTTTTCTCAGTAAATAAACAGAAATACTGGTGTTTTGCCTGTGGCTGCAATCTTTTTAGAAATCACCACAAAAATCTTCTAAGCAAAAACAAGAAATGCTGAAATTGTAACGGTCAGTCGTTTTACAGAAAAGAACTGGGTGACAACATGAGCAGCACTGTGAGTTACCCCTTGGCCTTACACTTCTACACACAGGCCTGAGTGCTAGTAAATGGGCAGCATTAGAGTCTTTAGCAGCTGTAAACAAATTTCTACAGCTAACGTAATGAGGAAATGGATTCTGGGTTTTTACCCAGAATCCATTTGCTGTTTGAAGCATTACCTTTGTATGATGGCCTCAAGATGTTTGAACCCAGACCACTTAAACTGTCAGCTCACATCAGGCACAGTAAACTGTCCAGCACAGGGGCATACAAAGGATACTAAATGTCCCCTCTGTGTGTGTGTGTATGTGTGTGTGTGTGTGTTTGTGTGTGTGTGTGTGTGTGTGTGTGTGTGGGCATTTGTCAGTAAATGCAGGGTTTCTAGTAGTTGTCATGGTGTAATAGGATTAGGTGCCTTCTCCGCTGCCTTACCCCACAGTGATGTGGTGTAACTGTGTGCACATGGGGTCCACTGGTAGTGTGTTGTCTGTGGGTAGTCTTGGAGTCCTGTAAACTCAGGTCGTGTGTTTGGTTTTGTTTCTTGTTTTTTGTTGTTGTTGTTTTTTTGTTGTTGTTTAGCGTGTGCCTTTTCTAGTTTTTGCTTACTTCCTGTTGTTTATTTGGTTTTACTTTGTCTTGACCTTGATGGGAATAGTGTTGAATTCAAGAAAAGATCCAGCACCGTATCTGAAATCCTCCATTCTTTTTACTCTCTGTTCCTCTCGACACACACAAAGCCTGATCTGTATACTTTTTTTATTACCGTATTATTTTAAAGTCTAATTTTCACCTAGTTAAAGTTTGCCCCCCACAAAAAAGAGAGCATGTGGCATGCTAAGCACTTTTTCTGCTACAGCAGCAGAAAGGACATCTTTGTGCGTGTATATATGCATATATATATTGTGTGTGTGTGTGTGTGTGTGTGTGTGTGTGTGTGTGTGTGTGTGTGTGTAAATGAGTGTTTTAAAGTGTTGTGTGTTATCAGAAGGATGAAACACCAGCACGGTAACAATGGGATTAAAGCTGAGCTTATGAAAGAAGCAATTAAATGGTATCTTATCTCATCTACTTCTAACACCAAAAAGCTAGTTCATATTTTTCAAGTTTTCTCCTCTTCCTTGTGTCTGTTAGTGTATGGAGCTTCCAGGAAGACACTGCTGCTGATTGGTTGACAACATAACTGCCCTTTGGTCTGATTTTTCCAGCTGCACACACTTTGCAAACATGTAATTTTTATTTATTCTGTTGATCCGTTATTCTACCAAGTTGTGTCCCCAAAAACAGTTTTGTTTAAACTGGAACTTGTCATCATTGAGCGTGCTGATGTAATCCAGAGTCTAGCACCTAGAACTACCATTTCCATTAATTTTGTTTCTAATTATTTTTTCTGACTCTCATGTAGCCGTTTGACTGACACTTGCAGCTCCTGTGTCAGTTATTGCTACTAGAGAGACCTGCTGGCTTCTTTTGTGTGTAAGGATCTGCAAAATTAGAAGACACAGTAATGCAAATATTAAGTGTCTGCATGCGGACTGCTTTAGTTTTTGCTTGTTCCAATCAGCCTAACAAAGGCTGTGATGGTAAAATTCACCAGTGTTAGATTGGAGTATTTATAAAGAGAACTTTTCTACAGCTCCAGCTTTATTGAGCCAGTGGTGACGAACTATCACCCCTTTACCCATAAACATTGGGTTTGGGCTTACAGTAATGTGAGTATCTGTTGTTGCTGACATATCTTTCACTTCACCAGAACAATGGTTGTGTTTTTACTAAAGGAAATCTAAAATGGATGTAGATTTGCCAAAACGGAGGCTGCACTGAAAATGCCGATACAGCAGCTGCTGTGTGAAGTCAAACACACTGCACTGCTGTACATTTTTAAAATGCTATATTTTAAATTTTTTGAAGAAAATGGATTGATTAGATGTTTTCTGATGCTCTCCTTTTTTTCTTTTTCTTTTTTCTTTTTTTTTGGTGGTGGTGGAGGGTGGGGAGTCGGGGTGTAACAGGGTGTACTCACAGCTATTACCTTTAATCATCTTTCACCTCTTCATTCTGAGTAGTAGGATGGATGAGAGGAAAGCAAAGAGGGGTAGCGGTGGGGGTAGTTGGATGGCTGATTGAAGAGGGTTTGTCAGGGTAATTCTCTCTGATGGCGGATTGGCCGCAGTGAGCGTCTGAGCTGCTACTTAGATTGAAGTTGGTCTTTTTGTCCTCTGTGTTGGTTTTCATTCTTTCTTTTCTACTCCTCTGTCCTTGAAGCCTGAGTCAAACATAAAAGTGGCTTTCAGGGAAGGTATGTCCTCCATATATTTATGTAATTGATTTATTTTTATTCTTCGTAGTTGGTTTTAAGTTCAATTAGATCAACAGATAAGCTTGCGTAAGACAACAAGTCATTTTTATCTGAATTTTCAGTCAAACTGAAAGTGAGAACTAAGATCACTGGAGGCAGTGTGGTTGCCTGCAAACAGCAGGTCAGTGCAGTGGAACCCAGGAACCCTGGAGATCGAACTGTGGGGACGTCTGCGCTCTAAACCGCTCCCTTTCTGATCTCCAGCCGATGGTGACAGAAGTTATTCAGTCAAGTCTGAGTTCAGCTGTTATGCCTTTTGGATCAGGAGTTGGTTTGTTTGTTTTTGTTTTGTTTTTTTACTCGCAAATTTGGCAGTTATCATGAACAAGTGTAATTTGGGTTACTGACAGTTCTGTTCATTGCTTCCTGTGTACATGTCTGAGCTGGTTAAGGACAGGAACGTTAAGGATTTTCAACACTCTGCTTTCCAACTGAAGTAGTGGCTCACCTCTTTAAATACATTTTTGTTATCTTTGTGGTTCATCTATTTATCTATTTATCCATCTATTGCATATTTTTAGTGAATGACGTTTACAAAAAGGTCAAAAGTTGGAACCCTCTGAACTTTGTCACAAATCTAGAATTCTTGGGCAAAACCAGAACGATAAGTAAAGTTCCAGAACTACACAATTGGGTCTGAATTGGTGCACAAAGTCAACAGATGTTAATGTGAGTTTGTAGATTGCTGTTTCTATTGACATACACACATAAAGCCAACACCATTCATGTGTGTCCACAAAAAACAAAAGGCGAAATCATTCAGTGCTGTATGTGAACAGTGACATTGTCAGAATCAGAATAGTTTGTTAATCTTTAAGGGAGTTATGTTGTTACATTTGCACCAATAAGAACAGTAACAGACTGAACTAAATTAAATAATACAAAAAGTTACAAAATATAAGAAATAGCTCTAATATATACAATAGCTCCGATATAAATATCCGGGATATATATGATTGACATTTTACTCTAAACTGTATAACTTTCCTATTTATGTTCACTGTAGAGGATGTGCAAAACGGTGTAACTATTGTGTCCTGTGTAATGGATGTAATAGATCGTTTCTCTGTCATTCGTCTTTCCTCTTCTGTGCAGAGCTGCACGTATGCAGCTCCACCAGTCAGTCTATGACACTGCAAGATTGGCATTTTAGTGGGCTGACAGCTCAACGTTTACTAAATCAATGTGATAATTCTCTGTGGATTTAATATTTTCTGGCCCTTGCACAGTACACTTAGCCAGCTGATCTTTTTGCAAATACATAAAAATAAGTAGTGCAGAAGTACTAGAAAGTGATGGATGCTGAAGGAAAAACTACAAATGTAACCAAACTGTGAAACTGGAGACTTTAAAGCATCTTTCCTAACCATGCCATATGCAGTAGCTGTAGAGGGTGCAGCAGGCAGGCGTTCCCTTGGTTTTCAGGGCCATGAGACAGATAACAGCAAAGGCCCCACAGTAACAGATGCCTGTTCACATTCATGACTATTAGCTGCTTCCCCTGTGGCTGCCACGCAATCCATATATCATACAACACACACACTAACTACATTGGTAGTTTGATACAGACTCTGTTTTGTTCCTATTGCACGCTAAACTGATGGTACTTAAAAACACACACTGTCACACATTGTGCATATACTAAGTGACCCTGGCCTACACCCTAGGGGGGGGGGGTTCCCATGCTATTTAACCGCTGCTTTTGTTGGACCGGTCTATAGCCTAGCTTGGCACACCTTTTACTTACAAAGACCATTTCATTGGAAGGCAGTGGTTACTGAGGCCTGGGGGCGCACTGTGTGTGTGTGTGTGTGTGTGTGTGTGTGTGTGTGCCATGGTGGGAAAGCCAAGGCACCGTGATCAGAACCTTGTCAATTTTCCAGTTCTTGCTCTTTTTTTTATTGTTTGTTTTTTTCTCTCCAACCTCCCGACTATATTGTGTTCAAACTAAAGCTGAAGATGTACTGTTCCCTAAAGAACTTTGCATTTTTATTTGTTCACTCACAAACAGCCCACTGTGGCTTTTGTTTTATCGATGGGTTTGCTGTGCATGCTAGTTAGGAGAAGCTTTGGTAGTCTGACTTAAATTGAAGAGCTGAGGGGAGACCGGGCACTAGTTTTTACTGTGTTGCCAGGTGACTGATTCACCAAGCCCAACAGCAGTAGCTGACTGGTGAGCAGAAGACTGAAGAATGCTTTTGATATCAAATACCACAAAGAAGGGGGAAAGTCTTCTTTTTTCCTTCTTCTTCTTCTTTTTTTCTCCCTTATCATTTTTTCCCCCAAAGGCGGAGAAAAGCCACTCAGGGCTTGCTTGGAACCAGCTCTAAATGCTGCACTCAGTGAGTACCAGTTACTTTGTAGTAGAGAGCTACATTCCCCATGACAACAAGATGCAGAGACGAATCCCAGAAATGATGTGCAACATTATAAACCCCAGAGGTGTGGCCCTGCTGGCCATGTCGGCTAGAGACCAAAGGCTGACAGAGTCTGAGTGCAGAGCAGACAAACTCTGATCTAATTTATTCTGAGACAAACTGCTCATTTTGTTTAAAAAATGAGTACATTTAACAAGGATGTCAGAAATTACACCACAATCAGATTAAGGCAACACTGGCTGTTGTGCAGAGGTGTTTGTTGGATTAGTTTAACTGCATTAAGCTCATGATCTTCTTTAACATAACCCAATTAACACAGCTAGATTCTTTTTTCTCCCTGTTTAGCACTCACATATTCTTCTGATTGATTGTGAATTGAGCTTAAATAATTTGATCGGTCTGTCTTCTGATGTAAAGTGAAATGACAACAAATTTGCTAATAAACATTTTTATCCTTGAGCTTACGAAAATCCAATTTATTGGTTTTTTTTTTTCTTAAACAGCAATATTGAATGAAATAACAAGGCCATGTGATTGTAACAGAGGTTTCTTAAAGTTAAAAACCAGGATCAAACCGTCAGCTCTACATAGCTCTCATTTTTCTGTTAGTCAGTTTGGTTGCAGAATTGCAATGTTCCTGTTTTGGTTTAGCCAAGTGCTCCTGCCAGCCTAGTTTCCTGGTGCAGCAGGAAGCTGTATTCACTGACAAAGCTCTGATAAAGCATTTATAACTACAGACAGACAACTGGCTGAACAGTTTCCAGCTAATGAGTGTGTGGGGGAGGGGATTTGTTTATTTTTTTCTTTCCAGCAGTTGGCGGTGACCAAAATTGAGTTTTTTAAAAAAGGTGGATATCGATATCACAGACTTGGCTCAAGTGGCGTCTCTGGTAGGAATGAAGATTAGTGAGTGAAAAATTTTCTTAGTGTAACCTGTGAAATGCATCTTTCAGATGTGCAAAAAAAGGACAACATAGTTACTGTAAAGATGATTAAGGGTGACTATTACCTTGATGTGGTGAGTTAATGTTAACATAATGTTAAAGTGCATACGTGCAAGTTTCCTCCAGTATGATAAATGTGGTGTAATAGATCCATTATGCTCTCTCTGTCTGTCGGCCCCTCTGTGTCATCATAGTTGAATCTCTCTCTGCTCCTTACAGCAGTGTATCATTGGTGTCTGCTAACTTCAGGGGGAGTTTCCCCATTGGTCTGCTTCTTCTCCCTCAGGTCCACTTTGAAAGGATCTCTTCCATTGTCGTGTGTGTGTGTGTGTGTGTGTGTGTGTGTGTGTGTGTGTGTGTGTGTGTGTGTGTGTGTGTGTGAGAGACTGCAGTGACACTTTTCTGCTGGTTCAAAGCAGAGAGAGGGGGTGTTTGACTGAAGGATGCAACTATAAGATCTCAGTGTGTTAATATGTCACTCTATACACAAACACGCACATGCACACACTTTGGAACCTGCCTCTCCCTGAAGCTTGAAATCTTAGAGCTTGTCTTGTGCCACTGCATTGTATGATATTTCATGCCTAGCTAATGATCCTCACATTGACTTTTCATTGTAGAAATGCAGTATGCAATACAATGGAAGATATTCGAGCCGCGAACGGGGCTACATTTACTTACACACAGACACACACAACATATGTATTCACAGCACTGATCGTACGTTTTTTCCCCCTGTGGCTTTAAAGTGAGACCGGGCTGGTTTTGTGTCATAAGAAAGGCATTTTCATTCATACTCTGGCAGGTTTGGAACGTTATGTGCACAGCAGCTGTGCATGAACACACACTGAAGTCTAGTCTGTCACTATGTGTGTTTGCAAGCATGTGTGCGCTTCCCCTTTTGATGATGGCACCAAAAAGAGAAAATCCACACCATTATCAAATCCTTCTTTTAATGTCTGTAGTGCCAGCCAAGGGCTTCCATTCACTACCCTTATCTTTTTGCTTGCTTTGATTCTTCTTAACAATTAATATGCTTAAAAGTCCTGTAGGGCAGTTACTCAGTTCAGTCCATCTGTAGTGTATGTGGCAAACTGACTCTCAGTCTAAATCTCTCTCTCTCTTACTCTGTTAAAACTGTAAATAAGTAAAGGTATACACTTGAAGGGGTTTTTTTTATTTCTCATCTGACTGTTGGATTGTGTTGCGTGCAAAAATCACAAGATCTTGTCTGTCCCTTCTCAGGCACTGATTGAAAACTTAATCTTCCCTTTTATAATAGACACAGCACACATTAGACCTTCATGTGAAAACAAAATAGGCTTTGGATCAAAGCGGTGGTCAAAGGATGGAATATACAGCAGTGAGTCGAGGATTTGCACACTTGATTTTCTTTTTAAGACTGTAGGAGAATCTGTTGTCGTGTCAATGCCATCTGCATTTTAAAGCACAGTACTAAAGTTGGCCAACACACAGCCAGATTGAAGTAAAAGACTGGTTACATAAGTCTTGATCTGACTAAATTCTCGAGAAATGAGCAAAGCTTTCCTAGTGTTCCTAGAACCGGCCTGGAACCACATCTGAACATGAAACTAAACCGGAATCCTGAACTGAATACCCAAATTATACAAAGAACTGTGAGCTTTAAAAGTCTAGTTCTCAGCAAAGTTTGCGTTTGTACAAGCTCCCCATAATCTCCAGTGGGAGTGTGATAAAATGAAACTTTAATAGCCCCTGTGGGGAAAGTGGATATGATCACAAATTTACCCGACGCATCATTCTACATTATATTAAATTTAGCATTTACCAGAGGCTTTCATCCAGGGAGACCTGTACCAGCGTTACTAGGTTTTCATAAGCATATAAAGTACTTTTTTTTCCTTCCCCCCCTCTAAGAAACTACGTTGCCTTCACATCTGTTTGAACTGATCAGGGGAGAAAATGTTTAAGTATGCTTGGAGAATCCTCCCAGTGCTTTTTGCTAATTTAAGCATGCGCATGCAGAGACCTGTGAGCTCACTGGCCTCCATGCAGGGCCATCACCAAGCTCTCTACACTGTCTTTCCAAGCTCTATTCATTAATTCATTTCTTATTGGGACGGAGATAACAGGATTAGTGCTCCAAGCATCCAGGAGTCAGCAGGGAGGGAGGGGGACCCTTTAACCCTCTTCCCTGCTGCAGACAATGGCTGTGTGTGTGTGTGTCCTTGCCAGATGGGACCAGTGCCTCTTTTAACTAAGAAAATCAGAAACACACACACTGTATTCTCTAGCCCTCATCTTTCTCTTGGTTGGTGTCCAATCATCCACTCCTCTCCATTGTCTGCTGGCTTCCAGCTGGGCTCTGTTGACACAACCAAGCATCAGTCATTTTGGCCAAGTATTGCTTTTATACTAGAGATGATTGATTTGGATGCAGAAAATTAGTAACATCTTGATGATATGACATATTTAATAGAATTATGACAGCAGGTTCACTTACAAGAAAACCTGTTATTTAGTTGTTATGTAGTCTTCAGAGGTGGAACTTTTAGCTTTGAGTCATATATCAGTGTTATATGTGTTACTTGGGTAGGCCTCCCAGATATATTAATAGTATTTTTTTAAACTTCAGTGTTGCGGCGTTTTGCAGTATCATTCTGCTGGTCTGCTCTCTTCTCCTGCCATACTGCAGACCTCAGTGACGCAGTCATAGGTCACAATTTCCGCCTGTCCACGGTAGTCCTTGTTCTGTTCTCGAGATGTGCTGCAAGCTGGAAGGGTTCTCAAAGCAGGGGCTGAAGCAGGTCCACGACTGCTTCGTGCACCTCTGCACTGAGCTTGCAAGCGCTCCTAGGCCTGTCCACGGGATCTCCTGGATGCTGGGGATTATTGTAATGTGCCATTATTTATTAGTCTGATTGATGTTGGTCATTTAAAAACAAAAAACAAAACAAAAAACAAGTCATAATTGGCATTGTTTAGTGTTTGTGTGGCATCCAAGTGTGTTCGAAACATAGATTGGAATTAGTATTGAAATTATTATTCAATAGTTCCTTAGAGTAATTGCGTTACACCGCCAGTGTGTGAATGTGTGTGTGAAAGGGTGAATGACTGAATGTAGTGTGAAGCGCTTTGGGGTCCTTAGGGACTAGAAAACCGCTATACAAATGCAGGCCATTTACCATTTACTATTTACATAAATTACACAATTTAATGAAGGTCGCGACTCACTGTGCAGACTCTCCATGTAGCATAAACAGACCTCTTTGGACATCAGTGGCTGGTTTGGGGTTTATGTGGCTCTCAACAGTTTTTAATGTATCTTGAAAACAGCTGTTCTCTCTCTACCTGACAAGCTGACATAACAATGGTATGTAATGTGTTTGTAATGGTGTGATACCCAATGTGGTACCTCTTACAATTCTGCAAAAACTATGAGTTAAAGATTGTTTGCTGGTTTGCGCTTTTGTTTTTTCTTTCTTTTCTCTCTCTGCAACAGCGCTTTACCCTTTCTTACACAATCCCAGTCCCTTCCCACCCCTTCTTTCCTGCTGCTGAGACAGACTCCTCTCCCTGTTACTGTGGAGAATCTAGCAGCATGCATCCCAGGAATGCAAGCATACACCACATTCCTACGCACACACACTCACAACCACCCGGTGCCCTGCCAGCTTTGCGGGGTCATTGTATTTGGCACGTGGGCGCGCTCTCACTCGCTCTCTCTCTCTCGCGCTCTGTCTCTCTCATATGTACACAATTACACACACACACACACACACACACACACACACACACACACACACACACACACACACACACACACACAGTCGCCCCCTGCCTGACTCCTGCCTTGGCAGACAGCTCCTGCTGAGTAAGGAGGCCCTTGCACTCTCTCTCTCTCTCTCTCTCTCTCTCTCTCTCTCTCTCTCTCTCTCTCTCTCTCTCTCTCTAGGTCCGTGCAGTTCCCTCATCTCTTCCTACAAATTTAACATGTCCTCAACCACACGCAGATTGAATGAATGAGTAAACCCAGGGCACTCCCATCCTCACCCGTTATTTCCTGATGCCGGTTTCTGGCTTATCAAACCCTTGAAAAGGTTTTACCGTCAGCCATTTTCCAGCACCGCTAAGCCCCGCCGCATCCTTTTGAATTTACACATCGTAACTGGATGTGAAGATTAAACTCTGGCCATTAGTCACGTCTTTATTCTCCTGCCGGCAGTAATGTTTCAACAAATAAGAATTAGAGGTGGGGCGTCTGGGATTCAGGCAGCTACATTTAACCTTAAGCTACAGGCAGTGTTTCACAATGGTAGCTAGTGTATAGCCGGGCTTGCCCGGTCCCCTCATTGTGACTCATATGAGTTATCAATGGAAGCTGCTGCTGCAAAAAAGAGAGTTAGCTTAAAATGGACAACGTCTATATGTTGGAACAGTTGTGTTAGCATCGCTAGGGGGAACACACTGAGCATGCACGCTGACTCTTGATTACAGGATTTGTGCTCTGAATGGCATCTGAGTCACTGGAACAACTGTTAAGCTGCTTTTCATACAATCACTACTGTCCTGTAAGCCATATAGATAATAACAGTATTTAGGGCTAGTGAAAAGAGGGCACAGTGTGTTTTCTTTAAACCGTGGCACTGTCTCCTATGCACTAACTACACTAACACTATATGAAAGCATAGCTGTGGTGTGAGAGGAATGGGCAGAACTCCTCTCAGTTCATTCTATGTTAAGTTTTGCAGGGATCGAGGAGAAGGCGCGTGTAAGGCATGAAGTGTTATTCCCCCATATAGCAAACAGGTTGATTTGTCGGTTTCTATCACCACTTTAATGTTTTTGGCTTTTCATTTTGATTTCTACTCCAGCGCTGATTTCGAGGTATTGTCTGAGTGATGACACCTATGATTCAGGAGAGTACTGCAGCAAGTACTTGCACCATTAGCGCTAGTATGAATGGTACAGAGCTTTGACATCACCCTTTGCACATAACACGACCAATGTGAAGAGTATAATGGGCCCCTAAGAGGTAGCCATTCACTGAGTCATCACCAACTGAGTCATTCTTTCAGATCTAACATGTCTTTTTTTTTCTTGTGGTCTATACATTTACGCTCAGTTTCCAGGCAATTGCATTTTCACCTAAAGCACGCCCTTACATGCCTCCCCATTTCTCACAGTGAGAAAAGCACATTTCAAGTTGGAGGAAAAGAACAAAAACAACAAACCTATAAAGAGGGGGGAAGTGGCCAAACTTATCGAGAAAGTCACCCCTCTAATAACCAATAACTGGAACCTGTTTGTTCTCCTCTGTATTGCTGTGATTTGCTTTGATAATCAAGGCTGTTTTCAGTGTTGGCTCCACCAGTTATTCCATTTCTTCTTGGAACAACTGTGCGATTGACCAGCTGTACAGACCTTTACAAACTGGCTACTTTTATATCAGGTATGAATTCAGAGTTGGATCCAAGTCTTACTGAACATGGTGGTCAAACACAGCTGTACAATGTTCTACACTTGATTATGGTTTGGGTCTTGATATTGATTAGTTTGATACTAGCACTGTTTAATGCTGCATAATTGGAGCTGGTGCCGCTTCAGAGGCATTGTAATCTGCAGTAAAGCTGAGCTTCTAATCTATGACTCAGCTGCTGGTCATGTTCCAAATGTTGCTTTCCTCTTCTCAAAGGTATCAATTTGTTTTTCCTTTATGAACTCATGTTAAAATGTATGCCACTAAAGTTAGTGACTAAAACTGATGCATCAGTAATTGGTTGACTTCTGTTGCTAAGGATGGAAGACAAAGGTTTGTCGGATAATGGAAAGTGTTTTGATTGAGGTGTGTTTGCCCTTCGTGAGGTTAGAACTTGCCAGGCCTTGACTCAAAAAACTTGAAACTTGTTATGAACCCATCCACTTACTTCCCAGCACTGCAAGTGAGGTTTAAAAACAAAACACACAAAAAGAAGCCTATCCCAAATATCAGTCCAGCTCTCTCCACAGCAGCCAGCTGAGTCTTGTTCAAGTTCCTCTGTGTTTCTTATCCCACTCTTATTTCTAAGATGAAAAGCGAATTCTGTTGCTTCTGTTTTGTAGCCCGGCACTGGCTCTCTTCACTGGAATCTGACGATCACAACTCTTTAAGTGTCAGGCGTCTTTGTAGCACCACTTTTCTTTATACCTGAGAAGAGAGGAAGAAATTGTGTGTGTCTTTTTATGTGTGTGTGTGTGTGTGTGTGTGTTTGTGCATTTCATTGTCATGCCAAGGACAAGCGGGCTTGTCCCGTGCCAAGTGGTGCCAAGCCAGCTGGCTGTCGCTCATGCTTTTGTTTTGTGCTATGCTCAGTATTCAGCCCACAACACGCATTGTTGTGAGGAGTCTTTCACTCACTCTCCCTCCCTCGTCGTCCTCTTTCGCGTGTGCGTTTCTGCATGTGTGTCCTTTATGGCCGTGACCTTGATGTGGCGTAAACTAGAAACACGAGTGAGCCCAAAAGAATTAGAAATCAAACACCGCTGCATGTAATTGCCAGCTTAGTTGCCACTGGTGTTTAACTTCGGACATACAGTACCTCTGATTTCTGCTCGTGCTACACCAAAGAGGTGAAAGGTCATGCGTGACTTAAATTGTGTAAAGAGTATTAACACGAGAAGCTCTGAAATGACACATGCTTCTTCAGTGGCAGTGCTGGAGCACTACAGTAAACTTCTCTCAGTTCTTGACTGTAAGCAAAGTAAAAGAGTGAATCCACACTTCATGTCACTGTATTTAAAGTTAATAAAAGAATAGAGATTTGTAACCTGAAATGTATACATGTGTTAGCTCTTCTACAAAGAGTCAAATGTGGTCAAAAACATCCAGTTTAAACACATCAGAGTCTAAACTCCAACCATGCGACACAGTGAGGGTCTCCTAGTCACACTAGGAGAAAACGTTGATTGGAGATTGCAGCACGACCAAAGTTACTGTGACCGTGTGCAAAGTACATACGATCTGGTTGCCTTCGAAGACCAGGACCAGGTCTGGGACCATTCTTATTAACTCATCAGCTTCGAGCTCAAGTTTAGAGTTCTGCGGGAAATCTACGTTCTAACTTGTGGAGCAACCGGAAACTCTTTTTATCCCTACACTGCAGAGATAAAAGGCAGTGTAGTTCCGTAGGTTGTTACAATGTAGGGTTAAAATGAGGTTCCAGTTATTGCGGATGTATCAACTAAGATCTGATGCAGAAGTATAATTCAGGGGTCAGTTGTCAGGGGATTGTTTGATTGCTGGGATTTTCTCTCTATTATAGCCCCTTTCTACTAATACCTACTCTGCTTTTCTCAAAGTTATTTTTTAGTACCTGGCCAGCTTGGGTTCCAAGCGAGCTCGTTCATTCTAAATATGTGATGTATATAGACTGCATGCAAGTCGATGACTCCTTCACAAAAGCCAAACCCGCCATTTTTGAGTAGAGGGAGATGGCTACACAAAAAATGCAGTGGTCCCCGAGTCTGACAAAAAGCCACAGACTGAGCAGCAAGTATACCATCCCATCAACGTCCTCCATTGTTGTGTTGTTTGTGTTGCATACAAATGACGTCACAGGACTTTCAGCCATGTTGCTATAACAACCCCCAGCATGTTTGGTGGTACTCAATTATTATGGGTAAAATGTATGGAGCCGAGCCAAGCAGGTACTAGTAGAAAAGAGACTTTATCTCAGGGTCTTTACCTTACACTAAAGAGCTCCTGCAACTGTTGTGATTTGGTGCTATACAGATAAAACTGAACTGAATTGAACTACTTACATTCATAAGAATCACAACCGGTTTTCCCACTCACGAGAAGGTTCTGTTTTTTCTCTAGTGCCATTACAGAGCATGTGGTTTTAGAATGGGAGCTACATTGGGACTACTGTTAACACTATTTCCTTTCTCATCAGCAGCCTTTGTTTTTACTAGAGTGTTTATTTCCCCGTCATGTTTTGGGTTTTACAAAGCATTATTCATACAAAAAAATTAGGGGAAGAAACACTCTCCAAGCTAGCTAACTGGGAGCCTGATTGTAAACAGGACTGCATGTTATTGAAAAGATGCATTTATATTGTTGACTGAAGCCTTTCAAAATAAGTTGCATATCACGTTCTTTTGTGCATGGCAGTTTTAGTTATGAAAACACATCGGTCTCAGGCTTTTGTTTGATAGACAAGAAGGTTTTTTTCTTTTTAAGTGTTATGCAACAGTCCTATTTTAAGTCCTTTTTATTGAACAGCATTTAAATGCTCTGGCACTGCCGTTTCCACATTGAGGCCAAAAAAAACAACAAAAAAAAAAATACAGACTGGCTTGACAGATTTAAACTGGGGTGGTAGAAAGAGAATGTCTCAAAAGAAGTTGATTGGCTGGTTCTCCCCATGTGGTGAACCATGAGAGGATATGTTTAAAGTGTCTGTTCATTAATATTCATGAGTGAGAGTGCAATCCTGCAACCCCCTTCGCCCTCCCACCTCCTGCCGCCTCATGTGTCCAAAGCTGTTTTTAAATCTACATAATTTGGGTTGAAGTGCCTTTCAGATGGCCTTCCCTGTTCCAACACTTTGAAAACAAGGGAGAGACACACTTATTAATCAGCCTCTTATTGTATACGCCTGTGTGTGTCTGTGTCAGCGGTGAGCAAGGATAGGTGGCTGCAGAGAAGGAGTTAGTAAGAAAGGAAAAGCAAGTTGCACCCAAGTAGAGTGAGACGGAGTTACATGTCAAATGAGATGAGGAAGACTCGTGCTGAAGTTACATTATGGCTTAAAAAGGCAAAACCCGCTGACATGGTGAGATGTTGGTCAACCACAAGAGCAAACTGCCACAGTGGTTTTAGAAAACAAGATGTTGAACCTTTCCATGCACATCCGTGCAATTAGTTATTCTCTGGTGTGTCTGATCGCTTTAAGAGAGAGCACATGGGTAATGTATCTCAACTTTAAGATTTTTTGATTGGTTGAGCTTTTTATTTGAATGAAAAAAAAAAACCTGTTGTACCAGTAGCTCACATGCTCACGCCTACTCTGTCTATGCAGTATCCTGTAGCCCCAAACTCTGAGAGTGGACAGACCTTCTCCATGGTCTTTTTGGCCATGTCAAGTTTCCATCTGTGATTGGTTACCATTAACCACACGAATGCAACTCCAGATATTGATTGGCTAGAATGAAGAACCATGGTCAGTCCCTCTTCTCTCCTCTCCTTCACCATCACCAGTAAGGCTACTTTACAAGTCAGCCTGTAAGCCTTAACTAAACCAAATCTGCATTCACACCTGAATTCTTTGTATTCTCATTTCTATTTATTTATTTATCTTTGGCCTCACAATCAGTTGCAAGACATTGCATGACATCTCCAATCTAATGTCTATTATGCTTTGCCCAAGTGGAAACCCAACATCATTCCGGTTACTGAAGTCCTTTTGAAGTATGCGGCTTGGATCACATGCATAGAGCAGCTTGGTGACATCAAGAAATGCCACAGCAGCAACCTGTGAACAAATGTGATACAGGAATGGCAGTTGCTAGGTGATTAGCAGCTGATGAACTTTGAAAGTGAGGGTAAGGGAGAGATCTAATGGGAGGGGATGTGAAATGTTTGGATGGCTTCACTCAAAAACAGTTTGTTAGAAACACTGAGTTATTCTTTTCTTTTTGAGATTTGCTCACCATGATGCAGTCCATCTACTCTGTGCACTCTATTTAAAAAGATAAACATTTCAATTACACTCAAACAGGCAGCATGTACATTACATTTTAAACAGCACAGGATCCAGAATGGAGCCCTGGGGGATTCCATATTATAAAAATATGTAAAAGTGATTAAAGGTCTATGCCTTCATCAAGTACTAAAGGGAACATACAGCTATTTGTACATTCCCTTTTTTGCAGAGTACAGTCACAGGTTAAATTAAGCTAGGCCTGCAGTTTTTCAACAGTTTTTCTGAAGGCATTTCTTTCAAAGAAATCGCTGAAGCGTAAAAGAATGTAGGTCCAGGTTGGGTTTTTTTAAAGACATTTCACAATAGCAGTTTTCATTGCCAGAGGGAAATAGCAGAGGGTAGAGGACGGCTGACAAATACCTGCTCTTGATTTTCTTGACAACTGAACACTCTTAAAAAGCTTGCTGCAGGTCTGGGCCCAGAGAAGAAGGATTTGAGCTGAGATTTATTTTTTAGCCACTGGGAAACGTAGATCTGTCCTTTCACGTTGCAGGGAGGTTTTTTTTTCTCCCAATATTACATTTATAATTATATGTAATTTATATAAGCTTTGTTTGAATGAAAACCTTGTATACTAGCAGCCCACATGCTCACATGCATTCTGTCGATACGTTGTTATTCTCAGCCCTGCGTTGTCTGTACGGAGCCAATTGGAAGGTTTGCATCACTGTTGGTTCAGTCTTAACCCATCCGTGCACTGTGTGAATCCGAGCTATTGTGATGGGTTGGTGTATGTGTGTGTGTGTGGTGCCATACTGAGTGTGGCCAGCAGGCGTGCTCCCGATCTCTCCTATCTGCCCTATATTACCAGCTTGGAGGAAAATGAATGAGACCCTCATAGTGAAGAAAGCAGAGCAAAGTGTAATCTGGGAAACAGTTTATTTCAGAGCACGCTGATGGGGAAAGGGGGGACAAGACGAAAAAGAGCAATTGAATGACTGAATGGAGGAAGTGAGAGAATGGTCTGCCCGGCATTGTGTGTCCCTCAGTGTGTATCGTAAAGGTCTGTGTCCCTTTCTCGCACCCCAGTTCTGTGTGTGTGTGTGTGTGTGTGTGTGTGTGTGAATGAATGTCTAGTGATTGGAAACCTTTTTCTTTTGTAAACTCAAGTCCCTGCCAGAGAGCATTGTGGCGCATTGTTTGCCAGCCTCCACTTCTTTGTTCTGCCTCTCTTTCTGCATGTGTGTCTGCGCGCGTGTGCACGCACTTTGTGTATTCTTGTGACAGTTGACATTATCAGATGATTGCTCCCACGGCTCAGCTGTGTGTGTTCACGCACAAGCATGCCTGTGGTTGTGTATATGACGGCAGACATTATTGGATTGGTGTGTGTGTGTGTGTGTGTGTGTGTCCATGAACAGCTGCATGCTTTTATGTGTCATGGTCGACATTACTGCACGACTGCCGGTGTAAATGTGTGCTTGTTTTCCATTCAATGGTGGCTTGTGGTTCAACACTGAAATGAAGAGTAAGAGTTACCTTGTGTGTCACACATGGTACTGCTGGAGCTGAAACTCTAGTGCGGTGTCGTGCTGCAGGTCAAATGGTTCTAGTTTGTGTTGCAAACTCGGTGGTGGCTGTTGTCTGGTGCCCACTGGCTTTTTTTGCTCTTTTAATCCATGTAAATCTCTAATGCTTTTTTCATTCAAAGCTTGTGCTCTGCAGCCAAACCTGAGTCAAAGCAATAGACCTGTTTTTAGATTGTAGGGTAGAGCCTAAAAATGTGTCGCAGCTGAAAGGACTTGAACACAAGGATAAGGAAAGAACTGCATTTCAAGACATTTGTAACAATTGTACATTGTGTTTGTAGAGCTGTCTCTCTGACATGAGCATATTCATGGAATCCCCTCTCTGTTACATCATATGCTGATCCTGTCTTCCTCCTCTCACCCCCAGCTGGTTGTGGCAGATGGCTGCCCCTCCCAGAGGCTGGTTCTGCTGGTGGTTTCTTCCTGTTGGGCGTTTTTCCTTCCTACTGTCACCAAAGCACTTGCTCATTGGGGGTTGTCTGTATGTTTGTTGTGTCTTTAATACAAAGCACCTTCAGGTGACTGTTGTTATGACTTGCCTCTGTATAAATATAACTGAACTGAATGCATAGCACAGAGCAGAAGGAAAAAACAGCTGCATGAAGCAGAATGTTTAAAGCAGTCTGAAGCTTGAAAATGTCTTGTACTTGAGCAAAGCTCATTATTTCAAACCTTGGTTTCACCACTGTAACAGTATGTAGCTCCATAACTATTTGGACAGTTTTTGTCATTTTTGGCTTAGACTTTCAGCTTTTATATGAGCAGTTTAATAAAAGTACTGCATTAACTGTTTCACAGCGATCTTTTAATGTATAATCCACCATGTCTAGAAGTTCAAAATAATTGTACAAACCCACGGACATAATACCACCAACATAATAAGAAGTACTTTATAACTATAAATGGTCTATAAAGTTTTGCGGCTCTTGAAAGTTTGGTTGATCTCGGCCCTGCCACATGAAACTTCAGCAAAGGTTGCTGTGTTGCTGAAATAGCAGACAGTATTTTTATTTTTTTAATTTTCTTAAACAGTGCTGCTGTCGGTGTGAACACTGTAAACCTCAGAGACGCAGCCCGGCTGCACTGACAGATGCTCCTATTTGAAATAAATAAATGAACCTCCACTGGAGGATAAAGCTCACTTTGTTAAGCTTGATCCCAGCTTTAGATGGCGGATTCAATAGAGTAGACAGCCTGTGTCCAGTATGATGCTATAGTGGCTTTGTGAACAGAGCTTGCATCATTCACACATCCTTTTTGAGGTGGTTAAGCTGCTCCCCCTCTTCTGTTAGATATTGTTTTTCTGATATGATGTTTATGGTACTTAGTTTCCACTTTTAATTTTCTTTTCATCTCTCGTTCATCTGAGAAAATTGGTTTAAATTGCAAAGCAAGAAGCCCATCTTTCGCCATCCTCCTCCCTTTTAGTAACTGCTTGCCTCACACTCTCCCCCAGCTTCCTCCACAAGGCCTCCTGGCTGTTGCCTGCCTGCCAGCCGCCTCTCACCCATTGTGGGCTAACAATGGCAGGCGAGGCCCCAGCCTCGAGGCCTGCAATGTGGACCTTTTTTTTAGAGGGGGTTGTCGAGGTAGACGGTGCTTGGGGAGAAGGGGTGTGCGCTTGCCTGTGAAAGGCTGACTCTTTGGAGGCAGCCAGTAGGGGAGGGAAGCCAAGAAAAAGCAGGTCACGCCCAGATTAAGATTCAATGTATGTGAATGTCTGCCTACGTCAGCAAGCAGGCCCCGGGTACATGGTGGTGGGTGTGGGCAGGAGAAGACAGATAAGGGGAGCTGGGATTCTCAGGATGTTCGGGGTGCCATGCTGGCTTGCTGGATACAAGGAGAGAGAAAACAGGGAGGGACATGAGACTAAAACTTAAAGGAGTAGAAATGGAGACATAACAGTGGAATTAGGAGAAGTGCATGTGTATGTTTTTGTGGAAATGGAAATATGGAAAGGGGAGGAGGAGGTAGCAATCAGTGTGTCTGGACCTCCTTGTTTGTCTTGTTTCAGCTGTTGTAGCTCAACACACCTTCAGGGTGTCTGTGTGTTTGTGTCCGCGCTAGGGGGAGTCTTAATGGGGCAGCAGTAGCGTCATAATTCATGCAAGACAAACCTGATTTGGTGATGCATGCTTCCTTTGTGTTGTATTTGGGGATGAGTGCAGGGGTGGGTGGCTGGGGGGTCTCTGCAATACACACACACACACACACACACACACACACAATCACAATCAAATTCCCCTCTGTTTTGGGCCCCATCCCCATATGGTGGCTTGGCTTGATGAGAGCTTGATGAAGTCAACCAGAAGTCCCCCCACCTGTGTGTGTGTGTGTGTGTGTGTGTGTGTGTGTGTGTGTGTGAGTGAGTGAGTGAGTGAGTGAGAGAGAGATGAAGAGAAGAAGGATGTGTGTGAGTCGTCAGCTTGTATACTGGCTTGCAAGCTGTTTTTCTTTTCTTTTTTTTGTTTTTTAATTATTATATTTCATTATTCATGTTTCATGCATGGCTGTGCATGGCGAGCAGTGATCAGCTCCACAGGGGTGGAGGCTAATCAGGGGGGTTGGAAAGGTTTCTAAACTCAGATGTGGAGACGGTCCAACAAAACCACAAATGTCATGACCTTTTGTGTGAGACAAAATTGTTCGTTTTTTCCAACACAACCGAAGAAAATCTTCTCGCAGAAGTTGAAGCCGAACATAACTACAGAGACTATTTATTTTCCGATTTGCGAAAACCTACAGCGCCAGCAGGGATTGAACCAAGTCCATGTCTGAATTTCTTTTGTTAGGATAGGAGCCTCAGCGGGACTAGCTTGTTACTATGGTAAATGGGCAACCGAATTAACCAGTAAACCAGCAGCACTCACTTTTATTGTGTGGATGCATCCACACTATTGAGTTCCTCTTGGGACTTCCGTACACTTTTTGGCACTTAACTACTTCCACAATTTTCAGCCGATTTTCACCGTTCAAATTTCTGCTAATTCCTGCTATGTCTTTTGGTATTTTTCACTATTATACTTTTTAAAATATTAAGCTTAATTTGTCCCATTGAAATGAATGGGAAACTTCTGCAATTCTGCTAAAATTTGCTTGTTTCTGAAACTTAACTACTTCCTCATATTTTCACGTAGAACAACCATTCAAACTTTAAAATGTTCTCAAATTATTGGGCTATTCAGGTATGATTCAGCTTTTTCAAATCTTTTACCGTTTTACCTTTATGCCTCTTAAAGTTTTCAGTTGCAAAATTGTGATTTTTCACAAAATACATGCGTTGTTATGGTTGCTATGCACTTGGCTTCCAGTGTGCCACTGAAGGTTTTGCAGTCTTCTCTTCATGTCCGAACAACTTCTTGCTACTTGCTCAATCTTCACTCAACTTCCACAAATTATACATCAAAACATAGGTATTTTTGCTGGGTTTCCGAAAATGTCACTATCATTGTTGTGGTATTCATAGAACTTTCGCAAATCTCCTCAGACCAACACAATGTCGGAAAACTCTCCATATAAAGTCAATGGAGAGTTTGTTCAAAATCACCGCTGCATTTCTGTAATGAGAGGCATATTCGAATCGTCATATCTCCTTAACGAAGCAAAGTTAAGACATGAGGCTTGTCCCGGTATATCTTCAGACACTCGTGACGCTCACAATTCAAGAATTTCTTTCTCACGTATTATCGTTCTGAAATGAGTTGGACTTGTTTGAGGGTAGGAAATTCGTCCGTCGCTCAGATTTCTTCAAATTTCAAACCCTGGAAATGAACCACTTTTTTCTCTCGTCATAACTTTTTGTTGGATTTCCACAGAGACCTGAAAATTTCCATGACTGTTCACCAAAGCCTGCTGTCTCTTACGGTGAAAGAATGATATCGATACTCCAAATAGATTTCGAGTTACAAAGCGTTGTTTGAGGGCAAGTCAAGCCAGTTTTTGCTTCGCTCTACTCAGTTATGGTGCATTAGAAGTCAAATATCTTTAATAATTCACATTTTAATGATAAATTGTCAACACTGGAAGATTCCCCCATCTCTTCTGAACAAAACGGTGTAAGAATGACCGCTCTAGCCCCTACGGTTAGGAAATTATGGTCATTTGTTTGAGGGGAGTCGTCATTATGAGAAATAGGCTGCAATAATCCTGTGCCTCTCTGTGCTGCGTGTGTAAATAGATGCACCTGTTTTGGCGGGAAAAAGTACACAGGCTCTCTGATTGGTGGATTCAAATTCAGCAGCTCCCAGGCTGACCTAGAAACTTACTTCTCTCTCCCTGTGCATCTTTTTGCTGATTTTTTCATTTAACAAGTATATTTGAGGGACCCTCAGCATGTTCAGCATTTTTTCAGCTGTCCATTTTGCTTTTCCAATTTTTCTGTTTAACTTATTACTATTGTGCTAAATCATACTATTTCTGCTATTTTATAAGATTTGTGCAAAATATAGTATTTCTGCCAAATATAGTATTTCTGATTATTTATAGTTTTTCTACTAAATCATAGTACAGTATTTCTGCTTTTTATAGGATTTGTGCTAAAACATAGTATTTCTACTAAATGTAGTATTTCTGCTTAATCATACTATTTCTGCTTTTCATAGAATTTGTGCCTAATATAGTATTTCTGCTAAATTACAGTATTTATGCTTTTTATACTATTTGTGCTAAAACATAGTATTTCTACTAAATGTAGTAGTTATGCTTAATCATACTATTTCTGCTTTTTATAGGATTTTTGCTCAAACATAGTATTTCTACTAAATGTAGTGTTTATGCTTAATCATACTATTTCTGCTTTTTATAGGATTTGTGCTTAATATAGTATTTCTGCTAAATTATAGTATTTCTGCTTTTTATAGTATTTGTGCTAAAACATAGTATTTCTACTAAATGTAGTATTTATGCTTAATCATAGTATTTCTATATATTTCTGCCAGGTCCCCAGGCAGCCAATCCTCTGTGAGGACTGAGACATTCAAATTTTCAAATCAGGGCCTGCACGGCTTCCCAGCCAATCATATATGTGTCCTGAGGCATTCAAATTTGCATATTGGGGCCTTCATGGCTTCTAAGCCAGCCAATCATATCTGAGGGCTGAGGAATTCAAATCCACAAATCAGGGCCTGCACGGCTTCCCAGCCAGCCAATCATATATGTGGTCTGAGGCATTCAAATTTGCATATTGGGGAATTCGTGGCTTCTAAGTCAACAAGTCATCCATGTCATATATCTCTAAAAATTCATATTTTAATGATAAATTGTCAACACTTGAAGATTCCCCCATCTCTTCTGAACAAAACGGTGTAAGAATGACCGCTCTAGCCCCTACGGTTAGGAAATTATGGTCATTTGTTTGAGGGGAGTCGTCATTATGAGAAATAGACTGCAATCCGGTTGTTCAGTGATGACGCGACGAATCCTACTTCCGGGTCTAAAGTAGTCTGCGTTTAATATGGCATTTGTGTTGTTAACATGTTTAATGTTATGTATTTTCTTCTATTTGATCTCAAAAAGCTCCTAAAACAGTCAGCGATCACTGTTGACCTCCCTCGGCTTTTATTACCACTAATCATTTATTTAAGCTCAGTTTTTAAAACCTTAGGATGTAACTACAGCCCAGCCCATGCAGCAGTATATGAATGACTAACCTCGTATTGTGGATGGATTATCTCAGTTGTTCTCCTGGCTGAAGTTTGGTCCGTTTACAGCATCCTGCCATGCGATTACATTTGTTCCTGACCACCGAGAACACTCACGGTAACTTTTATCAAGTGGAAAAAAAGTTAGCTTGTTTATATTATGCTAACATAGCTGTGTCGCTAGCGGTCACGTAGCACATCATTATATACCAGCTAGCCAAACTTCAGTAACCCTACAAACGTCACTGCTGTTTAGCTTTCTGTCTTGGAAGTGATAACAGAGCTGTACGTTTTAATTTGTTTCCAAAACCCCGCAGTCAGGACATGCTATATTGTATTTAGATAGAAGCTAGCGAGCTAACTCCCTGCTAACTTCTAACTCCGTTAAATGTCATAAATTCTGTTTTCATGGATGCCTGGATGTTAAACTCAATTGTTACACCTGGTAGAGCAGAACGCTGATCATTTTATTAAAGATGAAAGACTTTAGACAGTTTTTCAACTCACAGTAATGCCATAGTGATCGTTTGATATATGGACCTGCAGCGGAGTTTAGACCCAGACACGGCTAGTGACGTCAGACTGAACAACCGGATAATCCTGTGTCTCTCTGTGCTGCGTGTGTAAATAGATGCACCTGTTTTGGCAGGAAAAAGTGCACAGGCTCTCTGATTGGTGGATTCAAATTCAGCAGTGTGTGTGTGTGTGTGTGAGAGAGAGAGAGAAAGAGAGAGAGAGAGAGAGAGAGAGAGAGAGAGAAGGCCTTTTAATGGGATGATCTCATTCTAAGATTCAAATTCAATATATTTAGACTGGTTGACTGAATTGGATCTTGTGTGTGTGTCTCTCTGTGCATGTGTGTTTCCTTATGTGTACATATTTCTGATTGTGTGGCTGTTATATATTTTTTTTGCTGATTTTTTTCATTTAACAAGTATATTTGAGGGACCCTCAGCATGTTCAGCATTTCTTCAGCTGTCCATTTTGCTTTTCCAATTTTTCTGTTTAACTTATTACTATTGTGCTAAATCATACTATTTCTGCTATTTTATAAGATTTGTGCTTAATATACTATTTCTGCTTTTAATAGGATTTGTGCTTAATATAGTATTTCTGCTTTTTATAGGATTTGTGCTTAATATAGTATTTCTGCTAAATGTAGTATTTATGCTTAATCATACTATTTCTATATATTTCTGCCAGGCAGCCAATCCTCTGTGCGGACTCAGACACATATCACATATCAGGGCCTGCACGGCTTCCCAGCCAGCCAATCATGTCTGAGGTCTTCCGTTTCCTCTCTCGTCATATCTCAGCAACGGTTGTACAAAGAGCAATGAAAATCGCAGTCAAAGTACACCAAAGTCCGCTGATTCACCCAGTACAAGAATTATGCCTCTAGTCCACCTAGTTTTTGAGTTACACAACGTTTTGTAACTCCAAAAAACGGCGTTTTTCGCCTCTCACCGGGATCTAATTCTGACTGCTCATCACCCTGTTTTTCAAAACGGCTCCTCTCTTTCCCAGTGGCGCAGTTGGTAATGACACGGGTCTGCAAGCCAAAGATCGTGGGTTCGATTCCACCTTGGTCAACATGTTTTTTTCCCTACAAATTAATACACTGTCACAGACCAGTAATTCATATTCATCATTTATTACAATTCTGCAAACTTTTATGATTTTACCAGCTTTTCTAATATGGACCTCACATTCTTAACACTCCATGGCACAAATACTCTTACCTTTAGGCTCTGTGTATGTGTGTGTGTGTATCAATATTTCTCCCATTTTAAAGTATTACTCCTCCATAATTGTATTTCTGTTAAATCAAAGTACTTTTACTACATCTTAGTACTTCTGCTCAATCATAGTATTTCTGCTAAATTATTGTTATTATGCTATATTGTAGTATTTCTGCTTAATCATACTATTTCTACTATATTATATTTTTCTTTCTAAATATAGCATTTCTGCTATATAATTGTATTTCTGCTATGTTATAATATTTGTGCTAAACCAGAGTATTTGTGCTGTATCATAGTATTTCTGCCAAATTATAATATTTGTGCTAAAACATAGTCTTAATTTAAAATTACAATATTCATAGTTCATCACAGTGTCTCTGGTAAATCACAGTATTTCTGCTATGTTGTACTATTTTTCTAAATCATAGTGTTTCTGTAATGCTTAAGTATTTTTGTCTAAATATATTCTTTCTGTTATCTTATACTATTTCTCCTAAATTCTTGTATTTTTGAGAAGTTATGTTTCTGGTAAGTTACAATATTTCTGCTAAGTTCTGCTATGCTATTGTATTTCTGCCAAGTATTATGTTTCCTCTAAGATATTGCAGTTCTGCTAAGTTATTCCATTTTAGCAAAGTTCCTTTGCTTCTGCAAAGTTTTTACAATTTCTGCAACTTTTCAGCTTTTTCAGCTACTTTTTGCATACAGCTTCAGCTTTAAAGCATCCACACTGCATTTTCGCAGGAAATGCAAATTTTTCTAGTTTCCCCTTGGCTTGCTCAGATCCAAATTCAGATTTTTTGAATCTTAACATCTAAAATTATCTGACACGACTGGCTTCAAAGTCGGAGCAATTTTGCACCGTTTTTGTCAGAATTAAAGCTGAAACACAGCAGCGTTTGCCCTGAATTGTTGACGTGCTGTACTGTACTATGCAAAGCATCAAAAACGTATTTAAGTATTCATACTGTGTGTGTTTAGTTTTTGCTTTTGGGGGTTTTTTTTGCTAATTTTGTGCACTTGTGTATCCAGCACACTTTGCTTCAGAAGCACCATGAGAGCGTGACATGTGTTTGACAAGCCTGGGTCAACACTCACCACTTCTAAAAGTTACTTTTGCTCAGCCTTCACACGCCGATCTGGCAGCTCCCGTCACACTTTTGGCTTTTTAACCGTACAGTAAACAAAACGCACAGATTAATAAAGCTGGATTTGTATTTGAAATGTTCCGCTTTGTGCTCAATTGTGTTTGTGCGCTAGCTACAAATGCTCGGCTTTGTGCCTCTGTTCCTTCTGTGTGTGCATACACAAATGGCATCACAGCAAGCTTTTTCTTTCCCTTTCTGTTTTTTTTTTCTTTTGCCACCCCACCGTTCCTTGTGTTGTGTTCGCCAACTCAGAATGGAGCCATTTTGTCTCCTTCAGTTCCTGAAATGAAATATAAGCCTCTTAAATGCATACTTATCTTGCCCTGCAGACTGTGCATGAAGAACAAATACACACACACACACACACACACACACACACACACACACACACACAAGCTAAAGAGGCATTGTGATGCCAGCCCTTGTTGTTCCTAAGACAGCCGCTGCATGCATATGGCAGATGGTTGTTCCTTTGCTTTGCATGCCGCCATAATAAACAAAAACCGTGGCTAAGGCCACAGCAGGTTTAGGAAAAGGGCAAAGTGCGCAGGGAGACTGAGAAAGAAGAGACAAAAGGGCAACAGAGGGAGAGACGCATAGAACGGCCTCTGCATACGTAAACACGAGCAGGAAACCCGTGCTTGTTTAAATGTGCACGCGTGTGCATTAATACTACGTGCACACATTTTTATGAATTTACTTAAAAGTATGACACGAGTATTCACAAATTTTGCTACAGGCAAAGGTTGACCATACGCCTGTAGCCCGTATATGTAATCCAAATCATAAGTCCAACATACCTGTGCTACATGTGTACACGAGTATATACAGAATGTGTATACGTCAATGGTAACTAAAGGGTGAATCCAGTGCAGTAACAGTTAACGTGTGTGTGTGTGTGTGTGTGTGTGTGTGTGTGTGTGTCTCCCATTGTGCATGGCTTTGTTTTGAAAAGCAAGTAGAAAAGGGAGCAGACCGTTGTAGTTATGTCTGTGGTTCTCAGTCATCCAGGTCATTGTAGTCAAAGGAGCTTGCAAAGACTTCCTGGACTTCTTTAAGTTGCTTGAAGACGTTTCACCTCTCATCCGAGAAGCTTCTTCAGTTCTAAGGTCAAATGGTGGGGGAGTGTGTGTGTGTGTGTGTGCGTGTGTGTGTGTGTGTGTGTTAGAAGCAAGTGGAATTAATTGAATTTCTGTACAATGGGTTTCACGGGAAGTGGCTACTAGCAGAACAGATACGAAGGAGGCTGTTTGACAGATTTTTTTTTGTACCCTTTAGGCACGTCTCCACTCTAGATTGCACTGAGCAGCTCATTTACATATTCAGTTCTGAGTGGCTGATGTGACACTTGGGTGCTTTAGTTTCTGTGGGAATCAACGCAAGTCTGACATGAGATGACGCCCAGTGTGCTGTGGGACCCTTGTGTAAGGGGAAAATTTGCTTTGCATCCTTACAACGCCGATGCCTCGTGTTGCAGGTTAGTCCCTCTACGGAGTCTGTAGCTCTTCTCGGTGCATGCACATTGATCAGTCATAGTATTAAGACCACGTCATTATGGTACCTGTTAGTGGGTGGGATGTATTAGGGAGCAAATGAACATTTTGTTATCAAAGTTGATGTTAGAAGCAGGAAAATGCACGATAAGTGTAAGGATTTGAGCGAGTTTGACAAGAAGACATATTGTAAGGGTAAGACGACTTGGTCAGAGCATCTCCAAAACCGCTGCACTTGCGGGGTGCTCCCGGTCTGCAGTGGTCAGTGTCTATCAAAAGTGGTCCAAAGAAGGAACAGATATACCAGCTACCTAAGCATTGTTCCAGACCATGTACACCCTTTCATGGAAATGGTACTCCCTGATGGCTGTGGCCTCTTTCAGCAGGGTAATGCGCCTGCCACAAAGCAGAAATGGTTCAACAATGGTTTGAGAAGCACAACAATGAGTTTGAGGTGCTGACTTGACCTCCGAATTCCCCAAGTCTCAATCCAATCAGGCATCTGTGGGATATGCTGAACAAACGAGTCCGATCCTGAGTTGGGAGGTGCAGGCCCCACCTCCCAACTTACAGGACTTGAAGGATCTGTTGCTTCTTCTAACCCAGATTTGTAGGCTTCACCACATGCAAGCAAGTGACTTGACTCTCTAAGTGTTTGCAGCGTGATAAATTGCTTTTGCTCTGCCCTTTGTAAGACAAGGCCACGGCACAGTAATGCCTCTATGCTGAAACAACAGGCCACAACAAAAAAAAAGTGCCCTCCTTATCGTTAATGTAGCCTTGAGTGAACTGGGAATGCTGCAGTGTATGACATTGTACTAAAGCCCTTTAACTCTGCTTCACCTCCACACAGCTTCAGCTTTGTCTTCCCCACAATGGTTGTGTGTGCGTGTGTGTACATGTGTGCATTTCTGCTCTCAGGTTTCTGGTCCTGTATCCTCCTGAAAAGCTGAAAGCACCATTTATAGCATTTCTCCTCGCCAAGTAACCTTCATTCTAGTGTCGCTCACAATGCTATGAATCAACCAAATGACTCTCCATTAAAAAGTGGAATGTGTTAGAGTCTTGAAATGGACCGCTTCAGCTTGCTTTCAAAGTAGACAAATCGAGTCCTTGATTGAATTTCACGCACGTCAAGCAAAGGATGTCAGCCATCCATCCACACAAGCTTTTATCTCAGTCAAGATGGCTCTAAAATAGCACGCGCAAGCTCTGCCTTATGTGTTCTTGCTCATTCTGATGGTTGTGACCGGTCTTTGTCTGTCCTTATCTCTTTTCGGCAAGTATTTTGCAGAACATGCTCGTCCCTTCGGAGCAATCCAAGTGCTACCTCTCCTCCCCCTGAATTTCTTCTCTTCCTCAATTTTTTTTCCTCCGTCTGTCTTTGTTGCCCTATGCTCAGTCGGGTTGAGGACTCGTCAGCTGATTTCCACCCTCATCTGTTCTGTCAGATCTGCAGTTTTTTTTTCTGTTTTTTTTTTTGTTTGTTTGTTTTCACAGTGACACATCAGCTGAAAAGGACTTGATTAAACCTTTCTCTCCCACGTCTTTCTCTTTCTTCCTCTTTCTCTCTTCCCCCCACAAGTTGCAACAGAATGGAGCAAATCAGGGAATCAATTCAATGTAATCATGACAAATGAGTCCCGGCGGTTCGTGCGTGTTTGTGCGTGTGCACGCTTGTGTCTGTGTGTGCGTGTGTGCGTTTGGGACAGAGCTGCTGGGAAATCACAAATGAATCAATCAGCTGTTATCACATCAGCAAACACTGCAAGAGGGAGGGATGGAAGGATGCATGCGTGAATGATGGATGGATGGTTTGATAGGCAGAGGGGAAGATCGTGTACTCACTGTGTATGTGTGTGTGTGTGTGTGTGTGTGTGTGTGTGTGTGTGTGTGTGTGTGTGTGTGTGTGTGTTGTGCAAAGATAGATGGCAGGTTGAAAAGATCTTCATGTGTGTGTGTGTGTGTGTGTGTGTGTGTGTGTGTGTGCAGGAGGGGGGAGCTGTGTTAACCTTGGAGCTGTCAGAACAGATGGGAAATGGGGAGGGCCACAGGCTGAGAGGGATGTGTTGTCTGGTGGAGGAGGACGAATCCTGGCTACTTTAGGAAAAGGGGAAGTAAGATGGCACAGGGGGTGAAAGGTGGCACCAACATGCATTTTTTTTCTTCTTCTCCAGAGCATACTTCTGCTGACATGCAGTTTCCTGATAAAAGTTGCAAATAGCAGCCGTGACTGGAAAGCAGAGTGAGAAATGACAGCACAGGACAGTTGGCATGAAGAGACGAGGAGTTTGTGGGTGGCAGAGAAAAAAGGAAAAAAAAAAACAATAGTTAAGATGGTTACTTAACTAAATCAAGCTGATGCTCATCAGCAGTAATCGGTACAAGAACAGACTAGAAATGCAAGCTCAAGCTCTAAAAATGATCTGTTTTTAAATTCTGACACTACTGGATGTTTTATCTAACTTTTAATCCATGCTTCTTCATGCTTGTATGAAATGGCATGTTGTCGCAAGGCAGTTATGTTAAAAGCGCTTTAGTGATAAATGGTGGTCAAATGTGGCAGGGTGCCGTCCATATCTGAGCCTTTGAACATTTACTTTCCAGTTTTCCTGTAAATGTTTTTATTTTTTTTCTGTAAGTACCGCTTCCTGTGGAAGCTCTGCTCTTTTGCATCGCTGTTGCCAGTGGTAGTCTGTGTTTTTGCTCTGCAGCAGCCTCCGACAGCTCGGAGTAAGCGTGAATGACAAACATTTCTCCACCTTCTGCAGGCTCCTGTACGAGGACCACCGTTGCTTGTTCCTGTCCGAGACGAGTCTGTTCACCAAGTCACACAGAGACATGCTGTTTGATATGGTGGTGGTGGTTAGTATATGGAGTCGAGGGCATCTAAGGGTTGTTGTTTTTTTGTTTGTTTTTTTTGGGGGGGGGGTCCCTTTAATTAGCCACCCATCAATATCACTCTGCCAAATGCTGCGCCTTCATTTTGACGCCCACACAGGATTACTGCACCCCACCCCCCCAAATTTGTTAAAGTGTTTGTAGTGTCGGCACAGTGCTTTGGGGGAAAGAAGATGAATGGAATCAAGGATGGTCTCCTCCACAGCTTTAAAGTGCGGTGGGAGGGGTGGGTGGGGTTTTTCCCCCATCTATCTAAATCGAGGCTTTTGGTTGAATACGGCTAGAGTGTGCTTGTGTGTGAGCGTACATGCATGCGTTGGCTCGGCTCACAGCTCCATAAACCCAGCTGATTAAGGGTTAATGGCCTAGCATAGGGAGCTCTTGGCCTCCTGATTGGCTGATTTGTTTCTGTGGGTGGGGTTGTCATCAAGTGACAGATGGTGTATAACAGGGAGGCAAGGCGCAGTGGTGTGTGTGTGCGTGCGTGTGTAAAATATATACATATAATATATAAATAGCTACAGGGTGTCTCCAAGTATAATGGAAAGATGTACAATGGAGGTCCCTCCAGTCTCTTCACGCTTTATTTTTCTTACGCAGCAATCATTTTAAAACTCTGCATACACACTATAAACAAACCAACACTATGAATTCTGAAGTCTTACACACATGCTGTACATGGTGATGGAATTGTGTGTAATCCAAATTAAGTTCATATTAAGTTCATCATATTTCATCTCTCCCTTCTAGACGAGCACAGCCCGCAATCAAAGTGTTAATAACCACAAATGCCACACAAGACACACTTTTTTTTTCCTTTTTCTTCTTCTTTTTTTTTTTTCAAGCATGAAAGATGTCAGTAGTAGAGTGTGTGTCTGTGGGGTTTTGGGGCAAGTGCGCCTACCTACATTAGAACAGGCACGCACACATATATACATCCACAGAGGTGTTTTTTTTCTCTTCTTCTTCCCCCTGAGGATTCAGCCAGATCGTTGTAGTTGGCAACATTCCCAGTTTACACACATCACACTCCTGATTCACCTTGTTAGAAATTCATCTGTTTTGCTGATCCAGGCTCACAACTAGCATGCATGAAGTGTGTGTGTGCGCGCACGCGAGTGTGAGAGAGATTAGCAATATCTTCTGTGAATATCACTGAGTAGTTTGCACCGTTTCATCTTTGTGCTCAGTGTGGCATTAAGAACAAAAGCAGACAGGCTCTGAAAAGGTTGCTTTGTTCACCGTGTTTACGTGTGTTTGTGTGTTCTTGCAGACGGTCTGATGGAGCGTCTTTGTACCAAGTATCGTTGCATGCCCATCTGCTGAAGACACCCTCAGTGTCACACACAAAGGATTCTATATGTGAAAGCAACTGGGGTAAAAATGGGTACACCAAGCAATACTTCACCCTCCGAGGTCTGAGTCGTCATCATCAGCGATGACCCCAACTCTGCAGCCTGATTTAGATTTCTGCAGGGAATCTTTGTAGAGCTGACGACATAACCTACTGAAGTGGCCGACATCGTTGCCCACATTTATGCACGAGCGGGTGTGTTATCTGTTAATTAAAGTGTGGTTTTGTCCCAGTGTTTTATATGCAGTACCAGCCAGCTGGGACTTTTCCCCTCCAGGATCTCCGCTCTACGCTGTGGTCACTTTTTCAGGGCTAAAAATATATTATCATTCATTTCGATAATTTCAGCGATCTCCTTGACACATGAGTCCCCATATTGTTTAATATTTTTCCTTATGCTGAGATGATGATTGTTATTCTCTCACTGATGTACTGAAAAACTGCATCGAAAAAAAGTATCCCAACATGCCCTGGACAGTGCTGAACAGGCCAGCCACAAAGTAGCTGCAGGCTGCGTCAACCTGACGTGTAGTTAGGGCGAAAGATTTCTGAGGTATTTACAGCTGAGATGTAGCTTTGGTGTTTCCAACTGAAGAAGAAATACATGGAAATTCAGAACATGTAGCTTTTGCTTTCATGAAATTGTAAGCCAAAATATCAGGTTAATGTAAGGTTTGAGTCACTCGCACTGTTTTCATTTCAATCCTGTTGCCAAGACTGGGAGAAATCAGGAATCACATATTTTAATAGCTTAGGGTTAGGGGTACTTAAACCTCATGGTGATGACATGTTTGGAAAATGATTTCCCAGTTTACTGCTGTGGTCTTTTTGCCCAGATCACATTTATACTTTAAATAAAAGGCTTAGATCAACATGAGCCATGGAAACTGAGAAAAACTGAGTTAAAATTTGCCTGGCTATTATACACTATCATGTTTAATTTTTCGACTCTTGACTAGAAGCAATTACTTCTTAAGGAGCTCTAATTTGCTGAAGGACTGCTAGGGATTTATTCTTTTCCTTTATTCAATCCACCAATCACAAGAGTGTTAAAATCTCTCGTGAGTTTTACCTACTTTGTTGCGATGGCCGTAGCAAGGTGCGACTGCCCCAGAAGTATCTAACTTAGCCAGGTAATTAAACCTAACAATGATGAGAGAAACTGTCAAAAGATAAAGAGGCAGATAGACAGACTGTGACCTGTTTGTCAGCCATTTCAGACTTGATTGAAAGTGAAAAGAGCAGCAGTGTCACCATCACAATCATCCCAGAGGGCTGAGTAACAATAGGCTTTAACCTGACAGACGTAGAAAGAATAAGGCGGGCCGGATTTGGAAAGACCAAATCTCACATGCCATCAAAACTTCTCTCCTCATCTGAAATGCTAAGAGTAGAGTTTTTAGAGACAAGTGCAATAGTCAGTGATGACTGACAAGGCATTGTTTAGACAGCTCAGAGGGGAAGATGGCTCTCTAAATGTCCCCCCAATGCTTTTAAGAAATGCGCTCCCCTGATTTTTGCCTGGTCTTTGGCGCTCCGCTGCAATGATTTCAGCGCTGGACGATCAAATTTGGATTCCCTGACACTAAGCTATGATTAGTGCAAATTGATTTTACAGGTATGTCCATTATAGAGACGGAGGGGAGGAATAGCAAGCCGTTTCTGACATTTACAATATTACTGCGCTGCAAGACACCAAGATTGGTTGGACAGACGGACTCAGCGGGAGGGAGAAATTTCAACAGTTTGGAGGACTCTCCATGTCTATCACTGACAGATGCATCAGCCTCGCTCTTCCCTCTGTTCTCAGTGTGTCACTTGTCCTTCCTATCATCGTCAGATGGCCCGTTTGGCTCGGCGGACAGTTTGGTCAGTCATGTAGAGTTTTTAGATCAGTCACTGTGTTGGTCAGTGGACAATATTAAGACTGGTCAGTAGGCAGTAAGCGGGCTGAATGGTTTGTAGTAGGGCTGCTCAATTAATCGAATTTTAATCACGATTACGATCTGGGCTTTCAACGATCATTAAAAATGACTGAGCCGATTATTAGCCCCTCCCTCGTTTATCCGCGACACCTTAAAGGCCGGTCCGTGAAAATATTGTCGGGCATAAACCGGTCCGTGGCGCAAAAAAGGTTGGAGACCGCTGATTAAGAGGACCCGAGGGAAGCTCGGAAAGCTAAGCAGAAGTTATTTGGAGAGGAGAGTGACTGCTGTTGGTTGAAAAGAGAGGTAAAAAAAAAACAAAAAACTTCAGTGGTGTTGCACACTATTTTATATTATTTTTTAAAGTCATTGTTAACCCTTTAAAGCCGTCAGAGCAGCACGCTCCGTTTTGTGTAACTATTTTTAAATCCCTGTAGAACCTGGACCATGTAAGCTAGCGCAATAATTTGTTTTGCATATGAAACCGGAGGAGTTGTACTTACATCTGATGCCATCAGCTTGTCTTCGGTCACGGTTTCCTTCCACATAAAGCTTTGCAAAAATTGCATAAAAAGCGCTTGCAGGAACAAAAACATAATATTCCAGAAACATGCTTCGCTGATCCGATCAGCTGTTCGTAACACTTCCCACAGTGAAACAGGCGTCAGCGCGAACTATCACATGTCCGCCATGTCCTGGCCGAAACCGGAAGTGACGTCATTTTCGCGGAAATGTAGTTTTTTTACTTGTAGGCCTTAAAGGCCTTTACTGGTCATGTTTGACTTTTCTGAATAGTTTCTGGGATGCTTAGAACTCGAATTGCACTGCTGGAAATAGTTTATTTTGATGCACATGCTGTTTTCTTTGCAAATTTGCATCATAGGATTGTTTTTTCGTTTTTCCTGCAGTATATAAAAATTGGTGTATCTCCAAAATAAAACTATGAAGACACTCAAAATAAGTTTCCTGTTGTTGTAAACTATTTTTTGCAACTTTTTTGTATTTAAAGTTTTGAGGGATAAACCTCTTAAATTTCTCCAAGTAGAAATATATGTAAAAAAACAAACAAAAACGATTTTCAATTTTTTTTTGTAGTTTATTGCACTTTTTTGCAATTAATGTAGTTACTATGGACTTAATGCATACATATTATTAAAATATGGGCTATAACAGTTGTATAGCAACTTGAAATGCTCCCATAAATGGCACTACAACATGTAAAAAAATAATATAAGCTCTGGCGGACTTGGTTCTATAGTAGGTCTTAAAGGGTTAAATAAATATCGTCAAATAATCGAGATCTCAATTTCAATGAAAATAATCGTGATTATCATTTTTGCCATAATCGAGCAGCCCTAGTTTGTAGCCATCCAGGGCACTGTGTCAGATTAATCAGCGTGGCTTCGGTGGTTGCTGGGTGTGTTGGTATATGCATGTGGGTAGTTCAAGTGGTTTGGCCACATGTAGATTGAAAGTAGATCTGCACTGCACATACCGCAGGGGGCTACTTTGGCACGAGTGTGTTGCTACCGTGGACTGTATATCAAAGATGGATGTAGGTTCTGCGTCTGAAAGGTGAAGCCAATGCAGAAATGCTTCAAACCTGCATTATTCCTAATGGCTGTCAGTAATGACATTTCAAAGTCTCATTGAGTGCAGCAGGCTGTTAATTTAGTAACTTACAGGCCCTATTGAAGTCAAATAGAGCGGAGTGCGACTGTCAACTGCCTGCTCGGCATCTTGTAATTTTTCCTTCAGTTTCTCAGTCAGATCCACCCCGCATTTGGCACATCTGCTTATAAAAGTGCTAGATGGCAAAGGCAAAAATATGAAGTTTGAACCTATTCCGACATGACCGTGACCATCTGTCATAGAGACACCTCTGATGTAAGTACTAGTAGTTTGTGTCCTCTGGTCCGTCATCAGTGAGTATGGGGTCTGTGCATATGCCTGCACTTTTGTTTTGTTTCCCACACCATGTGGACTTGTCCAGAGAATTTATCACAGTTTCAAATAAATATAACAGGAATGACTAAGCAGTCGTGTTATATAGAGTCTGATCAAGTCTTGAAAGGAGAAAATACAGTCCAGTAACAGTAGACACCAGGAAATAGGCCGCTCAAGAAAATTATTAAGACGGCAAACGCACTTAGGACAAGTAAAGATGGACAGAAATATCAGCCTTTTTTCTTTCTGACAGTTTTGAGTGTAACTGGTACACTTATACACTTTTCATACTCTGAGGTAATCTACCTGGAATGTACATTTAAATAGAACCTGCAGGGCAGCACAGGATTACATCGTTTTTTTGTTTCAAGGCCTCTGAACATTGGAGGATTGCAGTATTAAGTGTTGTGGCTTTGTGTCTGCATTTAACATGTGTAGTCCTTTGTCAGCAGCTTGGCTGTGGATTGAGATTTCGGCGTAAAGAGAAGGCTGTTAGCTTGTACATTTGGAGGATGTGGTGAGTTGACCAGTTTCATTTTGGTTCAGACGGTTTTGTGAGTTGGTTGGCGAGACGATACGCGCTGTCAGTGTCGTTGTCACTCTCTTCACTCGCTCTCTCGTAGCTCCTTATCTTCCTTTGTCTGGTGAAAGCAGTTTACAGTTGATTGGCTCTGGCTGTGTTTGCGTGTGTGTGTGTCTGTGAGCTACCTTGTGTTTGTGCTCACAGCATTTGGTTTGGAAAAGCCTATTGTGGGATTTTTGCCAGGGGATGGCTTAAAACAAGCTTATTAGGCCACTCCACCATGCTGGCCCACACCCCAGAATTAAGTGTGTGTGTGTTTCCTTGTGTTTGCACTGATGTTTGTTGGTGTGTCAGAGTTTTAGTTATGTACCTTGCACATAAACCACCATGACTAAAATAGCCATACTATTGTTTTGCACTTAGGTTGTTTGGCATCCCCTTTATGTTTTGTTTTTTTGTCTCTGCCTTTTGAACTTCTATGTGTAAAAGAAGCGGTAGGCTATGGTTTGTGACAAAGTGCATGCACACACACAAACACCTGCACACACTCTTTACCTCATAAATAATTGACCTGTCAGAGTGAAATGACATGACAGAACAGATACTTTCCCCTCCTCCATTCTCTTTTCTTCTCTCAAATTTCTCCACCTTTATCTCAATCTAACACTTGACATTAGTCAGGTTGTAGTTCCTGACTTTGGATATGTTTGCAACAGCTATGTTGTATTTAAAAGACTTTTTTAAGCATTGAAATATGAAACAGAAGAGGACCAAAGATGGAGCCTGGACTTGCTCTTGCTTTCATTTATATCTAGACTCTGGGTGTCACATGGGGTTAATCAATAAAATCTCATGAGTGGTTACAGTGATGTCATTTATTGCTTGTACAGTTGTTTTTAGCCTCATGCTACTCAATTAAGTGCAGGTTTGGAACTTGTTTGTGAAATTGGCCAAATGGTTACATCGAGTCCTGAAATGCCTTTTAAAAAGTACAGGAAATGCTCATCTGCAGACAGCCGACAACAAAGGCCAGCACTAAATGGTCGGCCTGGTGTGTCAGGGCTAAAGATTAACCATGCAAAGTGGACATTTATTTTGCCAACTGCCTTGCTATCCTGTGGGTGTAGGTCTGGGTGTGTATGTGGGGCCAGGAAACGATCCCACCCTAGCAACCTTCCTACTACACACGCACACACAGATGCACTGAGCCTTGGACAGAGAGACCCTGAGTATCAGATGGCTCAGTGTCCTGTTGAAGCCTGATGAAGATGTGTGTTTTGTACTCAGTCTTCACTCTGTGTGTTTGTAGAGGCTCAGGTTACCACAGTTTCTCCTGCCTTTTTTTTTCCTTCTACATCTTTATGTTTTAACATAAAACTTAAACAAATTAAACTGTGTAAAAGTTGCAATGAAGTTGAATTACTCAAAAAAAAATGTCTGATTGCATTTTATCATACTTTTGTAAGACCATTTAAAGCTCACCCATCTCTATCGTCCCTCCTTTGTGTCCCTGCAGGATTTCACCTCAGCGGCACAGTGACCGAACCCGCCACATCGTCTGAGCCGGAGGTCACCCACAAGGTAGCCATCAGCTTCGACCGGTGCAAGATCACCTCTGTCACCTGTGGCTGTGGGAACCGAGACATATTCTACTGCGCGCATGTCGTGGCGCTCTCACTATATCGGATTCGCAAGCCCGAACAGGTAATAACCACAGCTTTGTGATGCTTCCTTTCCATTGGGTTAACATTCCTTAACCAAAATATGCAACACATTCCGTTAGTGCTACGATCAGTGATGGTTTCTCTTATGTTTATCAGTGCTGGTTACATCACTCAAAACACAGTAGAGGCTGTAGTGCCATGAATCAAAGTGGCTCTATGCACATTTTCAGCTCTGTGCTCTTAAATTTGGACTCTACTTGGGTAGCTTTGCATCATTCACCAGTCAAAATGTATCGATTATACTTTTAGGCTAGCTTTGTTCCGATTGGCTCCCCTACAAAAACACAAGGTTTGAGCAGCAGCTGTGTAGAGTTGCATTGCTCACAGCCTGAGCTTATGTGCCTGTGATGACCATATTAGGGATTCCACTCTCTCTCTGACATCATACAGAGCCAAGAGTTGGAAAAATAAACTTTCTGATAAGCTTTTGATTCACCGGGATTATTTGTACACATTAATTGAAACTTTTTCCAAGCTTAACACGAGCATCCATCACTGTGACATTGTGCAAATAACTGAGAAATCCAAGAAGACATCCACCACAGTTAATACAACGTGGCTCTACGTACCTTTGTGTCCAGATCATAGACGGAGCAAAAGATGGACAGAGTTTCCAGGTCTGAAAAGTGAAGCCAGTGCCGAAATATCTTAAACCTGTATTCTTTTTTTAATGGGTGCAAACGCCTCAGAAACATGATCTCTTTAAACACTTTCCTAGTAAGTTTATGGCTTCAATCACTGAATTTGATTATATATTGAATAAAACATTTAGTCCAACAAAGTGTCATAGTCGGACCTGCTCCTCTTTCGTCACATGTGGTTTTAAAACACTCATCCCGAGGTTTCAGAACACTTCATCCATCTTTTTTAATATGTTCTACGGACCAAATTAAATTGAGTTTATTAAAAACTGCCCTGAACATTCATAGTACAACTGGATAACTGTATTTTAAGGTACATAAATCATGTCTCATGAGCTCAAAGACCAAATTATGTTTCCACCTGGGACTTTGCGTTTAGAAAACTTTACAGTAATAACATGCAGTTGACACACTGGACACCCACTTGTGTTTGTTGCAGGTGAAGCTACGGCTGCCTATCTCAGAGACTTTGTTCCAGATGAACAGAGATCAACTACAGAAGCTGGTGCAGTATCTGATCACAGCCCACCACACCGAGGTGCTGCCCACTGCTCAGAAACTGGCCGATGAGATTCTCTCTTCCAACTCTGAGATCAACCAGGTCCATGGTGAGAGCACAAACCACAAACCACATTCCACGCCAGGTTTTCAAGGTTGCCGTAAATTCCTGACAGTCATTCGGAAAGTTACAGCTCTTTCCTTAATTCTTAAAAAGTTCTTGCTCTGTGGAGGTGCTGCCCATCCCTCTGCAGCGATATCTTCACAGCAACAGGCCACACTTAAAAGCCTCGCAACTTGAAACATGCTGCACGCCAGCCTACAGGCTGTCATACGTCAGAGCCCCTGATTACTCCGGCGAAGCAGCAAGGCAGGCTTCAAATGGCTCGTTTGATTTCTCTGTTCTCACTCTCCAGTCGCTACCTCCTCCCACTGGCAGGGGTAGGTTGAAGGAAGCCCAGAAAAAGGGACTCGAATGATGAAATGGATGCAGGAGAAAGCGTAGGGAGAGATGTGTGAAGAGGAAAGGGACATTGAGAGGAGGAGACAGAAGCGATGGCACTCTGGGAAATGGAAGAGAGGAGACGGAAAGGAGAAGGAAACATGAAAGGGCCGGAGAAAGTAGAGGGAGATTAAAAACTAGGAGAGCCAGACCAGCTCCGCGTCGGGGAAACGACAAACTCTACACATCCTTTCGCCAAACAAACCTCTTTATCTCCTTCTCTATTTCATCCTGCCCGCTAAATGTTGACACACTCCAGCTCCCTCGTCCAGGAAGCCCCGCGCTGTGCTTCCTGTGTTTGACAAGGGGGATCATGGGGGTTGAAGTTCAGTTGATCCCAGGCGTGAGTCTGGCTTTGATGGAGGAATGTTGCTGTTTGCCGCGGTGTTCTTCCAGTCAGTTGGAAATGCATCTCTGGGCTTTCCTCAGCTCACTTCCTGCTAGATCAAAGCCCCCCCCCCCCCAATTTGGTGCATATCTCCATTTCCCTGTGGTATCAGTCAGACACACACAGAAGAAAAATAAAGTTTGATTAATCATGCACTCGGGGGGGAAAAGCAAACACAAGCAGCATTTCTTAGGTGTCGTGTAGGGGCGCTGCAAGTTAAATGTTAAACAAAGAGGCTTGAGAGCAGAGAGGATCAGTGCCAAGATTCAGAGAATTCAACTTTATTTCAGGATAAAAATTTCCAACTATCCTTCAGCACTGAGGGATTACATTTGAGATGTAGTGTGTTTGTACTGACCTAAGAAAATGGTGTTGTTGCAGCTGAGGCTGTCTTTAAGTAAACTCCCTTTCCCATGGTCACTGTCTGTTTATCTTTTTCATCCCGGGGTGTGGATTGAGGACAGGAAGGAATGAAGTTTTCATATGAATTCAGGGCTTTTGTTAGAATCCATGTGCTCTCTTTTTGTATTGTTGCTGTGTGCATGTATTGCAGCCACTGTAGGATTCACTGGCCCTGTCATTTATTTGTGTGTGTTGTGTGTCTGTGCGCTCTCAGGTGCCCCGGACCCAACTGCAGGCGCCAGCATTGATGATGATAACTGCTGGCATCTGGATGAAGATCAAGTCAGGGAGCAAGTCAAGCAGTTTCTGTCGCAGGGAGGTTACTACGGTTCTGGGAAACAGCTCAACTCCATGTTCGCTAAGGTTGGTGTCACTGCTCCCTTCCTCTGCATCGTTTGAACATTTATTTGTTTCCTCTGTTTTGGCAAATCTAAGCAGGAAAATAACTACATGAATAATACGTTTCTCTGCAAACATAGTGGAAATCTGCCCACTGCTACCATAACAGCTGGCTAGAAGATGGTGAACATAGCAGAGAATTTGACAGCAATTTATCCACACCTACTTAAATGTGGGCAATCGCTAAAAATAAAAAGTGTGCGGCAGTTAATTCAATTTTGAAATGTGTCACCAGAGAAAACCCCAACAACTCCTATGAGAAAGCATTTAGCAACAGTGGGAAGGAAAAACTCCATTCAGGGAGGGGCAGCCATCTGCCTTGACCAGTTAGGGGGTGGGGGGATGGAGTCAGGACAAAGGACACACTGTGGAAGAGACCAGAGATATAAGAACAAATGAATGAATGTGTGTGTGTGTAAACACAGAGTGAAGAAGAAACACTCTGGGAAGCCTATTGCAGCATAGCTAAGGAAGGGTTCAGGCATCACTAAGTTTGATCAAATGGAAAGTTTTAAGCCTGAACTTAAAATTTAAGACCGTGTCTGTCTCCAGAATCCAAACTGAGGGCTGGATTCACTGAAGGTGTAGGCTCTGCCTCCGATTTTACTTTTAAATATCCTAAGAACCATAACTAAGCCTGCACTCTAAGAATAAATTTGATTTAACAGGGAACCAATGAAGATAAGCCAATACGGGAGAAAAACGTTCTCTCTTTCTAGTCCCTGTCAGCAATCTCACTGGGACCATGTGAAGGCTTGTCAGGGAGCTTGTAAAACAACCTGACGATAGTAATGAATTACAATCCAGCCTAAAAGTAACAAAGACATGAACTAATTTTCATCATCACTCTGAAATCTGATATCTGGCATTTAGTTTCTAGTGGTTTGTAAGTATGTAAAAATGTTCTATTCAAGTAAATCTATGTGCCTGCAACTCCTGAGAATAACCTTTTAATATCTGCTTGACAGTATCTTAATTTTCTCAATTAGGCCTGAACAGCTTTCCAGTTGTGGTTAAATATGAGTCGGTGCAGATGTTTTCTATGCTTTCTCTTTCCTGACTGAAACAAGCCCACTTAACACATTCTGATAAGGCCAAGTTCTCAATTTCAGGGCCAAACTGTTTCTTTTATTTGGTTTTAATTGGTATTCAGAATGTTTTGTAGAATACATGCATCATGAATCGCCAAAAGCCATGTTCTGTCTTTTGTATTAGTTCGAATTTCAAATTCGAGGGGGGGCATATGATGTCATCTGAAATGGTAAATGGACTGATTCTTATATAGTGCTTTTCTACTCTAATGAGCACTCAAAGCACTTTATGCAACTTGCCTCATTCACACATACACACCTATTCACACAAGCACTTTTTTCTGTGCTTCTAATATGCAAGTGCTTTCTATCCGACATTCGCACACATTCACACTCCGATGGATGCATCAGAGAGCAACTTGGGGTTAGTATCTTGCCCAAGGATATTTGGCATGCAGACTGGAGCAGACGGGGATCGAACCACCAACCTTCTGATTAGTAGGTGACCTGCTCTACCGCCTCCACAGCCACCCCGACACAATGTAAAAACAATGTTATGTTTAATGTTCTAAACTGAAAGTAGTAAGTGGTTTTCATACCCAACTTTCCAGTAAGAATGCAAATGTGCACAAAATGTCCAAACTTTTTCTCTATTGCCAAGTATGTGAACTTGAGATGTGTTCTGTCTTTTTCTTTGCCTCCACCTTCTGCTTCAGCCTGTGTGATTATTCTAAGGTGCAGGAGGTACATGCTGCTCAGTCAGACTATTGTGTTACTCACAGTTACCAAGCCCATGCTCTTTCCAGGTGCGAGAGATGCTGCGAATGCGGGACTCCAACGGTGCCCGAATGCTAACGCTCATAACGGAACAATTCATGGCAGACCCCCGACTGTCACTATGGAGACAACAAGGCACAGGCATGACGGACAAGTGCAGGCAGCTTTGGGATGAGCTGGGTAAGAACAGTTACACACACACAGGGAGAGTGCGATGTCTGACAGTTTTAGTTTGGAAAAATCAGAAGGGATCGGCTGTGTAGTTGGTGCAGTCACAGCCCTAAAGAAGTCTTCCTTTTGTTGTTCTGACAAATTTCTAGTCACTGTGTCAGGTAAACATCCATCTACTCAGTAAGCTATTAGGTTATCCAGTCAGCTGCTCCTCCTCATGCCCGGGCCTCTCTCTCCACCTGCACTGAGTGAATGATAAAGGCTGCCGATCAATATGGCTGCTCAGCTTCTCCACAATCAATCGCAGTATTTAGGAGGTCAATAAGAACACTTCCCGGGTGAGCTGGGGAGATCGTGACACAGACGCAGACAAGAATAACAGACAGACAGTCTGAGTGTGCTGCCTGATTTTTCTCTAATATGTGAAAGCCTGCCAGTTAAAACGCACAGATTTACTTAATTTTTTTTTCTTTTTCTTTTTTTTTTTTTTGAGAATTGTTGCAGAAGAAGAACTGCTGGGTTTTTAAAAAGCTGGTAAAGTTTTTCAGGACAGCAACCACCCAGATAGTTTTGAATCATTAATGCAGTGTTCATTTTCTTGCTTAGCTTATCAAGTAATTTACACTCGGTCTTAGTGCAGATCACCTTAAGCCTACTTTCTTCTGATTGGCTGCACCTGGTAAACAAAATATTTGAGTATTTGGTCAGTATAGTTTCAAAGACGTGACCATATTAGGGATACACCCCCCCTCTTAAAAGCTTCTGTTATTAAGAGTCTGACATCTGATCCCCTTACTGTTCACAGGTGCATTGTGGGTGTGTGTGGTGCTAAATCCTCACTGTAAAAGCGAGGAGAAGAGTGGTTGGTTGAAGCAGCTGAAGAAGTGGGGGGACATGGACATCTGCCCACTGGAGGACGGCAACTATGGCAGCGAACTTCCCAACATTACCAACGCTCTGCCGCAGAGCAACCTCGCCCAGGGTCAGCACCAAAACCACAAATGTGCACACATTAAATTCTGAGCTTACTGCAATTGCAAGCAAGAACTGATCTGAATTAGCAGAAAGATTCTACAACTTAAACAATATAGACTGCACGCGCCTCGTTTCTACCAGTAACCATGCTTTTTGTGTGTGTCGCATCAGACTCTCTGTCCAGGCCGCGGAGGACTGTGTTCAGTCGGGCTGTCGAGGCCTGCGACCTCCACTGGCAGGACAGCCACCTGCAGAGGATTATTAGTAGCGACTACTACATGTCTCCGTCCTACCAAAGAGAAGGGGAGAGCCTGCTGTTCAGCCCGCAGGGCCTGCCACTCTGGCTAGGTAGGGTTTCATTACTCAGGTCCAGGAAAAGCAACCGTATTTACCTTTTGCATCATTTACAGTCTGTGATGTGTAAAAGTGCACATTCATGATTTAGTCAAATAATATAGGCTACAAACATGCACTGAGGAGCAGACAGTTTCTTCATTACAAGGCATCATTTTCAGGACGAATGACAGTGTTTGTGTGTCAGCTTGTACACACACAATCTCAGATTCAGCTAAAAGCCAACCCAAAACACACACACACACACACACACACACACACACACACACACACACACACACACAGTAATTCTGCTGATATTGAGGCCAGTATCTGCAGTAAGCAGCTTCCAGCTAAGATCTGTCAGATTCTGCAACTTAAGCCAGCTATCAGACACACAGGCTTTCTGCTGAGACTGCACTGTGAGTTTGGATGTGAGTTTGAGTCTGCGCATGCCATTACTAACTGCATCATACATCCTGTAGTGTGTGTGTGTGTGTGTGTGTGTGTGTGCGTGTGTGATTAAAGTACAATGTGTGTATAGGAAGGAGTTTGTGTGCTTGTGAAGGTATCCTGACCTCATCTTATTTCTGTGTTCACCACACAGACCACGTCCCAACGGCATGTGCTCGCGTCGACGCCTTGCGCTCACACGGTTATTCCAGAGAAGCCCTGCGATTGGCCGTCGCCATCATCAACACCCTCCGCCTACAACAGCAGAGGCAGATGGACATCTACAAACACCAAAAGAAAGGTAACGGCATTGTTGGCTCTCTGGAGAAAGTGCAGCGTCTCAACTGGTGGTTCTAATGTCGGTCTCTCCCCCTCCTGTACCTTTCTCAGAACTTCTCCAGAGGGGTGTTACCTCCACAACTAACCTGGAAGGCTGGGTGGGCCATCCGTTAGACCCGATTGGCTGCCTGTTTATCACGCTCACAGAAACGTGCCGTGTTGATGACGACAACACCATGGACACTGGAGGTACGAAAACAAAGGCACCGTCCTTACCCTTTTTATTGTATTCAAGAGGTCATCACAGCTGGGTGTCTAGTTTGATGGCAGTTTGCAGTTCGTTGATCACAAAGATCTGCAAAGATATACAAGTATATCTTTGAGTATATGAGGAACATGTCAAATTAAGCTTTTACTGGTTTGTGTGCTTTACTTATTGGATTTAAATAGGACACTATTTCTAAATAAGTAAGAGCAAAAAATAGCTAATAATTATGATAAAATGGCTAATAAACAGGTAATGGCTAAATATTTTTCACTACAAGGACATCTAAAAACCTGTTCATACAGAGAAAGGTGCTGAGTCATTATTGTTGAAAGTATACTAGACTGTGGTGTACAGAGTTTAACTGCTGAGGCAGCATGATTGCATAGAATATCTTTACAGTCAAGGGCTATAAAAGTGAACTCCTATATGGTTAGAAGACAGACATTGCTAATACTGAATGAAAAGCCAAGTGTGACTTTTTTCCCCCCTAATTTTCTGAACCATCCCAACTTAAATATCTTTTCTGTAAGCCAAATTCCTAGGTATTTGTAGGGCTCAGAAAGAGTTACATGGGTGCCATTTACAGTTTTAATTGCAAGGTAGTTGAAGAGTCAGAGGTAGAAGTAGATAATCTAATCATTATCTGTGGATCTAAAACAAGTCTGTGATTAAAGAGTGATGACTTGAAACTGAAGATTGCAGACTGAAGGTTAAAGCCTTGGGCATATAAAACACATCACTAAAACTAAAAAGAATGAAGGCATACACTGAAACATAGCTTAGAAGTCATAATATAAACTGCAGTGGACCTAGGATAGAACCCTGAGGCATCCCATTTTTGATTGTAAGATAGCTTCAGCAACAGCTGCATGTTCTCCTTAAAACCAGTTATAGTTTGTGGTGTAAAATATGATGGACAGTCATATCAAATTCTTCAGAGATTACGCTGCACACAACTGTTTCTTATCCAGTTTGGAGACGGCAGTTGTGTACTGTAGCTGTAATATGTGTAGGAAGTCAATACAGGCACATAGTTTTACATTAATTAGTGATTTCTTAATTTTTTTGGCTGAGAAGTTCAGAAAACCTCTGCTTTCATGTTGAAACATGCATTTGAAAAAAGATTCAGTCTCTTTGCGTCTGCTGTTTAGTCTGCATCACTGTTGAGCCAAGCTTCTGTCCAATACATCTACACAGCAAACCAACGTCTTAACATGCACCTTAGCAAAATACATACATACCCATGAGTCAGAGCCCAGGTTTCTTACAACTATACAAAGAGCCCATTTACAAAACCCAAGGTATAATTTCAGGCCCACATCACCAGCTGATGCAGTATATAATCCTAACCAGAGGTGATCGGGTTCACCAGCAGTGACTCATCACACAACAGACGCCATGGTCTTATATGAGGACTAGGCACTATTGTGCTGCAGGCAGCCATAAACTAGGAGAGCATGAATGGATTGGGCTGGAACACCCTGCTCATTTAGTCCAGACCACACTCCTGTGCGTTCATGTATTTGTGTGTGTGGGGTATGTATAGAATGTATCACCATTTGCATTTTCTCACTGCCCAGGGATTTCTTTTTTTCCCCTTTTTGCACCAGTGGCTATTGCAACTGAACAGAATAGGGGTTGGGTTTTCTCATTGTTACCAGGCTACAGGGAACTATTGTCAGTTCAGACAATGCTGACCACTGGCACACTCATCTGTGTGTGTGTGCGTGTGCGTGTGCATGTGCGCGCGCGTGTGTGTGTGTGTGTGTGTGAGAGAGAGAGATAGAACAACAGAAAGAATGATTGTTTTGTGTTGTTTGGGGAATTTGAGGAGAGTGGTATGATAATTTTGCGTGCTTGGGAGTATAGCTTGGTCACCATGTTTTCATTCCCCATGTGAGACAGCTGGGAACATCTGTTGTAAAGTGGGTGGATCTAGACTATGTCTAACCCAATCGAAATACGATTCCTTCTCTGGCCTTTTCACATCAACCAATCAATCTAGAGGGAGAGGAAACAACAGCAAGTTGGCTAAGGGGTTAAGTCTGTAAGCCCAGTTTCCACTTTTCTCTAGATTACTACACATATATACACACATCCCTAGAATAAACAGGATTTGGGGGCGGGGGGGGATCTCTTGCTCAGGCGGGATTTAAGCAGAACGATGGGAGGGGGAGCGAGAGAGAACAAATGGGCACCAATCAACAGCTGAGGCTCTTGTGGCATCTGTTCTCAGTTATAATTGTCAAGCATTAGTGTAGGGCAAGCAGCCATCTTACATATATGAACAACCTACTGTCTAAGCCACACTGATATAAATGCTATACAGTGTGGCTTATATGGCACACACAAATATCTGTGTATTTTTGTTGTATTTTTTTCTGCTGTTGTTTTATTTTCCTCTTCAAATGCTAGTCCTACAACAGATTATAATTTTTTTTGATATGGCAGAGCCATTATATATGCACCATGTAGCCATTCCTATAACCCATTAACTGTATGGTTTAGTAATGTGCTAAGCTTGCAGGCTCTGACTATCCTTAACAGTAATCTTTTATATACTACTAGGCAGATAAAAGTGGTTTTGGTTCATATTGTGATAATTTTCTATTTTCTACACATTTTAGATAAAGGTTAAAAGCATCCCAGAACAATCTTTTATGTTTTATGAAAATCCTTCTGTTGGAGTTGTTGTATTGATAAAACCAGAGCAATATTATGTACTTTACTTTTGCTTATGCTAATACACTAATGGGGTCTAGTGGAGTTTCTCTGAATTAGCCAAATTAAATAGCTTGTAGACTTCTAAAGTGAGTTTGTTGAGGCAGTTTGGGATGTTTTTGTGCTGTGAAGGTAGTGTACCATAGCAAAAACCTAATCTTCTCTTTGAAGTAATAAAGCTAAAATTAAGAAGAAACTATATTTAAAGCTTTTTCCCATTTAGATTATAAACAAGGTGATTGGAAGCTGCTAGGGCAGCATGTCAGTATTGGATAAGGTGGACTTCTGAAACTTTGCTGTTATGAAAGGAATCTTTGCTGAGTTGGTGTCTTTGTTTTTCTGTCTCCTTGGATTTCTTATCATTCTGAAACCAGTATAGATGACGTGAAGTTAATGACTTACATTTTTGGGGGAATCTTTTTCCTTTTAGACTGTGACCCCAGACCTCCAGTTTACCATCATGTGCCAGTGTGGGGCAGTCCAGATGCAGGGGAGTCCTACTTGACTCTGGCCTTAGAGGTGGCTCTGATGGGTATGGGTCAGCAGAGGATCATGCCCGAGGGACTGTATGCCCAGGATAAGGTAATAATTTAATATCACCTTAAAATCATAGAGAATATAGTAGAGTGAGGATCCTTGAATTGCTAGTGAACACCGAAATACACCTATGGCACACTTTTATTATATAAAGAGGTTTGTGTAAATTTGTAGATGTCACCTTCGCCATCAGTAAATCACTGTAATTTATGATTTTGTTTAAAGTAAATGTCATGGAAGGAGAGGGAAAAGGTCGCAGCATTTGTTTCCTGAAAAACAAGCAGAAAGCCACAGTACTTAAGTTCACTGTGATTTAAAATAAATCCATGGAACATTTCTTTGTGTAAATGCTAATCTGCTTTAGAGGGCTTAACACTACTGCCACAGACCTTTCCTAATGTCACTGGAATTAGCTGCAGCCTCTATGTTTCAACCAAGAATTGCATTTAAAACCAGTCACATGCACACACAGACCTTTTACTAGATATTTTTTCCAGCAAAATAAATTTTTACCATCTGTGCTGTAACAACAGATGTGAATAGATGCAAGTTTGTAAGAACGTACTGGTCATTTAATGTCCTAAGGTCAAAACCCTTTCTGAGAAAGGTATTAAAACTCTTTTGATCTTTTCTGTCGTATCATTTTTCTTGCTGGTGGGTTGATACACATTTTCTTTCTTGAAATTCTTGAAAGTAGTTGAATTTCACTGAAAACACTTAATAGCTAAATGGCTACTTCAGAACTGAAAATGTTCTTATAGTTAGAGTGAATGCTATTTGTGTCTTCAACATGTTCTAGGTGTGTCGTAATGAGGAGCAGATTGTTGCAAAGCTTCAGGAACTGGAGCTGGACGACCTATTGGTTCAGACCCTCCGGAAGCAGGCCATACAGCTACTAGAAGGTACGGTGTCTGCAGTAAATTTTATAAATTTCATTTATTTATTTTGTCCAATATTAAGAACATTCATCAGATATTGAAACCTGCACGGTTTTGAGTCCAGAACGTGAAAGGTTTTTGTTGTGACGGTTGTAAAGTGCAGCTTGAAAGCTTTGACTTCAATATTTATTCAGTGCAAATCACAATCGGGCAGTGGAGCCCATACCTAGCACAGTGGTCTCTTGTGGCACGTTCTTGAGACAGAAGGTAAAGAATATTTTGTTTTTCTCTTTGCTCCAGCTGGCCCATTCAGCGGTCTGGGTGAGGTCATCCACAGGGAAAGTGTTCCAATGCACACCTTCGCCAAGTACCTGTTCTCTGCCCTGCTGCCGCATGACGCAGACCTGGCTTATAAAGTGGCTCTCCGCGCCATGAGGTCAGACTCCCCTTTCACTGCAGCTTCAAACAGTTATTGATGAAAAGTATTTTATGTTGCGTGTGTAAATGATGGTAATTTTGCCTTTACGCAAACAGGGCCACAGTAAAACGAATAAGGGCCTCTATTTCATGACATGGCTTTTTTAATCTGAATAGTATTCCTAATTAATTCAGAAGATATGACCTAACGGTTACTTTGTGACAGCCAAAGATTTAGTGCCACATATAAAATAGCCAACTAGCTATTTAAGTGTAGCCTGCTCACAGCTGCTATGCATCTGCAATATGCTTTGCAACCCACCTCGACACCTTCTTTTATGCTTTATCTGACGTACTCTGTGTCATATCTGTTGTCACTGATGCCAGCTCTGTTCTGTGTAGCTATAACTTCTTTAGAGGTATTGGTGAACATTTGGGTTGAAAGTTGAAGTTTTTTATAGGGCTGTTGTATTGGGTGTGTGTACAGAAGTAATTGTATTTGTGATGCTTTGGTAATGTGTCGTGTTAAATTGCCATGTGTCCCAGCATAAAGTTTGACATAAAAGTAATACGGTTGCACATACTGCAGCTGTAACTGAATGCATACTCAGATCCATATTTTAGTGTTACTCTTGGAATAAATAAAACATCAGGACAAAGTGCCATCTGTCTAAAACAGATCTTTTACTACATGTGCCAGGTTGCCAGTTCTGGAGTCATCGGCGGGCTCTGGGGATGTCGGCCACCCTCATCACGGTATCTCCATAGTTCCGAGCAGATACCCACGCTGGTTCACACTGGGCCACCTGGAGTCACAGCAGTGTGAGCTGGCTTCAACCATGCTCACTGCTGCTAAAGGTAATGCCAGCTTATTGAATGCCCGCTCAGATGTTACTCAAACAGGCAAAGCTGGCTATTGAGGCATTTCTCCATCATGATCTTAGTTTGCGTTGTGTTTTTTGCTTGCAGGCGACATGTTGAGATTGCGGACGGTGCTTGAGGCCATCCAGAAAAACATCCACTCCTCTTCCTTAATCTTCAAACTGGCCCAAGACGCCTTTAAGATAGCAACACCCGCAGAGAGCCCACCCGATATAACCCTGCTCAACGTGGCGCTGGAGCTAGGACTGCAGGTACTGTATGTGTGTGTGCATGGAGAGAGTGCAGTCGAAGTATGAGGGCAAGTCAGTAATTTTCACAGATCATTTCACCACAGCAAAGAAAATCAAATCAGAGCACCGATCGCCAGTCAAAACATGCAACGGTTTCCTTCACCTTGTCATTTTTTCCAGCCCTCTGCTGCCCCACTACAAATTAACAGCAAAAACATCACACAGAGTCTTACTGTTGTTGATGAGAAGAAACCACATAATTAAACCTTTTGGGTCCCACAGTAAACACAGAAAAGTCCTCAGATCATCAGGCTGCAGTGACGCTGTGGCTTCCCCCGTCTCTTTCTGCTGGTATTTAGAGTATCGGCTGAATTCCTGTCAGCAAAACTGCTAATAAAGTGCTCAAAATGGAAGGGTCGCAAATCATCATCTGTGCAATTATGAGCATATTCTGGTTACATCTGTCATCAGAGGAGCCATGTGGTGCCATGCAAACAGCTAAATTATGAAAATCACACACTACACAAAAATGCTTTGATTTCCAAATGCACGTATTCATGAAAACTGCCAAGAGGGTATAGAAATGTGTAACAGTTCAATGGCGCTAACAGAGCGCATCATGTTCTCCATGTGTGTTTTGCAGGTGATGAGGATGACTCTGTCCACTCTGAACTGGAGGAGGAGAGAGATGGTTCGCTGGCTGGTAACCTGCGCCACTGAAGTCGGTATGTGCATCCGTTTTTAAAGCGGATTCATGCTCTAATTACAGCCTCCGTGCTGCGTTGTGATCTTCAGTAAGTTCAGCTTTACAGTTTCTTTTGAGCTGAAGTGTCTTGTTAGTCTAAATGAGGAGGGATGAACGATGTTTTCCCAAAAGAGATTCCCTCATTTGATCTTTGAAGACAAGAGGGGCTGCATGACATGTTGCACCATCAGTTAAGAAGTCAAATTTATGCCTCCATAATCTTTTTAAGAATAGAGACTCAAATTATACCAAGTGTAATGAAATGATTTAATGATTTTAGTAACTTTAGCAATTTGGGACGATTATAGGTCGAGGTACACATGGCTTCATTTTCCAAGTCCTCCTAACTGAAAAGCTGAGTGTGAAGTGCTGCTCTGTTTTCTCTTTCCTTAATCCTTCAGCTCAGTGCAAGGTGCTATACAGTCGTTTGGTAGTGACCAAGGGGCTGCTGTTCATGAGGAATTTGAGTGTACCATATAAGCTATAGTAGTGCTCACTCTACATCTGGACAGCACTTCAAAGTGCCGAGCTTGCTGATGTGAATAGTGAGCAATTCTGGTCACAAGCACTGAATGGTAAATCTCTTTTTCCCTCTCATCAGGTCTGCGGGCGCTGGTGAGCATCTTACAAAGCTGGTATACTCTGTTCACGCCCACCGAAGCCACCAGCATTGTGGCGGCCACCGTCATGTCCCATAACACCATCCTGCGCCTCAGCCTCGACTACCCCCAGCGGGAGGAGCTTGCAAGCTGCGCAAGGACCTTGGCCCTGCAGTGTGCCATGAAGGACCCACAGAACTGCGCCCTGTCAGCTCTGACGCTCTGCGAGAAGGACCACATCGCCTTCGAGACGGCCTACCAGATCGTGATCGACGCGGCGTCGACGGGCATGACCTACTCGCAGCTGTTTACCATTGCGAGGTACATGGAGCACAGAGGATACCCCCTGCGGTCGTTCAAGCTGGCCTCGCTGGCCATGACACATCTCAACCTGGCCTACAACCAAGACACTCACCCAGCTATTAACGACGTGCTGTGGGCCTGTGCGCTCAGCCACTCACTGGGGAAGAATGAGCTTGCGGCTATTATTCCGCTGGTGGTGAAGAGCGTGCACTGCGCCACAGTGTTGTCTGACATTCTACGGCGGTGCACTATGACTGCGCCGGGTCTCGCTGGAATTCCTGGGAGAAGGAACTCTGGGAAGCTGATGTCCACGGATAAGGCACCGCTGCGCCAGCTCCTGGACGCCACGATCTCGGCGTATATCAACACCACGCACTCTCGGCTGACGCACATCAGTCCACGGCACTATGGAGAGTTCATAGAGTTCCTGAGCAAAGCGCGGGAGACTTTTCTGCTGGCACAGGACGGACACATTCAGTTTGCCCAGTTCATAGACAACCTGAAACAGATCTACAAGGGCAAGAAGAAACTGATGATGTTGGTCAGGGAGCGCTTCGGCTGACCTTACTGACCTTCTCTCACAGAGACCCTCTTCTTGGGGGAAGCAGTTACACTTCTGTGTTTCTAATTTAAGTTTTATTTCTTTTTATTTTCATGTATTTTGAGCCATTTGCTGACTGAGGTTTTATCCTGTTGTTCTCTTTCTTGAATGTGAACCAGGAAGTGTTCGCAGTACATTGCTCTACTTCATTAAGACTGCAAAAGGGGGGGAAAGGTTTGAAAAACTAGAAAAACAAAGCATTTTGCCCTCCTACTAATGTTAAATTTAGTGTTTAAAAAAAGGAAAAAAAGTCAAAAGAATGTGACTGCAAAAGCAAAACAAACTTTAGTTTTGTGGGGGTACATGATGATATGAAAACCAAATGATTTAGCTGTATGTACTGTTGAGCCAGAAGATGCTTTCAGCTGGGGTTAAGAAGAAGGAGAGGTTTTCAGAGTGGAAGAAGCATGTTATTCCCAAAAAAAATCCACTGAGGTCAAAAACACACATAGTGTTATTGTCATACCTCGACTGTACTGTCAGCTTTAACTTCTTGATCAGAAATGGCCTCTTTGTTTCATTCAGGGCATTTTAGAGTAGAGAGGGCAGAATACAGAACTCCCCATGTGGTCTCTCTGTGGGGGAAGTCAGTACCTGCAGATTTAAAAACCTTCACCTGCTGGTTTCTGACAAATATCTAAAATAGGAAGTCCAACGATGCTTCACAGAGTGTGTGTTTTTAAATCCAGACGTCTGACAGTGACGTTCAGGCTGCTGCTTTAGCTAAGGTAGGGTAGTCGAGTCTCTATATATAAATACAGTATATCTGTTATGCCCTCCTATAAGCTTATTTACAGTGACAAAATACAACTGTGAGAACCGGTGGAGTCTCCTCCACTGCACTGCTCTTCAGCTATTTGTGGCCAAAACCTTTTGAACGTGCAAGACTCCAGCACCCACTTTACCATCACTACATTGAGATTTAGTCAGCAAGCAATATAAATCAAGCCTCTGCTTCGTTTTTATCACTAAAAACAAGTTCACTTTCTGGTGTTGTGCAAAGAAGCGTTGGAACCTGTTGGGGCCTTGTTGATTTCACTGACTGTTAGTTCTGCATGTCGCCGAAGTCCCTTTTCCATCACAAGAACTGGAAATCAGATGCATTACCTCAAAGGAATGCATCCTCAGCTGGTTCATGATGCTGGCTCAGTAATCCTTAAAACCGCAGAATGAAGTTTGAGTTCTGTGGTCATGTGTCTTAACCAACATGAAGTGCATTTCTTGTAGATGTCACCATGCTAGTTTTGCTAAGTTGGGCTTAGACACATCTGCAAATGTTTCCTTTGGCATCATGTCTCATTGTGAAATTTGGCTTAGCAATTGGTTTTTCACTGCGATCATTTCAGCTCACTATTTGAATGGGTTTAGTCACCAGAACCACCTGTTTAGGTTTAGATGAACATCGTGGTCTGGGTTCAGATACCTCCACTAACAACACATTCCACTTTGAAGCAAAGTACTAAAGGCAGAGATGCCAAAGGTTCGATACAGAACATACTGGGAGTAAGAGCGTGTAGTGACATGTTGTAGTAAGAACACGTCTCACATTATTCATTAATTAACATACAGTTTAATTTATGCATACAGTAAATGTGACATGCATGCAATGACTATGTCTACACAGAGCCGCCACAGTGTCACTTTATCAGAAACTAGCAGTGTTATTTATGACAAATTTGAAAGGGACTTTAAATGGGGTTTGAAAAAATAATGAAAATTTAATACAATTTAGCCAAGTGGGTGGGAGGATCCATCTATCCATCCATCCATGCAGTTTCATAACAACTTGTCCACTTCAGGTTTGCCGGGTTGCTTGAGCATATCCCTGCTGTCATGAGTGATAGATGGGGCACACCCTGGACAGGTCGCACTCAAATTCACACTAACTGCTATTTCAGGATGACCAATTAATGTCTTTGGACTGTGGGAGGAAGCCACACCACCCAGAGAGAACCCAGGCAACAGAGAACGCATATAATGTGCTAATGTCAGTGTGCTGTTAGCTTATTATTGCTGCTTGATGATAAAGAGATTTCAATAATTGTATAAAATTTTATGATTATATATAATAATTTAACCAGATGTGACCCTCTTTGGATGAGAGCAGGAAGTTGCTTATGCTAGCACTGGCTAGCTAGCTTGGTTTAGCGGCATGCATTCATTAAAATGAAAACAAAATCTACTCCCCAGAATCTTTTAGTCCAAGCAAAATTTTAAAAAAAAGAAAGACTAGAGTTGCAACAGACTAATTTTAAATGTAATATTTGGCTTGTTGGGTATTTTATCGTGGATCTGCAGTTTGTTGCCCCACTGCATTGGCGTCATTAGTTAGCTTTGTTTTTAGCTTACTCTGCTGGTCCCACATTCAATTCAATTCAATTTTATTTATATAGCGCCAAATCACAACAAAAGTCGCCTCAAGGCGCTTCATGGACAAAAATATTAAAGGTATTCAAGTAGTGTGTTCAGAACCACTGAAAACCTAAATAAACAAAATTAAAAAGACATAAATGTAAAATGTTAAATATCAGGTGAGCAGCAGTAAATAGACTAGCCCCGTCATCTTTCCTTCAGTTTCTCGGTCTTGTGATGGAAAAGACGCAAAGTCACCTGTGAAAGCTGCTGGTCATGATCATCATCAACAGTGAAGATGAGTCCTCCTTGACTTTCTCACAGGACTGCAGTGCAAACTCAAAGACTAGAGTTTACTTGATGACTTCATTGTATGTATTTGAGACCACATATCTTGGCACAGGAAGCCGTTTTCTCTTTATGGGGGATCTCCACACCCCCTTTTTCTTACCCAGTGGCAAAGTGTTGTTGTTACCAGCAGTAATGCAGTACAGAAAGAGCTTGAATCTTTTACTGGTCAGACTTAATGTCATCGTTTAAAGCACTTCACACGAATACCTCTTCAGTGCGTTCCTGCCTGCTTCAGCATTTATTTATTGGTAGAACACTTTTTGAATGGAGGAACATTTTCCTGTCTGCTTTTACATTCCACAAGAGCTACCTTCACCCAAAACCTGGGTAGTCAGTCACAACTCTGGGCCTTTACTTTCTTTCTCTCTGTCTTTTTTTGTTTTGTTTTTGTTTTGTTTTTTGGATCTGAAGAAATGCAGATAGAAGAATGGGAATGAAAAAAGGAAAACTGAGCAAAAAGAAGAGAGGCTAAACTCAGTTCTCAGGGACACCACTTAAAGAAACAAAACAAAAAGTAGTAGCATTTAGCATTTAAGATATTGTAAATACTAAAGTGTCAATTCAAAAAATTGTAAAGTTATAATTATTTATGATGTATGTTATGGTTTTGTTCTTTGTTTTTATGATTTTGACGGGGTGTACTTGAATTGTTTTGGACAGGGGTGTTTGACAACTTTTTTTTTTCCCTTTTTTGTTTTGTAAGAGCAAAGACTTCAAGGCATTTCTCAGGTGCTCCTGTGTACATTTCTTTCAGTTTTTGTTTTTTGGCTTTTTTTTTTTCTTTTGCTTTTTTTTTTTTTTTTTGCAATAATAGCTATTATTATTTGTATTTTATAGAAGATGGGGGGTGTTTTCCAAAAGTGAGCATGTTATTTGAAGTTGAGTAAAATGAGGAAGGCATTCATTTGTAAACGGATTCTTACTAAACCTGACTATGCAGAACCACTTCGATGGTGTTGTCCCCTCTTTAATATACCCCCTTAAAACTGAGTGCAGAGACCCAGTGGGTTGAACCACTATTAATGAGGACGGGGGTGTTGCGGACGAAAAGGAGACCCATCACGCTTATATTCGGACAGTGCACAGTGGCCGGCCTGTTTCCGCTGCAACGTTTAGAGGAGACGAAAAAGCGAAAGACGGTGGAAAATGCCTTTCTGGTCGATCAATGTACAAAAGTTGTTGATTTTTTATTTGTTTTGTTTGTTGGTTTTCTTTAATCAGGACTAAAGCCTTCAGTGTCTTCTCAGAGGTGTCGCATTGTGCGGCAACACTGTGGTGAGACGAAACGATACGCAAATGTCAAGAAACGGCAACTGTATGAACAAAAAAAGAGACGGCTTGTGGATGACCTCGTGCTCATTCCTTCTAACTTTTTAAAAAAAATGCTTTCTCAGTTCCTCTTCACCTCATTAAACTGGCTGAGTTCAGGTCTTCTATAGTTTTGTTCTCCCCCGATGTTCTTGAACACCTCGATCCCTCTCGCACAAGGAGGACGTTGGATTTAAAGCCAGTTGCGTTTAAGTGCGACTATCCTGAAACACGTTGACATCAGTGCGCTACAGTAGCTTGCAGAAAACGAAATAAAGCTGCGAGGTTTCTACATGAGGATAATGAAATGATACATTGATTTTTTTTTTTTTTTTTGATAATATATTAGGAAAATAATTTCGCCGGGGAGCTCCAGTCGGCTGCCTTTATGTGATGCATTCACTGCAGCAAAGTTTTCCTTGCTTTTCTTTTCCTTCTTTATTAACTAACTCAGCCAGTTCCTGGGCGTTTTTCTTTGTTGTCCCCGTCTGTCTTTGGTTTGTAGGAGAAGTACTGTTTGCTGGTAGAGATCTAGTTCACCTACTGTTTTCCCAGTTTTTGTTTTTGAATTCTTTCCAACTTTAAGGGATATTTGAAAGTGTTTGTTGCCTCTTTGTGCTACTGATTATGAAAAGGTATCTCCAGTATTTGTTGCCACAGAAGTATCATAGCTTATCATCAACACCTTTTCTTTTTTTGTAATTTTTTTTTTTTGTGCGACTTCTTGAGCTACTGTCTATAAAGCGAGAATTTATTACTATTTATGTAACGCTACTACCATTTTATATTGATTTGTGTTGGAATCTCAGTGCTTTTCTATGAATAAAGTGTGAAACACATTACCAGGATGTTGTTTGTTGAGCCAAAATACATTAGTTTAAAGTTTGCCGGCAGACACTCTTGAATTATTTAATACATCACAAAAGATTGAAAAGCTCGGCATAGCGCAGCCATCTTTAAAGGTTGCCCTGTTAGTGGAAAATCCCCTTCACTGACCTCAGGACATCGTCAACACAATCATGGAAACCTTTATGGCGGAGTCTCAGTGAAAGTTAACCAGTTCGATAATGTACTCGTCTAGCAACAAATCAATTACTGCCTACTACACCTATGATGAAGCTAGATCAATGTATTTAGTTGTACAAAGTGTATTATTTGATCCTAAATTATTACTTGGTGATATTTAAAAACCCTCCAACCATCTTAAATTGTTTATACCTGGAACTGCTACCAATACATGCCCAGGTTAATTAATATTTTCAATTCCGTACTAATATCGTCTTACTAGTTGGAAATTGCACAAAATTGTTTTTGGAGGTTATTCCTAAGAGAAATCCCATTATGTTCATGTATTTCCCCCCCAAACACCAGGTTCTAATGAATGAGCCATTCAAACTGGTCTGACCTGAACTCAAAAAGGTTGATCAACATGGGACAGAATGTGTCGTAATCATCAAAAACAGCAGAATAAAAAAATAACAATAAGGCAAAAAGAAAAAAGTAAGTCATTCAAAAAGGCTACATTTGATTATTAATCTTTGTTCTACTTCTGTGCTGATTCTTTCCAGTTTTGCTTCATCATGTTTTTTCATTTCAGTTCCAAAGCAAAGCTCTCGTGGGTGGATATTATGGACCGGAAGTGAAACAAGTGGTAAGACTTCAGTATTTCCCCCACCAACTTCTCCTTCTATTTTTTTTTTACCTCTCATGCAATGTGATTTAACTACTCTTTTAACCATCTCTCCTTTCTTTCCAGTTAGACTTTTGTTTTCCCTTAACTCATTTCAAACTTGAAATACACAGATAATGAGCAAAACTGTGAATTTATAGTACCCAACTTGTAAGAAACTTGAATTACATTTAACAAATCTCAAACTCTGTGACAGCAAGTGATCCAAAGTGGCTAAAAGCCTGCATTCTTCCCAGCTGCTGTGGTGCAGTCCTTACAATTTCACCCATCCAACCAATCTGCCAGAGTGGCAAATGAAGCACATGGAGACTGATAGAGTTCCATCAATATTTCACTCATTTTTCTCTAATCAGAATATTTTTCTTCTATCCCGCCTTCACTGCTTCATTCTCTCTCATTACAGATTTCTGCAGAGCCATATAAGCAGACAATCAGGGCATCAAGAAGCATTTAAGTGTGCTCGTAACTCCATGTATGTGTGTGCACGTCCCTGTGTGTGCATGTGCAAGTGTAAATCTAGATTGATTGGCTGAAGACAAATGAGCAGATTTATATTAATTATCCAGACAGATAGATGGAGGAGTGATTGCTATAAGCCCAATCTTTTTTTCGCCTCACTTTCCACTGCCCCCCCAACCTACCCCACCCAGCCTGCCTCGCTCTGCCCCTCCTGCTCATACTTATATTTACTCAGACACAGAAACACTAAACACATGAGCAAACGAGCTGCGTTTTAACCAATCACACGTTTTCTCTGGTGTACTTTTCCCTTTGCATACACTTATCCTGTTGGATAACTAAACTAAGTGCGCGTCCTGTCCTGAGCACAACAGCAAGACCAGTCTGTGCAAGCTTCTACATTCACTACTTGGATGTGACTCCTTTACCGTGAACTATTACATCAGTGTGACGTGGTTTCATGCAGGATATCAGCTGTGGCACTGCTGAGCTGTTACTGAAGCCCAGATTGCTTTAATAGCAACCTTAAGCTCATTTTTCTCTTGTTGTATATTCTCTGTGGGGTTCAGGCCAGTCGAGTTGTCTGATCAGTCAGGAAACTGTTTGGTAGCAGTTTTGGCACTGTGGGCAGGTGCTAAGTAAGGAAATCGGCATCTCCATAAAGCAGATGGAGGCATGAGGTAGACTGCTGCATTCACTTTGGACTTGATAAAACAGAACGGACCAACCTGCATCCCCAGCAGATGACGTGGCACCCAACTTCACTGTGGATTGTATGTTTCTCCAGTCTTCCTCCAGGCTCTGGGAAATTAGTTCCCAAAAGGAATGCAAAACTCGCTTTCATCTGCAACAGTTTGGACCACTGAGCAACAGTTGTTCTTTTTAGCTCAGACTGAAACCAGCCTAAACTGACTCCTTGTGAACTTTCCATTAATACACACATACAGCACTCTGAACAGCCAAGATTTTCAGCAACCACCTTCTGTGAGATATGAAGTTAGCTTTTTAGACCACAAACTTACTTTAATAATTGTTTTTCTTCAATTTTATTTTATTTTAAAATTGTTGTTGTTTTTTTCTGTAATATTGTACATCTTTATTCTACAATACAAAATGTCCTGAGGCAACTGTTGTTGTGATTTGGTAATATATAAGAAAAATGTATTTTAATTAGACTTCAGTCAGAAATGATGTCCATCTTTTATATACAGTATATGGCAGTGCCACATATACACTGGTGGTCCTCTAACTTGTCCAAACATAACTTGAATCGTGACAAAGCAAGAGCACATGACAGCTTTTGAGTGTAAACAGAAAAACATGTTAGAACTATAGTGAGCACACTGAGGACCTGAACATTGAAAGTTTTTCCATTTGGCTCATTTTTTTCTTTCTTTCTTTTTTTTACCTTCAGTTTATTTATTTTTCTCCATTCTGGGGGGGATTTTATTCAGTCCTAATGACACAATTAAAGGTCATACCATCAGAGCGGTTTCTTTAATGGTCACATAGCTTTGGAAAGCCCCTCCTCCCACACCCGCCGTTCTTCAATTCCATCAATGGTGCAAGGTCCTTGGGGACCCATCCACTCTTATCCAAATGAGTGTGACGCTATGACACAGGATCATTTGCGAGTAATTTAGTGACAGCAGAGGTTAATATCAACATAGCGTACATGCTGGAATACTAAGGTATCACCGGCAAAGAGAGACTGTCACAGCTGTCAGCATCTGCATTAGCGTCTCAAGGTCCTCGGACTAAAGCCAGAGTTTCACTTCCTGCCTCCACCTCCCTCCATCCCTCCACACAACCACTATGGTAATAACGCCCATCAGTCTCTGTCACAGTGGGCTGTGTGTGTTCTTTCATGCATGTGCTTATTGAAAAATTGTGTGTGTGTGTGTGTGTGTGTGTGTGTGTGTGTGTGTGTGTGTGTGTGTGTGTGTGTGTGTGTGTGTATTTGTAAGGGGGTGGTCACTGATAAAGCGCTGATAGTGTCCATCCATGGCAGATGATGTACAGCCTGCTGTCTCTCCAGGCAGATTGGATTTACTGGCCTGCTGATTTGCTGAGAGATGGAGCCGGGACCTCCTTCAAAGGCACCCTCTCTCACTCACTCACTCACTCACTCACTCACTCACTCACACACACACACACGCACACACACACACCTGTTCAATCTCTGTGCACAAAATAAGCACATAAAACACACACAAATGCACGATGAAATGATTCATGGACACACAAACATGAACACAGAAGCGCACACACTTATATATTATTCTCCTGCCAAAGCCTTTAAAGCGACCATGTGGAAATTGATCTCCATTTCTAAAGAGCACTGATTCATTGTTACCTTTTCTCTTTGTCTATTTCTCTATTTCTCCCTCTCTCTCTCACACACACACACAAACACACACACACTCTCTCTCTCTCTCGCTCTCTCTCTCTCTCTCTCTCTCTCAGCCTATCACTTTATTCCCAGATGGCCCACTGACACACAGCCCAAGCCTCTTTAGTCTTACCTGTCGACAATCAGCGGTGATTTTTGTTCATTTGTCTTCACTGTTTACGCAATACGGGGGCCACAACAAAAGCCTCTGTGTGTGTGTGTGTGTGTGTGTGTGTGTGTGTGTGTGTGTGTGTGTGTGTGAGAGAGAGAGAGCCAGAGAGGGAGAGAGAGTGTGTTACTACCGCACCCACACAAAGGAGTGAGATGAATGAAAGCCTGCTGCTATTCCCCCTCTCATCAGCTGCTTTGAGCTCTGTGTATTTTTGTACATATTAATAACACTCACTGCTGAACAGTCTTAATTATCTGGAAGCTGGATTTCTACTTTTCATTCAGCTTCCATTTTAACAACAAAGGCGCTGCTTCGCTGCTGCACGTCCACACTGGCGCTCTGTACTGGATGACATGTTTCTGCATGTTTTCAGCCAGCCTCTCGCGCACCATTGTACTGCTGTAAATGCTCTCAGGCTCAACAAATTTGTATTATTCGACAGTTAAAATTCTTTAGCTGCTGCTGAAGTAACATTTGTAATTTTTAACAAACTGTGACTGTTTTTCATCAAAATGATCTCAAACATATAAGTGTTTGATGGCTAAATAATTCTTCATCTTTTTGATTTGACCCAATGGGAATCTTTTAACTAATAAATAATATAAATGTCAGCATAACTTTCCAGAACCTTTAGTTTGGAAGTTCGTCTGAAATATTAACGGTTAATTTGTCATCAATTTCTGTTATTATGGTTAGGTCACTTTGGGTTATGGAAGGGAGCAAACTTACATTTAACAATTACACGAGTGGATGTTTTAAAATGTGTTTTCTGGGAAAATTAAAATCTATTTAAAGTGCAGCCCAAATGTAAAATTTATTAATGGACAAATTAACAGATTTTGTCTTAAATGCTTTAAATGTACAGTTAAAGGGTGTTTTAAGCACCAACAATCATTTATTTGATCAAATTCCCCAAAATGCAAGGAATCTGTCCCTCTGAATGATCAAATCCCTTGCATCCTTGGCTCTTAGAATAAAGCATGCATACACCTAAATATTTTTGATATATTACTAATAAAAAAAACAGGCAAATTGCAATATTTCTTATTGACAAACAAAGGAAATTTGTTGAAAAGGTCAGAGTTGCTTTTAAATGGTGGTTTTTCAAATACACCATTAAAGTGCCAGAAATCTTTTCATAATAAAATTTGAATTATATCAAACCAATACCATCTAAAATGGTTGTTACTGGGATTGTCCACAATCCCAGTAACAACAACCTGGTGTCCTGTCTGTGAACCAGACATGGGATTGAAGGAAACCCCAGAAGTCAGCACCCTTAAACCGCTCAGTCAGGTCACGTGATGTTTGCTGGAATCCTTCACAACAACAACATCAGCATCAGCAACAACAAATGGATTTACTAGAATCTGCTTATCGGACGTTCTTAGCTGCCTCCTGGACAAAAACACAATTTTGGATTAACTGATCTCTCCTTTGAGCTCCTGTTATGATTAAATAATGATGCCTGTGATTTCTGTGTAATAAAATGTAGCTTTGTATTTAGCCCCCATTTACTAAATTGTTAAATTCTAAGAGAGTGAATACCTTGAAGATTGTGATTGGATACTAGCCCTCACGTCATACTTTAAAAAACTTACGTTCATCACCCTGGGGACCGTTTTCTGCCACGCCCGAAAAATGCTATAAAAAGATTATATATCCATATTTTTTTCCACTTTAAATTAGCCAGTCTTTTAAAACTACTTCTCCCTGAAATATTCATGTAAAGTTTTAATTATATTTCGGGGGTTTTAACCCTTTTAATCGCAGTTTAATTACATGAGCGCACCGTTTTTTTTAGCCCCCCAAAACAAAACGAAATATAAAAAAAAAACAACATTTGAAGTAATATTTGATTGTTATTATAATTAGGCCTTTAGATGGACTAAAGATTAGCACCAACCTTCATTTCGATCGACTTTTATTTTTTTTTGCAGGAGCAGAAAATGGTCTCCAGGCGGCCAATGTTGCTCCTCTAAGCCGAAAGAAGTGTCTTTCCCCGGCATAAGTCGCGACGATCACCGGGGCATGTTGCGTCGGACCCCTTTTTCCAACACACACGTCCGGTACCACGTCACAACAAATACGTCATTTCCTGTTGATTAAAAAAAAAAGCACCCTCAAACGGTCCTAGGGGCCGAAAATGGTCCCGCCCGATCAGCGGGCGAAGCCGCTGCTGCACGCCGGAAATGAGGCTTCGTTTCCCGCAGGTCTCTTTAAGCAGCCCGCTGTTTTCCAGCCCGGGGTCAAATGTGGAGCAAGGGCGCCACCCGGTGGACAAATAAAAAAATTACAACTCTAAGGCCACTACTGCAAACGGAAACGGAAGCATTACCTATCACGATCGATTTGACCGTAATTTTTTTGCCGTGAAAAATAGCGTTTATAATGGGTTTCAATGGGGCACAAAACGGTCCCTAGGGTGTCAAGTGTGAGTATTTTTGCTGCTAAGCCGTGTTAGGCTGATGTAAGAAAATCAGACTGAAATTTTGAATTTTTTACAAAAACGAAACCGGGTGGCAAGTTTGGCTATATTACACCCAACACAGCGGAAATGGCTTTCATACGAATGGAAAAAGTGGCACAAAAAGAGCCCAGTATGACGTGAGGGCTAGGAAATGCTTAGCTTTTTTTTTTTTCTGTTTCTTTTAGTAAAGCGCCTGTTTGGCAGCTGAGCTGGAAACAGTTCAGAGGGATGACACCTGATTGGTGGAGATAACGCTTGGCTTTAACACCACTGCCTGTCGCTAGGTGACATTTGAACCTGGAATGAAATAAGCCTAAGCCGGTTCAGCTAAAAGATTCCTAACAGTTCTCTGGACTTCCTGTAGTTCTATTAACAGAGGGTGAAGCTTCATTAAAGGTATGATCGTTAACTGTTGAGTGATGTAATTTTTCATGGCAGTGTTTTTTCTGTAAAATTGTAGTCAACTTCATGACAGAGAAATCCAGCATTTGGTCATCTATTTGGTTTGGAGGAGTGAAAGTGAGCCGTTCAAATCACTGTACCAGCTATCAAGCATGGTGGTGGTAGCATCATGCTCTTGGGTTTTTGTGCTTCCAGTGGTTGTGGTGTAAAATAGCTAGAACAATTACAGAGGACTACCACCAAACTCTTTAACTTCAAATCAACAGTTACAGTTTAGTTTAGACCCAGGTGATCCAGCAGCTAAATAATCCAAAACACACATCAAACTGGTTTTGAAATGGACAAAGCAGGCTAACGTTACGCCTTACTAAAGCCCTGACATTGCCCCTACTTTATTGAGTATGCTTTAAAGCCAGGTATGTGTCAGAAAACCAAGCTATTTTTAAATGAACTCTACTAATTTTTACAAGAAGAGTGGTCAAAAACTCAGTGAGAATTATGCCATAAGCTTTTTGAGAACTACCAAAAGCATCTAGTGAAGGTGCAACTTGCTAAAGGAGATTTAGACAAATCAAACATCCCTAGCCAGAAGTGACTGAGACCAGTGGCTGTGGAGTGCTAAGCTATTTGCTAATGTTAACAAGGTTGGTTAGCACGCTGCATCCATAAGGTATAAGGGCACAACACATGGGCACACATTCCTGCCAGCTGAACACCGTGGCCATCCGAGAGGTTTTCCCTTTATGACACTCGGCATATTTATTTTGATGGTTTTCCTTCCATCGCTCATTTGCAGTCTAAGATGAGCAGGCAGACATTTAGGTCACATTTGGAGAGCAGACACAGACAGCTGGACTTGTCTCGGGCCTTTTGAAAAACAACACTCAGCTGTGCTGGTTATCACTTGGATTTAACTTCAAAAATTGCAGAAACTCCAAAAGACGCCAAGTCTGAGAAACTGTAACATGTTGTCAGAACACTGTCAGAAGATTTCATCAGGGTCAAGCTGTTAACCGGGCCCACTGGAACTGAGTGGAAAACTCAGACAGGTCAAAACTCACGATGTGTTGAGTGGAACTTTTTTTCTTTAGAAGCTCACTAATTCAGTTTACTGTGTTCTAGAGGCCACACTGTTCTGTACTGCTTAAGCTGTTTATTTATAAAGATGTTCATTACAAAGCTTTTCTCAAAGGACTCCTGACTGTCATAAAAACTTGTTTCCACACCTTCAGGCAGGATACTGTCTCACTTTTGTCCCAGTTAAAGAACCAGTCACTGGGATGTCTTTGTCCCATTTTCCAACTCAGACCTCAGCCTTGAATCGCTGTCTGTGTACGTCATCACTGCAAACATAAGGTGTATAAGTGGTTGAAAAACAATGGTGTGCTTGGTTTCAATCTAACTTTTTCCTTTCATGAGTTATTTAAAAGTTTCTCTTTGTGCACATGTCGAACAGGTTAACACGTGAGGAGTGGATCGAAATTGTGTTGATATCTGGTGAACACAGTAACCATCATTGCAGCAGATTTCAATGCAAGACACCCTACGAGACCACCCATCTCCCGTGCTACAGTTAGCAAACTGCTTGCTAAGTTTCATGAAACTGGTTCAGTGTTGGATTTGCCAAAATGTGGACGCAAGAAAACTGTCACTAATGAAGAAACATCAGTGGCTGTCCTAGCTTCATTCAGCAAGAGCCCACAGCGTAGCACTCGCCGCATGTCACTGGAGAGTGGCATTAGTCAAACATCCCTTCGGCGGATATTAGCTACTCACAAATGGCACCCTTACAAACTCCAGCTACTGCAGCATCTCAACGAGGATGACCCAGATCGGCGCACAGAATTTGCAGAATGGGCAAAACAAAAATTGGAACAGGACCAGTGTTGGTCAAGTTACTTGAAAAAAGTAATCAGTAACTAATTACTGATTACTTCCCCAAAAGAGTAATCCCGTTACTTTACTGATTACTTATTTTCAAAAGTAATTAATTACTTAGTTACTTAGTTACTTTTTTAAAACACGATTTACAACCTGAAGAGGTGATAAAGCGATAGATCTTTCAGCCCAATTCTACTTTTTCTGCATAAATCATCATACAAAATGTAATCAAATGGAAAAGTCTCTTTTTAAAACTTGTTTTATTAGTTTTAATCTTTTAACTTTATGCATCAAGCAAAAATTTAATTATATGCAACATTCTCTGACTTGAATAAATTAGTTTAACATTTAAACCTATTTTCTGCACATTCCAGCACATAAAATAAAATATTTTTTGTGTTTACACTCACTCTTTCAAATAGATGCAAGTAAAACACAGCAGAAAATAAATAAAGTCAAAGACTCAGCGGTCCTGTTGCTCTATTTTCACCTGTAAAGCAGGACTGCGGTAGGCGGAGGTTTACCCTGATGCAGGTGTGCCGCGGTCAGTTGAAGAATCCGCGAGTTTCTCTGTGAGTTTCCCATTATGTCGTTGCGCACTCGGTGCTTGCTCGGAAGTTTAGGGGTTTTTTCGCTGTAAAAAGAAGTTTTCTTCCCACGCACGATGCACGCTAATGTTTTTGTCACTTTTTATGGTATCAAACTCAAAGTAAGGTCAGTACTTCCACGCTTTAAACGCTGCACGCTCATACTCTCTCCCGCACTCGATATGTGATCCATTGTTGATCTGCACACAGCTGTTGTCACTAACGGCGCACTCGCTTACGTCACTGTCGTGAGACATTCTCGCAAAATATCACGGTTTTAGTAACGCAGTAACGCAGCGTTCCTATGGGAAAGTAACTGTAATCTAATTACCGTTTTTGCAATAGTAATCCCTTATTTTACTCGTTACTTGAAAAAAGTAATCAGATTACAGTAACGCGTAACGCGTTACTGCCCATCTCTGAACAGGACCCTCAGTTCACGCAGAAGATTTTGTTCAATACTGAGGCAAACTTTTATGTGAATGGTGAAGTTAACAAACAAAACCACCGCTATTGGTCTGACACTGACCCACATTGGGTGGATCCCTCCAAGACTGTTGGAACAACAAAAGTGATGGTTTGGTGTGGTATATGGGGTACAACGATAGTGGGTCCATTCTTCATCAATGGAAACCTCAAGGCCACTGGATATTTGAAATTGCTACATGATGATGTGTTTCCCTCTTTATGCACTGAAGCTGGCACGTTCCCTGAGTTTTTCCAGCAAGATGGTGCACCACCACATTAAGGGTGCCAGGTCCGAGCATTCCTAGATGAACAGTTTCTTGGAAAGTGGATTGGTCGTCGTGGGCCCCCAAGTTGAATGGCCCCCAAGGTCTCCTGATCTGACCTCCTTAGACTTATATCTTTGGGTTCATCTGAAGGCAATTGTCTATGGTGTGAAGATACGAGATGTGCAGCACCTGAAACTACGGATACTGGATGCCTGTGCTGGCATTTCTCCTGCGGTGTTGCTATCAGTGTGTGAAGAGTGGGAGAAGAGGGTTGCATTGACAATCCAACACAATGGGCAGCACAATGAACACATTTTATGAGTGGTCAGAAACTTGGAAATAACTCATGAAAGAGTAAAGTTACATTGAAACCAAGCACACCATTGTTTTTCTTGTGACATTACCAATAAGTTTGATGTGTCACATGGCCCTCTTCCTATTGAAAAAACAAAGGCTGTATCCAAGATGGCCGACTTCTAAATAGCCACCATGGTCACCACCCATCTTGAGGAGTTTGCCCCCTCACATATACTAATGTGCCACAAACAGGACTTTAATATCACCAACCATTCCCATGTTATTACGGTGTATCCATATAAATGGCCCACCCTGTACATTACACAGAAAATGAAATATTTCAGTATTTTCTAAGATCATTCAGTTCAGTTCAATTTATATAGCGCCAAATCCCATCAGCAGTTGCCCCGAGGCAGTTTATATTGTAAGGTAAAGATCCTACACTAATACAGAGAAAACCACAAACCAGCCTATTCTGCATCAACTATCCCACATTCAGTCATCTTTCTTCCCCATTCTGATCCTCAGTTTGAAGTTCAGCAGGCTGTCATGACCATCTCTTCTTGCATAAAAGCTTTGAGTTGCTGACCCATGATCAGCTGACTATACAGTGGGGCAAAAAAGTATTTAGTCAGCCACCGATTGTGCAAGTTCCCCCACTTAAAATGATGACAGAGGTCAGTAATTTGCACCAGAGGTACACTTCAACTGTGAGAGACAGAATGTGAAAAAAAAATCCATGAATCCACATGGTAGGATTTGTAAAGAATTTATTCGTAAATCAGGGTGGAAAATAAGTATTTGGTCAATAACAAAAATACAACTCAATACTTTGTAACATAACCTTTGTTGGCAATAACAGAGGTCAAACGTTTACTATAGGTCTTTACCAGGTTTGCACACACAGTAGCTGGTATTTTGGCCCATTCCTCCATGCAGATCTTCTCGAGAGCAGTGATGTTTTGGGGCTGTCGCCGAGCAACACGGACTTTCAACTCCCGCCACAGATTTTCTATGGGGTTGAGGTCTGGAGACTGGCTAGGCCACTCCAGGACTTTCAAATGCTTCTTACGGAGCCACTCCTTTGTTGCCCGGGCGGTGTGTTTTGGATCATTGTCATGTTGGAAGACCCAGCCTCGTTTCATCTTCAAAGTTCTCACTGATGGAAGGTGGTTTTGGCTCAAAATCTCACGATACATGGCCCCATTCATTCTGTCCTTAACACGGATCAGTCGTCCTGTCCCCTTGGCAGAAAAACAGCCCCATAGCATGATGTTTCCACCCCCATGCTTCACAGTAGGTATGGTGTTCTTGGGATGCAACTCAGTATTCTCCTTCCTCCAAACACGACGAGTTGAGTTTATACCAAAAAGTTCTACTTTGGTTTCATCTGACCACATGACATTCTCCCAATCCTCTGCTGTATCATCCATGTGCTCTCTGGCAAACTTCAGACGGGCCTGGACATGCACTGGCTTCAGCAGCGGAACACGTCTGGCACTGCGGGATTTGATTCCCTGCCGTTGTAGTGTGTTACTGATGGTGACCTTTGTTACTTTGGTCCCAGCTCTCTGCAGGTCATTCACCAGGTCCCCCCGTGTGGTTCTGGGATCTTTGCTCACCGTTCTCATGATCATTTTGACCCCACGGGATGAGATCTTGCGTGGAGCCCCAGATCGAGGGAGATTATCAGTGGTCTTGTATGTCTTCCATTTTCTGATGATTGCTCCCACAGTTGATTTTTTCACACCAAGCTGCTTGCCTATTGTAGATTCACTCTTCCCAGTCTGGTGCAGGTCTAAAATACTTTTCCTGGTGTCCTTCGAAAGCTCTTTGGTCTTGGCCATGGCGGAGTTTGGAGTCTGACTGTTTGAGGCTGTGGACAGGTGTCTTTTATACAGATGATGAGTTCAAACAGGTGCCATTCATACAGGTAACGAGTGGGGGACAGAAAAGCTTCTTACAGAAGACGTTACAGGTCTGTGAGAGCCAGAGATTTTCCTTGTTTGAGGTGACCAAATACTTATTTTCCACCCTGATTTACGAATAAATTCTTTACAAATCCTACCATGTGAATTCATGGATTTTTTTTTCCCACATTCTGTCTCTCACAGTTGAAGTGTACCTCTGGTGCAAATTACTGACCTCTGTCATCATTTTAAGTGGGGGAACTTGCACAATCGGTGGCTGACTAAATACCTTTTTGCCCCACTGTACCTAGACTTGACTTTACTGGTGCTACATTCTCTAGAAAAACTGTAACAACATCCTGCCAGTGCAAGAGAAAGCCCTCAACACAAAAGCTTCTTACAGAAGACGTTACAGGTCTGTGAGAGCCAGAGATTTTCCTTGTATAAATATGTGCAAAACATATTTATATTCATTTGGTCAGGAGTACCGTTTTTAAGGGCTCATCAAAGTAAGTACAATTCATCTTGAGACGGGCATGTAGTGGTTGTCAAAGACAGGCTGAGTGGCTATGGGTTGGATATTTCTCATGTAACGGAAATCTAAAAACATAATAGAATATAAATTCAGATTAAATCTTTATCTAATGATGAATGGGAGGAAAAAGAGACTGCTTCTCCTAATAAACCAGATTTTCTACACAAAATTCAGATTTAGGGTGAAAATCAGAGCAAAGCAGCGTCTTCGTGTACAGCGCGCATTTGTTAAAAGATCTTCTATCAGCAGGAGTAAAAATAAAACTCTTCCTGCTGAGATCCAGCAGGAGATTTGTTCACAGTTAAGATGTTAGATGGAGGAATGATCAACTGCCGGGTGCTGACATTTTTCCTTTAAAAATTGATTTTATAACTGCAGCAGAGTGTCCCTTGATGAAACTCTCTGCCAAATCACCCGTTTTTGTTTTTACAGCAGTTTGGATCTTTTATGTTTTTGTTGTTTTTTTTTACTTTGGCAGCCTTTGAGAATGAAACTCCTTGTACTGATGAAGAGCTCTGCTTGGACTAAAGATGTTTACAGATGCAGAAATGTGTCTCCTTTTTTTGAAAGTGCCACAGGGATATTTTACAGGATTGTGATTGGATTTAGAGAATAAAAACATCAAAACGCTTCATAGTACACACCACTAGTCAAAGCTCTTTAGACCTTTTAGATCTAATATTAATACAAACACAATCTCATTCAGTCCTTTTCAGTCCAAACACATAATCCAGTCCTGCTCAAAAAAACATTACTGCTGAAGAGAAAATCTGGTCTTCAAAATAATAACAAAAAAAAAATGAAAATGTTTGTTGTGGAGAGCTGTGGCAGATGAGAATGTACAGTACATGCTGATCTGGATGTTTTCCATCTTAAATTAATATCCTCACGTTATTTTTTCTCCTCCTTTGTTGAAAATCAGCCTCCTTCTGAAAATAACAGGAAAAGCATTCTCTGTGTTTCATGTGTTGAAAAATAAGTAATTTGTTTTAGGATTTCCTGTTTATATTCAAATGGACACATCTACTACTGTTTAGAGCTTTTAATAAAATAATGCCTCATTATACATTTTTCTTGCATCACCATCATAAGGCCAGGTTTGGTTCTTCATACAAGACATTTATCTTCATATCTGTTTGATCATCTGTTTGGAGTGCTGGTGCACAGCTTCGACGAAGGCACCTATGTTCTCCGGCTTCATGTCGGGGTAAACGCCGTGGCCGAGGTTGGCGATGTAGCCCCTTGTGCCGAAACCCTCCAACATCTTCTTCACGATGTCTGAAATGCGCTCCTGAAGAGAAAGAGAGCAGGTTCACGTCAGTCACCGTCACAAAGAAACGATCCAACATAACGCTCTTTCGGCAAAACGCATTCTCACGCAGTAAAACTGATTTTAACTAGGACGCTCAACGGCAACAGCAGGTGGCCGAAGTTAAATGCAGACATCATCTCCTACAATGAAGGCAAAACTGTTTGTGCTCGCCATCAGCGACACGACGTGACACATACGCCAGATCACAGTGCACAGGTGAGCTGAAGGGTGAAGCTGTGTGAGAGGCAGAGTGTGTGAGAGAGGTGGTGCAGTGTCATTTTAGATGAAATTAGCGCAAATGTGAGGGAACATGCTCACTGAATGATAATGAGGGAATCAGGACAAGGAGTGCAAGCTAATCTCAGCAGATTGTCTGTGGCCACCACAATCAAGAGAAAGACGTTTCAGGTCATCGCTTTGCCAGGAGACTGGAGAGCTTTTCTTCCAGCGATCATATCCTATAAGTTCATTTAGAGAACATCTGTGTTTATAGACTTGTTCTTTTTTTAATATTAGGATATCTGACAGAGTCAATGTGTAGTCAAACATCTCTACAATGACAGAAATGGGACTTTGGCTGGTCTGACCCACTCAAGCTCAAAGTGGGCTCTATGTGGCCAACAATACAAAGTTTGAGCCTCCTTATTTACAGTTTAGAGGGGAAAAAAACAGAAGATAACCATTTAAATGTTTGGCAGGTGTAACGATACAGGGTGCAGGAGTCTGGACTTTTCAGGGTTGCAATTAATTTGGCTTTTTTTCAGTTTGTTCAAACAAACATTAAAAAATTAGCAGCTATAATGTTGATACATTTGGAGTTTGTGCTTATTTAACAAAGTATAAATAAGTCAATTAAAATTTGTTCCTATGATTATCACCGCAGATTACAGGTTTGTGTTGTTACCCATAGACTTCAATGAAACAGCTCATACTTTTTTTATATATATATATATATATATATATATATATATATATATATATATATATATATATATATATATATATATATATATATATATATATATATATATATATATATATATATATATATATATATATATATATATATATATATATATATAGTGATTAAAAGCTCTTAAATCACACATTCAACGATGATCTGCTAAATTAACAGGGATATTTCAAGCTGATTATTTTCTTTAATCACCACCGCAGATGGTGACTGATTATTAGAAAAGTCTTCATTGTGCTGTTTGGTGTCATCTTGTGCACCACACTGAGCAGAAAAATCAGATGTTTGCAGGGATGACAATAATCCAATTGCCAAAGCAGTCTGATGTTTCTGTGACCACAGCAGCTGACGTGGATAGCACCACAGCCAACAACCCGGGGATGTCAGTCTGGGGTCAGACTAAAGTTGTATCATTTAAAAAACACAAAAGATGGAAAACTTCAAAGACAAAATCTTTCCAGATTAGCAGGTTAAAGTCATTAACAGCAAATGGCAAAAATCAAAGGTCAAAATGAAGTTTTCTTAAATATGAAAACCTATGAAAGTCACTTTTATGAGAATTACCTAAGTATGAGTTTCAGATTTCTATGTGTCGGTTTAAAGCACAGTGAAATTGGAAGTTACCTTTGGAGCATACAGAGCACAGGGGTCCATGTTTCCTTGCAGGCTGACCTTCCCTCCTGTGCGTTCCCTGAATTCACAAACATACACATCAGAGGACACACGACTTAATCCTTCAACCAGCGGTTTAAGCATTTGATGAATAGATCAGCCCAGCAACAAGAGAGAGGTCAGCAATGGCCAACATCACGCCCAACATCACTGCTATGACCGCCTACATTTGCTTCAAGTATTTGTAGATTCTGTGTGGGCTTTTCACTGTATGCTACTTCTCTATTCAGGCTCACGTTCAAAAATGTTTGGCTGGTTTAAATCTTACAATTAAAACACAGAGTCTGGTGCTGCATGCAAAGACAAACCAGTGTGCGTTTTGTGTTACCGTGCGGATAGTGGGTCAATGGTCCAGTCCAGGCCAACCACTTCATAATTAGACTGAGACAGTTCCTCTAAGGCGTAGTGAGCATCCTTTGCAAATACAATCTAAATACACACACACACACACACACACACACACACACACACACACACACACACACAAAAACAACAACAGATTTTCAAATCAACTTCTTCAGGAACCATTGTTGGTGAAATGCTGCCACCTGCAGGTAGATCCAACAGAACAGTGGTTCTCCTTACACTGCATGAATCCTTAATGATCCCTCCAGGGAGGCAACACAGTGCTAATAAGAATAGAGCCGAGTGCTGACACAAATATAGCAGCTACTAATGACCCAACAAACAAAACAATGAACATCATTTTTTTTACTACTAGTTGTTTGAAGCTTAGCATCTGATATGCATGTCAGGTGACTCTCTTTGCAGTGCATTCATGCTGATGTGTAAGTGTAGAAGTCCACGTGTGTTACGCATGTGTGGATGGAGGAAATGTGTTTCTGATTATACACTGAGGGACAAATGTCTGTGTGTGAATCTGTTAGGTGTCCCTCTCACCATGGGGACATCCTGTCCTGCCTCCTTCAGTTTATCTTTGACGCGGCGAGCGATGTCTCGGAGGTAAGGCAGCGAGAACTCTTTAAACTCCGCAGGTCCCAGAATGCCGGCGTGGGACTCAAACACCTGCAGTGCCTGAAAAACACACAAGAATTGTGTGAATGGTGACAGTGACACTTTGAGAGTGACCCAAGACGTCACTGTTATAAACACTGGGATTTCACAGGTGCGGCGCCCAGCAGTGGGGTTAAAAAAAATAAAATAAAAAACAAAGAAAAAAGGAAATATAACACTTTAAAAGGGCTGTCTTTGTGTTAACATTTCACTTACAACTTCAAATCCCTTCAACTTGAGTATTTTTCTGCTGTATTATGTAGAATATATGAATTAAAATACCTGAAACCTGAAAGGCGACCGTGCTGACCACTTTTCTTTTTTAACTTGGAAACATTTTCTGTCTCAGCGTGTCTGACTGACATCCCTCCCACTCACAGCAGTGATGACAACACTTCAATTTACGTCACTGTTGCCAGTTAACTGACTTTGTTGCTACATTCATAGACTTGTCACACTTCTTCAGTACTTTCTCTTCTTTTGTAAGAAAAAAAAAAAAAAAGCACTTCGTTCAAGCAAGCACACAGACCCGGAGCTCTGTCGCTGTCTCAGATTGGACACATTTGTTCAAGTCTGCATTACGCTGACACATACTGATTAATGAGACAGTTAAAAGATGGTGCTGTTACGTCAGTTCAGTCCGGTTTTATTCATGCAGCACCGGTTCTCAAGAAAAAAAAAAAAATCCCGTCAAGATATTTTAAGACAAAGATTGTGCAATATTAACCATCATATGATCTGCTATGACCAATACTTGTTGACAGTGGAGAGGAAGAACTCCCTTTTAACGGGAAGAAACCTCTTGCAGAACGAAGGCACCGGGGAGAGGCAGCCATCTGCTACGATCGATCGGCTAGGTGACGGGAAAGAGGAAATAAGGGAGCATGGGGAGAGAGGACCACACACCCACACCATTGTTTATGTTCTGTACAAATACTGAAAATTGCAGGATTGGGTAAACTTACTGGAATAATTTGTGCTGCCTCAGCTGTATTTTGCACTGACGTAGAGATTGTCAGCATTTATTTATGTCCTTGACTCAAACATATATGACTTACACTGACTCTGTCCTGTGAATTTTTTTTAATTTATTTATTACATCTTTTCTTTTTTTCAAGGGAAACTAAAATAAGCTAAAGATAAAAAGATTTATATATAGTGACATCATAATGGAGGAAGTCTGTTTAGACACAGAAAGCAAGGAAGTCTGACCTGAGCTCCAGCTGCCACTTGTCCTAGCAGATACTCCACGATCACATCTGTCAGCATCTTCAGCAGCATGTGGCTGGCTTCGGGGTGCTGATACAGCCAGCGCTTTGCCTTAGAGTGAGTGTTGGAGCCTCCACCTTCTATCATGTAGGACATGAGCGTCCACTGTGGATGAACAGAGAGCTGTTAGAATATGGAAGCATTATTTTCTATAAATGTTTAAACATGTGCGCGCCTAACCGGAGCCCCGCTGAATCCTATTAGTGGCACTTTGCCCTCAATTTTGTGTCGGGTCAGTGTGATGGCTCTGAAGACGTAGCCCAGTTCTTTGGCAGTGTCCACTTTGACCTGCAGCCGCTGCAGGTCCTCTGGCTCCTTCAGAGGCTCTGGAAATGTTGGACCTTTACCTGCAACCATCTGGACATCCATACCCATGGCCTGGAGGGAGGAAGAAGAAACAAAGACAAACCAAACAAGTTAATATATCTGCTTTCAGTCATGCAGTGTCCAGTCCATCACAGGCCTCATTTTATTTATGATGTGTTCACAACCAGCGTTGGTCAAGTTACTTGAAAAAAAGTAATCAGTAACTAATTACTGATTACTTCCCCAAAAGAGTAATCCCGTTACTTTACTGATTACTTATTTTCAAAAGTAATTAATTACTTAGTTACATAGTTACTTTTAAAAACACGATTTACAACCTGAATAGGTGATAAAGCAATAGATCTGTCAACCCAATTCTACTTTTTCTGCATAATCCATCATACAAAATGTAATCAAATGGAAAAGTCTCTTTTTTTAACTTGTTTTATCAGTTTTAATCTTTTAACTTTATGCATCAAGCAAAAATTAAATTATATGCACCATTCTCTGGCTTGAAGAAATTAGTTTAACATTTAAACCTATTTTCTGCACATTCCAGCACATAAAATAAAATATTTTGTGTGTTTACACTCAGTCTTTCAAATAGATGCAAGTAAAACACAGCAGAAAGTAAATAAAATCAAAGACTAGCAGTCCTGTTGCTCTATTTTCACCTGTAAAGCAGGAGTAGGGTAGGCGGAGGTGTGCTCTAGTGCAGGTGTGGCGCAGCAGTCAGTGGAAGAATCCGCGAGTTTCTCTGTGAATTTCCCATTACGTCGTTGCGCACTCGGAGCTTGTTTAGGGGTTTTTTTCGGAGTAAAAAGAAGTTTTCTTCCCACGCACAACAGATGCTAATGTTTTTGTCACTTTTTATGGAATCAAACTCAAAGTAAGGTCAGTACTTCCAAGCTTTAAATGCTGCATGCTCATCAGGGGCGGAGCGTGGGGGTGGCTTACTGGGCTTAAGCCCGGGTTGTTTTGTCAGAAGCCCGGAGTCTTTTGGAGTGTAATTTTTTTCATAGTTAGATGCCTGGCTGACAACTGTATAAAACAAAAAGTACAGACAATATTCGAAGCACATAGTGCACACTGTGGGAATTTACGACTGTGCGTGAATCCCCCCTGATATTGGTATGATCCGAGCTCAGGCACTAAGCGACTGAGCGAAGGGGCGGGGCAGCTGCCGCCTGTGAGTGCGCTGTTGGAGAAACGGAGCCAGCCATACTAAGGAGAGCTTAAGTTTGACCAGATACCAAAGCAAACCATTCATACCGTACAAATAATGTAAATATGACGGTGAATCACGAAAGATTGATATCAAACTGATCACTTGACCAATATTACGTTACCTGCTCTTCAAGTTATTCAACAAATGGCGAAATGAAAAGCCGAACAAATGCTTTTTTTTTTTTTTTTTTTTTTTTAAAAATAGAGTCTTATCTTACGTGTGTTTATTTCATATTTTCAGTTCTTACCCTCCCCGACTAAATCGGTTTCAGTTATGTACTGAAATATAAGAATGGACATTAGAGGCTTCTTTCAAAGAAAAAACTCAGGTAAATGTTATTTTATATATTATGCTTTGTATGTTGTTCAGTATATTTCTATGCAAAACAAGAGGGATTTCAGTACACAGCAGGATATTCACATTTGTAACCAGATATTTACATACACTTTAGGGAGAAAACATAAAACATTTTTACTGTACAACATCAATTTAGAGTAAACTTTTGTTTTAGATAAATATTGAAATATCTTTTGAATTAGTTAAATGTCAGAATAAAGAGAGACAGAGCTGTCTATTTTTATCACTTTGATCAAATTTAGGAGTACATGTACACTAAGTTTGTTAATTAATAAGAAACTCCAGACGATTCCATTCTGAGCTGAAGAAGCTTCTGATAGGTTCGTAGAGTCCATGTGAGTAAATTGGTGGCACAGCTGTGGATGCATATAAGGCAAAACACAGAGCCTGTTTCTTTGACATGGGAAAATCAAGAGATGTCAACCAAAACACCAGGAAAAGAACTATGGAGCTCCATAAGTGTGGCTCAGTTTGAATACAATTTGGTGCCATTTGCAATTAAGAAATACAGACAGTTTCTCTCTTTACTCTTAAAGTTAACAAATATGTTTTTTATATTTATCAATCTAAAAAAATAAACATTTAGTCTGATTTGATGTTACAATTAAAAAAGTGTTTGTGTTTTGATCTGAAGTAGGGCTGAACGATATATCGCATTTGCGATAATATCGCGACATGATCAAGTGCAATTTTCTAACCGCAAAGGCTGCGATTATACTCTGGACATGTCCAAATTCATGGGCTGCATCCTCCTGAGGCCGCATTTGTAGACCGATTACGTCACAGCGACGCGCCGAAGGCTGTCCAAATTACTACCATATCCCAGAATTCATATCCCAGCCAAACTCCAGTTTCCAACAATGGCGGCCGCTACTAAGTTTTAAAATTACTCATACTAATCTTTCTGGGTCACAAAATAAACTTTTAACATATTTTCAGGCGAGAAAGTAGTTGTGTAAACATCGAATATCTGCTCGGTTTATCAAGATATCCCATATTTGCAAAAGTGCTTTGACGTTTTCAGAGGCGTCTGCTACCCACCAGCTCGACAGCTAGCCGGGAGCTCGAGGGTTACTGATGCGGCCGAGAACGGCACAACTCCCGGCACATCATTTTCAGATCACCGCGGAGTTTCGCTGCTCGGGTTAAACGTAATATACAAGTCATTTAGACAACCTAAAAATGTTATTGTTGGGCTTTTTTCAGTGTTTTGTTTGTTCGTGAGTAAATCGGTTTGGCTGAGATTAAAATTATTAGATTAGATAAAATAAAACTTTATTAATCCCCCGGGTGGGTTCCTCCTTGGTTTTCACACAGCTGACTAAACGTCAAACAGAAAACTTATTAAACAGAAGTATGAGACAGTCGAGAATTTACACCAGTGTCTGGTTATATTTTAGATAGCAAGAAGCAGACGGCCGAGTTTATTAAACTCCACCGAGACAGCGGTGACGCTAATCAGAACTAGCCTTCTGATTCAGAAGGCTAGACCGTCCAATTTCACGCCTTTAAATTTTAAAGGCGTGTTTGTGTGTGTGTTTATACAATTGCTATTATGTTTGCACTTTATGTGTAATGTTACTGACTGCAGAGATCAGTAAGATGTGTGTATTTTTTATTTATTAGTTTTATTTATTTAATATTATTTTTTAATTGAATGACTGTCTAGTAGTTCACAGATGTCGAAAAACTGAGTGTGGTAAAGCCACTGATTTTGTTTATGTATATTTCTGCAATCTGCACATTGTACTGACTTTCATTTTAATGTTTACACCAGGGTTCCTTGTCAGCACTTTATGCTCAGATGTTTGTAAGCTAAAAATAAACTATTGTGTATGTTCAAATATACTGTTGTGATTGAAGAAGTTAAATAAAAATGTCAGTCATCAATTCATGCATCACCTCATGTCATCATAACAGAGGTCTGTCTTCCAGGAAAGAACAGTTTAAAATTAATGTAATATAGTATTGGCCATACTATATGATGTATTGCTTGTCTTTGTTTAATAATACAGAAGACAAAGACCTTAAAAAAATAATCGCATATCGCATCGCAATCGCAATATTGGGGCAAAAAAAAAAAAAAAAAAAAAAAAAAAAAAAAAAAAAAAATCGCAATTAGATTATTTTCCATAATCGTTCAGCCCTAATCTGAAGAGTACATAAATATCTGGTTTCAACTGTATATTTGATGATTATCAGCACAAAGAGGGAGAGAGAGGAACAGAGAGGGAGATGGAGAATGAGGACAGAACAGAGATGGAACAAGAGCAGGTGAGACACACATGTCAGTCAAATGGTTGTTTACCAAAAGTATCACCGTATCATAGGTCCTCATGTATCTCGTACCTAGTGTTTCTTTTTAGGTTTGCTATTTTTCAAATTCTATATTTATTAAGTTATGCAGGCTTGTTTGCACAACAAGGCTAAATAATTATATAAACTTTTCTCAATCTAAATAGTGGACTTTGGTAGAATAAAAAAAAAAAAAACAAGTGTAGTGCAGGTCTATGATGATTTTTAGTGCTACTATCATCTAGTTCTGATTCTGGTTCTGTCTTGGTTAAGTCCTCGGTAGTCCTGATTTTGAACTGTTGCAGTCCTGTTTTAATTCCGGATCAGTTCTGGGTCTGGTTGAATCGGGGTTTAGTCCTCGTGTCTTGATACAGCCCCGACTTTGTTCTGCCTTGCTGCTTAATAAAAAAACTAGTTTAAGGTGTCCTGCACATGTGATATATATATTTCCCTATATGAAGTCATTCTTTTTTGAACAAAACTCAAAACAGAGCCAATTAATCTTTCAGTCATTTCTAACCCCCCCCCCCCCCCAAAAAAAAAAAAAAAAAAAAAAAAAAAAAAAAATCCCACATGCTTACTACCCTTTAGGGCTAAGCCCCGGGTGTTTCAAATGTCTGGCTCCGCCTCTGATGCTCATACTCTCTCCCGCACTCGATATATGATCCATTGTTGATCTGCAGACAGCTGTTGTCACACGTTGCACTCGCTTACGTCACTGTCATGAGACATTCTTGCAAAAAAAAAAAAAAAAAAAAAAAAAAAAAAAATCACGGTTTTAGTAACGCAGTAACGCAGCGTTCCTACGGGAAAGTAACGGTAATCCGATTACCGTTTTTGCAATAGTAATCCCTTACTTTACTCGTTACTTGAAAAAAGTAATCAGATTACAGTAACGCGTTACTGCCCATCTCTGTTCACAACATAAGCCATCCAAAGGCTCTTTATATTGTAAGACATATTAAAGAGGGTAACCCAACTATCAACTGATGTTCTAAGAAAAAAAATAATAGCAAGCGTGGGGAGGAAGAACTCCCAGCTAACAGGAAGAAGGCTTTGAGTATAAAGGAAGGATCAGGGAGGGTCACAGCTGTACAGAGAATGAGTGGAAAACAGATTCAGGACACCTGAATAGATGAAAAATATATCTTGTTATTTAATTAATTAATAGTGTCATCAAAAGAGTTATTTTGTCAAAAACATTTTGAGACACTGCGTCCACTGTGGAGGAACACCGTTTCTCTATTTCTTCCACAGAATGTCTTTTGTACAGTCACCCTCCCCTCACCCCCAACCAGTCTGAGCCTGGTTCTGCTGGAAGTTTTGTTCTGTTAAAAAGGGAGTTTTTCTTTCCCACTGTCGCCAAGTGCTGGTCATAGGGGGGTAATCTGATTGTTGGGGGTTTTGAACCAAACTGAAAAATTAATACTTAATACTTGACTAATGGTAATTTGTTAAATTAACAATTAAAACATGTGGACATCACATACATGTATTACATCAATACATAGCCATTTGTTACCACACATGAAAATTCTTCTCATTCCTGAAGACATAGCAGACACTGGTTGTACTGTATGTCAGAGGTTATTTAAATATTAATAAACGTCAAAACCCTAAACACACTTTCTACTCACAAAATGTATATTTTTCTGATTACAGAAAACCTCTTTTACTGTACATCTGGCAAAAATATAGCAAAAGACTAGCTGTAAACATTTTATACATGCTAGCAATTGAGCCTGGTCTGAACAGACTTACCTGTGGGACAACTAGGATATCAGAGAAGATTATGGCAGCATCAAAGGGAAAACGTCTCAGAGGCTGGAGGGGGGGGGGGGGGGGAGAGAGAAAAAAAAATTGGGATAAGTTATTCTTGTTGGTACCCTGTGGGTGGTGTAACAACCACTCCATCATCTCACACCACATAATGGTGTTGCTGACTTGATGTTAACACTGTGAAATTAGATTTTTTTTTCTCCCCCCTGTGAATCCAGGTCTGTACCTGCAGAGTGAGCTCACAGCAAGCCTCTGGTGACTGACATGTCTCAAAAAAGTCCTTCCCTGCTCTGGACTCACGGAACTCTGCAGATTAGAGTAAAAAAAAAAACAAAAAAACACTACAGATCAGCATTAAGACTCAATAACAGGGAGTTAGTGGTTATCAGGGATGTGAATCTCATGCTTATGGTCATGCAGAAAGTGAAATACTACAATATGAAACCTGAAAACATGATCACGAATATTAAGGGTAATCAGTGTAGCACATTTGATAGTACAGTGCTACTATTCATGTCAGAAACAAGAGACGAAAGAACTGATCTGAAGCCTGTACCTGGTAGATATCTGCCAGCCTGTCTCATACACCAGACTGGGACATGTTCGATTTCCTCTCCTCGTGCCGCTCTCAGGAATGTGTCGTTCTTTAGCTGAGGAAAGTCTTTGGGGCTGGGTAGAAAGCACTTCATGTTAGAATCGAAAAATCGAAAAATAAAAAATAATACAAATTTAGACAGAATTTTAAGATATTTGTGGCATGGCCAAAGCACACTGGCAATTTCAATTTATATTACATAGTTGAGGGAATGGAGCTTAGCTGATAGTGTCATAACCTCTTTACAATACAGCCGCAAACTTGAGTTATCTAAAAATAAAGGCCCACCCTTCCCTTTCCCCTGCAATCACTCTGGGCATCCAGCTGAAGGGCATTCACCAAAAGAGTGATTCTGGGAGATAACAGTCCTCTGCTCTCTTATCTTCTCCCAGCAGGAGAAATGACAGTTAAATACAGGAGTGCTTAGGATGGATCAGTAATGTATCACAACCTTAATCTAATTCAGACTCTGACATGAAACTGTTAGACGGACCACAAAAACATTTCACAGATAGCCAATTATGTTTAGCTTGCTACACTTAACTTTAAAAGATGCAAGTCTGCTGTTAGACTCTTAAGAATTAAACGTGTGGGTTATAAAAACACACTATCAGAGTTTGTCATGGATTCTGTATGGGATCATTTAGATGCTTCAGCTTCCACACTATATGTAAAAATGTCAGAATAAAAAAAACTATTCCCATTAGAGTGACAGAACCGTAGGAGTTTTTTTTTGTGTTCAGCTGACACTATCACTCACTTTTAGTAAACTGACTTAAAGTAAAATGACCTGGATAAACTTTCTTTTTATTTTTTAACAGCCCTCTGTATCTTTAGCACCATTATTACATCCATACAATATTGATTGTAAATAAGGTTAGCACGTTGTTAAAGCAGGCCATACAAAAGGCGTCATACGTTTTGTAATGACGCCTGGCTTTCTCGGAGTTGAAGCTAGTTAAATAGAACAAACCAAAAGATTAATAAGACTTTTACATTATTAGCTCTGCCGAATTTATCAGACGATCCACAGAATTTGCTTAAAGCACTCATTCATGTTGCAAAATAAGTTCATCTCTAAATATGAACAAGAGATTATTAGACTGCTGGATTTCTGAATGAGTTTTTTTTGTTTTTTTGTAAGAGGAAGCGACTTCGCTCTGGCATTGGATTACGTAGCTTTAAGGAATGAGGCCTGTGTTTCTATAACTGACCCATAATAGGAAGAAATGTTTCATAACAATGACAACGGGGGGTTTCATAAGGTCACTTTTTAGACGGCTAAACAGCCAAAATGCTAACCTTAAATGTAACAATGTAACAAGCGGCAGTTTGTTTCGAGAAACAAAGAAGGAAGTACTCACAGGATTAGATTTTCTTGCTTGCTCATGTTGGCGGTGCTGAGGATGGGACAGCCTTTCAGAAACTCCTCTGTCTCTCTGCGGGGATGTCAGTTGTAACCTGCTGCTCCTCAACTGTCATTTAAACCCCGCTCGCATGGACACAATCAGCTGCTACAGCGCTGTGGGCGCGGCCATCTTGAAAAACCACGTGACCATAGCAGGAAACGAGATGACGCTTCAAAATAATAGTCTTTTTCCATATTTAGTCGTTATCTACATTTTGTTCCCTTAAACTTCAGTACAGTTTGTATCATCATCATTATTATCATCATTAGTAGTAGTAGTAATTCTCCTTCTTTTCATCTTTGTGTTACTTAAGGAAAGAAAAAAAAACTTATCGAGGTACAGTACTTACGTTTGACAAGCACATATAGAATTAATTAACTGAATTATAATTGAATATATTAATTATCTCTAATTTTATAAATTCATTAGAGTGTATAAATTTGTCACCAAGGAAACAATGCTACCTGCTGCATTTATTAAAGCTCTTTTCACATTTGTACAAAGGCATTCAATACAGCATAACAATTACTGCACTTTATTTTTTTTAAAAAGAAACATAAATCTCCTTTTAATAACAAAGCCTACTTGAAATGATGATGTGATGAAGAAAAAAACAAGCAAGAGCTAGAGCACTTCAATATGAAGTGGGGCATCAACAAGTCTCTGAAACAGTAAGCAACAAAAACAAGAAAACCGTTGTTTTAATTTAGTAAGAGCAGCTTGTGAAGAAGTAAGTTCTCATGCCAAAATAAAAATGCAGAGTAATCATAATCGTCATGTAAATCTTTTTGAAGAGAGTGGTATGGCTGAGTAAAAATGTGTATATTCATTTACCATTTCTTCTTGTAAAGTAATTAAAATTTATGAAAAATCAATGCTCAAAAACTCATAGAAACTCATCCCATCGCTTGTAAACCCAAAATATCACCACTTAAAATTTGCACTGCGTGCAAAGTGTGTTCTTAACCTACATATCATTGCTTCACAAATTCTTTGTATAATGCCTGCTGTTTGTTCAGTAACTCTCACAAACACCCTAATTATTGAAACACTTATTAACAAGACTCCAGTGTCAAAAGTACAAATAATATGATACAATTTTACTTCTGTAAAATTCCTCCAGATCACCGAGGCTTAACTGCACAAAACCTCATATTTACACACCCTGAAAATCTGCAGTAAATTATATTCTGGAACATGCAAACTATATTTTGTCCACTGTGAATATATCACACAGCTTACTGCAGAATGTATCATATATACATGAATATAAACATAGAAAATACAATCACATATCTCCAGTAGGTCCAAACATAAAGCTATTTACAAGCTGCTTGCATTATAAGATAAGATAAGATAACCTTTATTAGTTTATTATGTGCCAAAAGTCTCTCCAGTTTTGTTTCCATCTATGGCTGTTGCTGGTACTGTCCCTCTGTGGCGGTATAGAAGTCATCCAGGACACTCTGTAGGTAGTCAAATGTAGGCCTGTCTTCAGGTCTGTTCTTCCAACAGGACATCATGATATCGTACAGCTCAGTGGGACAGTTGTCGGGCCGAGGCATCCTGTAGCCGCGCTGTATTGAGGACATCACCTCTCCTTTAGTCATGCCTGCAGACACCAAATTAGTGTAAATACTGCTGGAAAGGCTTCCAATGAGAACCTTTTTGTACTCGCCGTCACATTCTCAACCCGAAGTAGAACACAAAAGTCACCAGCAGAGGGCAGTCTTTCTCAGCATAGCGCCTTACTGCTCAGTGAGGCTGGGTCATAAAAGTTATGGTTACAGTTAGCTGTGTCAGGGGAGAGGTTTATGAAGTTCAGACCAGTATAATACAATAAAAATATCAACACAAACACTTCACTCAGTCATGTAGAGACCTGAGTCTCGACAAACATATACCAGAGTCTCAATAAACATTGGCTTGTGATGCCTATGTGTTTACAGGGTTCAAAAAAGGGACTAAATTTAAATGATTTCCTGAATACATTTTATAAGTGCACAATGATTTAAATTAGCTTTCTTTTTTTTTTCTGAGTTTGCATTATTTTTAGTTATTTAAAGTGCTTTTTTTTTTACAAGTAGTATCAGCTTTTAGTTTAGCTTCAGTCATCTGTAATAACCATAAATGAATAAATATTACTTGTAAAACATACCTAATACAAACGGTTCTCCATCTGAACTCTGTATTGTTAGAATTTCCATCATATTATTGAACCCAATATTTTAATTTAATAGGTCAAGGCCCTTTAATCCATGACAATGCATTACATTTTATATAGTCATGATAAAAAGACATGGCAGGACATAATAAAAACTAACCTGGTTATCAGCAGGTCTTAAAGTTAGGTAAATTTAAGTGCAGAAGAACAGCAAAGCATGACACCATGTCATTATTTATTTACCAAAAACTAAAATGCACAAGCAGTTATCAACAGTGCTGCAGTTAATATTTACCTGGGTAAGGGATTTTCCCGTAGGTGATAATCTCATAGAGCAGGACTCCGAATGACCACATGTCAGATTTGATGGTGAAGGTGCCATAGTTAATAGCCTCTGGAGCAGTCCACTTGATGGGGAATTTGGCTCCTGTGGAATGCACACACAAACAGACACTGTGAAATTATAATTCTATTATTCCCTCACACAATCCCAAAGATCACCTGTTCTGTTTTTGTAAATGAGGTTTTAGATTCTATCTGTGTAGCTGGATTTATTTCAAAACGTCAATTGCAAATAGTTTTAGCATCCTGGGTCCAGACCAGTGATCACACGGGTTTCATAAGGTTTCATGAGTCACTTGAGAAATAGCATTCAGACACTTCCTCGTGCACTTTACTGCACAGTTACTTTAATTTGAAAAATATGAACTATGAATGATTTTTTTCCCCCCACAATTAAAAAGGCCAAAACAGGTTTTTGAAAAATTCCCACCATATAAGTTAAAAGTTAAGTAATGAAAGCGGTCATCGATGACATGGTGATAGAGTGGTTAGCATTGTTGCCTGATTCTCCTTTCATAAAAAAAGAACTCCACGTCCTCAGTGTTTCATTGATTACATTGCACAGACTCTTTTGGTAAATCCTTTCTTCATTATATTAGAAGGGATTCACCCAATACAATGCACACGACAAGCATCTGCCATCTTTCCACAAAAATTCTACTCCATTTCACTCTTGTCTTGGCTATAGTGAAATGGTCACCACCATGCTAAATGGCAAACTGACATCCAAGTCTCAGGTTTCTGAACTCTGCAGGATGTTTCTTCAGAATGTCTGTTGTTTACCACACTTTTTGTTTTTGCTGCCTAAACACTTCACTCTGTTTCAGCTGACGACAGAATCTTTATCTCATCCTTTTGTAATTCTTGAAATGCACTGTATGAAAAAAGGCAGGGTGTGGGCTGTCTTTAAGTCACTCTGGCTTCTGTCTAGCTGCTCTGCCATACGGTTCCGCTTATCAAAACGATTTCTAAAGCTCAGCTGCAGAAGCAGCCCAGTTCTCGGTCACCTCCCTGAGACTGAGACTTTATTTCTGAAGTACACAATTTGAGCATGAACCCTGTTCATTCCAAATGTTTGAAATGTCACAATCACTAAATGGTCAGTGTTTTGGAAATGGTGGTTAACCCCACACATCAGTCTCCTAGCTCGGTTCCGGTCCTCCGCTGTCCTCCAGTTTGTGGCATGTTACAGGTGTGAAATCAAAACCATACTGCGTAGGTATAAACTTTATGAAAAGACAATTCAGTTTTCCAAAATTTGACTGAAAATAGTTCTAAAACTATGTTTAATTTTTGACATTTTATTTATTTATTTTTTCTAATCGAATGATGGGGAAATGTTGGCTGTACCAAAAGGACTCCCTGCTTCATTTTAACCTTGTGAGAGTGTGAAAGGAGGTAGTGTAGTTTGGGGGCATCAGAGGTATTGGTCACTGTGGTGTGATTTCAGTGAGACAAAAGTGGAGCGACTGGTACATGAAACCAAAAGTGTCTGATTCAACATAAATTTTTGCGGGTGCTTCCACTTCTCAAAAGGGGCTTTTTGTTTCCCTATGTCACAAGCATCAAGCCAGGGTAGTGTCTCATTTGTGCTGGGAAAGCCCCCTTCCACAGAAAAAGTGGAGACGTGTTCAAATTCTCATACACACGCACACACATACACATAGACACAAACATACACGCACATACACATATATGCGCAAACACACATACCCATACATACACACATACACACTTACCCTCTCTGGCAGAGTACTCGTTATCCTCAATGATTCTCGCCAAGCCAAAATCTGCTATTTTACAAAGCAGGCTCTCAGACACCAGGACATTAGCCGCCCTGAGGTCTCTGTGAATATAATTCTTCTTCTCAATGTAGGCCATGCCCTCTGCTATCTGTAACAGAGCAAGAGGAAGGTGTGTAGTCTTAAGCATAAGAGTGAAAGGGAAAACAATCAAAACCTACATAAAACAGAAGAAATGTGAAAGAAAAATAATCACCCCCGTTACAAGCAATTACAAGCAAATAATAACAATCTGTTATTAGATTATGTGGATGGATGGATGGATGGATGGACACTGCCAGTGTGATGCTGGGACAGAACAACCTCATGTTTGAAAGTGAAAGTATGCAGGGTTCACAGTAGTGAGACAAGTGAGCAGCGAGGTCACAAAGAAGCATATTGGTGTAATCACCTGTGCAGAGAAATCAATGAGCTTGGGCAGCTGCAGTCTGCATCCTGTGTCGCTCTTTAAAAAGTCTAGCAGGCTCCCTAAAGACGAGACAGAACAGAAAACAGCGTCAGTGCTTTGCATGTCTGCATCTATGCCTATACTGGAGTGTCGACTCTGTGATTAGGCCACAAAATTTCATAATAACCAGTTTAGTTTTTCTAAAGACTTTTGGCATTTACCGTTTGCCATGAATTCAGTGATGATGTAGATGGGTTCTGTCTTGGTGACAACAGCGTAGAGCCGCACCAGCCTGTCGTGCTGCAGAGTCTTCATCATGTTGGCTTCATCCAAAAAAGCTTCAACCGTCATGGTTCCCGGCTTCAGCGTCTTCACTGCCACTTTGGTTGTGTTGTTGTAGTATGCTGAGTGGAGAACGTGAAGAGTAAGCATGGGGAAAGAAGAACTTTAAAGCATGATATGCTCTGCTACATGGCTTTGGACTGTTTTCAATGTTTCCCTGTGGAAACAAATACGTTTCCACAAAAATTTTTGAGGAAACTGAAACAACTACACCAAACAAATGCAAATTAAAGGAAAGAACGGGAAGGAAAACACTGTGTTTACTGTTTAACGTTCAGTGACAGGTGAGAAAAATATGCCATGTTGTCAAAAGCTGACCACTGATGCATGACTGGACACATTTGTTTGCATGTTACAGTGTTTGTAAAGGTGGATTTTTGTTTCCATTTTAAGCTGGTTTCAGTTATGATGTAATGCAGCATATCTGTAAATGAATATTCCACAAAACTGCATAAAGGAAACAAGAATCCACGGAACAAATGTTGGAATCTGCTGCTACTCATAACACTCAGTGTCATTACGAAGTCAGGCATGACACCCTTTCCATCCGTTAAACACCCTGTTATTGGTAATTCAGGTAGGTGTGAATATTATCTGTCACCCAGATTGAAAGTTGCATAACTTTTATTCAGATCCTGGCAGATGCAGTAACATATCTGCATGGAGTCACACAAACCACCTGCAACTCAACACCTCAAAGACTAAGGAACTGGTTGTGGACTTCGGGAGGTCTAGAGCAGGTCCACTGCCGGTTCAGATAGAGGGGGAGGAGGTGGAGGTGGTCAACAAGTACAAGTACCTCGGGCTGTGGGTGGACAATAAACTGGACTGGTCATGCAACACAGAGCACCTGTATAAAAAAGCCCAAAGCCGACTGTACTTCCTCAGGAGGCTGAGGTCTTTTAACATCTGCAGGAAGCTCCTGAGGATGTTTTACCAGTCGGTGGTTGCTGGAGTACTTTTCTATGCTGTGGTGTGCTGGGGGAGCAGCACAGCAAAGAAGGACTCATCCAGGCTGGAGAAACTGATCAGGAGGGCTAGCTCTGTGGTCGGCATGAAGCTGGACACTCTGGTGACAGTGGCAGAGAAAAGGACATTAAAGAAACTGATGGACATTATGGACAATGCCAGGCATCCTCTGCACACGGCCATAAACAATCAGAAGAGTCTGTTCAGTGACAGGCTGCTTCTCCCAAAGACAAGAACTAACAGACTTAAAAACTCCTTTGTCCCACACGCCATCAAACTGTTTAATTCCTCTCTGGAGGGGAGAGGGAGGGGAAACAGGAGGACAAAGGAGGGAACAACTAAGCTGTAGTGCCTCTTCACCTCACTGTGCAATACCTTTTGTGCAATACTTTTGTAAATAGTCAACGGTGCAATAGACTCAATACTTGAAATGTGCAATTCACTTGTATTTTTATTTTTATTCCTATTTATTCTATTTATCCCCTTCGTATATTTTATTTATATTGTCTCTGTATTTATATATATGTGTGTGTGTATAACTCTGTAACTTCTGTCGGTGCTGTGCTTTTTTGGAAATCGAATTTCCCAGAGGAACCCACCCGAGGGATTAATAAAGTTCTATCTTATCTTATCTTATCTCTTATATCTGCTTTAGATAATGCAACTGCTGCGCAAATTCCATTGCATTCATTATTTATTCATGACTTGTTGGAAGAGCTATTCTAAAGATCCTTTGGGCCACCCTTGGGTCAGGTTGTGTTAGCTTTGTTCCCTTCGAGTTATAAGATCCTGACAAAAACCTCATTTTTGTGACTTTGGTTCAAGAACAAAGGAAAAGTTGTTGCCTTACATAATGATAATAATAATATGATTTATGGGTTGATTGAATGTCACATTGTAGAGTGTAAACTGCATACATCTTTGCATTCAAACTGACGTACAGTTTGAATGCAAAGATGTAAGGTGAGTTGTGGCCAGTTTGAACTTTTATTATAACTCCCTCTGTGTATAATTCACAGAGTTTTATTGTTTCAGAGTCAGTTATGGATGTACTGCCAACTGGTAAATTTAGTCAGCGGAGTTTCTGTAATGGTAGCACTTGCTTGTTTGTTTGTTTTTTACATAATTTTGTTGTACATGTACAATGACAATAAAGTGCTATTCTATTCTATTCTATTCTATTCTATTATCCCAGACCTCAGTGCAAACCACAGGGAATACACCTCTATAAATTCATCACGTGTAGCTTTTTGAATCTAATTGTAAAGATGCTGTTAGTGATGTCAGACACAGTTGTCGTCGTTGAAGTTAAAATTATACCTCGAAGTATTGACGTAACTATCACATAATTTCCCACTAACAGAGACGGCACAAATGGCAACACACTTGTTCTCACATACTTCCCCTTATATTTAACGAAGTGAAAAAGCAGTTGTGTAAGTCAGAAGCCACAAAAAACAAAAAATCTTTGAAAAAAGCACTTAAAAGCCGTAAAACAAAGTCAGCTTCGGTTTGTTCATGAAACTGTGCAATAAAACCTTCTCTGCGGTAGCGCTTTTTACAAATGATACGCATCTATTTGTTTGTGATCATTCCTCTGAAACCTCACACGCAAATCACCCCGCGGACTCAAACATTTCCTCCACAGACGACAGCACTCATCGACACATCAATGAGATGGTCTGAGCAGAGGCAGACATGCAGGCAGTCGAGGTTTGGGGTTTTTTTTGCAACAGAGCACGGTCCTGTACCTCATGGACAACAAAAGTAGGAAGTCATTTTTGTTTTAATTAGAGGGAAATGGAACTTCCTTGTAACGCTCACTTCCCTGCGTCTGTGTTTACTGTAAATGATAGAAGGGAATTAGAAATCTTGTTCCTTCATAAAGGAGCTCATAAAAAGATATGCTCCCTTGTTACTTATCTGCTGTCTCCCAGTCTTTGATTTTCTCTTGTCAAGTGCCAAATCCATGTTAGCTGCCACTTACAGGCCGGCTGCCTTCTCGGAAATAACGCTGGGAATGTCATAGAATTCATGAGGTAATAATTAAAAGTGATAAAAGGCCACGTGCCCTACCTCTTGTGCTCTTTGTGAAACAATACTCTCGTGTATCTTAAAGGGACCTCGTTGTGGTCTTTATTTGAAGGGCTAGAGTGGTAAAAATCATTGTGCGTTCCCTTTCTTTGGCAATTTCTTCCCTTGTCAACTCTTGGACATAAAAGTCATTTCTACTCACCCATCCAGACTTCTCCAAACTGGCCTGCTCCAAGTTTCTTCACCATCTTAATAGAGTCTTTGGATATCTCCCAGGCATCCTTATCCCAAGGTTTCTGAGCTTTGGGTTTTGCACAAGGACGCTCAAGTTTACGGCACAGGCCATCCGGTTTGTCTGGAAGGCACACACACAGACAGTGCTCAGTCTTCCTAATCAATAACATAGCATGTGTAATCTTTTTGTAATGAGAAGATCAACATTGTTCTCTGATCAGCAAGTGTAGAGCAAAAGCTGGAAACCAACTAGCTTTGCTTTGCACAAACATAGGAAGCAGGTGGAGGGAGCAAAGCTGGCTCTTTTTTGTCACTTGTTTCACATTATTAGGCAAAAAGGAAGCACCCAGAGAAATCATACAGTCATTTACATACAAAGCATAATTCTACATAAGGCCACAGCTTGTATGTTTCTAAAACTTGTTTATGTGGACAAACAGAATATATGAGATTTATTAGAAGAGGTATGAGCACGCTACCCCGTGAAAAGGTTGTTAAGGAAGTTACTGTAAAAGTGGCTACAGTGTTGCTGTTTTTCCTCTACAGTATTCAGTATTTTAATAATAGATTATTTTTTATTTACAGTTTTTTTTTTACATTTATAGCATTATTAGGTTGCTTAATTTACATTATTATTACTTTATTTTTATTTGCAGTAATAAATAGTCAGTACTGTAAATGGATTTGCAGTAGAAATTAATCTTTTATTTTCCCATATAAAATAATATTTCACAGATACAACGTTTTAGTGTGAAAACAGACTTTTGGCTGCACTGTACTCACTGTGATAGTGTTTAATCATGCTGCTAATATCCCGAAAGGAGATTTTAGGAGAGATGTAGCAGCCGCCATTATCCAGCATCCTGATCTTGTAATGTTTCACTGAGTCTGTTCCCTGGGCGTCCACATCTCTGATGGACAACGAGTAACTCCCTGTGGAAAAATCATGAAGAAAAAAAAAAGAGTGACTGGTGATTCATGATCATTCAAATCAAGCACACACAATGTCACAACTCCACGTGTCCAAAGTGGAGAATGCTGCTGAATGTATGTCGGTATCTCAGAGCTACCATGGTAGCCATACCTTTTGATGTTTCACTTTCTCTGATTAGATAAGCGCCTGGCTTGTTCGCCGGTGCCAGCAGCTGCCTCTCTGCATCCTTCCTTGTGATGTCCTTGAAAAACCAACTGCACGGAACAAAAAACATAATAAATATTTGGTAACATACATAATGTTGATGCTGAATGCAAAAATGAATAATGTAATCTGAATAACATGAAGTAATATTAGGAAACAAGTACATACTCCTCTGTCTCCATGGTGTCAGCTTGAGCCACATAGTTGGACGGGATGAATCCCTCTTTGTCGTTTACCAGAGACTTCGCTTTCCACCACTCACCATGTCTGTCAGTTCATAAATATACATATACATTTTAGAACAATCATTTGCATTGACAGAGATGTTCTGAAAAGGTCTTGAAAGATGATTTTTTAAAATTAAATTCCATCGTTTAACTTAGTGTAATTCCTATATTCAGAGAAATATTATTTCTGAACTGAAATGCTATTTTGTCTCATGGGCAAGTAATTTAGCCTAAAATACATTCACACATTGCAGAAATCTTTTATAAAACGTATATGATATTTTTATAACAAAAATTTTGCATTAACTGTTTAGTTTACAGTCATTTTCATACATCCTCAGCCTCATTTTCAGAGGCTCAAAAGTTACTGGACATCACAGAGGAAGAAGACATAATATCTGAAATTGATTTACCAAGTTAAACTTTTATATTTTGTCACTGTAATTTCAACTATGAAGCCAAAAGAGATGTCTTTGCAAGTGAAGGAGACCATCATTAGTCTGAAAAAACATAATAAGCCTATCCGAGAGATGGCACAAAACTTTAGCAATGGCTAAATCCTAAATTAAGCGCATGCTGAAAAGATTGTTCCCATGGTTGAGAAAAATAGCTTCACAACCAAGTCAAGAAGAACACGCAGTGAGGATATTTGTATAACTGCCATAGTCTGCAATTGAGAAATGGCTTTCTAAATGAAAATATAGAGGGTTCAGAACACTCAGGGAGTGTCACTGGTGGGATAGATTAAGCTTGCCACAAAAGCTAAACAAAATTTGGACAGATGAAACAAAATATAGAGAAGGAAGGAACCAGGCCATGATTAAAAAGAATAAAAAGAAATTTGGGGATTTTTTGCTTTGAATTTTTTGAGTTGGGAAGTGAAGAGAGAAGCCATCTGACGGACTGGGGGAGAGGACAGGGAGACAGGGGGCCTGAAAGCTGAAGGCTTTTAAATATTCTAAGAACCACAATAAAGTGCTTTACTGGGATGATGTGGTACGACGAGGTCTTTAACATAAGACAGGACCTGATCGTCCAGCACTTTCAATGTGAGGAGAAGAATTTTAGATCGGCATTAAACAGAGAGCCAATGAAGAGAAGCCAATATGGGAGAAATACGCTCTCACTTTCTAGCCCCTGATTAAAAATCCAGACTACAAAGAATTTTTATTCAAATAGTAAAAAATAATCTTTATATGTAAAAGGGTGTCAGTTTGTCTATCTAAAACTGGGGGGCTATATATAACAGTGGAAGTGATTCTTGCCATTTGTAGAAATGATGACACATTTTCTGAGAATGAATCAGTATACCATAAATACCAGACACTCACTCTTCTAGAATTTTCATCTTTTCTCCCTTCTTGAATCCTAAGTCATCAGGATGTACAGCTTCATATGGGAAAAGGGCAACCACTATTTTACCCACCCCCTTTTGTTCTGAAATAGGAAAGAGAAAATTGTCATCATTTAACACATGCAAATAGGCTCATAGATCAATACAAAGGTTGTTCTATTTTTAAACTATGTAAAGACACGGGGGACAACATGTACAGAAACATCAGACAGAAGCAATTATAGGGCATGCACCTAGCTTATCAGTTTACTCAACCTACTTATAAGTAGCTGTAGTCTCAATCAGTAATGACTAATGATAATTTTATGTTTAAATTGCAACTTCGTTGGATGTACTTAAACGCCTTTGTGTACATTGCTAAGATAAAAGAGTTTTAATATAATGCGGAAAATTACATGGTCAAATGTAGTGACTAGCCTTCCTATAAGGATCTCTTTTCTAAATAAAAACTATCATAACTAAGATTACTTTCTATTTTAACCTATACTCATATATTTGACTGGTTTATTTATTCTAAAGTTTAGCTTTAGAATAATTTTCTTAGTGAATTTGCTAAATTAGTAAATAAACCTTGAATCAGTCAAAATTTGCCGGTGAAATCTCAAAATGAGTCAAAGTTAAAAAACTAACAAAAGAAGATGAAGATTTTGTCTTTCATGACTATGAGGACTTCTGGGGCCTAACTGTTTCACTATACATACTTTGAGGTGAGTGAATTCCCTATTACCTTAGAAGCTACCACATACAGGTGTTACCAGAAGTACGGTATAGTAGTACGAAACAATGAACAGACAGCAGATAAATAAACAAAAAACAAGGAAGAAAGGGTCGTACCCTCCATTTTTTGGAACACCTGACCCGGTAACAGTGAGTTATTCTGCAAAAGGAAACAATATTAAAATTACACAGTGTCATTCTATCATCATTACTTCCATTATTTTAAGGCAGACATTATTTACATAGAGATTTTTGCACAGACTTTTGTCATTTCCTTGTAATAGATGTCATCTTTTGCAAATGGGAAATTCTATTAGGCAGGAAACATTGAGCAACTTTTTTCAAAAACAAAAAGAAAGGTCATATCTTTGATGCAATATGTAAAGAAAACTGAATCATTCTGTTCTTCATACAATACAATAATGACGAAAAAACCAAATGACGATTATAAGTCAATTTTTGATTGAATGAAAACAATAGCATGCTTTCCATTTATGATTTGACTTTTTGTTATCTAACGATTTTGTTGCTGTTAACACTCAACCACACTTGAGATTTGAGTGTAAGGTCCACCCAAGTCTTACTACTTACCGTGTTGACTTTTGGATTAAAGGTGGGGTCTCTAACATAGCGTGACTGTTCAGAATGGACAGCATGTTGGCCCATTTTTTGGTCCACACCTCCGCTCAGACCTTGATTTAGCGTGGATTTCATGCAGCCCATTCTGTCTGCACGAGGAAGTGAGAAAAAGAAAGATTGAAAAAAGCTGTTACAAATATACCATTTACACCTGCTGAAAAAACACAATGCGTATAAAGTGTGGCAGCAGACACCTGTGACTCTTCAGTTCTTACATGTGAAAATAAAGATCCAAACTGGTGTCATGTTTCCAGTGTTATTTATAAGTTCAACATAAAGGGGAAGATAACAAGAAGTGAGAATAATAAGTTGTTTCACAAAAACAAACTGCTGCACATGTGCAAATGTAACTGTAATAACTCCACGGCAGACCTGTCCTCGGTTCCATGCTTTTCAGCATCTTTATTATCACCGTTGCTGTCCTTGCACGTGGCTGCAGCTTTGCAGTTCGCAGTCAAACACACTAACACCAACCACATCAGGACCTATAAGTGAATGTGGCGTGATTGCTCATGCTGTCCAGCTGCCTCCCTCGCAGCCGCACCACACCACTGACTGTACTGACTTTTATACTGCACTCTGATTTACATCTTATGGGAATGTCACAGGAAAGGTGCAGCACCACTTAGCACCAGATATATAAAAATAATGATGTCGACCTCTAACTGGATTGTTAACATAATAGGGGTGCAAAGGCATTGCTGAGTAATACTCTTTCAATCATACATCAAAAGGTGTAAACAAAAAACCCAACTTTTATCATATTTATATGGGGAAGTATGTCCAGTACGATGGGTGTTTTTTTCCACCATTTTGCTCAAAACACAGACTGTTCTGTCTACAATGCATTTTAATTTCTTGCTCTGTTTTTAGGGATGTTTCAGTGACCAAGTAAGCTGCTGCTGTCTTTGCCACTTTCAGGAAAAGAGCTTTCAGTAAAAACGAGAAGCAGAACAGGGAGGATTTGATGATGCAGTGTAGCCAAAATAGACTTGAATGAGACATTCTGCTACTTCTGCCTCTATATCCATAGCATTAGCGTCTTACAAGACCTGATGAGGTTTTACATGCACAGGTTGTGGACTGAGCACACGCTTTGTATCATTTATATCAGACCTGGGTGGGTTTAAAATACATATAAGTCCAAAATGCATATCTTCATTTGTGAGCTTTGAATGCCACCTTCAAGCTTCTGGCAGAGCCATTATTCACCATTAAAGCTTATGCTAAGCTAGACTAATGACTTGCTGGATTCAGCTATATATTTAACAAGATTACAACTGGTAACAGTCTTTTAATCTAACTTTCAGCAACACCATGGTAACCAATGTTTCCAGTAGTCTAAATGTCATTAGCCATGGCACTTCTTACACAAACTCTAATATTTCAGGTGAAAAATTCTACGTTTGTTGAGTTGAGTAACTTTGAGTTACTGCTGTAACTCAACGAAAATTCAATAAAAATGTGAATGTCTCAAAGTAGTTCTTTAGAAAAAAATATGTCACAATGTCACTGCTGCTTCCCTGTATTCTGACATGGCTGCAATTTATCCAATGGTGGTTTCTGTTCAGGGAAATCAAACATGTATTGCTGCAGTTTGCTGCATTGTTTTTTCTTCTTTTGACTTTTGTGTGGGTAGCTAACCAGCATGAAGCCCACCGCCACCAATGTGCACTTGCTTTCTACATGCGCACATACTGACCACATGCCCACAAAGATGACAAAGTCGCAAAGAAAAAACAACATCTTTTTAACTGGTGATGTTGGTTTTTATGAGAGAGAGGTGTTATAAGTTTTAAAATGTATAAAAGTCAAAAACATTAAAAGTATGTATCTCCTATATTGTAGTTTTAAGGACAAACAAAGTGATATTTGTACCTTGAGTTTAACAATTAAAATATTTTACAAAGGTAATGTGTGAACATAAAAAGGATTTTTATATATGAGTAACTGTCTAAATTAAAACTAAACTTCCTATGAGCGTGAGAAACACCACCTTTAAAACCATTTATACTTAGATTGTCAAGCAATATGGCTTAAAAGCACAAACATATAAAGCACTAAAATTAAACCAGGTCAAATCAACTTTGAGTGCTTCCCTACAGGGAAAAAAAAGGGGAAAAAAAGAACAAAACATGTTGCTGTAGAGCAGAAGTGCACGTTGGTTTTTAACATCTGTTATTCAAAGTACAACGGAAAAATAAATAAATAAAAAGCTTCTGTCCTTCTCCAGGAAACTAAAGTGCACAGCTGAACTGCAGAGAAAAGGGGAACATGTTCAACTAGTCCTGTAGGTCAGCAAATAGCCTTTTAAAATTTTTAAAAAGCTAGAACAGAAGTTCTAAGGAGATGAGATATTCTTTGATGAATTGTGTTAGGGAAGTCAGAAAATAAAACAGGACAAAACAAGAAAGAAAACCCCCACAAAAAATGAATTAGCGTGGGTTGTTTTGTTTTTTTTTTGTTTTTTTTTTGTTTTTTTAGTGCTAGCTAACATGCTCTTCATACTGGCGCTAACATGTTGATTTTGCTAATGCTAATGTACGTATGCTAATTGGAGAAAGCACTGCTTAGGCTGGCAGAAATATTATTAGGTTATTATATTGAGGCATATTAGGTTTTCGACCAAGCCAAACAGCTTAAATGAAATTTTGACTTGATAACATTATTATCAGTAATAGTAAGGTAGTACATTTTAGGGAAGAAAATATGACAAATCCCAACAATAGGGTTCATCTGGAAATATTTGATCTGATACCAAAGTTTTTCTTTACCAACACCAAAACCTTGCATTCTGCATGCTAAAAGCATTTACTTCTGTTGCTTCTAGGCTGCCGGTGATAGCAAAGCACAGCTATCCTACCATATAACGTTAAAAATAGTTAATATCTTATATTCATGTGGAAAGACTGAGTGCTGAATAAAGTTGCTGGACCTAGCTGGCCTGAATTGAGTTGTTTGAGTAGGGGGTGGGGGGGGGGACACACCATTAACCTAATGCAAATACAAAGCAAGCACACCTGAAAACCAGCCTACAACACATTTGTGAACTGAGATGGCAGGGAGTAAATGTAAAGAAAATGGTAAAACCATATTTTTCTTGGTAGAAAAAGGTCAGTGAATGCATTAGCCAGCGGTTTGGCAGGTTTGCACAGGCTTGTTTTGCACTTTGTTGGTTCAGTGCCTCTGTTATATTTTTAACTTGTCAGCAAACAGCCGGAAACTAGGGGTCTGAAAGGCTTAAGGGCACACACGCATGATATATTGGACTATGACACACACACACACAGACACACACTTCCTCCTTTTGCAATAGACTGAGGAAAAGTCTGGATACGTCAATAAATGCAGTGAATTTTAATGTTTAATCCGTGGCTATACCATACATGAAACCATAGGAATAAAACTTTTATAATAGAAAATAAAGCACTGATTTTAAACATGTTGCACTGTAGAGAATTTTCCTTAAACTAATTATACTTAATGTGAGTTATGATTGTGCTTAATGAATAAAGCGTCCACAAAAACACAGAACAAAAAAAAAATCAATTTAATAAAACTTCTTACATTTACTTTTTTCCTACTAATAAAAAAAAGTTACATACACTTTTACCTCTCCTAATGCGTCTGTGTAAACCAAGCATGCGTCTGCCTGATGTCACTTGGACATTACAGCTTACCTGTCTCAGTCTGTATCCTTGGTTAAGAAAACGGTTAATCCAAAATGTAGAGCCGTTTCACTCCTCAGCTACGTCCTCTCTGTGCTTGACATGGAAGTGGGTGACACATGCAGTGCGTTGGTGTTGAGGTGGTTTGACAAGTGGGTCAGCTGGCCGACCTGGACTGTTATACCAATGAGTGAATGAGGAACTGGTTGGGGATTTTTCTTTCTTAGTGAAACTTCCTGGTACAATTGTCTAATGATTATTTGCATAATCAGCACTGCACACACACACACACACACACACACACACACACACACACACACACACACACACACACACACAGAGTGAAAGAGACTGAAAGACACAGCAGACAGATGGCCTTTCAGCGCTACACGTATGGAAATACTATACGTTTAACCTGAAGTGGGGGAGAATTTTCCAGTGTGTCATAGAATCCCTTTAATTTAATCTAATCCTCTTAAAAAATATTTTTAAAAATTCCTCTCATGTCCTTTTTAGAAAAAACAATAATTAAATAAGTCATTCTATACACATATATATATATACATTAGTTGTTCACAGTTGAAGTCTAATGCACGTTTCATAAATTCTCCCACAGTGCTACCTGCTGGTCAAACCGCAGGCGTACAGCAGCACAGAAGACTTGCATTTTCCCTCTTGTCCAGTTTATTTCACTTTGTTTGACACGGAGAGTAGAAAATACGGTTATGCACATTCAGACAAACATCTACAAATTTCACAGAATCATGCACCTGCCAAAATCCAACATGCTGAACAGCTGCATTTACACAGTCTAATTTGAAACCAGAGTGAGCCCCGAAACAGTTACATGGCAGTTTACAATCTAAACACCTGATTGAGTGAGGATTACAAAATAAACATTTATAGCTACATTATCTTCAGTATGATTGACTTACTGTCAAGCTGGAGGATTACAGGAAGGTTATAGTTCGCAAAAATGGTGAAGAAAATGACAACACAGAGTTTTGTGCATGCGTGGTGGTCTGTACAGATGATAACATCAGCTAGCTATTACACACAGTAGCAGGAACATAGCTCAGGCTCAGTGTCAGAAAACAAACAAACAAACAATGTTATAAATCCTGGAAGCTCCGCGGTGTATTGCATATCTACATTTAAGGAACAGTTTGACATTTTGGGCAATGCACTTTCTTAGTGAACTGATGACAGATGACAAGATCAATCTCTTAACAATGTAGCTGGAGCCTGCAGATAATTAGCTTAGCTGTCAAGTATAAAGAGTGTTTATTATGCTAATTTGCAGCTCACTGGTACACTAGAGTAGTGTTGCAAGATTTATGATTTTTAGAATCCTTAATTATCTCATAGAGTTGGTTACGCACTCCCTGGAGGTCACGTCGCCTCTCATCCCCCTGCACGCTAAAAAGTGAAGGTAATGTGGGGCCAGTGTATTATAATGTGAAGCCAACAGCTCTGATCCAAGCAACATTATGTGACAAAACAGCTCATCAATGCCATATATGATATTACATTATACTATTTTAACATGATTCAAATGCAACAGGTTTTTATCAGTGACCTGTGTGCATATCTGACAGTTAGCAAAATGTAAGATTTGGGTGAATTTTTTTTATGCTAATCTTTTAATTGTAACCTGTAAGGACGTTTCTGTTATCTAATTCATTTGTTTACTTCATATTAGTCAATATGTCCATCTGCAGGCCACCTCAGCGCTAACCATAGACCAGACAACATCACCCATATGTGTCTGAATTCCTACTTTAAGCATTTCTGTCATCACTGTCTTGGTCTTTTGAAACTGGAGGTTAAGAGAGAGGATTGGATGTCAGTGTGAAAGCAAACACTCAGTGGTTAACGAGTTATTAGTCAGTGAGTAGATCCTAATAATCCTTCCGAGACTTAAAATGACCATAATTTACAAAACTGACTCAGTGTTTTATCTGGTATGACCTGATATGAGGGGCTGAGCCCATAAACACAGCAGGAAAGTTTTTAGAGGCCATGTCTGGGGGTCATTTTCCACTAAAGACCTCAATAGGACTAGAAATCGTCTTGGAACAGGGGTATGTCATAACTTCGTGTCGGTGTTGTTCCTGCATCATCTGGGATCAACATTGCAACTGACCAGTCATGTTCTTGTGATGTCATAGCTTTACAATGTCAAGAAAAAAACAACTTTTGGATCAAATGGTAAAAATTTCAAGTGCTTTACTTATTATTTAAATACCATATATTAAATAATATATATATATATTAAATAATTATAATAATAACTGTATTATCAAGTTAGGTTTGCTGTTAGCCAAATGACTCGTGGTTTACTAGTGACAGTTTTTAACAGCATTCACTAGCTTCTTAGCAAGTGCTAACTGAATGCTCAGTTGCTATGTTAATCCTGGACCAACAATATTATTATGATGTACATAAAACACAGCACAGAGACATCAGATTGAGATCTTGCAACCACATCTATTGCCCCCTGGTGGCTATTAAGACAAACTCTAGCTACATGCATTATATAGCACATAGACATTTTATCATTTCATTAGCAAGAAAGTGAAGAAATGCATTTACAAAAATGTCAAACCATTCCTCAAAGGTCGTGATAATGAAATTGTTAAAAAAAAACCAAAAAACCCTTTTGTAAGTATAAACATTTTTTTTTAAACATGTATATCATCAATCTTTAATCACTGAGCGACTGACATTTAAACTGACTGAAAGTGCAATATTAAGTAATATTGGTGTCAACAGACCACAAGGCTACTGCTCTGTTGCATCCTGCTGCTTTCTACAGTACAGAACAGTGAACACACTCTTCAGCATATAAACAAGAAGTCAAACCGCAGCATTGTCCTCTCAGGTTTACTTCAGCCCAATCCATTTTCCTCTGCAATATTATCAACTTAGCGTTAGCATAAAGCCATTAACTGGCAGTACAATCTATCAGCACCACTACTTCTACAGACATGCTACTCCCACTGTGAGCCATTACTTCAGCACATGGTCTTACAAATTGCTTCAACTACTATAAAACTCACAAAGGAGCCACGTCTATTTTCTTCCTGTATTTCAGTCCCCCAACCTATATTGTTTAGTAACTAAGACTGAAAATAAAATTAGCTTTACAAGAGCTACAAATTGGCCTCTCTGCTTACCCCCGATTCTGAAAAGCACCCTGCAATCAATCTGTTATTCTAGTGCACAGCAGAGCCACACTGGGTGTTCACATTACAGCACTTCTCGAGTTGAATTTGGAAGACTGTGCCCTGCTTGAAGGCATATCAGCAGTGACGGTACTACCCTCCAGCCACCAGCCCACTTTGGACAAACAGGTTCATCATGGTGGGAGCCTCACTCCATCCTGCAAATCTCTGTCTGCGGGCTGGAGTGTGCTGCAGGTTAGCTGTTCCTCTGCTCCGCCTCCCTCTGAGCCGAAGAGGAGGAGCTCTGGCTGTCCTCAGTGTCGTCTCCATCTACAAAAAAAAAAAAAAAAAAAAAAGAAAGCAGGTTAGAACACCACATTAACACAATGACAATATTTTCTGAACACTTTCTGGATGCTATCAGCTGTGTAATTATTGCTTTAAAAAAAAAAAAGAAAAAAAAAAAGAGTAAAATACACCATAACATCCACTGTTTGCAATAACTTATCTCTTCTGCTAGATGTGTTCTTCAACTGGAACAACCACTTCATTTGTCCTCGCCCTCTTTATATAACCAAAAGATAATTACTTCTCCTGGTGGTAGGAAGTATAGCAGGGCTCATTTCTACCTTTGTTTGGGTTAGTTAAAGTACAAAAATAATGATTTTAAAGTTTTTAGTGTAGGTCGGTGCAAGGAGCACCCTCCAGAGCTGAAAAATGAAGCCAACAAGGGAGTGGCAAAAACTGCAGTTCCTCCAGGTGGCACTAGATGAGGTTGACTCTAAAAGTGAGTACACTCAAAGATGGCTTTGATCTCCATGTGTAGTTTTCCCATATTTTATAACTCATCCACCTGCATAACTGAGGCAGCTGCAGCTGATCGCTGCCTGCTAGGACACGTCCACTGCTCTGAGTCCTTAGACTGGACCTCCTCACTGTGTGTGTTGTTGTATCCTTTTGGAGCATTTATCTGATCACTATTATGGTTTGCTATTTGGTACAGACCACCTCAGAAGTTTGGCTCTCATTTTCACAGTGAAGACTAAGCATTACCTTTTCAGATCCTCTGGACTTCCTCGGGATGGTGCATGGCTTTAGATGTGTTAAGGCAGCATTACTTTTCAGCTTTCCGTTGAAATTGAAAGGTGTTAAATTTGTTATAGTTTGTATAAGTTCTTAAGATGTTCTGTAACTTCTATTTTCCTTACTTTTTTTAACCATGTCCTCATATGTATGTTCTCCTTGTATATATAGATATATGCCTATTTATCTATTGCCTATTTAAAAACTTTTTTGGATACAGAGACTAAAGTGAACCAGAGTCAAATTCCTTGTTTATGTGCACAAACTAGGCCAAATAAAAATTATTCTGATAACCATCTTAAACTCCTGCGTAGATGGTAGATGGCTTCTCCTCCCTGAACCTGATTCTGCCAGGTCTCTTCCTGTTTAAAAGAACTTCTTTCTTCTCACTGTCGCCAAGTGTTTGCTCACAGAGGATTGTTTGATTACAGTAGTAGTACAGTAGCATCTTTACCTTGTTGTAAATTGGCCCTATATAAATAAAACAGAGTGGAATTTATATACAGGATTTTGTGCGACCAGACAATTAAATTCTGATTCCGATCCCAGGGGTGGTACACCCCAAACAAATCAGTGTAGCGTATTACCTCCTCCTCCTGCGTTGATGTGCAGCTGGGACAGAGACAGGGTGAGGGGCATCTCTCTTCCCTCAGGGTCGGTGGGACTCTGCAGGATGTCATGCAGGGCGTTCCTCCGGCCCGTCCTGCCAGAAGCGATGAAGTCTGCGTATGTGGCCTCAACATCAGACATCGCTCACGCATTGTTCACACAGCAACACCTACAAGAAGAGCAGCTGTACATTTACTCTCAGTGGTTCACCTACACACACCACAGTGTGTACTTTTGCAACTCATTGTGTAATGCAGGGTTGCTTGAAAGGTCTTGTGATATTATGATAGTGCTACTTTACAAACGACACGAAAAGAGGCAATAAGGATACCATGTGTTGTTTCAATAAGTCAATTCAACCATTAAATATCTGTACCTGCGCAGGGAGGCACGTGTGTCAGTGTTCTCTGTCTTAAGCCTGAACAATCTTGTGTCATTCATTTGCACAGCTATTCGGTCCTTTGGTAATCCGGCCATAAAGCAGGCCTTCAAGTCCTCAAGTCAAGAACCAGGTGAAGTCCGTCTACCACAAAAACACGTGACAGGATTTCGTTCCGTTTAAGTCCGGTTCTCAGTATTTCCTTACCTTCAGTGATGACGTATCTGTTGGAAGAACTCGGCGCTACATTGTGTAGGGAGGGAGGGACTTCACTCAAAGCAGCACAACGGGCCCGACATCATATCAAACGACCAAACAGAACAAACAACACAAAACCAAAGGAATAAACTACAAGTATATGTGGCCAAAAAACCACCGAAGCCAAGCAACGAGACTTCGGTACCAACACAGTGAGATTACGCTACATAGCGCGATGTGCCCGGGCTTGAAATCACCGAATATCAATCACACCAGCAGGACGGTTTGAAAAGTCCTTAATCTATTCTCCATGGCCGCCGCATCTTCCTCCTTCGCGACCAATGAGCAGACGGCAATCCGTATCTGATCGCTCATTGGACAGCGGGCACAAAAGGATGAGAGGAGAGAGCTCTGAGCAGCACCGATGCTTATGATGTGTTTCACGTCACCTCGTAAAAATGACAACCAAAACACTAAACTCAAATATATCCATTATTTAACATAGAAAATAAATACACTATAATGTAGGTTCATTCGAAATTTATTCAGTGTTAGTTCTTTATAAAATTTTTTATTGTTATTTAAATTATTATTTTATTTTTTATTCTTAATAAAAAAAAAAAGAAGAATAACATTTATGAAATGACTTTCGTTTATCATGCAACATTGAATGCCTCAAGCTTTTTGTTGTGAAAGGCTTTTACATATCCGAGATAAAAATGACAATATTTTCTGAGACTTTATGGACAAAAAAAAAGAAGATTAATTGATTCATGGAAATAATTAATTATTTATTGAAAAAAAAAGTTAGCTGCAGTCCAATTTTTTGTTTTTTATTAAGGTAAATGGCCTATATTATTTATCAAATATTTCCAGACATAAAGCACTCTTTTTTTTCATTTTAAACAGTGAAGACTAGAAAGAAAATATACTGAAAATATACACTCACTTGCCACTTTATTAGTTACACCTGTCCAACTTCTTGTTAATGTAAATATCTATCGCATGTAGACATGTGAACGTGGACAAGAAAACCTGCTGAATTTCAATCTGAGCATCAAAATGGGGAAGAAAGCTGATTTAAATGACACGTGTTGTGGGTTTAATCTAGTTTGCAATCCCTGTCCTCAAAACACATACAGACAAAACTAAATAAGATCTACAATCTGCAAAATAAATACTGCATAGGGCAGCACAGGGGACAAACAGTATAGTGAAGTAGCATAAAACAAGATACAGAGATTATTCATGACTGCATGACAGATTCCTCTTTCAAGAAGTTTAATTTTAAAAAAGGATCCCAGTCAGGGTCCTGTATCAGGCCAATTCCCTAAATAGAAAATGCTATCTGTCCAAATGAGGATTTGTATAATGCAATCTTGCAGTTTCCATTAGGTGCTCCATTCGTTACTGAATCCAAAGCTTTTAAGGGGAACCACAAGATCACTGAGCGCCTTAGGGGCCAGATTATGTAAGACTTTAGAAATTAGTTTAAGATTTTAGGATCGTGTAGTGTAATAAAATGATCAAAACTGATGTTTTTTGTTGTTTTTTAAAAAAAAAATATATATATATTTTTTAAATGATAGATACATATTTTACCTGTGAAACATGTTCCCTGGATTTCTTGTCACTGACTCATTAGTTAGTCTTAATGCCGTGTGAGTCATAGAACTTTAGGAAAACACATTTAGAGAAATAAGATGCAACAAATGGTATGGCAACAGCACCGCCTACAACTGCAAAGCTCTCCAGCGAGTAGTGCGGTGCTCTGAACGGATAATTGGAGGTGAGCTTCCCTCCCTCCAAGACATCTACAGGAAGCGCTGCCTGAGGAAAGCGGGGAGGATCATCAAGGACTCCAGTCACCCCAACCATAAACTGTTCAGACTACTTCCATCAGGAAGGAGGTTCTGCAGCATCCGGTCCCGTACCAGCAGACTGAGAGACAGCTTCTTCCACCAGGCCATCAGACTGCTGAACACTTCATAGACACCTCAGCTTCACTACTGGAACTTTAACATTATGCACTCCATACTGTACAGTAATGCCACTGTTTTGCACATGTCTCACTCTGTATATTTTATTTTATTTATTTTATATATTTTATTTATTGTTTACTCTATTTAATTTGTAAAATATGTGTACACACACACACACACACACACACACACACACACACACACACACACACACACGTAGAAAAATATTTGGTATACACATCCAGAAATGCATATACTATTATATATTGTACATATATTTATTAGTTTCAGATGTAGCCATTCTTGTATTTTGCTTGTTTACATTATTGTATTTTGCACAACTCTGTTGCTTGTGAAGCTTGCACACAAGAATTTCACTCACATGTGCTGTACCAATGTACCTGCACATGTGATGTGACAATAAAGGTGATTTGATTTGATTTTGAAGATGCTTCAGTGCAGGCTATATTTCTCCATTTTTAAATGAATCATTTCAAAAGGAGGTTTGCTAGTGTGCGACTACTGATGCATGTGCACTGGGCAGGTGCTGCCACACTAAGATGAAAAACAAGTCCATATGAAATCCAAACAATGGAGTTTGGATTCAGTAGATCTCAGTGCAGAGAACATGATGGGAAGCAAGCTTAATGTCATTAGATGTAACTTTACTTTTGTAATTCCTGTTGAAAGGTGCTCTTTAAACATGACAAGGCCAGGAGATAATCGTTGGAAATGCTTGGTTCAAACCACAGGATGGCGCTGTTGTCAGAGAGAATAAGAAGCGATGCCTTACAATCAGCCAAATGTGCATCAGGTATTCCTTTGATACTGTGTCAGTGGGGAGTAAAGAGTCCTTCATTATGAAACAGATAAAGAATTCTTAAAATTCTATAGTAATTTCAGCAGTGAGTAACAGGCTGTGTGGAAATACAGACCATATAGCATACAACATGTAACCAGTGACGTGGAGCATTCATTGCCTTTGGGGGAGCAAATACATTTAATGCCACATCAGCTTTTATCTATAATTTGGCAATAAATAAATACAAATTAAAAATCATACAAATGCATCAGGTGCGATGTTTGTTCTGGCACTCAGACACCAATGTCAGTAGTCCTCTTTTTCTTCTGTGTGATGGCAAAGAGAGGCTCAGCTCACTTATTCACTGACAGTCTGCACTGCTGCGCTTTACCTTTCTTCAGGGGCTTCCAGCTCAAGGAACAATTCTCAGAGGAGCATGTTAAAAATTCTCTCTGTTAATGTGTAGTGCCAAGCTGAACTCATACCACATCAACTACAAGGGTTTTCATGTGGACTCTTAATGTTGGACCTACAGGGAATTTCAAATAGACACGGCAAATGCACATTTTGTATATACAGTGAAAAGCGACTGCACATAATAAAAAACAATTACAAGTTACATTCCTGAGTATGTTTACAAATTCTCAAAAGAAAGGGGACGTTTAAAAATCTCAAGCATTATGTGACTTTATTTGAAAGAATGGTACAGCTGTTTGCCTAGCAAAGGTTTTACTGAAGGGTGTGAACATAAGCACCATGTAAGAATGTAGGGCTCTCTTCTCTGGTCTAGCACCTTTAACAATCCCTCATCTGAACTAAGCAACTGTATTGTATGTTTGACTAGATTTGGATGAGATGTGACAGTGTCCTCCTCCTAAAAGAGTCTTGTGGCACGGCTTTAATAATCTTAAGAATACTTAAAGTACATCGCTACATATCTGTGGGAAAGTATTTGTCACCTTCTTGATTTCTTAGTTTCTTGCATATTTTTCACACATGTATGTTTCAGATCATCAAACAAAGTTTAATATTAGACCAATATAAACTGAGTAAATACAAAAGTTTTTAAATTAATATTTCTATTACTACAGGGAAGACAGCCAAACCTACCTTAGCCTATGTGAAAAAGTATCACTAAACCCACCCTCAGTCTTTCATGTCACTGTGGAGGAATTTTGGCCCACCACACTGGAGTGTTTTCAAGAATGAACGACCTGTCCTCCTAAGACCCGAACTCTTCCATGGCATGCATTTTTAATTTCCCTTTGATATTTGGGCATATTGGGACCCGATGATTGTAAAAACAAAGAATTTCCTGATTTTTTACCTGATTTTTTTTCTGACAAAAATTAGATCCACATATGAGGATATTTATTTAAAATTTCGATAGAAAAGTGGCAGTATAATGTCCTCGTAAGTGGATATCAGGCCCTTGTAAAATTGAGTATTTTGGTCTAGACATCCGAAAATGTGATGTCCACATATGTGGACACCAGGTCCTAGGAGGTTAAAGTCATGTCAAAGCATCTCAACTGGACTTAAGTCTGGACTTTGACTAGGCCGTTCCAAAACCTTTTTGTTTTTTCAAGCCATTCCATGGACTTTTGGGTGTGTTTCAGATCATTGTCCTGCTACATAATCCATGTGTGCTTGAGCTTCAGGGCATGAACTGATGACCAGACATTCTCCTTCAGAGTTTTCTGGTAGACAGCAAAATTCATGTTTCCATCAGTTACAGAGAGTCGCCCAGGCCCTGAAACAACAAAGCAGCCCCAGACCGTCACACGGCCACCACTGTGTTTTACTGCTGGTATGATGTTCTTTTTATGGAATTCTGTGTTAGTTTTATACCACATGTAACAAAACCCATCTAAAGGTTCATTACATCTCTGTGGTAGTTGATTTTTGTTGTAAGTAATCTGCATGGATACTGCTCTACTACTACTAGAGTCAAAACCTTGCAAAAACAAGCATACCCGACAACTGCAATGCCAAATCTGTACGGGTTACCTGAAACAAAGAGTGACGTCTGGTCCCTGTGCTTGCTGTCTTGCACATCTCAACAACTGTGTATGATTTGTGTTAGTTTGGAGTGGATCAATAAAACCTGCATTATCTTCTTGCTGTATCTTTAATAAGATAGCAGTTCAGCCTCTCCTGATGCGACCTTCTTCCACGAGCTTCTTTCTTTTCTTTTCTTTTTACATTGAGGTTAACCTTCCTTACAAGCTGCTTCCGCAGAAAAGGACACAATTCAGACCTCAGTGAAAGCAGTGGCATGTTTTATTCACTACAGAAGACGAGGTTGGCGATGATCTGAGTAGACCTGCGAACCTGCACAGGAATTTATCAGAGGAGGAGCAGCTCTGCTGATAAAAAATAATCTAAACATTCATCTCTCCAGTTTTGTCTATTACATTTTAATTGCAACCAGGAGCTCTACTGTTTTATGGTATCTCAGTTTTCTGTGAATTTTTAATGACACAGATGGAACAGGTTAAAAAAGATAATAGATCCAAGTAAAAGACATTATTTTTGCAGATGAATATTGTATTTATATGTTTGTTTGGGTTTTTTAAAAATATTTCTTCACACTACAATGAATTGGAAGAATACATATTTATATATGGAAAGATGTAGTGCAGTTATAAGTGTGCTGCTGTTTGGTGTTGCTGCAAGGGAGGAGATTAAAGGTGTCTGATATAAGTGTTTATTTAAAATCAGATATTTTGATAAAGGCATTAAGTTACTCTCCTTTTATCTTTGTGACAGATGGCTGAATCTCCCTGAGCCTGGCTCTGACAGTGGGTTCTTCCTTTTAAAAGGGATTTTTTCCTTCCCGCTTTCGCCAAATCCTGCTCATAAGGGATCGTCTGATTGGGTTTTCAGGCACTAGGCTATATAAATAAAACTGAATTAAATTAAAACCTGTTTAAAAAATAACATCATCAAATTGTATTAGAATCAAATACAGTGCACTAGTTTGCTTAGAAATTAAAGGTGCATTCTGTAATTCAATCCAAGACATGTTATCTAACCGAAAACTGTCAAATGGACTGACAGGCTATTAAATCATCATTTATTATTATCATTAATATAATATAATCAAAAATTTAGGTCAAAAATCTCAGTGCTAACAAGCTAATGTTAAGAATGTGTAATAGTTTTGGAAATGTGCATTACTGGCTGAACTCATGACACCTTGACACTGCCCATGCAGTGTTTCAACTGCACTATAGTCCACAGCCAGTCTAAATAAAGTGTTTTTTGCTCCCTGTTCCCAGAAGGTACCATCCAGCAGCCATGGCAGAGATTTTGAGTTAGGCTAAAAGCTGTCATCATTTTCCTAACTAGATGTGAAGAGGCTGGCTGGGTAACACCAGCTGGCCACCTTGGCAGCTAGAGGACAGTCTCATCTTGGCAAGCCCTTTGGGAATGGTTTTGAGTTCTCCATACCCTTTTGACATGTGATGTAATTCCTTTCGAAAGGCACATTTTGCTTCATAGCACTTTTAAAAAAAATTTGTTGTAGCTTTCATTCCAAAATAAATTGCAAATATATCTATTGGACTGTGCAGTACAAAAGATATATTTGCTTTTTGTAAAGTTCAAACCTATAATTTTGGCATAGTCATGAAATAATGATCATGGTTATCTTAGACATGTGTTACTATGGCAGTAACACAAAAATACAATTGAGGCTGATGAGAATGACATTGGCTTTGCAGGGATTTGGACTTAAACCAGCTATTGGACAAATGCTAGCTGAAATGTTACCCTGTGGTAGTGGGGGGTGGGGTTGCTTGGTTTATGCCAATCCATCCAACAGCTGCTGAGACATTTTATTCAAAATGTTTAAAAAAAAAGGACTCAAGGTGGCGCTAGAGGAAAAGTAGTTGTCAAAGTCAAAAGATTGAGCTAGTTGTTGTTGAGAGATTTGAGTTTGGATCAAAGAGGCGTACAGCCACGTTTGTAGCATGGCTTCAAACAGGGACAAAAAGTAAAGCCCACACAGCGGACTCTCACACCTGCACACTGCTACACCAGCACCGGCTCTGCTTACCTGCTCTGCATACTGATAGCACAATTTGGCTAAGATGCATCACGTGTCTTCCACTATGTAACAGAGAACCCACTATGTGTTATTCCTACTTGGCAAAGAAAAAGTGTGAGGTCAAAATGCACGTATAAGAAGTGTCTAAAAATGTGCTTGTTTAGTTTTCAACAAACCTAAAATGGATAACTGGAGAGTTTGTGGGTCTTATGAGGATGATGATGATGCACATGCTCATCACTACCACATAAATGCAAAAGCCTGTGATCAAATGTGGTCAGTCTGTATCACAGCCATGCAAATAGGGTCTGTAGATCAAATCTTCAAAACACATATACGTGTGCATCTGTAAGTTCCTGAATGGGCCTTTATGGCGACGAATGTTTAGCTACGATAAATCTTTTTGTCATTGTTGTGTTTGTATCTGTATCTTTGTATCAGTTTCTGTCTCCCTGTCATGTGACTGTGTGTCAGTGTGTTGGACACACTCTGTGTTCACTTTGGATGCCATTTTCAAAAGCCTCTCAAAAAACCGCACGGCTACATAATCACAAGTCTTACCACCATCCTGTGCTTTCAGTCCAAGTCACATGGGTTCATATATTTAGTCTGTGTGTGTGTGTGTGTGTGTGTGTGTCTGTATGCTCCCTCCTTCAGCATCGTGCTTTACATACATGCTTATCGTGACACCTGCGAGAGGCTTCTCAGTACCAGCACATTCTCCCGCTGATGGACACCGAGCAGCTCCACTGGAGCAGACAAGTGCCTTGCTTTAGGGGACTTCAATTTTTAGATTAGGTCAGATGAAACTTTAATGATCCCTGTGGAGATGTCAGTTCATTAGAGCAGCAGAGGCTGGGCTACAGATAAGAATAGCTCAGATGGAGTGTAGTGCAGAAATAGATTGCATACTTGCGGTGATACAGCAAACACATGAATAAATACATACTTACAAGGGAAACGTGCATTGCAGGAAAAGTAACATCGTGGCAACATAAATGCATTATTAAATAAATTGATTCTATTTAGTGATATTTTGTGCTTCTGCTTCTTCAAGCGTTGTGGTCTGACATTTTGGTTGTGACGTGTAGATAATCTGAACATCCAAAGTAATTTCTTGTTCAATGAAGCAAACGATGCATATGAGAACAATGTGTGCGAGATTTAGTTTGCTGCTGATGCCGCTGACTGTGGCATTTAGAAATGGCTTACAGTTGACTGAACAAAGAAATGCTAGACAAAGAGGAACAGAGGCAAAAAATAAAGAGACAAACTGAATGAAAGGCAGACGAATATAGACAGACCCAGAGATGGAAGGGATATACAGCACTCAATTCAACTGGGTTACAAACTTTTTCCAGTCTCCTTTTGTGTTCAAACTCCCTCTAGGAAAGGCTTTGTCCTGATTTGGCATGTGTCTCTGTGCATGTATTATAGTCTTTACAGATAATTTAACAAAGCGGCTGGGGTTGGTCTCTGCTGGCTGGGATGCAGAGTGGGGTGAAATATGTTAAGGAGGCATCAGTGAGGCCTTTTATGATGTGAGTTTTTGCTTCATGGTGAGCGAAACCGAGCAGGATGTAGTGCCATCGCTGCCTGGGCTGTTGATTGATTTCTGAGTTGAAGGTGAAACCTCTCTGCTCCAGCAAGAATTTGAACCCTGGTCTGTCAGTGTTTGCACAGAGTTTTTACCATTCTGCTTTCCACCCTTATCTAACCAGTAGCTTACAGGCTGAGGAAGGCACCTGCTACGTTTCGTTGTCTCACTGAACAGGTCACTGGTGACATGCAAGGCTTTTCAGTTGGGATGCTCACCTTAAACCTGTAGCTGTTCACTGATTTGGTGGTTCAAGCTTGAAAACTATGAGTGTGTGAGCGAACAAGACGGACGGGCCAAGCATGTCCTGTCAAGGCCAAAGTTCAGGCTGTAGAGCAGTGCCTTGTATGAACCACTAAAAGAAACTGTTTCCTCTGCCTCTTTGGTTGCTTCAGTCCAAGCTACAACCTCTGAAACTGAAAAACTACAGCAAAACTAAGCTCTCTTTAGCCACTGACAGTGGCTTCAAAAGTTTGTCAATCCCCATAAACACACACAAAAACTTTACAGCTGACACAAAAAGCCATTTTGATTTCTATGGATATTTCTCCTTTTCATAAAAAAAACACATATGGGGTATACCAGCACATCATAAGGCTGACAAGTGTGTCAGCACCAGCAGTTGTAGCTGGTCATTGTCTTTTAGGCTGCACGTTTATGAATCAGAGTCACTGAACTGAACCGCTCAGCCATGTTTGTAGTGTTGGTGCCTTTTGGAATCATGGAATTATGTGGCAAATAACATTGTTTATAGTGCAGTTTAACCTAACCAAGAAGTCTTTGCGACACTTTTGGTAGATACAATTCTAGTATTTTATTAGTTTGTCATATAGCACTAATTACTGCTGTAATATTATTATTGTGCTGCCTTTTTCTAACATATGCACCCATACAGATCATTCAGGTCAAATGAATTTCATTTATATGGTGGCATTTGACAACAATCAAACGAAGCGGGTTGACCGCGGGTTTTGACTCATCTTGCCACCGCCTTCAAGCTGGAAAGAACCCATGTGAAAGTATTGTGGTTAAGTTAAATTCAATTTATTAACCTATCTTTAAGGTGCAGTGTAACAGGCAATGATGTGCATTTAATGTGACTCTGTTAATTTGAGCTTCCATGAAATGAATGTCTTTATTCATACTTTATTTTGCAAATTTATTTGAGAATTAGGCCATTTAATTAAGATAGATTTTATGTTTTTGGTTGTAAAGATCCGGATGGAGATTTTTTTTTTATTCTGTATTTCTATTTTTCAGTTTTATTTTTCAAGACTTGGTTTATTGCCTTTTTCTTTGTAACTTGGCCTACTTTTTTAAGTTTTGTTAATATTTACATTTCTCTCTGCCTGTCTAGAACCGGCCCAGGCTGCCACACATTTTCATTCCAAAGGCCATGTAGATGCTAGCCATGTAAACTTAGCACGGACCTCAACCTCACTGAACACTTGTGGAATCAGCTTGGGCGTGATGTTCATGCAAGAGTGACCAACACATCCACATTGGCTGACTTGTCATGACATTGTCGACAAATACTGATTGAAGACTGGGATGTCATCCCACAGCAGTGTGCAACAAACGCTGGTGACCAGTGAGGAGCAGGTGCCAGGCTTTTGTGGCCCTGTGTGGTTCTTCAACATACCACTGTGCCCTCTGTTTGTTAATGAATTAATAGTAAAATTGCCATTTCATTTCAATCATCCAATCCAACAAACCACACCAAACAAGAGTCAATATTAGAATAAGCAGTTTTCAAGTGAAGCTCTTGTCTCACGTGCATCTTTTTTTAGTTTGTACCACTTAGCATCTCCAACACCACACTATTAACCCATCCACTCACACATCCTCACTACTAATAACACTGACTTTTTCTTTGTTTTATGTTGCTTTCATGTTTTTGAAGTATTTCAAGTATTTTTTTTTACCTTTTCCCTGCATCTCACTCTTTTTCGCCACGGTTTCTGAGCCAGGTCGAGACAGTTTAAACAAACAGCTTATTAAAAATGTTTCCTGACTCTGACTGAAAGCTGTTTTTGATAGCGCTCTGTTTTTACACTCCAGCTCACACAGGTATATGAAGTTTGGCTAATTAGACTTCTCCCCAGGAAAACGTAGCCGTGCAAAACAGCTGCACCAGCAAATGAGGAGCTTATTGATATGAGACAGCTCTCTGCAATTCACTTGCCTTTTAGAGATGTTCTCTTCTTGTTTTCCAATACTGTGAGTGAACGATCCCTTCAGTATTAACTATTGGCATTTTAAAGCTGGCTTATTAGCACACCTCAGTTTACATTTGAGACATACGCTTACTGTATAAAATCTAATACAGGAGAATATATTTTAAGAGCACTGTGGGCAAAGGTTTATTCTAGAAATTATGCAGTCATGCAGAATCCATGGGAGCAATATTGGTTTATTATGCTTTCACAAAAGACTTTGTTGTTAATGATTAGGTCAAAGGACCAAACCATGGAAAACATGGAAAACAATGGAAATAATCCATTTTAGTCTCTCTCTGTAACTTTGAAGTATTTTTAAAAATGTATTGTTTGTTAATTAATGAATTTATTTATTAGGTCTGTGACCTACACAATGTGGGGCAAGTGGTTTTAATACAGTCAGAAAGCCAGTTTATTTTCCCTTAAATGGACCCACATAATCAGCCATGTACCACAGGTCTGCAAGCTGGCTGTAGTTAGCCATTACTTAAAAAGCCATCTCTTGACCCAGCGGTTTTAGCTAATTACGGGTCAATCTCCAACCTTCCTTTCATATCAAAAAAATGATTTGAAGAGTTTCAGTCATGTTTCAGAGCTCATCCCAGCACAGAAACAGCTTTAGTGAAGGTTACAAATGATCTTCTTGTGGCCTCTGACAGTGGACTCATCTCTGTGCTTGTCCTGCTAGACCTCAGTGCAGCGTTCTATACTGTTGACCATAATATCCTATTACATCGATTAGAGCACGCTGTAGGTATTATAGGTACTGTGCTGCAGTGGTTTGTTCATGTAAATGGAGAGTCCTCTTCACACACTAAGGTCAACTATGGTGTTGCACAGGGTTCAGTGCTAGGACCAATTCTGTTTACATTATACATGCTTCCCCTAGGCAGTATCATCAGAAGGCATAGCATACATTTTCACTGCTATGCAGATGACACCCATCTAATTGGTGTGTGTTATCTGGCTTCTATCCATGAAGCCAGATAACACACACCAATTAGTTAAACTGCAGGAATGTCTTAAAGACATAAAGACCTGGATGGCCGCTAACTTTCTGCTTCTTAATTCAGATAAAACTGAGGTTATTGTACTCGGCCCTGAAAATCGTAGAAATATAGTATCTAACCAGATTCTTACTCTGGATGGCATTACCTTGGCCTCCAGTAACACTGTCAGGAACCTTGGTGTGATTTTTGACCAAGACGTGTCCTTCAATGCACATATTAAATAAATATGTAAGACAGCTTTCTTCTTTGCGCAACATCTCTAAAATTAGAAATATCCTGTCTCAGAGTGATGCTGAAAAACTAGTTCATGCATTTATTACTTCCAGGCTGGACTACTGTAATTCATTATTATCAGGATGTCCTAAAAACTCGCTGAAAAGCCTTCAGTTAATCCAAAATTCTGCAGCAGGAGTCCTGACAGGGACTAGAAAGAGAGAGCAGATTTCTCCTGTTTGGGCTTCCCTTCATTGGCTTCCTGTTAAATCCAGAATTGAATTCAAAATCCTGCTCCTCACATACAAGGTCTTAAATAATCAGGCCCCATCTTATCTTAATGATCCCATTAGTGCTCTCGCACTGCAGGCTTCCTTGTTGTTCCTACAATGGCATCTGTGTAAACAACTGAACAATATGAATGTACAATTTTACAGATTAGGAAACCAAAATATACTTTATAAACCCTTACTTTGTTGTGCTGCAGCTTTACCATCTATAATTTAATCATCTTTCCAATTTTTCTATAACCAAGGCAGCATTGACCTTGTTGTTTTCCACTGGAAGTTCTTAAGTTATGGAAAATATGTTTTGTTTACTTTAATGAAAACAGTTAAACTTTTCTACAGTTGCAGCTTGTTGGGACTAATACCTTTCAGGCTTCAGGGTGCCAGTGGGAAGATTGTTTAAAGACATTTATGGAAATACATAGAAAAATAAAAACCAGTGTGAAATACATGGCAGTCTCTAGGGCTGTCTTCTACCCCCAAAATAGCCAACTCTTTAAATCAAGACACAAATGTGTAATAAGTGTCTTCGGCCTATTTAACAGAATAAAATGTGACCTTTTCTAGTGAAATATACTGTTAAAAGACAAAAGTACCTGCAGTAACATAAGTGAGACATGCTTGTCTCTTCCAGCTGCTGCTGCCTTTCCGTGGAACTTATCATCTCCATGTTGTAGTTCCTCTCATCACCAGTGGGTGTCGCTGCGGACTCTGGTACTCAAGCCGTCTGTCCGTCTGTCTAGCAAGGATAGGGTGATGTTGTATTGTGAACTGAGAGAGAGAGAGCGAGAGAGAGAGAGAGCACCTCTGCCGCTTTCCTTGCCTTCTCTCCTGTGCGCAGTGCTCCGGCCCGGCCGCTCCTTCCTTCCTTCCTCATTTCCTCCCCACAGCTGGCTGTCTCCTCTCTCGGATGCTGGTTGTGCCTTCTCCTTTCGCACTACCGCCGAGCAGGACCAAATACTTCGGAGGGGTGGAATGACTGACTACCTGTTTTGCATGGTCTGAATTTCGGGAAATTCGCACGTCGGAAAGGAGGGGAGTCAAGAGGGAAAAAAGGAGGCTCTCCATCCTCCCCGAGGGAATTTATTTTACAGTAAGCAGGCGCAATGTCATTCCAGAGTCCTCTTTCCGCTCGTCTCACACCTCCCATTTGTGCAAATGCCTAGAATTTTTTTTGTTTGTTGCCAGAGCATGGCAGCGTGCTGGGAATATGGCTGCATGTTTTATTGTGTGTGTGTGTGTGTGTGTGTGTGTGTCGAAGTGTGTGCCAGATGTTTGGTGGGGTTTTTTTTTCTTTTTTGTGTCAGTTTATTCCGAGGCGTGGTGTGGATCGCGCGCGCGTGTGTGTGTCTGTTTTGCTTTTGGCATGATGCGATAAAGGGCTGTGGTGCGCTTGCATTGCTCGTGGAATGAAAATGGAACCCCCATATTTCAGCTTCACTCGCCGTCCATCCATCAGGCCGGGGAGTGTGGGGGTCGGAGGAGGGAGGGGGCTGGCTGATGTGAAAATGGTATTAGGCTACTTTCAGGCTGACCTAAATATGAGCGATGTTCTCGTGATTATCACGGGTGTCAGCGGCACATCGTGCGCCGGCTGCACCGTCTTTGTGTTGTCTTTGCAGAGCGATGCGTGTGGACGCTCCGTATTGTAGTTTCCCTCAGCCATCACTGAGGCATGAGGACGGATGAAGAGCACCTTGCTGCCTGCGTGCTCCATGTTGAGCACTAAAAGCACCACCACCGCCACAGTGTGTTTTCTGCTGTTTCTCCAGCTCTCAACTGTGGAGTAATTAATGTCATTCATCACGTTGTCGCCCCCCCCCCCCCCCCCCCCAAAAAAAAAAAAAATCTATGTTTTTCACCAGCTAACATCATAATGTTTGCTCCTGTCAGTTGTCTGTGGATTTCTGCTCTATGACCTGGCAGAAAGTGGGGTTTCCCACTGCCGGCTGAATTAGCCCCCACACAGCCTACCAGTACATCTCCAGCCACCATGGGCTGCATAGCCGTTTAGATCCCTAATCTAGGGCTAATTCCTGTGTTTTCTCTTATGGACTATAGGGCTTTCGCTCACTGATCCCCCTTGAAACTGAGAAGCTGGCTAGCCTCAATATAAGAAGTTTAATGTGATGGACATTAGGGGGTTAACCGGCAGAGCAGATAATGTAGGACAGGGAAATGTAACTTGTTGTCAGCAGGCTTATATCATTTTGGCAGTCATTGGTTCATGATGAGGAAGTGAGATATTGAGAAGGTGCAGAGGAAAAAAATCACCATTAGTTAGTAACAGTTATGTTTCCTGTCGGTGAACTATTCATCATGACACCGAACGAATGGAAAGGCTGACACTTTTGCCACTTGTACCAAGTGAAGTTATTTAGCCAATGTTTCTGTTAATGTTAGCATGTAAATGACTGTAAACCAGAGGAGTTACTATGTCATCTTTGAGTTACATTTGGATGATTTGAGAACAGCAATAATGTTACTTTTTTCTAAATAGGGACTGCAAAGGGTGTGGCAAAAAATACATGACAAAAATACACTTACATCATCCAGTTTTTGTTTGCAGGTCTGACGTCATTACCCGTTGAAAAATAAAAATAATTATTTGTGAAATTTAGATTTTTAAATGAGCATTTTTATGATACACTATAGAGTGTGTTTTCAGCTGCACCAAACAGAACAACGTGTTGTCTGCAGCTGCATTTACCTTTAAGATTATGCTAAATTACAAGATTAATTGTTGGAGTTATGACAGTAAAAATGTAGAGTAGCACATGTCTGTGGGAAGTACTTTAAAGGGAAACAAACTTTGTTTGGAAACCATTTTTGGTTTGGAAAAGAAGTGCATTTTCTGATGACCTGTTACCTCTCAGTGGGCCCAGTCCACCAATACACAAGTCCATTCTAATAATAACAGTTTTCTAACCGTAACCACAAGCCACAACTAGTAATTAGTAAACTTCAAATAGTTGAAAGACTAGAAAAGGGGGGGAAACTGCTAGCTGGATTATGCAAATCTAACATGATCTGCCTCACCTGTGCACTGAAAACCCTTAAATTAACCTTGTAAAAAACTGAGGTTTAAGCAGCCTTTTGGGGGGAATTTTTTAATGGCCAGCTGCAGTGACTATTGAGGTCAATTCAGTTTTAGTTATACAGCACCTGGTCACAACAACAGTTGCCTCAAGGAACTTTTAATTGTAAGGTAAAGACCCTATAAAAACAAAGAGAAAATCCCATTAATCAGTTGATTCCCCTTTGACCAAACACTTGGCAACAGTGGGAAGGAAAAACTCCCTTTTAAAAGGAAGAAACCTCAAGCACTTTTATTTTGAAAGTTCACTTGCTGTGAAGTACTTCTTCCCTATGGTCCAACCTACTCCATCCAACCTTCCAACTTCTTAGACTACAACTGGTGTCTAAGAAGTTCTTATCTGAGTTTGTACTGTAGTAGTTATTTAGTGGTTTTTAATCAAAGCTACAGAGAACAAGGATTAATATCGAGAGCTGCAGTTTGTAATGGTGGAGTGCGAGGTCATCTGCAGAATGAGAGACTTGCTAAAGATTGTATTACTTATGTATTGACTGTCAGAAAGTACTTTGCAAAAATATTTGCAAAAAATTGTCTTGCACCTTGCATCTCCTGCAAGAGTACAACCTGGCCAGGTCACCAGCTGCAGGGAGCCAAGATGATAAAAAAGTTCCATTTCAAACATCTAGCAACATTTCATACTGATCTCATGACCCCTCAGGGGGTCCCAACATCCAGATTTGGAACCAGTGACTTACCAGAAGTGACCTCGTAAAGCTTTATAGATATCATTATCATGTTGCAGCTCTGGTATGAGCATGATTACAGTTTCAGCTCCTTGTCTCCAGTATTCATTTGGTCCGGCAGAGTGCTCACACAAACAGCTTGTGTTTACTGACTGCTACAAGCCAGATTTAACACTCTCAGGTGAACCTGCCAGCCACTGTTCTCGTCACACAACATTTAACTGATCAAAGAGCTTCTTTTTCCAAAATGTTCCATTTCCTGAACACGCTGAGCGACATTACAGTCTTCCGAGTGCATTCACCTGGCACTCTGAGATATAATAGCGTACCTCCAACACACCACGCCTTCCCCTTCAGTGCCCCAAACCCCCCCCACCGTCATTTCTCTGCCTAATTGCTAAAGATTCATGGTGGATAGTCAAGCCGTAAAGTCTGTAAAGTGATTGACTCTGCCACGGCTCAGAAAAGTAAGAGCCCGTTATCGTCCTCGGCTACTGCAGCCTCAACAGGCTTCATTAAGGTTTTATATTCAGATGATGATGCATGTGATGTGGACAAACTTTTAATAACCTCATACTGACCGATCCAACACACGAATTACTGCTTCCTGTGCAAGACTCAGAATCAAACGATTTCCCTAACTGAGCTCAAGTTACAGATTTATGAATATGATTTGAATACTTACCAAACATGATTTGGTAAGTATTCCTCAGAGATTTGTTCCGATTGTGCAAAATACTGTTTTTACAAAATGTATTTGAGCTAATAGTAATAATCAAGGGGCATTTGAATTTAGGTTTTGTTTTTCGTATAAAAACATTTTCAGTGCCATTAAAGAATCTTTTTCTTTTTTTATATTCAGCAGCAGTAGTCAGCAATAACCGCAGCCTGTATGTGTCACTTTCGGCCTTGTGGCTTGCTCGTTCAGTCTGAACAAACTCGAGTTAATATTTGCTTCAGACAAATATCTGTATCAATGTTTTACGGAAAGGTTCAGCACTGGCTGGGGAAAGGCCGAGGATCGGCCATGGGCCTGTCAAAGACCAGCCAGCCGTTTTAAGTGGCTGTATCCGTCGGGCACAGGTGAACCAGGCTGTCTCTCACCCCGGTGGGATCTGTGCGAGCCTAAATGTAATGTTCCCAGGTATTAGCAAATTTACATGCTGTTATAGGTGGTGACAGTCACAAAAGCGAGATCTAAGTTAAAACACTGCGTAACCTAAATAGACTTATTAGACTGGTCCTTATTCGGTGACACTCAGCACTTTAAAGTGTGAGTATTCACAGCATTCTGAGGCAGTTCATTCAAAATTTGACTTGTCCAGAGCTCAACATAAAGTATGGGATGTGGATTGGTTCTTATATAGTGCCTTTCTACTCAATTGAGCACTCAAAGCACTTTCTACCGCAAATCACACAGTGTTTTTATCTATGCCTAAACGCTTTCTCACAGTTGCATACGCACTTGTGCAAGAAGGCATGTGGGCTGGGGGGCTCAGGGATCAATCCACCGACCTTCCAAATGGAAAAGGACCCGCTCTACCACCAGAGCCACAGCTGCCCCTTCAGTGATGAAATTACAGAGAAAAAAAGGTCTTCAATTTTTATTAGACATATTATACATACACTATATAATAGCATATAGGGTTTTGACAAATAATTCATTAGAATAAAACATCGTATGACCTACTTTTGCAGGTGCATTACTATATTATCATTTCTCTTGCCTCTATAGTGATATTATGTAAGATTTACAGATAAAATACTAATGTCCTCTGCAGATTCTTGACATTATTATGTAATTATTATAGTGACTAATTGTCAACAAAGGCAAATATCTCACTTGTGCATTATCATGTCCATACCACAGGGCAGCTCTCTTCCTCTGGCTATTAATTTCATAGCCATCATTACAGTAATAACATGATGTAAAAATGGCATACAGGGAAAACTGAGCTATGAATTGTAGGTAAAGTCTTCACTATCTACATCCATTGTCCTAACCAGATAATCTCTGTTGATAACCTTGTTCTGAAAAAGAGAGAGACATGGACACAGAGAGAGAGAAGAGAGAGAGAGATTGTGTTGCCAGGTCATTGTATTCCAATCATGGCAGTATCTGATTCATATCACACAGCAGGCTCCCCCTCCCACCATCAGTGTGTAGATGGAGAGATAGGTTGCCTGGTCAACAACCTCTTTATTGTGTGAACCACTCAGAGCAGAAACACAGCAGGAGATGCAAGAAGCAGGACAAGGTGCCAACACCATGGGCAGCATTTTGTAAAACCTGGTTAAAGAACAAATGAAACTAAAGCAATAAAAAAAAAAAGAAACGAAGAATTATTTAACAAAGTTAACAAATATATCAAACATCAACGATTGCCACTATGACTTTGTGTTCTCAGGGGAAAGTGAAAGAAATTCATGTACAGTGAGATAAAAACCCCTCTCACCCCAACCAGTCGCAGCAGATGGCCCTGCCCCTCCCTGAGCGTGGTTCTGCCAGAGGTTTCTTCCTGTTAAAAGGGAGTTTTTCCTCCCCGCTGTCCCTAAAGTTCTTCGCTCATAGGGGGTCATATGATTGTTTGGTTTTTCTCTGTATGTATTATTGTAGGGTCTGTAGAGTCTGTAGGCGCTGTAGAAATAAAATTTAATTGAAATTGAAAAATCCTTCAAGAAAATGTTACAAATTATATGTCTCTTTGTAGTTTTTTGGTTGTTTTTAGCATGACCTTTAATACTGACCTGATCTTCTTTACAGAGATATTTAATGACATCTCGTCAGTTAAATTCTCATATCCACACACATTTGCAGGTGATAGGCTTCTCTTGTGCCAGTCCTTTGCCTTAACTTTTCCAAATATTCAGCTCATTTATCTATCTATTATGTATTTATCACCAGTTTCCAGTACTGGATAAGTCATTAAGTTCTCAGAAATCTCATTCACACCCACGCATTTTAGTGAACTTTCACAAGACAGTGAAATATTTCTAAAAAAAAATCTTCTGTCCAGACTTTTATACTATCACTCATGCCTGGGAATCACTCTTAGGGTTTTCGATTTAAGTATGTCACAGCCCACATTTAAGTTAATGCTTTCAGCTTTTTTTTATTTAATTCAAATATTTGAACACACACAACATCCCACTGACCAAAGTGTTAAGGCTGAGGTTTAAAAATGCGACATTGTGAAGGTCTCCTTTGAATTTACCTGAGTGAAGAACTCAACTTTGAGTGTATCTAAATGGAAACACTCACGGAAATTTGCAGTGCCGCTGTTGACATTTGCTGTTTGGACACCGTGTGAGCACCTGCAGCACAGCTTGGGCGTTTAACTGAACGACTACCAACCATATCCTCTCTTTGCAGCTTTCACTCATGGGTTGGACTGGTTCGCTAATGGATGATGGCAAATAACAGCTGCACTTTGCTCTCCTGTCTTAGGTACTGAGTGGTTTTCTCTTCTCCTCTGCTTTAAGAGGGGAGAGGAGCAGAACAGTCGCTACATGAAGAGGGTAATGGCTGTTTGTCAAATGCGTCATTCTTTCACCTGAGTTTTGTTCATTTTACCTGATGGTCGAGTGTTTCAGCTGCAAAAGTCTCCTATTGCTTTGCACCTACATTTGCTGTGGCTCCCATCTGGTTGTGAACTGAAAAGACATTTTAGAGAAAAAGCAACCATGGCTGTGAATATGTGCTCAGTTAAACAATGACATTTAGTTCAATTTAGTAACCACATGGAGCAAGCCGCAGCCTGCTCAGCCAGAAGGCCATCGCACTACTTTTTAATCACTGCAGCACATTAGCAAATTAATGAGTAATGGATAAATGAGAGGCATCTTTCATCTCTGTGTTAAGCCAAGTTGGGGCCAGTGCTCTCATCATTGTTTCAACGGGTCCACCGTTCTCTTTGTGTCTGGCAAAGCTCAGACCTTGTATTTCCCTCTGCACCGAGGGAAACAATAATACTCCTAATCCACCTTTCACTGCATTGCTCACCCAATCAATCCCACACGGAGTAAAACGCCGGCAAATCATGGTTGCCGAGTTGTGGTTGCTGTGGCAACATGGACTCGGGTTTTTCTGTGATGTCAGCCAGGTACTGCGTGGCAGTTTGTGCTCTAACAAGGCAGACCCTTGTTGGGGATAATGAGCAAAACTCTGCTGTCATGGCGATGACTCTTTTTGTGCGTGAGGGGAGGTCAGCGAGGGGCGACTCCCAATTAGCTTGGAGTGTGTGAGGGACACAGTGAGTAGGTGGGTGGGAGAGTTGCCCCCCTGGACTTTGCTGTTTTATGTTGCGTGTGAAATGTACTTTTTGGCAATATGTTTAACAATGCTAAAAAATATTTATCATAATGGTTGTGGGCTTTGAAATGGTTGTTTTAACAGTGAGATTAGAAAAGACTTCTGTTCAGCCTGTAGTAGAGTGAACAGAAGGCTCTTACCTTGTTAGTTCATTCATAGTTAGTTCCAATACATTTGAAGTAAAACGCAGTCCAATGAGCACCACAGGTGGGATTAATGGTATTGTGAACCTGCCTTCAAGCATCCTTAATTTGTGACCGTGACAGGGTAGTGTTCAATTTTTTTTCTTTTTTTTTTAAATAAAAAAATTATTTTAAGTTTCAACAGCATGTTAATACAAAACTTTGAATATACAATACTTTGCTGTTCAGTATTTACAATACCCCAAAAGATAACAGAAAGAGAGGAGAAGAAAAACAAACAAAAAACAAAACAAAGCAAAACACAAATATAAAAATAAAATGTATAAGGGACACTCAGTGTACAGTTAACCACAATAGTGATGTAGACATTTGGTATCAGATAAGGTGGTTTTTAAATTTTAAAAACATTTTAAATATTTCCATGTATGTTAGAAATGGCTGCCACGCCTTAAGAAATTTGGTGGTTGAACCTGCCAGTGTATATCTCATCTTTACCAAATGCAAAAACCTCATGAGCAAGCCACTGTTCATGTGTGGGAGGAGCTTCCTGTTTCCATCCTGAAAGTACAAGGTGCCTTAATGAGTGAAGCAAAGGCAATAGAACTCGAATCGTGTTTTGAGAAAGTGACGTTTTGAGGTATCACTCCAAAGATAGCCATTAGAGCAGAAGGATCAAATGTAACGTTATGTATCTCTGAAAAGGTATTAAATAAAGAGACCCAATAGTTATGAGTGTTCACTTATTTTTGACACCACCAAGCCTAATGAACAACAGAAGAAAGAACAGGACCTGGTTTTCCACTGCTCTGCTCCCCCTTATGGAAAAATACCCCAAAAGATAATGGGATGCATCAGTGTGGACAGTATTCAGAAAGAAATATTAGCATCTAATCATTGTTTAGGGAGAACCTAATGCCCGAGTCTTTCTGATTCTGATTCTGATTCCCTCCCTGGTTAGGCTGGAGTCAGTGTGTAACTAGCTGAGAAAAAGATCAAGAATTCTGTCTGATATCAGGCTCATTTTTGTGCTAATTCAAGTCCCAACCAAATGCACAACAGCTAACAAGTGATATTCCACATTTACAGTCAACCTATTTAAAGAAATTATCATAGTTTGTTCTAGTTTGAATTAGCTGCATCACAGAAAAATGCTATTACGTTATACTGCATGGAAGATTTAGTAAATAACGCATCATCACTTGATTTTGAACCGGGCGTCAGGGTTTCTGACTGCAGAAAACAAGAGAAGTAAACTTGTCTTCCCAGTCGATGTCCATTTCATTTCAATTTTTTCTTCGGGGGGGGGGTGTTAAATTATTGCATGCTCATATTCTGCCCTCTGTTTACCCTCCACTGCACACTCACACACATAAAGGCAGTGATGCTCTATTGTCCCAACAAAGGAAGCAGCTCTTGTCTCGTGTTTACCCACATGTAATTTAGATTTAGATTGCGTGCCCTCGCTTCTTTGCATGTGTGTGTTGTTGTGTTTTTTTGACTCGGTGGGCATTGAAGGACCGTCGACTGCAGCCTGACAGGCGCTCTTTGTTCTCACTCTTACGAGTAAGTGGGCCTTACATAATTACGAATGAGCTTTCTATCTTTAATGCTGCCGGGAGAAAGCATGCAAAGCTTTTGGAGCTGTAAAGCTAAAAATATTAATAATTAAAAAAATGACACATTGTGGTCAAACACCCATTCAACACTTATCACCCTGTTGAGAGCAGTTCTCACTCTGCTTTACTCCACCACCTGGGTTCTTTGGAAGCGGCAGAGGATATATGCATACTGACTTTTCACGTGTTAAATCAGTGCTGTTACAGAGGATGTTCCTGCCCCCCCTTTTTTCTCATTGTTACTTTTTTTGTGTGCTCCTAATGGCTTTTGTTGGTGAATAAACACTGTAGGTTGTCCCAACCACTCCACCTTCCACTCCTCCATTGCTTCATTTTTTGCTGACAGTGTGGTTTGTGTGGGGTCTGTTACAGACTGCACGGTGTCAGTGCATGCTCTCGCTTCAGGCTGTGTCCTTGATTATTTTGTGACCGATAACGCTTTCGATGTGCTGCAAAGGAAAAAAAAATCCCCTTAAGTGGCTATTAAATGCCATAAAAAAATGACCACACCACCAATTAAATGCGCCGAGGATGAAAAGCAAAGGAGTTCTTCAAAAATGGAGGGCAGTGTTATCTGTTCTCTTTCTGACAGTTTTTATGTCCTAAGCATTTTTTAAACTTTAAAGGGCATTTTGGTGCCCCGAGTGCTCATTAATTTCGAACCCTTTGCCAGCAGTTGCTTGCCTGCAGTTTTCTAAGAGTGTGTGTGTGTCTGTGTGTGTGTACACGTGTGGTAGAGGAAGTGGCGTCTGGCCAGTTGGGTGCTGCTTTGTCTGGCTTTAATGCCTCTTCATTCACTGTACTCACATCCAGCCAGCGCCCTGACAGTCACTAATCTCCTCTTTATCTTAAAGGTTTGCTCAGCACTTCGGCGTCCCATTCAGGCAGCTGCAAACCAAAGATTTGAGGCAGCAGCGTGGACCTCCATGTTGATAGATTTACTCTGTTCTTTAAAGTAGTGAGGTTGGAAAAGCTCCAACCTAGCCGTAGTAGCGTTTTTCTCTGTATCCAGAGTTAATCCCAGATAGTGGATACATTTGGGCCTAATCTGGGCTACTTTTACCATGACAGGCACGGTATTGGCAAATGTTCTGTAGGCCAGACATGACCTCAAATGTCACAATGCCCATCTGGCCTTTATGAAACGGACACGTGGTTGAGTTGCAGGCTGACCCAACACTGTTAGGCAAGGCCAAATGTAGCACAAAGAAAACTGCATATGTAGGCCACACTTCAGCTGAACCCTCATCGCATTCTAGACAGTCTGGGTATCTTTGTGATGTGTGTGGCTCGTACCTGTGGCTTATGCTCATAGGCAAAAGCCATTTTATTCACACACAAGTGCATCCATAATGAACAGTTGTGGGGTAGCTCAGATAATGCAGTGCACAGCTATTTGGAGAGGATGGGTGGTGGACTGACAATGCTTAAATGCACGGTCAGACAGCCACCAGTTTGTCCCAAACGATATTTAAAAATAGTATTTTACAAAGACACAACAGCATTGCACAGGTTGCTGTTGCAACCGTGTTCTCTCTGTGAGCCGACTTGCAATTGTTACATGCATTCCCAGTATATTTGCTACTGCTACTCCCAGTTGTTCCCAAACACTGAACTATTTCAGAAAATGTTCATTGTTGCTTAAGGGCTATGTATCTACTGTCTACGGTGAAGCCCTTGGGAAGCACAAAGACTGATAAATTGCCCAAAGGGATGTCACTTGAGTCATCGTTTTTGTGATTACAAGTTTGAAATGTGGATGTGAAGTAGAAAAGAGTAAAGTTACCTCACCTCTGCTTCAAGCAAGCACCTGGAGGCTGGCATAATACGTTTTTGGCTGTCAAGCTGCATTGTGTTAATGTAATGTTATTATTGTCAGTTACTGTTTCAGCTTTCAGCAGTTTTGAAAACATGATTACTGAGAAAAACTGGTTACTCTTTTTGCAATGCTGCTTTCCTTTAGCAGACAGGCAAAACTGTAGCAAGGGTTCCTTACGTCAACGTGCAAGACTTGACTGCCCACCTCTGCGCTTCGACGTCACCGAGTTGTCAGTCTCTGCGCAGGTCTTCCAAAGTGCACGAGTCCAGTGCCACTGAGACCACTCCGCATGTCCATCTACAACCCATGTACAACAGTGCAACAAGTTTATTTTGTGTGTGCATGCGGTTGTTTAACAGAATAAGCACACTGAACTCTTAAATATACACAGATTCTAATACTCATAAACTTAAGAGTTAATCCATTACAAATACATAAAAGCATGTATTGGTTTGTGGAAGCCGCCATGTTGCCCTGCCATCTTTATTATAGTGCCCAAGATGGCATCATGTTTATGTATGTCTGTTTATATATGGAATAGTAGTGGTACAATAGCTTTATCAAGCTATATAGTTTATGTCTTCCATATTTCCAACTATATCCATAATCACATACTGTGTATGCTACCATTGTGTATAGTGTATTATCTTACTTTTTTTCATTGATTGTACTTATTTGTATTTTTGTATTTCCTTCTAATATCTGTACCTGAGCTGAGGTGACGCAAGAATTTCCCCGTTGTGGGAATAAAGTCTTATCTTATCTTATCTTATCTTATCTTATCTTATCTTATCTTATCTTATGTCATAAGAGAGCAACCACATACGCCAGATATAACTTATTGTCAGCGGATTAGAGGCCTGACCCTCATGTCTCCAGACAGCTGACAATTGAACATAACGTGAGTCATCAGGTTTACTGATCTATCAGTCATTGCCATTAATCAATGGCTTGGTACGCTCACACCGAACAACCAGAATGAAGACAAAATTGTAATACAATTGTGTTTTTCCCCCCTCTGGATATTATTTTTATTTTGCTGGAAACATTAAGAGGGGTAATTAGCTGTAAAGGTCTTGTTATGGGAGGTTTAGATGCAAAACAAGCAGTGCAAATAATGAGAATGCTGTTTCCAGTCAGTGCCCGTGAAAGTCGTCCCTCCCCACCCCACCCCTCCAGCTCACGTGGCCACACCCGCGCTGTTAGTGCAGTGCTCTGGATTTGGGATTGGCTGAAATGAGTGTTGTCATTGACCAGCCTGGCCAGAGAAGCACACAGGAGCAATCAATAGAGGACCACCTTAGCCAACCATTTAGTGAATGAGCCAGCTATATGTAAGCTAAAATCCAATTCACATTTTAATAACAGTAATGTTTTTCCATCATCATATTTTCCTTTACGTTCAAGGTTATATTTAACCCCGACTCTTTGGGAATTTGGAAACTGATTAGAATGCAGATCAGACTTTTTAAAGATTTTCAGTGGCACATCTGAGACAAAGCAGAGACTGAAGTATTTTAAACAGCTTTGAAGACAGAGAATAAACAGGACATTTGCAACTGGGAAACAGATGTAAATGAAGTGAATCAGCTATCAGACACTCTGTTTGCTAGACAAAATAAATAAGACCATTATGCTCCTTACTACCCAGAATGTGCTCCTGACTGCAACTCCAAGGAAATATTTTTTCTCAGACCTTTTAAGTTTGACTAATAGGGATTAGTCAGGTTGAGCTAAGCGTCTCACTAATGACTAAGTATTGTGTCTGACTGAGAGACGAAGAGACTTTGCAGTTTATTGGCTAAGGGTCAATTCCCACCGAGATTTTCGCTCAGCTGGCTAACATACTGCACACCATGTGCTTCAATATGTGAGTTAGAGCTGGGAATTCCACGTTTGTACTCCTCTCAGCTGCTATAGTAACAAAAAGACAGTGTGTCCTTACTTATCTTAGCCTTTGAGCAAAATTGATGAATTCCATTGATTTGTGGCAGGGAAATAATGCAGTATCCACCATTAACTTGTCTTAACAGTTAAGACACTGATCAGACAACAATGGCCTCTTCCTTACATTTATATAAACACTCATTACATTTGATTGTCAAAGAATTACTTCCAAAAGGAGTCATGGTTAGGGCTGAACGATATATCGCATTTGCGATAATATCGCGACATGATCAAGTGCAATTTTCTAACCGCAAAGGCTGCGATTATACTCTGGACATGTCCAAATTCATGGGCTGCATCCTCCTGAGGCCGCATTTGTAGACCGATTACGTCACAGGCTGTCCAAATTACTACCATATCCCAGAATTCAGCCAAACTCCAGTTTCCAACAATGGCGGCCGCTACTAAGTTTTAAAATTACTCATACTAATCTTTCTGGGTCACAAAATAAACTTTTAAAATATTTTCAGGCGAGAAAGTAGTTGTGTAAACATCGAATATCTGCTCGGTTTATCAAGATATCCCATATTTGCAAAAGTGCTTCGACGTTTTCAGAGGCGTCTGCTACCCACCAGCTCGACAGCTAGCCGGGAGCTCGAGGGTTACTGATGCGGCCGAGAACGGCACAACTCCCGGCACATCATTTTCAGATCACCGCGGAGTTTCGCTGCTCGGGTTAAACGTAATATATAAGTCACTTAGACAACCTAAAAATGTTATTGTTGGGCTTTTTTCAGTGTTTTGTTTGTTCGTGAGTAAATCGGTTTGGCTGAGATTAAAGTTATTAGATTAGATAAAATAAAACTTTATTAATCCCCCGGGTGGGTTCCTCCTTGGTTTTCACACAGCTGACTAAACGTCAAACAGAAAACTTATTAAACAGAAGTATGAGACAGTCGAGAATTTACGCCAGTGTCTGGTTATATTTTAGATAGCAAGAAGCAGACGGCCGAGTTTATTAAACTCCACCGAGACAGCGGTGACGCTAATCAGAACTAGCCTTCTGATTAGCTAATCAGAAGGCTAGTTCTGATTAGCTAATCAGAAGGCTAGACCGTCCAATTTCACGCCTTTATTGTGTGTGTGTTTATACAATTGCTATTATGTTTGCACTTTATGTGTAATGTTACTGACTGCAGAGATCAGTAAGATGTGTGTATTTTTTATTTATTAGTTTTATTTATTTAATATTATTTTTTAATTGAATGACTGTCTAGTAGTTCACAGATGTCGAAAAACTGAGTGTGGTAAAGCCACTGATTTTGTTTATGTATATTTCTGCAATCTGCACATTGTACTGACTTTCATTTTAATGTTTACACCAGGGTTCCTTGTCAGCACTTTATGCTCAGATGTTTGTAAGCTAAAAATAAACTATTGTGTATGTTCAAATATACTGTTGTGATTGAAGAAGTTAAATAAAAATGTCAGTCATCAATTCATGCATCACCTCATGTCATCATAACAGAGGTCTGTCTTCCAGGAAAGAACAGTTTAAAATTAATGTAATATAGTATTGGCCATACTATATGATGTATTGCTTGTCTTTGTTTAATAATACAGAAGACAAAGACCTTAAAAAATAATCGCATATCGCATCGCAATCGCAATATTGGGGCAAAAAATCGCAATTAGATTATTTTCCATAATCGTTCAGCCCTAGTCATGGTGCACTAGAACATTAGAGCCACGTGTTTGTGTCCGACCCTGGTCGTCTGACTGACGTCACCTATTTTGCTGGCTATGTATGCCCTCCACTTATTTCAGTCAACTTGTTAATCAAAATATATTGCATTTTGAAATGTTTCACAGAGGAGGCATTCATCTTGACACAGCTATAATTTTGAGCTTAACAGTTTTTGTGGCCTCTCAAAATTTACACGTCTGCATCTTCTAGTTCTACAGCAGGGCGGCTTCAAAGTCGGTTTCACTCGATCTTTTTTAAAAATGTTTTCCTTTAAATCTTGAAAGGTTTGCATGGTCTTTCATTTTGCATGTTTATCTGCTTCCACTATTAAACCCTGTGTTTATTTTATTTATACATATATATGTATATATTTTTGCATTAATTTTCCCAGCTCTAACTTCAAAAAGCCTCAGTTTCGAAGATCTAACAGTGCAGTGTCCAAACAGTGTTGGAGCATGAAGTTGTACTCCCTTTACGCAGTTTTGTAAGACTCATATTTTTTGTGCCACCTTCTGCTCGTGAGCAACAATTATGATGGGAGGTAAGGAGGAAATTAAGTTATAGAGCAACAGGCCACTTAATGTCAAGTTAAAGGTTTTTAGAAGCCCCTCCTATTGTGATCCCCTACAGTATCTGGGAACGTGTCAGTCCTCTTCCTTCTCATCTACTGAACCGAAGTCGCGGTTCTAACACATTTACATATTATTCCCAATATTGACACAACTACTTATCGTCAGTAGATCAGACATGTCCATGTCCAGACAGCTGACAAGAACTAGCTAAACAACCAATAGTTGGTTATAAGCTAACAATGAGCTACCTAATGTTAGGACTTAGCATCTTAAAAATCACATTTTCCCTCTAAAAATAAGTTTGATTACACTCTCACAGTCTCACATCACGTGAGAGTTTATTCAAAAAGCATCACAATCAGAGTCCAACAAAGTTATATTCAAAGACCATTTCACCAAAAATGGCTAATAACAGCTAACACCGACTAACAGTGGTAAAAGCATCAGTCTTACCAACAGAAAAGTTTAATATATCCTCAAACTGACCGACCCTTGTCAGATTCTTTCAGTTTTTATAGCCTCTTCCAGAATAAATAGATATAGATGCTTGGATGGGTTAGAATCTCCAAGTTACATTATAACTTTAAGCACATGTTCGTTATGTTAACCTCTTAGTCATGATCCGTCCCTAAAGCTAACTAAGTTATTACAACCAAAAAGATTCACTGAGAGGTGGTGTGGTGGATAGCAATGTAGCCTCACAACAAGAGGGTCCTTGGGTTGAACTCATATGTGAGGCCTTTCTGTGTGGAGTTTGCGTGTTCTCTGTGTAGGTTCTCTACAGGTACTCGAGCTTCCTCCCATAGTCCAAAGGCATGCTTGTGGTTAGGATAATGGCGATTCTAAATAGACCAAAGGTGTGAATGGTTTTCTATCTCTGGAAGAAAATAGGTAGATAATTGAGGAGATGCTCCTGTAGTGGCATTGGGATTATAGAAGTTTTTGTAATTCTGTCGTAGATTACAACATTATGGAATTTCTACTGAGAATAGAAAATGTTTGGGGTTCACTGCTAGTTTAAACCATCATAATAGTTTAGATGATGTGATTATAGTTTGTAAGCCACGACAGAGCAGCTGGCTGGATAAAATGGATATTTAATATTATTGTAAAAACTAAAACCTTAGCCTTGGTTTAGAGCTTAGTGGTCTTTTGTTGACAGATTATTAAAGCATGTTGCAGATAATTTCATATGTCCACCCTCTGAGCTCTGTTAAATCTGCTGCCAGATTTGAGCACATCTGTTGCCAGAATTTTGTACATCTGTTGCCAGATTTCAGTGACAAAAAGTAGCCCAATAAAAACCTACTTTTGAAGCCAAACACTCACTCGAGGTTAAAAAAAAGAGAGCTACATTATTGTTTTCCCATTTAGGAGAGGTTAAAAGATAATTCAGTGTTTTCTCTACATTGAGCAGCAACTTCCACAGGGCTGTTTGAGTCGATTGTTGTGTTCAAGATGAAGTGGGGGCATCTGGCTACTCTGTGCCTAGAAAAAATGTAATTAATACGAATTTCTTGCACCACATGACCATTATAATTAGGCTGAAAAACACCCTCGTGCACTTACTCTACCATGAGAACTATGAGCACAACAAATGCTTCAGAAGCAGTAAATAATATGTGAATCAGGACAGGAAATTATTATTAGAAGAGTAGAAAAATAGGTACACTGAAAAGGAAAGAGCTTGCTATTAGGTCTTGATGAACGTCACACCAGGACAAAAAACTAAAAGATGTTGATTTAAAGTAAGTGGAAGGAAATGAAATGCAATAGCCTTGTAATACATCAGAATATGATTTCAACCGTAAAGTGTTTTTAAATAATAAACCTTAGGAAAAGCCCATCAGATGCAACAAAGTAATAACACTCTGGTTTATTAAAATGGCCCCACCTCAGATATGGAATTCTTTTTAGCTGTGCATGTATGTGTGTGTGGAATGCACATGTGGCATAAAAATGTGTGAAAAGTGTGAGTTTTGTGGTCAGCGTATGCGAGTTAATACACTCGCAGATTCAGATTTGGTTCCATTTTTCAAATCACCACAGCTAAAGCATCATTGATAAAAAAAAAATGTAGCCATAGCAACTGATACGATTGTTTGCAGCCTGGGGTTTGGCCCTTTAGCTATCACTCGCTTTACCAAAAAAAACCCAAAACAAAGCAAACAAACAAAAAAAAACAGTGAATGGGTAAAGCTGGGAAGTTACTAGCTAACACTGGGAAGTTGCTAGCTTCCTTCTCTACTAGCAAGGTACAGCTGTACAATATTAAATTACACGCTATGCATTAAAAGATGCATGAAACAACCCCAACCATAATCAAATGCTGATCAAGGCAAAAACAACGATAATTTCCTGTTACTCAAAGCTGCTAGTTTTAACACAACTTTATGGGTTACGTTATCTAAAAAATTCCCCTCCATACAATACTCATGAATGAGGAAATTAGCTATGACCAAAACCATTTTTTAGCAGTCAACATGGATATATTTACTTTAAAGTTGGTTTAAGACTGCTGCCTTTCATATAGGAAGCAGCATACACTGCACTGCACTCTGAACCCCATTCTTTTCTATGGTTTATGCTGCACAATGATAGTTTCCCGCTGCGTTGAACAAACCAGAGCACAAGCCCGCTGACCAGGGAGCACTCACAGGTGCCCCAGTCAAACTTCAACACAGCTGAACTTTGACATCAGCACAGTGTGACACATATTCACACAACCTGTAGAACTGTAGAATGAGAAGCAACAGGCGCACAGGCGTACACCTGATGACTATGAGCGCCTGCCAAAAATGTCATCAACGGCCAGCTCAACAAAAATTTTAGGTAATTCACGCAACCTTATCGTAGCCTCCGATGTGAAAAAGCCTTTTGTGGGCAAGCTTTTTCAGCATCTCAACAACAGTACAGTCCTATTTTTAGCTAGCTTAAAGGTTGATTGAAGTTAGAGGGTTAAGTGGGTACAATCAACATATACTAGCTTATCTTTTCCTCTGTTCTTTTTTTAGTCACTGATGGGAGTAGAGCTAGACGGCATGCTTCTCACCTTTAACAGATTTTGTTTGTCAGTTGCTGAAAATAGCAGAATGAACAAAATGAGAACCCTACAAATTAAAACGACAAAAAGCTCAGGTACAACAAACTTCGCCTGTGCTCCACTTGCACCACGGCTCAGGCAGTATCCACAAGTTACACTATCCAAGTCTTATGGTAAACCACCCTGGTTGTCAAAAAACATAATTGTATCTAAGGTTTTCCTTCTAGTAAAAGGCATTTCTAAATGACCACCAACTTTTGATTGGTAGAAAATTATGTATGTGCATACCCTCCAATACAGCCTTTAATTGTAGCACTGCTGCCTTGGGTTTCGATGCGAGTGCTGCACTACCCTGACTTTTGAGCATTTGCAAGTGTTCGTTTTACAAATTCAAATTAAAACACAAAGTGTAAAGTCACTGCTATTATTCTTTTCTTTTAAAAATCATGGCAAGCTTAATGTGATTCAAAATGCTTTACTTTTTCTTGCAGTCCTTGCTGTTTGAAAAAAGGTGAGTCAGACCTGGTCTTTGAGCACGGAGAGGAACGAGGAGAATGATTATCAGGAGAGTGAAGTAGTGCAAGCGAGTGAAGAGGGAGGCAAGAAGAGGCTTTATATATGTGGTGAGCATTCTTCACTTGTGACTGTGGGAGCCAGTGACACATGAAATATGAGAGACAGCAGCACTCTCCACTATTTATAGTACTGCAAGAGAGAAAGAGAAGAAACTGGCCACACCATATACACTCCAGGGCAGAGGTGGCATCATTTTTTCATTCGCTAAAGAGGAAAAAGAGGAATCCCAGCCAGTACTGAGAAGGCACATATGTCACTGCAGTGACTACGACAGGCCAGTCTGAAGCAGAAACGCGTGTGTCATCTCAGTAGTGAGAGGTGGCTTAATAAGCCTCTGCATCCACTTTTCTTTTTTAGCTCACAAAGCTAAACAGATGCTTGGGGGAAGTGCCGGTTGTGGCTTTGTGTTGTTGCTTTGTGGCAATTCAAACCCATCTGCAGCTCAGCACTGTTTTGTACAAACTGCTAAAAATGTATCAGTGCTACTGGGAATGCAACAGCATGTCCTGTTCTGCTGGAGATAATGATGAAAAGAAGCCAAAACGAAGCCCACTGAAAGTGGGCATGCAGCTTAGGGAATCTCTCCATTTATGTTATTTTATGCTTAGATGAAGCCTCGCAAGCAAGAATCAAAAGAAAGCGGAATTGGTTCAGTTCTTGTAGTGGGTGATAAGCACTAAAAATAACCGTGGCAAACCGCCGCTAATGCTAATTTAATGGGGGTCATAAGGCCAGCTGTAAATATGAATGGATGGCTGAATGGATGAAGACTCATCATTTGACATCATCTGCTGTGTTGGTCCTGATGTAAGATGATTTTGATAGCTCTGTTCTCAAATTGCATAACGTGTCTGTGCTGTCAGGCCAAAGAGGCATCAGAGCATCCCATAAAAGTAACCGGAAGACTTTGATTTGTCATGCTCAGAAAGCATGACCCATTAGGAAAGCAGCAAGTATTCTTATCTCTCCAAAATTGTCCAGAATGGTCACATTTGCAGCTTAAAATGATACTTACGAGTGTTTTTGAAGAGGTATTTGCTTCTTGACATTTCAGTGTTTCACAAGGTGCCCCAACTCGCATTAAACCGTCATCTCGGCTGTTTGATGCCAACGCTCTCACGCTTGGGCTTGAGCTTTAGCCACGGTCCGAGGCAGAAGCTGAAGGCGGCCGCGGAACTTTGATGCTGCCTTCCATAAGCGATTTCTTCAGTGATGTCATATCTGTAGAGAAAAGCTCTTCAAAGTCAGGCTGATGTATTATGCATGGCACTATAGTAACTAGCCAGTGTGCTAGTAGTGCTCCGGGGTGGTAATGGTGATGCTTGCAGTGCTGAGAATAGCAATGGGAAGCCTTTGTACTGAATGCTTTTGCCAAGGATGAATTCCTCTATGGTCAGCTTATCTTTCCTCAGATGTATGTTCTATGTATGCAGACACCGTGCAGGCGTAGCAGTGGATTGTGCTTTATGCTTTGAATGCTAATGCATACTGTAGAAACTCACAACTTTAGCAGACAACTTGTGTCCTTGTTTGAGCTTTTTCATTTTCATAACCCTTTTTTTTACCTCTGCCAAGCAGGTTAGGTTTATGGTAGTGTTTGCATGCACCGGTGTCATTCTGTGAACGTGATAAAGTTTTGAATGAAGTGTGATAAAACTTTGCAGTGGGGTCATTTAGCTTACATTCACAAAGGTCTTCAAGGTCAACTTGAATTGTGTTATAACATTAAAGAAAATACTGTTAAGAGTGAGAAAATCTGACTTTTTTGTTAGATTGGATAATGACTAGTTGTTCTTAAAAATGAAGCTTATTTTTCACTTAATGCAAGAACTACTTTTTCTATTTTTTAAATGACAGATTATAGCAAATCATGCCATTATTTAAAAATTAACTATTTTGATAAATTATGCATTTATTTATTTTTGAGCTCCCCATCCAAAAAAAACATTAACTATATTAGTTAAAGGAACAGTAAATAATTTATCCCCTTGTCTTCTGTTGCCTAAATGTTGGCACAATATAATTTAGTAATAATTTAGTAATATTAGTAATATTTTCTTGGACATCATTAAAAAAAAAGATCATTTATGGTGATATGTTGCTGCACTTCTACACAATTATGGCAGATGAAATAGGTCATTTCAATGGCACCAGAAGGCTGTGGATCAGTAAGTCATTAAATCCTTTATTTGGTTCATCGGTTGGTGTACATACTGGAATTATACATTAAATATCACAGCAATGGCCAAGCATTTTTGTGCAGACATTTATGTTTCCAAGAGTTAACTGTTGACTATTAATACTCTTACCTTTCATCTAGTGTAAATGGTAATGTTGATATTGTTGATTTGCATTCTCTCACTTCACTAAAGAGATTCTGAGAATTAAATTTAGCATAAAACAGCATGTAAAGGGCCACTAGATGAAACAAATATGCAAGACACTTGCAGATATTACCGTAATACGCCATATGAACAAAAATATTCTGCAACCTACACATCAGACCTACAGGAGCTTTCATGACATTCTTTTCTAGATCACAAGGTATTTAAAAAAAAGTTGGTCTCCTCTTTGCAGCTATAGTAGCTTCCACTCTTTTGGCAAGGCTCTCTACAAGATTTTGGAATGTGCTGAGAATTGTTTCCCATTCATCCAGAAGAGCATTTGGATGTTGGACCAAAGGGTCTGGCTTGCAGTGTCCGTTCTAGTTCTTCCCAGAAGTGTTTTATAGGGTTGAGGTCAGGCCAGCCGAGTTCTTCCAACCCAACCTCATTCAGCTTGCTTTCTGCACTGGGGCACAGTCATGCTGTCAAAGAAAAGACTTTGACCAAACCTTTCCAACACGTTGTCACTCCCACAGCGTAACATTTTATGCTAGGTGACAAATCGTCGGTATATTGCGCTTTCGGCCATCCAACATATCCCTATATTACGAGTTGACAATGAGGAAATATGAGAACCGTTTGGAATGATCTACACATGTACGTTTATTCTACTTAAATCACTTTGGAAAGCATTTAAGGTGGTGGTTAAGATTAGGGATAAGGTTATGGTTAGGGTTAGGGCCGGAATACACGGCTGGAATGTGTGTTACTGCAGGAGCGTCATTCTATTCGATTTCATCCAAAATCCGACGCGTAGCATAGGAAGGTCACCTTTCGCGTTCCCATGGAACGCCTCGAGACGTGACAAATTGTTGGTATATTACGCGTCGAGAGTGAGAACGGGCTGACCTTTCCCACAGAGTTGGAAGCATAGAAAGGTATAGTTTTAAGATTTCCCTTTGCTGGAATTAAAGGTTTGGATGAGCTCCTCGGGCATATTTTGATAGAGTCTGTCTGTTTTATTGCTGGGATGTGTCTTGGGAATGTTGCCTGAGAAACATCCCAGGAACCGAACCTGTGGTTTTACGATTGGTAGACCCCACTCTGCAAATATAACCTTGCAGTACTGACTAAACCCTCTGAAAATTAGTTGTAACAAGCCTCTGGCAGGTTCTACAAAATGCTGCAGTTGACCAGCACTGCTCGCTTTGAAGGCTCTCTCAGTCAGTAACTTTCATTTCTGAATTCTCCTTCACAGGCAGCTTTGGATTCTTTTGTGGCGAACAGGGTAGCACAAGTTTTAATTTGTTTTCGCAATATGTTTATCACCACTGTTGTAACCTCTGTAATTACACCATGTGATGGAGCCTCTCATGAACATAGCTCACCCTGAGGATCTGTGGAAATTATGTATAATTCATGGTGTTGATTGTATTTATAGTTGCTCTGGCTTGTTGTTTGGAGACAGAGATGTAGCATTAAACAAGGGCTACTTTGTTATGAAGATGCGGAGCTGCTCCTTCAGTGAACAGTTTGTTTCCGTTCTTTTTTAAGTTTTTGGCCACCGCCTGGGGGGTGAAGCTGTGCAGAAAGAGGTGGAAACTTTGGTGTTTTTTTGGTTTTTTTTATTTCTTTCAGTCTCCTCCTGTATTCACAACTGGCAAAAAGATCAACATCCCCACTCAAATTAATGTGATTCTATATTCTTTTTTTCTTTCAAGCTAAAACACTCTCAGCTCTGTAGCACATTCAAAGCTGTGCCCTTGCAGAGTACCATTAGAGTACATAAAAGTTTAAATGTCTTAAGCTCTGAATTGCCCACATTTGCCTGTTCGTTAGAGTAGCATAATTTATGGGGAGACAACTGACTACATGATGTTGGAGTCATGAGAAGCAAGTCTTCATGAGCACTACTAAGAAGTGTGCTCAGTACATACCAAATGATTCTGACAAGCAAGTCCTTCTAAAGTAATCGTTAAATCAGAGGGTGAAGATTTGGTTGAAAGTGCATTAAGGGAAAAGTTAGTGTTAGGCAAGAAGTGTTCCACCAGGAAAGTTGTTAGAAAATTGCTTGTATTTGGTTCATACAGCACTATTCACCAGCTATAACAAGAAGCGGATTCTCGCCTCTCCAGTTGTCCTATGTGAAATATATCACAAGAAAGGTGTGGCTTAAAAAAATGCCCCAATTGGATTGGATGGATCGTTACAGAAACACAAAGATAACTAGAAAAATGTGCATTTCCTGTGAAAATGCTGTGTGGATGCTGTAACGCTGAAGTTGTCTGCTGAAAATAGATGAAAAAGATGAAAAGTTGCAAAAATTGTAATAGCTTTGCAGAAGCATAAGAACTTAGCAAAAATGTAATTACTTAGCAGAACTGCAATAACGTAGAGGAAAAATAGTACTTAGCGGAAATATTTTAACCTAGTAAAAGTTGCATTTCCTGTGAAAATGCTGTGTGAATGCCCTGTTGTGTAATCTGCTGAAAACAGCTGAAGAAGTAAAACTATGTGCTGAAAGGAGGTGAAGAAACTGAAAATTCTGCTGAAAACAGGTGAAGAAGCAGAAATTTTTGCTGAAAAGAGGTGAAAAGCCAAAAACTCTGCTGAAAAGGGGTAAAGAAGCTGAAATTTGTGTTGAAAAGAGTTTAACTGTTTACTGAAAAAAAATGTTGCCATAAGCGGGATTCGAACCCTGACCTCCCGCTCTGAGAACGGCTGCTGATCTCATTAAGCTAAAACACAGCTCACCCCGGCTAGCAAAATCAGTGACCACACTGATAATGCGGTCCATTTATTTCAATGGGAATAAAATTGCATAAAAAATTTAATATCTCAAAAAGTATAGAAGTTATGAGCACCAAAAGTCATAGCAGGAAAGAGCAGAAATAGCAGAATATTGTAAAATTTGAATGGTAAAAATAGCATTTTTACCATTCAAATGTCTGCAGCATCCACACAATTACCAGACTTAGTTTGCTGGGTCACTCTGTGTGCCACAGACAATAACCAGGCTGCATGTGTGAAACTCTGCATGCAGGAGGAAAGACGCTGAGACAGGAGAGACATCCACTTATTTACCACCCACAGCATGAAGGCACACTGTATACTGATACCAGTGGGAGAGCATCAGTTAAATGACATTAGTGGATGGACTGGGAATAAAACAGGATTATGTTATGTTATGTCTTTTGCCTTGGTTTTTGTTTTTTGTTTTTTTTACCTGTTAAAAAAACCTTGTATGAAAATCTCCATAAAGTGAATATAATCACTGTCATGTACTTTACAGTGGAAACATGGCTGCTTGCGTTTCTAAATGTGACTCCAGCATTTTATTGAACGTACTGGGAAAGCTAGCATACTCCCTGTGCGAGTATGTGTGTTTGTCAATAAGAGCACATTAGCGATTTGTGTGTGTGTGTGTGTGTCTGTGTGTGTCTGTGTGTGTGTTTAGGTCAGCTTTGCTGCCCACATGGTTTCAGGTCTCTCACTCTCTCCTGCCTGAGGCTATCCTGAGGTGGATCCCTGCTGCTGTCCCGTAACCTTGCCAGTGACAACACTGGCAGTCAATCATTTTAAAGCAGTTTATGACTTGCCTCCTAAACTAAGAGTTTAGGCAAAGGATGTGTCACATAAAGCAGGACCGCTGAATTTTTGATGCAAATAAAAACTGTCCTTTATTTGATATTATTTGGGGAAAAAATAAAAAAGCAGCTTGTTTCTGTCTTTGCATAAGTTTTTCCAACAAGGACAGTGTGCCAACAGCAAGGCATTACCCCTAAATCTGATCGCTCAGACCCCGTCTCCAACCACCACCACCATCAACCTCCGCCTCCAAAGCCGCCCCAACCCCTTCCCCCGCACTATGATAATCTGCTGATGTGACCGTAACCACTTATCCTTCCACAAGATTGAGGAACACGGCTGAGCAAGGCTGATCATTACGAGCGTTACAATTCACGCTAGTGGTGCTGGATGGGATCGAGTCCTGTTGCCGATCTTGAACTAAATGGCGTAAGGAGGAGGTCTGTCAATATACTTTTGACCATTTGAAAGCTTGTGCTGTTGACTGGATTGATGTTTCAAGCTCATTTCATTTGTGTCAGTCTGCTCCTGATGCGTCATGCCTCGCGGTTCTGCAACATGATTTGTCTCTCACTTCAGTGAGCGCAGTCCAGTTAGTGAGTGATGATTAGATGAACTGCAGGGGGTTTCACAGTCGTTCAGTCTTTTGGCATTAAGTCAAGTCAAGTCAAGTCAAGTCAACTTTATTTGTCAATTCTGCCACATGTACAGGACATACACAGAATAGAAATTGCGTTACTCTCAAACCCTAGTGATTAGAAAAATGCAAATAAAATAATTAAAAAGTAAAAATTTAAATAAATACAATACAATTTTACGTATAACAAAAAAAAGCTATGCAATATACAATATACAATATTCAAGTAAGAAGGCATAGTGGTGCAAAATAGGCAAATCACTCAAATAAGCAAGTTCCTAATAAATGAGCAGGTTTTCACACTCACAGGGTAACCTTGGCGGAACTTTCCTGAAATATTACACTCTTATTCGTCAATAAGCCTCGACTCTCTCCAGCCTGGGATCAGCACACGCCTCCAGGATACCCCGTGAAGAAGATTTGCATTGATATGGGAGTAGTTTTGAAATGATTTCCTCAAGATTTCTTCACTTGACAAGATAATGAGTAAAGATGAGGCCTGTGTGATCTTAATTTTTGAACAGTTTTGGTGTCTTAACTTCAAAAATGCAGACTCTCGTGTAGGATTATGACTTAATAAGATCGTTAAAAGCATTCTAATTTCAATTTGGCTCTATGCAAACCCTTTTCAGCAAAAGAATGTCCCCGCGAGTATAACAACACAAACACAAGCTCGCTGTATGTGAAAAGCAATAGATTTGGAGATTAAGAGACATTCTGAGAGAAAATAAGAAGAGAGGAAATGACTTGAGGATTTATTTCTGCTTTATTTCCATGTTCAGAGAAAGAGGAAACAAATAAAATTGTTCAGATGGGATAAAAAAAATTTCCAGGGGACTGACGGAGACATCTCTATTTGTAAATCTATCATACTTAGCCGAACAGCTGCTGGTATAGACTCTCTAAGTGAAGTTTTACAGTATAGCACTGTGTGCACTTCAAGCATACAGATACAAGGATGTAGTCTCTCTAATCTCACTGAGCCTCAGTCCTTGGTTGCTTGAACTTGTTTTTGTGCTGAGCGTTGTACGTCAGAATCACAGTGTAACTCCCACGTGAAAATGCGCATTTACAGTTTTTCATTCCCAGTTGCTCCAAAGTTATGACCTCTGCACCCAGCAGGTTTCTTCTGAAAATGACATGACTGACATCTTACTCCTTATTGCTGCTTTGTGGCCAGATGTATGGAATCAATGTAAGGAAAGTATTTTAGCCGTTTGAGCATTTGCTCATTCTGGGTGGTATCCTAAGCACTGCTGACTATGCACAGTCAGCAGTGTGTTATATAAAGTCAACTGGTCACATTAGTAGTGAATGTAGCAGTGCAGAAACCAGACAGGAGCACAAGAACACCTTCCACTGTATACCCTCTTTTTATGTTGTGTTGTTGCATTTGCATTTGTATAGTATACTGTACTACATTTTTAACTTAGTGGTTTACTGAGCGCTTTTACAATCACCCCATAAACAACTACATAATAATCTGTCGGCCCCCGTTTTGCTTCCAAAACAGTTCTATCCCATCCAGGCATGGACTAGACGCCTGAAGGTGGGCTTATGGTATCCGCACCAAGATGTTAGTAACAGATCCTTAAGTCTTGTAAGTTGCCTGGTGGGGCCTTCATGGATCAACTTGTTTGTCCAGCACATCCCACAGGTGCTTGATTGGTTTGAGATCTGTGGAATATGGAGGCCAAATCAACACCTCGAACTCATTGTTGTGCTCCTCAAATCGTTCCTGAACCATTTTTACTTTGTGGCAGGCACATTATTCCGCTGAATATTATTTCCATGAAACGGTGTATAAGGTCTGCAACAATGTTCAGGTAGGTGGAAGCAGGACCCAAGGCTTCTAAAAATAGCTCGTGGTGATGGGGGAGAAGGGACTATACCTCCCGCCCCATCAGCTTAGGCAGCTACCATCCCACCTGCCTTTTTTCCTTCCCACTGTCGCCAAAGTGCTTGCTCATAGGGGGTCATATGATTGTTGTTTTTTTCTCTGTATGTATTATTGTAGGGTCTACCTTACAGTATAAAGCGCCTTGAGGCGACAGTTGTTGTGATTTGGTGCTGTATAAATAAAATTGAATTTTGTGGAAAAATTGGTCCTTGTGATGAGTTGGGAATTAGAATGCATGGTCTACAATATATTTATGTTAGTAGGAATGGCAAGATTAAGACAAAAACAAAAAGAAGTTGAACCCTGGCACTTCCTCTTCTTTCTTAGCACAAAGTTCATGAAAGGTTGGTTATGAATTTGTGACCCTATTTTTATGACAATATAGTTATAGTAAGGATCTTAAATGTCTCATCTTTTTATTATTCCTAAACCCCATATCTTTTATATGAACTGTTAGCCAGACACATACAATATTAAGATATTGTCACCGTATAATCTGACCAAACTGTTTGGAATGTTAAACATGAAGCAACATTAGCATTCATCCTCAGTGATGTTCACTCCTTTTTTAGCTCCACTTTGGTTTTCTGGCTCTTTAGCTGCCAAACTCTGCACTGCGTTCACCATCTTGTTGCTACCTTTCCCTGACATTTGGTTCTGAGCAAGCTGTGAAGGGTTTCATCAGAGCTTTTTCCTGTGAAAAACAGATGCCTGCTGCTGCTGAAAGGCAGGCTGATGAGAGCAATGAGACTGAAACCAACTGCGTCTTTGGAAACCAGAAACAATGAGCTGAAAGATGCTATAAAGGTTGGTCAAGCTGAGAGAGTGCTATAATGTTAGGTGATAATTCTCTACAGGTGTGTCAGTATGGGTGACATTTATCACATCAGGCATAGGCATTTTGCCCTTTGGAAGATATAAATCTTTATTGGACAGCTTTAGAATAAATCCCATATTATCTGTGAGGTTTTTCCAGGAGAACAGAGGCAGCAATTTTCCTGCCAATTCAGATTTGGGGTCATTCATTAAACTGCTGTGTTGAGTCAGCCAGACAATATTAGTATTACTGTAAATATGTCTTTTTTTTATTGCCTTTTGCTCTATCCGGATATGGAAAGATTCCTGATTATTTTGGAAGCCATCAGGAAAATGAAACATGTTATCACTGCCGGCTGTCAAAAGAATGAAACAGCTGTAATAAAAAGAGAAAAAAAATCACAGTTAATCAATGAACGTATAAAAACTTAAGCCAACTGCTGGCTGTCACAGGGATTTAACTCCACCTCGGCCAGATATATGTATTTCCTGTCTTATCTAAGACTGAGACAGTGCCGCCTGTCAAGAACATCCTTTAACTCTATACTGTCACCATCAGCAAGGAAGATTATTTAGTGTGCACTCTTAAAACGTTACACTGCTGCGAACAGATCAGGCTTGTGCTGTTGCAGCAAGATGTTTGCTGCCTTCCCTTGAGTCAGTCCCCAACAGACTGACTCAATGTGCCGAGGTTAAGCTGTAATGACACAGTCACTATCACAGAGTGACATATGGTGTGTGTGTGTGTGTGTGTGTGTGTGTGAAAACTCTTATTTAAGCATATTGCTTGCTCCCAGCTGAAGAAAAAGTGATAATGAGAGAGGTTAAAGAGTTAAAGTGTGAGTGTATATAGAATGGTGTTCATTAGAATAAGTATGTCTCTTTCTATATGGGAGCATATGCCTACTCACACTGAGCAGGTAGCTGTAATAGTTTCATCTCAGCTACACGGCTTTGAAACTCACTGCTGTTCAAAGCATCTGTTTGTGAGAGGTAGCCAATCAAAAGAGAGTCAGCTTGGGAAGCTACTCTACAAGATAAGTCCTAAAATAACAACATGAACTTAGAAATGAACACAATTGGTCTCCTTTAATATACAAAGTGGCAAAAATCAGCTTAGTTATTCAAAAGTAGTTGTTTTTTATATGAATGTGAGGAGAAAATAAGCAGCAGAATGATTAGATTCTTTGATATTGTTTCTTGGAAGTTTAGCCCTGCTGGGATGCCCTGTAGTCACTCATGTCTTTCATTGTTAACATTAATGATGCGTGTTCTGTTATTGAATCCGAACTTACGGTTTTCATACTTACAGTTTCATTCATGCTAGCTGCTAATGTAATCGGAAGATTTTTTTATGCTAACATCATCGGTGTGCTGTGGTAGTTAACATGATAGATAGCAAAGACAAAGAATGTTTTTGAAATGCCAGTGTACATATGCATTTCAGCAAGTTGAACTCCGAGCTCTCTGTGTTTACCTGGAGGGACCAAGATCCTAATAAAGTTTTTCAGTTGTGATTGCCACCAAATGCTCGAGCACTAACCTTTACCTCAATATTTTGAAGAGAGGTAAAGGCAAGAAATCCTGTGACAGATAGATTGTTGATAAAGTTCAGATGTTGTTAAGGATTTGTGCAACAGAAACAGAAATAAAAATGTAAAAAACAGGACCTTCAGATTCTGTTGAGGCCACCGTTACTTTGTATGACTGCTGGCCAGGGACGTGCAGAGGGGGGGGCTAGAGGGGCTTGAGCACCCGCCCCTTTCCTGATGAGTGCCCAAAGTGCCCTTTTGTTGAGGCAACTTTTAAATTTTTTTTATTTATTTATTTATTTATTTATTTTATGTGTGTGTGCGTGCGGAGTCCTGTCTGTGCCCCTCAACAATAATATTTAACTATTAATCATAGTTTTGCTAAATAAAAGGATCTGGCTTGCATCAGTCACATGATCACATTTAACCAATGATCGCCCTCGATGGCAGAACGCGCTGGTTACGAGCCGGGAACGAACTCACAAAGAGCACGCGCATTTTTTGCGGTCCGGAGCTGTAGGAGAAACACAAGTTAACTCAGAGACACAGACTGATGCGACAAAACCAGTAAGTAGGTGTACAGCGTACACTGTAGTGTGTAGCACACAGGAGTATTAGCTTATTACGTACACGTTGGTAAGCTGTCTTGTTGCAACTGACTAACTGAAACAAACGAGCGTGCTGTGTGTGCAACAGCGCGACAAACATTACCTGTCCTTTTATTAACTGCACAAGTAGTGCTGGTCATAGCTGCTGGCTACCTGTGTAAGGCTGTCATGGGTCTGTAGCTCTGTCACCGTTTTAGGGAACATATTTAGTTTTAAAGTAAGTTTCTGGGCATTTCCTGCCTTTCTGGAGGGATTATATTTCACTAAAAAACGATCTAATATGCATGTCCACATAATAATTATTATAATTATAATATATTAAAAAACACACGCTGTATTTTAAAGAACATACATTAAAAAGCAGATTAAATTAGATTTATATTTTAAATAAGACAAAATTTGGATTTTACAGCAGTAAAATGATTGTATCTCTACAGTTTAAAAATGTAATAAGCTTTGCCCTGCACAGAGTGGATAGTGAAACAAATGGAATCATCATAAATACATTATTTCATATTTATTACTTCCCCCTCCTCATTGGTTTATTATCGTAGCTCTAGTAATAAATAATAATGTAAGGATGCCCATAGTATATACAGTATTCTGAAGAAGGTCTAAAATGTCACTGTGTGTGCATGTGTGTGTTTTATTTAGCTGGATTTAAAAAAATATTACTCATGATATAACATTGTGCAGACATGGCTGGTAAGGACATGAGGAGGAAACAGTAGGAGCTGTATGAGGCTACTAAAGGCAGTGCTATAACATTTTTCTGTCATCATTTTATTACAGATTAAGTGCAAGAGTTGTTAGGTGTGGATAATTAGATTATAGTTTATTGCAATAGCAAGTTGTGCCTTGTTCTCAGATAGACAGCAAGTGGAGAGTGATATATGAAATGATGGGAAGGAAGGAAGAAGAGAAGCAAAGAGTGATTCACAGGCAGAGCCGAGTTTATGTCACAGTTTTTCGTTGCCTTATGGTTCCAAGCGCTGTCACCAATCTTTGCATTTTGTTATTATCTCATGACACTTGTTTAATCAGCTACCATCTCTCCTGTGGACTTTTTAATGTCTACAGTCTCAGATCAACACAGCCCTGCCCTTCCCATATTAGATTCTTGATGAATGTGTGTTGTTGTTATTCAGCATGGTTCAATGTGCCCCTTTTTAACTTTGAGCACCCGCCCCTTTAAACCTCTCTGCACATCCCTGCTGCTGGCCAAACCAACATAGTCAGATCGCTTCGTCTTTTTTGAATGTCATGTCTTTATGGGGCTTTAGACCTTTCTGAACTTGCCATGGAACTAAAAGTCCTGAAGCCTGGAGGCAGAAATAGATTAATTATAACCAACTGTGAAATGCATAAATTGCTGTGACACTGGGATGAAACTTTCTGTCTGTCTGCTATGCAGTCATCTTTAACTATTTGCAAACCCAACTTCATGATGTCATATCCATGCCTTGGCCACGCCATATATACTGTTGGTGTGAACAGGTAGAGATGAAAAAGGAGAGGCGGTTCCAAGCCTCTAGGGATGCCTGCGCCCTGGCGCCTTCACTGGCATCTCTAATCAAAACAGTCAACTTGGATCACAGAGGAAGTCTGCTAATTGAATTCCATTGTTGGATGTTTATTTTAGCCCGTGTGAAGTTTAATTTTAGAACAAATAAACTGGGGCCTTCAACAAGAGAACTCGGAAGGCGAAAAAGTGTGAATTGTAAAGTCCAACCAAATCATTAGTGAGTGTTTATTACGTTGAGTCATTTTAAAACATTAAAAAACATGTTTTCTATCGAAAGACTTTCTTCTGTATGTATACACATGCTAAATGCTCTGACTGAAAAAAATTGGTTTTTCTTTGTAGCGCTGGTCAGCTCCTGCAAAGTGAGCAGAAAACTTCTTAAACCACAGGGGGTGCGGTCTCTGCTTTCTCTGCTTTGTTGTAGCCTTGTTAGCATTTCTGGGAGTTCTCAAAGCTGTGATGTCTAGTGCTGTATTAGTTATTATTAATCTCTGGCTCACTTCTCTGGCTCCCCACACGCCCAACCGCTCATGGCACATGGCTGCTCCTCCCCAGGTCGGACTCTGCTGGAAGTTGCTTCCTGATAAAAGGATTTTTCTTTCCCGCTGTCTCCAAGTGCTTGCTCATACGAGGATGTCTGATTGTTAATTTTCTTTCCATTATTGTAGGGTCTTTACCTTACAGTATAAAATGGCTTGAGGTGAGTGTTGTTGTGATTTGGCACTATATACATATCCGGTCTTTAAGTGATGACATATGAATGCTGATTCCGGGTCCAAACTAATCTGCATTTATTAAGGCTGTTGTGTTCTTAACATGTTTTGTATCTTGTTTTATTTAATCTGAACAAGCCCCTAAAAAAGGGCAATGGTCACTATCGGCCTCTCTTGGGTTTTATTACCACTGTTCGATTTAAAGCTCAGTTTTTAAAACCTTACGATGCAACTACAGCCCAGCCCATGCAGCAGTATATGAATGACTAACCTCGTATTGTGGATGGATTATCTCAGTTGTTCTCCTAACTGACGTTTGGTCCGTTTACAGCATCCTGCCATGCGATTGCATTTGTCCCTAACCATCGGAAACCCTTGTGTTAACCTTTATCGAGTGGAAAAAAGTTAGCATTCATCCTCCACCTTCTCTGTGTTTATGTTATGCTAACCTAGCGATCACGTAGCACCTCATTATATACCAGCTAGTCCAACTTCAGTAACCCTACAAACGTCACTGCTGTTTAGTTTTCTGTCTTCATTTATGTTGGAAGTGATAGCGGAGCTGTGCGTTTTAATTTGTATCATAAATCTCTCAGTCAGAACATGGTATATGGTGTTTAGGGGGAAACTAGCAAGCTAACTTTCTGCTAACTTCCACCTCCATTAAATGTAATAAATTCTGTTTTCATGGATGCCTGGATGTTAAACTTAATTGTTTCACCTGGTATAGCAGCAACACTGATCATTTTATTAAAGATGAAGGAATTTAGACAGTTTGTATCTCTTAGTGATGCCACAGTGTTCGTTTGATATTGGGACCTGGAGCGGAGTTTGGACACGGAAACTGCTAATGATGTCAGACATACAGGCCGGATTGAACTGAATTTATAAATTCCCTTGGAATCATACAGTTGTCTTTTAAAAATAAACAGGAAAATGTGAAATTCAGTTCTCTTATGTAGCCCTCATCCATTTTCCACATTTTAATGACGCCATAGCTTGCAGCTTTGGCTTCTTTCCTGTGCTAACCGCTTTATTGTTGTTAACTGATATCAGTTTTGTTAAATAGGAAACAGAAAGTGAGCTCAACTGCACAGTGGACATGTTAACTAGCTGAAAGTTTATAGAAGAAACCCACATGTCCACACCCACATCACCTGACTCAAAGGCATAAAAACAGACTAGCAATGTATACTAGTTCACATCCCATTTTATGAAAGTTTTGGACAGGACAACATACTGACAATTTGTAGAGGCTTTTGGGCATTCAGAAAATACAGTCTGCCTTCAATGTGGCACTAGGGAATGTCTTCAGCCAACTAACAAGGGCATGCTCATCAAATTTCACATCAGTTCAGTCATGAGATACTGTTTCCTGTGTATAAAGTTAACATTTGGCCTAAGGGTGGAAGAAAAGGAGAGACTTCTTCCACTGAGAAGCATAAAAGTGCTTTGAGGGAGACACTCATTTTGTACAACTAGGAGTTCTTATATGACTCTAACCAAATAGCAGTAAAGCTCCCAAAGAGGAGTTCTGTTTTTCTGATGAATCATCCTCAGGGGACCACTAATACCTACAAATAAAAATATTTATTTGCTTGTTTTCCCTTGCACATCATATCCTACTTTCTGCTTGCTTCCTTTAGTGATGGGATTACAGCTGGTCCTAAATGTTGAGCAGCACAGCAATGCTACAAATAGCTTTATGACCCCAAATGTTGTGATTTTCATATGATAAACATTGTCATACTTTGTTTAAGCGTTGGTCTAAATTGCTCTCATAATCAGACCATGATAGAAGAGAACTTAGAACAACCTCATCAATCCCATCCTCTCGTGTGGATGTTTGTTGATTGCTTTCATGGGAGTCGCTTATTAGTTACCTTTACATGAGGGGGGATATCCCAAAGCTTGGTGGATTGGTGGATTTTTTTTTTCTTTTTAACAATGCTGAACACCAGCTCTATTCCATTTGTTTAAGATTTTATTTTCTGAGGTCTGAAATCAGGTTAGAGTGGGCTGTAATGGTGCTGAGGGAGCTGGCCTGATTACCCACCATGCCTTCCAAAAGTAATAATGTCTGTGCTCGAAATATGAGAAACTGCCTCCTATAAGTGTAAATGAAATTGAATTTCCTTTGGCAACCCATAAGTTGACTACAAAGACAGTTTCCCCCTTGTATTTGCAAATTTTCTGCAATATTCCCCTTAATTAAGTTTTCTGCATTTCTGTTCCGCACCATTATTTTACATTAAATATAGTCCCGTTCTGTGTCATTATGGGCAAATAATGTGGAGCTGTCACCGAGTTTAATCAGCATCATTAGCTCTAGTGTGTGCAAAACTTTGTTAGACCTTAATGGACACCATCAAACGTCTGTCATCCCTCAACACCTGCCATCACACTGCTTTAAGGCTATGGTTCTTAGTGCTGTTGTTCCTTAGAATATAATATTTACAGTGTGTTGGCTGACTGTTGAACCTTCTTCTGGGTAATTAGCCACATCCATGTGAAACATGAGTGCGATGGGAAAAAAGAAAAAAAAAGAAAATGTTCCTGTAAGCTCTCCTATGTCCTTGGAACTTTGCTAGGTGAATTCTGATTATATAATCAAGAGTGCTTTCTAGCAAACACCAACAAATATCAGTGAGCGCCATTAGCATTTGTGCTTAAAATATATAAATGAAATGAAAACAATCAGAGCGAACTTAATTGCGATCCATATTCAGCGAGCCAGGCAGCAAAATAACAACACAGCCTGTCCACATGGATACTGTCACTTATTTTGGCTGATTAGAGTTCCATATGTTCTGTGTGAGGATAGATGACATGAACGCTATCATACAGAATATTAGGCTAACACATGTTACTTATCAAATTAATAATGGCTGTTTACCTAAATAAAACATTAATGCCATTAGTAACATATATATTTACCTGTCAGTCAGTTCAAAGTCGCTGCAGTGAAAGAGGCCTGTATCTCTGAAATGCCATCCAACCTTCAGGACCTTAATTTCACATCCACACTTCTTTGCAGGTTGCAGATTATGATACTAGCACAAGATGGCAGCGTCCATTTCCAAGATACTGGTATAGTGGGAGGAAGTACTGACACGCCATACGTTCAATGCAGGCACCTTGTTATTCCCCATCTGGTTCATGTGGACTTTAACTGGGAAAACAGTCCTAATCTGCAGGACCTGTAAATGCTGCTGCTGCACCTTTTTAAGGTGAACATAAGTGCTCACTCCTCTCTCTACTTGTCTTGTTTATTTATTTATTTGTTTATTTAGCAGACGTTTAGACTTGTTCTACAGGAAAAGCACAGGTGGTACTAATCAATTAACAGCAACCTAAAAGTCACAGTCATAACTTCATTCAGAGGAGCTTGAAACTGAAGCAGCTAAATTGGGTTTAGTCCTCTCCCTCTTGCTCTGTCTTCAAACCTGTGATTTCCCAAACTTCCTTTGTTAAAAGACTTGTAGCTGCCCCAGGTAAAGAATGATTAACTTATTTATGTTTATCCTTAGGCAACTTAATCATTTAAATGAGGCTGGGGAAAGATCATAGTCAGGATTCAGGGCTTGCAAAATCACTAGCCCGACGTCCCGGAGCTAGCGATATCTCCGGTTGGGCGACTAAAATCTATCTCAGCCCCGCCCGTCGGGCTATATGATAACCCGACGGGCTATCATATAGCCACTTGGGTGGTTCGAGCCCTGGTTGCTCCAGTCTCAATGCCAAATATCTTTGGGCAAGATACTAACCCCTAATTGCTATCCATGTGAATGATAGATAGAAAGCACTTAAGGATAGAAAAATGTGCATGGATGGATGGGGTAACCCATATGGAAAAGAAATAGTAAAAACTTATATGTGATTACTCATGAAAGTGACCACTTTCATGAGTAAATCATATAAGTAAATCACATGATTTACTCATGAAAGTGGCCACTTTCTCATTACTTTCATACATTGTTTTAGTAAGTATCCAAAACATACAAGTTTCATTATATAATTTTTCAAGGGATCTTATATCTGTTTTCACTCTTATATGCTTTTCATACAAGTTTCACACAAGACAGATACAAACTTTATAAGATTTATATATATCTTTTCCATATGGGAACCTTTCAGCACTGTGGGTGCTTTTCCAAATATGGATGCTCTCAATTCCAGATGTTTAAGCTACCAATCACACCCCCACAGCCCATCTGTCACTCCTAGTGGAATTATAACAGGAATCCGCTCTGAGCCCCTTCTTGTTTGCAGTGGTGATGGACAGCCTGGCAGGCTGCTGGAGTTTGATGTTTGCAGATGACACTTTGATCTGTAGTGAGAGTAGGGAACAGGTGGAAGAGCGCCTGGAGAGGTGGAGGCATACACTGGACAGAAGAAAGGCAATAGAAGCAAGACTAAAATATTTGTGTAAATGAGAGGAAGGGGAGGAATGGGTGGAAAAGTTAAAATGCAAAGAGTAGACATTGTGAAGGTAGAAAATTTCAAAATACCTGAGGTCAATCATTCAAAGCAACGGACGGTACGTAAGACAGCCAGGTTGGAGTGGGTGGAGATGAGTGTGAGGGGTGATTTATGACAGAAGGATAGCAGCAAGAATGAAGGGGAAGATTTACAAGCTCGTATGGTTTGAGACAGCTGCAGTGAAAAAAAGACAGGAATCTGAGCTGGAGGTAGCAAAGTTGGTAGCTGAGATGGTTGAGACATGTACACAGGAGCCATAGAGGATATACTGAACAAAGGATGTTGAAGATGGAGCTGCCAGCCAGGAGGAAAAGAAAAAGACTTCAGAGGAGGTTCATGAATGTCATGACTGTGACAGATGTGTTGGAAAAGCTGATATGTGTCACCTAAATAGTAAAATGTCTCAGTTGAAAGAAATGACATGATATCTATGCTTGGTTATGAGCAAAAATTGGTATATAGGTTTGCAAATCACTGCAATCTATGCAGTTTATGAGTTTATGTAACACTGCTATGTTTATCAAGCTGTTCAAGGGACAGCCTTGTGTGAGAAAGTTGTGTGTAATGTTGGTCTTAATATAGATGCAAACCTTTTCAGCAAAAAATCCATTATCCATTTTCATTAAAAAATATTAATAATATTGCTTGCGTTGTCTTCAGAAGTCAGCAGTCAGAAGTACAAAATAATGTCTGGGATAAGGCCTGTTATAAATGATGACACCTTGATGTAAACTCACATACTCACATATAGTAATTCAATTTAATTCAGTTTTATTTGTACAGCGCCAAATCACAACAACAGCTGCCTCAAGGTGCTTTGTATTGTAAGGTAGACCCTTCAGTAATACATACAGAGAATAACCCAACATTCATATGACCCCCTATGAGCATGCACTTTGGCAAAGGAAATGTGGGAAGAAAAAACTCCCTTTTAACAGGAAGAAACCTCTGGGAGAACCAGGCTCAGGGAGGGGCGGGGCCATCTGCTGCGACTGGTTGGGGTGAGAGAGGGAAAACAGGACAAAAGACATGTTGTTGTTCATATAGTACAGTGGGAGGATCTCTATACTATAAAGCCGGTATGCTCATGTACTGTTAAATCCAACATTAACTCACATATTAATTCTGTTCTCCACCAACTGAGTGTAAATATGTATATATATGTCTCTACTGAGGTAGGAAAATAAGAGCAAACCCATCAAACTGAGGACTGTGAAATCAATGTTTTAAAAGATGGCAAAATGCTCTATAAAGCTAAAAGGGACTGCTCAAATGTCCAAGACAGGATTTTAATTAGATAGGTGTCGGTTGGGGTTTTTAATGTGTCTTGTACTACTATCATTACTGTTTCATTTCTTTTGACATGTCCATTAGACAACAAAAGAGTAAATCAAATATCACAAAACTCTCAGAGGTAACACAGAAAAGTTAAAGCCATACATTCACGGTTGACACTGGGTTTAAATAAATACAAAGTGATACACAGACAGTACTAATTGCATTGGTAAATGTTGTTAATTTGGAAGCAGAGTCGTGGGTGCAGGGTCTAGACAAAGGGACAGATGACTGGTGAAGACAAAACAAAACACTGCTGCAAGTTTTAATGAGGCAACGGGGGACTGCCCATCAAACACTCATATCTCAGATAGAAAGTACAAATACCCACATATGCACACACGCTTTAGTGCACTATGCACACACATATGTACACAACAGGAAATAGAGTCGTGAGTGCAATATGCAACACCCACAAAGAACCTTGCCATACAGAGGTTTAGCTGATTTGCTGCACCTCTGATGAATTCTGTCTTCACCAAAACATGCCTGTCTCAGACCCGACTGATGAGCTTAATGGGTCAAAAGATTAAGCCCAATATTCCCCATGTCAGACATGTCAATCATAGCGTGGTGAGCTGCATTTACAATGTTACAGCAATATCAGAGATTACGCTGTGAAATGCAGGCCTAAATACCCCTGCATTACACCGCTGAAATATAGACCTAAAAATCCAAGATTATACTTCAGTGAAATAAAGCCTTTAGGCCTAATCCATATTCAAAGTCTTGTCTCTAGCTGGGCTGTTGGCCTCTGTAACCTAGTTCTGATGGCTGTTATTGGGGAAAGCTGCTTTGTACTGGTCAGTTGTGTGATGAGGGCTTGGACACGGTCTGTCAAGTTGACCTATATTTGGCTGCCTGCCCTGTCTGCAAAATTAAAAAACAGATCTTCCTTTGCGTTTTATTCTATAGGCAAATTGGGCCTTCTCCACTTTCGGTTTCAATTCTCTGATCAAACTTGGATGTACTGTCAGGTTAAATTTTTAATGCTTAATCAAGCCAAAGTAAGGAGAGACTGAACACAGTGCAGGATCAGGACATCCTTCACCATCAATGTAGGAATTTCTAGTGTTGGTGCAGCAATGTATTAGTATGCATGGTGATTTTTGGGGGGAGGGATTAATGCTAACACCACCATGCTGAGGTAGCCCCACTGACAATGCTAAGCTCTACTCACACAGACCTAGGGACCAGTTGGCTGATCGCCAGAGAAAAATGTGCATTGGTGTCACTGGCATGCTTGGTCGCAAAGAAGTATATGGTACTGCACAAAAAAAACCCTCCATTGGATTGCTTTGGTTGCCAGTAGATTGCTGCAGTAGCACATAGTTTCTCTGGAAGATGCTAACTGGTCTTCAACCACTTGCCAACTACTGGCTTAAGCAGTAGTGAAAATGTGAATGTGAAATGCACGGAAGTGAAGTGGTTGGTTGGTAAGGCACAACATTTTGGTTTGTGATGCACTTTTTCGAGTTTTACTCCCACTCAGTGGTTGGTGTGTGTTTGCAGACAAATCTTCATCTTCTATGCAAACTACAGGCAACCCCAGCAATTTGCAAACAAGGAAAACAACTAGGAGGCTTTGATGTAGAACGTTCATTCCTACTAATGTTACCCAGCAAAAGCCAGCAACGATTCTCCAGCTGGTTGAGAAATACGCATCTTTCCCTATTGAACCTAGGTTGCTAGGGTGTTGGTCATGTCTTTAGAACTGAGGCTGAAGTCTGAAATTATGACATCTAGAACGCACAATGTTTGTCACCATCCTAGTTTCTGGTAATATAGTTTCAGTCCATACGGTAAGTGCTTCATTGCATAAATTAGTGGTAGTACATAAAAAATCTGGAATCACCAAAGTCTGTAGGACTTCTGTGGCTTTTTAAACAGCTTGTCTGTCATACAGGTCCTGAATCTATGGAGGAATTCTGACACACTTAAGATGGTGGTTTTGCTTCATATGCCTGCAAACAGGGTCCGTCATAGTTTGGGGCAACATTTCAGCCACTGGTGTAGAGGATGGTGTTAAAATTAATGGAATTATAAACACATAAAATTATTGTCAGATTTTGATCCCCCATGCAGTACCAATGCATACACAGCAAAATCCGAAGTGTTGATGTGAGTTAAAATTACTGGTGTTAAAAATTTCGAGTTGAAAAGTGTTGGTTTGAGAGTTACAGTAACACTAACGGTGCTGAAAAAGCTCTGTAGCCGGAGTTATTTCAAAGAGTCAATACTATAACACTCATTTGGAGTTGATTTCCACATCCGGGTTTTTCGCGCTCATGGGCATGAGGAGTCCGCCAGAAGTTTGCTGTCAAGATCGAGGAGGTTGTTCAGGTAAGAACTATACAACAAGACCTATGTTATTTTATCATTATTAAATATTGTAACTAACTAGCCTATAACATTATTTATCAGAAGCATGCAATATTTTCCTAATGTGGAGTGTATTCATCTGCGGTAAGAGATGGGATTCGTTAGCTTAGGTAGCTAAACTATCCTCTATAACAAGTTAATATTGCAGCGAAAATAAATGCGTGCTTAATATAATTCTCAATTCTAGTTAGTTCTAATGTCATAAGAGAAATGCTTTCCAGTGTTCAATGCTTATTAAATGAAACGAGGGAGGAGTTAGCTATCCTCTGGATATGTTAAATGTAATGTTAAAATTTGAATTTGTGGTAGCCTAGCTGGCAGCTAAGACAAATGCGTTTAGCCCACTGCTTTTAAGGGAAGGAACATTCGCCTCAGAAATATCCTATTTAAAAGTGAACTAAACAATCACATGGAGACGTTCAAGTCAAGTTTTGGAAAGCGTCAAGATAGGCTAATTACACGTGCTACCAGCGAGTTTAGCAGTAGCCTAGCCTACAAATCTTTGAAGTGGCAGGGGGTTATGGAATTCTGTTAGATGTTAGTGACCAAGCAAGGCGCGCTGCGTTTGTGCATGGATTGCTTGCTAACGGTTAGGATATATCATACATGTTGTAGTAGGGCTGCTCAATTAATCGAATTTTAATCACGATTACGATCTGGGCTTTCAACGATCATTAAAAATGACTGAGCCGATTATTAGCCCCTCCCTCGTGCTTTACTCTCGCGCTGCTCCGTGTGGCAAATCGAGCGCACCTCTCTGCATTTCGAACACGTGTCACAACAATTAAGAGGACGCGAGGGAAGCTCGGAAAGCTAAGCAGAAGTTATTTGGAGAGGAGAGTGACTGCCGTTGGTTGAAAAGAGAGGTAAAAAAAACTTCAGTGGTGTGGAAACATTATGGGTTCGCGGAGTCAGACGTGGATCAAGTAGACATAGTGTGTAAACTTTGCTACAGTGTTGTAGCTGCACCACAGAGCAACACTGCAACGTTCACTAAACATAGATGTTTACATTTTTCATTTATTTTTTATATTGCAAACATTTGCACTGTTATCAGTATTTGCACACTATTTTATATTATTTTTTGACAATCTTTAAAGTCATTATTCAATACATTGTTATTGTTAAATAAATATCGTCAAATAATCGAGATCTCAATTTCAGTGAAAATAATCGTGATTATCATTTTTGCCATAATCGAGCAGCCCTATGTTGTAGTAGGCCTAATCTAAGGGAACATTTTCCCCTTTTCTACAGTTTTAGTGAAATAGGCTACCATCCAGTGTTTAAGACAAAGCGGTATAACGACTGAGGGTCGTTGACGTCGCCTCCACTGATAATCCTAGCATGTCGTGTCACAAAACAACCACCACAAAGTAGCAACTAGCCAGACGGCTGTGCATGTGTCAGAAACTCCCGATATAAATGTAAGACTTGCACTCATTAATTTACAGTATAAGGGATATTTGTTGTCATAAGTGAAAGCGTGATGAAGGCAGGTGTGCGTTCAACAGGAAATTTTATGTGGATTATCATCCTGACATGGTTTAAACAGAGATGCTTTTCCCCAAGTAGGCTACAGCGATTTACTCGCAACATAGCAGAACTAAGTATCTAGCCTGCGTGCAGACGAGAAGATCGCCGTTGTCGTCTTATAAACATGTGGATGGGTGGATAATTCATTGGATGCTATTTCTGTGTACCCAAGTTCAGCTATTTTAGTGCGCAGGGGGAAGCCAAATTATGTTCCTGAGGTTGAAGTGGTCTGTCACCCCTTCACAGATCATCACACAATGTATAGCCTAATATTTTCTTAAAGTTGTCCGGATTTGTTGCCACTTAAGCTATGGTTTAAATATATGGTAAAAAATATTCTGTGCCCCCTTCTCTCCACCAGGTGCTGTTGTAAGACATGTTGCTGAAAGTGAAATACCTCAATGTAAAGAAGTACATTAAATTGCACGCAGGATTCACTTATCTAGAATTCATCAGTGAAGGTAAGATAACCTGGCAGAACAAAATTTGTTGCACATGTATCAGTTCATCATGTTTGCATCTCATCTATTTAAAAAACGAATTAAATGTTAACACATTTTATTTTAATGTGTGACATTAAAAACAGTACAGAGCAGTAGGCCTAGGCCTATATTGTTGCTGCAGACTTGTCTAATTTAACCATTTTAAAGACAGGTAAAACAGCTGTTAATAAATATTAGCTAAATAAAAAAGTCAAAATTAGTTTTTAAAAAAGTTTTTCAGGCATTTTAGGTGACATTATGCTTATCTTTTTGTAAAGCCAAAACCAAGTTTGGACTTCCGGATGCTGCTGACCTTGATATTTTCGATGAAACTGACACAGCTGTCGAAGAAGACATTTTTCTGGAGTTACTGGAGGCCCAACCAGACCTATGCCTGACAATACGTGAAAAGATTTCAGATGAAGGTAAATGTTATCATAACTTAAATTTTCAGAGTATAGCCCACTCAATGTAGAGCCAAGTTCTTTTGCTCTTGATGCAGATGACATTGACCTGTCTTCATGCAATATACATGACAGTGGACAGGGCTGGGTCATATTTGTATAGAATGTTGTCTGAACATGAACATTGAAATTGTGTTATTAATGGCATTGTGGAGTAGCCTAAAGAAAGTTAACCAAATCATCTCTCCCAAAGATTTTTGTCCTTTAGCTCATTCCACACCATCCTCCTCGGATACATTATCTTCCCTCACGGACACTATATCACTTTCATCAAGTGACAGTGACCTCAGGGAAAAGGGCATTCCTGCAGGCCGCAGTAGATCCAGCAAAGACAGTTCTGCACCAAATGTTTCTGTGTCAGAGGCTGCAAAAGAGGTAATTGAGAACAGAAAATGTCTTTTGTATTTTTGAGTTGACACCATTTATACTGTAGATTGTTATACAAATTGAAATTCAAAACATGGTGGTTCCCAACTTGCCCTGTATGAAAAAATGTTAGTAGAAGTTAGTGCTTCTTGCTAGATATGTCTTTCACAGGTTTGTTGACATTCCTCTAAACTTTCACCTTTACTGACAAACAAGTTTTTATTGTTATTATTTTCCCTTTTATATGAGCAGATGGTTAAAAATGCCTTGACTAGGAAACCTGGTGGAGAGGAAATTCTTGAAGAATACAATGCCGAAAATTCACTGAGCCACCGCACCCGGCGGCAGCTTGTTAACATATTGGCAAGTGATATGACTGAGAGACATGGGTAAGAGTAATAGTACCTAATAAAAAAGTAAAGATGGGCCATATGGAATATTCTTGTAATGTATACTGCAGTAAAGACACATACTTCTGATTTAACATTGTCAATTGTATTTCCTCTATAGCAGAATTCCCTCCCGTAAGCAAAAGGAGAAATATGCCCTTGGAATAATTACACTCTTTCCCTCATTGAAGGATCCATTTTCTCCAAACGGCTATGTAAGTCATGCAGTGATTGTAAAACAGCACATTATTTAGTTTTCATCATGGAATAATTACATCAGCTAAATGATTTAAAAGAAAAATCTTAATTCCTCTTTCGTAATAACTATTGTCATAAAACTGTATTGAAATTGTGGATGTTGTTTAACATGTATTGCACCTGTTACATGATAATAGTCCTTGGGTTTCTTTTTGCTGAATCTGCAAAGTCTGTAAGATCGCATTTGATGTTTATTTTTCATCTATGTTTAAATGTGACAGGAGCATTTCTACGACGGAGTGAAAGGCACTGGATATATAGCGTGGCGCCTCAAAACCATGTCCAGGTCTACAACCAAACGGCCAGTGAAGGAAGTCCCAGTGCATCAAGAACAAGGGCCTAAGCGCAGAAGATTAGCAACCACATTGCCTCAGCAACTTGATGGAGATGCCTGCAAGGAGGCCATCTCATTTCTTGTTCACTCTCCTGATGAAGCAAGTGTATTTCAGAAGATGAAAATGACGTTCCAACATCGCCAGGATCTGGTGCATGATCCACAAAGAACTGCAGATGTCTTCAAAACATTTCCACGCTTTTTGGATGTCAAAGGACTAGTAAGTCAAATCACTTGATATTTTCAACTGTTAATCCTTTTTTTTTTGTTTTGCTGATGTGGATGGCAACAGTAAAAGATGTGATCATTGGTCATCCCAGTCAGGCTATATCCCATATTGGTCAAAATCACATTGCAATGTAAACAATGTTGAGCACTGTCTTTATGTCCTGTGTGTATGATGAACAGGTCAATCAAGACTTCCTGCTGCTGTTTGGTGCTGAAACAGCCACCAAGTTGCTTGAGAAGTGGGACATGTCATTCAAGCCAAAGGTTATTAAAGAAGCCAAACAGCTGACTCAGTCAACTGACCTGTGTCGTTTGATAAAAGCTGCTGAGAAACCAACAGAGAGTGATGTAAATGGTAGGCGTCGCACCATGCTTGTTTGATTTTAATAATATTTATTTTTACCTGTCATTTTGAAATTGTTTTATAAATTCAACCATACACAGACTGGGACAGTGACATGGCCTCTCTGCTGCTACTCCTTCAACTTTTGCCACCCACAGCTGGACGAAAGAGGAGAACCAAAATAAGTCCAACTGATGCAGCACACAAAATGGTGCACTTTCACAAGGTAAATATGTTGTCTCACTTTTTAAAATCCTACAAAACACTTTTTCAGTTTTTGCACTTTTTAGTTTTCCTCTCCATGAAGTATGTGTCTTAGTATTTTGTAATAAGTTAGCAAGGCACATAATGTCAAACTGAATGAATGGTTCATACTCAGCAAGTATAAGCTAGGCCTATATGTCAATATCTCATTTGTTTTTAGTCATGCTGCAGCATTGATGAACACTTGCAAGCAAGAGATGGTAAACAACCATACATCCTCGCTGTTGGTCGAACCCAGAACAGCATTGACACCTTCTACATCGCAGTGGACAAACAGCTCATCCCCTGCCAAGCCACCAGCTCACTCAGTGCTTTTGATGAACTTTTCAAATCCCACTACGTGTTCAACTTATCTTACGACGAGTCACTGGTTCATCTCTACAGTTTTGTGCAGACCACCATATTCAACATTGATGCCACCTCAACAGATGAGTCACCACGTGTTCGTGAGTTGCGTGCCAAAATGTTGAATGAGAACCATGTTTAAATGTTTTATCTGTCAAACTCTGCATAGCACCAGTCAGGCTTTGATAAGTCATTTGCGACTAGGTCACAGTTTTTATCCAAGCACCAAATTTAATGACTTGTTCAAATTGTTGTATCCAGGTAGGAACATGATTCCCAAACACCACTTTATGTTGCACTACCCAACTTGCATCAGAAAAATTGGGCCATTATTGCATGTATGGAGCATGAGAGGTGAGGCTAAACATAGGGTGTTCAAAGACACCCTTAAGAACTTTAAGAACATCACAGTGTCACTTGCCAAAAAACATCAAACATCCATAGCATACAAGTGGGAGACATGTCCTTTAAGCCATGTTGAGTATGGGCCCTTGAAATCATTTGATGTTGATAGTGAGGAAAATAGTGAAATGATCTCCCTAGGCTTGCCTGCTGTTGCAGAAGAGGCTTTCGCTGCTAATTGGGTTAACATTAATGGGACTGAGTACAGAACAGGATTGGTCATTTGTTGTGGTTCTGAACATGAGATGCCGGTGTTTTGCAGAATAAAAACAATAGTTTTGGTCAATAGTCACACCTACTTCATAGTTCAGAAGCTTGTGGTTGAAAATTTCAGTGAACATTGCCATGCTTATAAAGTGTTTGAAACGGATGAAAAAGATGTTGTTAAAGCAGACTGTATTGAAATATACAAGCCCTTTGATTTGCAAAGTGCTTATGGTGATGATGATGGTCTGTACATTGTGCCATTATTTTTGTTGTGAACGTATGCTGTATGGTGCTTGGAATTTAATATTTATTAAAATGCTTATGTGACCAATTTTATGTTTTCTCCTTTTATCCTGTAAAGGGACTTAACAAGGACTTTCACTGAATGTAACACAGTAGTCATACAGTAATTGCACTTTAATGCATTTTTGTATTCAGACAATTAATACAGACTAGTATTTAAAAGCTCATATATGTCACTTTAAAGTGCCAAAATAACACTGTAAAAGTTACAGAATAACACTCTAAGTGAAAACAGTCAACACAATCCAGTGTGAAAATAAACACTTAAAAGTGTCATAAATAACACCATAGTTGTTGTGTAGTAACACCCTCAGTGAAAAGAGTTAACCCAAGCCAGTGTAAAAGTGAACACTTATCAGTGTCCTAAAACAACACTATAAATGTTAGGTAGTTACACTCTGAGTGAAGACACTTCACACCATACAGAGTGAAATTTTAACACTATGGGTGTTATATTTTTAACACTACAATGGAGTTAAAATAATAACACTTTGCAAAGTGTTACTTTAACTCTAAACCAGTGAGAATTATATAAACACTGGAAAAGTGTTAACTTTAACACTATAGGAGTTGAATTAACACTGGAGATTTTGCTGTGTACCTGGATTGAAAAAGCGAACACTGGAACACCATCAGTCACGGATTGGCGTCCCCAAAGCCCGGATCTCTAACTTATTGAAGCAGTGAGGAGTCATCTTTACAAAGAACCTTACAAAAGGAAAAAAACCTCCAAATAAGAGCTTTGAATGTCCTTCAAGAAGTATTGAGAACTATTCCTGAAGTTCCTGAAATGACAAAAAAGCTACCTGCAAAAGTTTAGTTTGTGATGAAGAATAAATGGTAGTTGTAGCAAATAATGACTCAAGCTTTTTAGAATTGTAGAAACTCTGTATTTTGATTTATGTTTGCACATTTCAATAAATCACTGGACCTATTTCCCATTTTCCTAGCAACATAAAAAGAAATGAGGTGTGGCTCAAGAGTTTTTTCCACAGTACCATATTTCCCAAATTTATTTTCAAACACTCTTAGTTTTTAATAGAAAAAATACCCAACCAGACTTCAACTCATTTTGTAAGCCCTGCATAAATCATTTCAGAAGTATTCCCTATGGAGAAAACAGAAATGTGCACTAAGCAAGACAACGATAAAAAGCAGAGATGTGGGGTGATGATGTAAGAGATGTGCAAACATGATGAGTACATCATGGCTGTGCAATCAAGACTAAGCAAATAGATTAGGTAGGCTAATGGATGAATGGGCTTAACAGCGGTAGTAATGGGATACAACTCATAAACAGGCATATGCGGTAAAGTCATAATGCGGTATGAAGAACAGCTGCAGGTCATTGCTCAGATCTAGAAATTCCCAGTAGTTAAAAAGGCTCTGTTAAGCGAACATTGCCTCACTGTTAAAATGTTCATTTGTACCAGTCATGCTGCTGGTGTGAAAAAAGGCCTATTTCCCAAGTATGCACTGCATGCGTGACTCAGCGTGGCATACAGTGGATGGTGGATCAAAGACAACTACTGAAGTGACTTGAATTATCTGTCTTCTCTGTTGAACTACCAAGTCACTGAAACTGCAGGATCTTATTCTTGTGTTCTGATACTTCCAAAAGGAGTTCTAATTTCTTTTCTGCCTTTTTTCTTTTTTATTCGCTGGCCTAGTTTCATCTCCGTCATATTTTAAGAATTGTATATCATTTTATTCAGTGCGGAGATTTTTACAAAACAGTTTTCTAAACTCAAGGGTCAGGCTTTATTGTCCCCACAAGGAAATTCGCTGTGTTAATAATCTGTGTTTAGGCACAATGTGGTACTCGGTGTGGCAAAAAAATATGTCCACCATAGACTGTAAGAAACAGATGTCACTCATTGGTTTGTCACTGAACAAAGTGCTCTCCATCATACTCAACCCATCTCAAGTGTACAGTAACTCTTCCTTCTGTGACAGGTGAACAACACTTGTCAGGCACCAGATTTCACACAAATATTTCGGTATTGTGCTTTCTTGCAGTTGCTTTTTTTATAGTACACATATTATTTATTAAAGCAATTTGCACTACTCTCTTATACAATCTTGGTCTTATTTAACTTAAAATCATTTTTATGTTTTATTTTCTTTGTTTGTTGTATACTGTTGTATACATAAAAACTTTGCACCATCTCACAGTATAACGTCCTCACTATGCACCTGCTTTTATTCTCTAAGCAGCACCAGCCATTGCAAGCTTTCCTCATTGGCTTCATTTTTCACCAACATGGTACGGTGGCCCTGAGAGGCCAAATGGACATCAATTTAAGAAAACACCAGCAATAAGAAAAATGCTGCAAAAGCACACAAAACACAATGGAAATAGGACAAAACAAAACACAAATAGGAAAAATGAAAAGAGAAATAGGAAAGAACAGATTTCCAAAGCACAAGGGAAGTGTTTCTGGGGAGACAATAACCCGACGGACCACTTGCAGGAACCAAAATATGCTAGGTAAGCGTGTTGTAATCTCATGATTCATATAATACTGATGACGGATTTTTAGGCTAATAGTTAGGCTAACACACTTACCTCTCATCTTTTCTTTCCTCGCAAAACCGATACATCCTCCACTTCTTTTAAGTGTCTCCCAGCGCAATTCTTAGCATATTTTGGTTCCTGCAAGTGGTCCGTCGGGTTATTGTCTCCCCAGAAACACTTCCCTTGTGCTTTGGAAATCTGTTTTTTCACATTTCAGTTTTCGTTTTTTCTATTTCTGTTTTCTTTTTTCCTATTTCCGTTGTGTTTTGGGTGCTTTTGCAGCATTTTTCTTATTGCTGGTGTTTTCTTAAGTTGCAGTCCGTTTGGCCTCCCAGGGCCAGCGTAACATGGTGGCCACAGGGGCTGCTGTCTAGCAAATGTTACAGGTTTCTTCTTGAAAGCTTAAAGATGGAAGCAAACATTCATCTGACTGAGAAGGCCTCAGCGACAGCTGCCATGAACCAGGACCCAACTCTGCTTACAGAAACAAAAACATAGAACACAGGAGCGAGATTTCCAGAGGGGATGAGACAAATCATGAAAAGTGGAGGGATGACACTCTGTGATGATGACTACTGAAAGAGCAAAGAGTGGTAAGAGAAGCAGAATAGGCAGGGTTGAGTTTCCTTTTAAATGGACAGTACAGCTCATGCTTTACAGTTGTGCCGGCAGACGCAGAGAGTACAGATTTCAGAAAATTGAGCTGACAGGAAGAATGTGAAGCATGTAACGGTGTCACAGAGCCAGATAAGCAGCATGTTTATGAGGTACAGTGCATCCTCGGAGAAGGTGAGGCTGAGAGAGCTCAGGTGCATTGTAGCATTGCAGGTTCAAATTCAACCCACAACCTTGTGGGTCATCCTCCTTCTGTCACCCTCCTCTGGGTGCTGCCTAATAAAGCAGAAATGTGCTGAAAAAGATGAGCACGCACTGAAACAGGTCAAGTGAAGAGAAGTGAGGGAGGAGAACACAATAGTGGGGAGGCACGAGGAGGAAAGAAGGAGCGAGAGAGATTACGCGTAAGCAGCAAAGTGGGTGGAAGTGAAAGGTTTTGGTTTACAAACAGTGATTTGGGAAACGGAGAGCAAAAGAAACACTCCAAAATGGAAGACACGTAAAGCCAGGTCAGCCATATTAGCAGCCTTCAGTGACCAGAGATTGTTGCCTAGCAGCATGCAAGAATAGTTTTCTCCTCTTATCATGTCTTTTCTTCATATCCCATCAACCTCCTCCTCTTTTCTCCTCACCTCGCCTCCATCTCTCTGCTGTCTTCTCTGGGCTGTCATCCTCACTCTCATTCATTTTTCCCTTCACCCCCCCTCCTCTCCGCTCACAGGCTCCACTTTTCTTACCTCGGCATTAGGCTTGTGCTGCCTCATGCCAGCAGCACAGTTTTACGTGTGTGCACGTGTGTGTGTGTGTGTGTGTGTGTGTGTGTGTGTGTGCGCATCTGTGTGTGTGTCTGTGTGTGCGCATTCCTCATTCCAATCCTTTCCCCAGTGTATAAATCTGGCTGATGCAGCCGTTACACCAGCTCTGTGCTGCATCAGGATTACATGGCACATGTGAAGCCCGTGTCCTCCTACGCTTGGTCAAATACAGGATGACACATGGCATCAAGCATGGAATTTGAGTGTGTTTGTGTGTGTGTGTGTGTGTGTGTGTGTGTGTGTGCCAGTCCCTCTGATGCTGGAACTCTGGAAGTTAGACTTGTGATACCAAAATAGCCGCCCAAATATGTGTTCAGACCTTATCTAAGAGGCAGTTACAAACTTTTTTAAATACCAGACGCAACTTTACAGCTTTTTTCTTAACAGTAAAATAACTACAAATGGTTAAAATAAACCTATCCCCACAAAGCTGCATGTCTTTGGACGGTGGGAGGAAGCCGGAGTACCCGCAGGGAACCCACGCAAACACGGGGAGAACATGCAAACTCCACACAGAAAGACCCCGGCCTGATGTTGGAATTGAACTCAGGACCTTCTTGCTGTGTGGCAACAGTGCTAACCACCGTGCCACCGGGCTTCCTCCCAACGTCCAAAGACAGCTTGTGGGGATAGGTTAATTGGATAATCCAAATTGTCACTAGGTGTGAATGTGCGAATGAGTGTGAATGCTTGTCTGTCCTTGTGTGTTAGCCCTGCGACAGACTGGCGACCTGTCCAGGGTGTACCCTGCCTCTCGCCCTATGACAGCTGGGATAGGCTCCAGCGCCCCCCGCGACCCTGAAAAGGATAAGCGGAAGCGAATGGATGGATGGATGGTTAAAATAAAGGATGAAAGTGAAGCTGCTAATTTACTGTTAAGTCTACATTCCTGCTCTCAGCAAGGACCATGAGCTGTGTGTAGCATCGGAAACAATATGTGGATACATGCACTGGAAATGAGCTTGCTCTGAAAGGTAGCTGGGCTCTCTTGTTCATACAGCAGAGGCTCAGAATGGTGCACATCCACATCAAAAGCAGTAGGTGAGGTGACTCAGGCATCTGACACCTCTTAGGTGAGGTGTTCTGGCCCTGGGGAAGACCGAAGACATGGGAAAACCTCAGTGTAACCCCAAGAAAAGCTGGAGGAGCTGGTTAGGAAGTCTCACCTCTGCTTAGACTGTTGAACCTGCGACCCAGATAAGAGGCAGAACATGGATGGATGCATATTATGAACCGTTACCTGTGCAGATTAGCTCTACAGTAGACGTGTTATGTTCGATCTGCTTCATTGTTACTAAATCTATATCTTCTTTTTATTTTGTGAGGAACAAAATATTGTAGCACTCTTAGCAACACATTATAGCACGACCTGTGACTAAGGATAAAACTCCCCTCTAAATAAGTGGAAGTTTTATGCATTTTCTTTGAAATTACAGTGTAAATATATACAATATAAATGGTAGGTATGCTATAATAAAAAGGTAACAAATCAGATTTTTAAAGGAAACAAAGAAATAATTATACCGTAAGTAAATTTGACTACAGTGGTCCCTCGTTTATTGCGGGTGTTACGTTCTAAAAATAACCCGCGATAGGTGAAATCTGCGAAGTAGCCAACTTTATTTTTTATTATTATAGATGTTTTAAGGCTGTAAAACCCATCACTCCACACTTTATACACTTTTCTCAGACAGGCATGAACATTTTTACACTTTTCTCTCTTGTTTAAACACTCTCAAAGTTCAAACCTTCTTAGAAAAATAAGTCCAGTATTATAGAATGAAACCAAAGATCAAAACCTGTTTTCAGGTCCAGAACATGGAAATAGAACAGCTGCGAGAGAATCAATGGTGCAGAAGTAGAGGAAGCAAGAAGATTGAGTTGAATAAAGTTTGACTTACCTGACTGTTTTGTTTTGCTTAATGCGCCTTATAATCCTTTGACATTGACACTGTTGTGTTTGCTGTCTTCTGCTAGCGAAGATTTATGTAAATTTGACAAGCTGAACGCATTCTGTGCTGTACAGGAGACACAGCACCAGATTGATTGAAAATTGTCTACAACCAAGCAGGACGCTGAACACAATTTTTAAAAATGTGTGTCTACAAAATTTGATTCTGCATTATCTCTGTAGAGTATGCTCCCTCTTCTCGCTGGCCTACATTTGTTTTGCTCCCGTGCACCTGTCCTTGATGCGTCACTGCCCTTTTTTAAATGCATGCTACAATAAGCTCTAGCTACCTATGACCTGAATCTGAAAAAGTCAGAAAGAAAATGCAAATAAAGAGCGGAGCAGTAGTCTTTTAGCAGGTTTTGTCAGTGACCAAATAGATTTTTTTCCAAATGGATTTGTTACACAGCTCCACATCCAACCTCCACTCATGTGTGCATGACGAGTGTAAAAATTATGTCCCACTCTAAATGTTGGGATGTCAGTGTCTAATAGTAAAAGACTTGCATGTTCCCTTGTTTTCCAGGAGGTATGCCAGTGCCTGAGGTGGCGTCTGACACTGCCAGCGCTGCTACCATGTTGAGCCCCGTCCTCAATGCCTCCAACGGAGACGGCTCCGAGTCTGAAACCACCTCCGCCATCCTCGCCTCAGTCAAGGAACAGGTTAGAAGTCCGTGTGTGTGAATGTGCGTGTGAGCGTTCTTGCGAGTGTGCGTGCGACGTAAATGGAGGGCTGTCACAATTAATGAAATATGATCACCAGAATGTAGTGAGGATAATTCCCCATCCTTTCGGGGCGAAACAAGCTGACGGTAAACAGTAAACACAAATGATGGAATGCCCATCTGAGCTAATGTGTCACAAATATGTCACCACATTTTGATCTGTTAGGAGAGAGCCTTGGGCTACAGATGCTCAGTATTATTTTTGAAAATACCCTAATGCAGTAGGACGCATCATTCGCCCACATTTTGTCAAAGTCTGAGCAGCTTTGTTGGAAATTCTATGTGTGACTAAGCATCCAGCAGATTTTTTTACAGTACAGTCAAGATTGGGCAACACAGCTGGACTGTGTTTTGTGTTGGTTATGCATTAATGAAGGCTAAAGACTTTAATGATTTTTTATTTACAATCCCTTTTTTGAATACACTTAACTCAGGTATGCTAATTTTAAATTGTACTGATTTAGTTGTATATATAACAGTAAGTCATGTAATGTTGTGTTATAATTATCAGGCTTTTAATACATGAGCTTGTGGTAAAGAAAAAAAATACTGCAAAAGACAATGAATTTGAATAAAACACATGGAAATAGAAAAAATATAACCAGAGTTATATACAATGATACAGAGATACAATGAAAGTGGACCAAGATATTCACAAAACAAGTTTTTTTTAGGGAGACATGATAGAACAGATGCAGAAGTGACAGATGTTATTAGCCATTTACTGGTAGCTACTGCGTTATTGTCTCTCCAAAAACACTTCCTTTGTGGTTTGTGAGTTTTGTTTTGCTTTTGTTGGGGTTTTTTTGTGAGATTTTGCAGTCTTTTTCTACTTACTGCCCTTTTTTTAAACTTGCAGTGCATTTGACCTTTCAGGGCCACTGTATGTAATCAACCAACCCATAACCAAAGATAAATGTGATAATACCTTAATAAGCAGGTTTCAAAGAACTGGTCAGACCCGTGAATATCTATATCATAATTTTGACTAAGGTAAGAAATGAAATGTCTTGAGGGAAGCACGGTGCCACAAAGTTCTACACATAGAGGCTTTGTTTGGATTTATTGTTTCCCCAACTGTTGAAAAGGCCAATAGCACTGGATTTATTTGGAATCGTGCAACAAAAGCTGGGTAAATACTACACTAAACAAAGTTAATTCTTCAGATCTAATCTGCTTTGAACTGTCAAAACAAACACTTGGTGCATTTCAGATTCGATGCTCATTATTGCAGCTTATAGTACATTATGTTACATACAGCATATGCATCAACACAGGAGTGTTGGGATCCTAAAGAATGAGACAAGAAACAGAAGAGTTGAAGGAAAAAAACCCTTTCTATTAGTTATAATGCTCTTGATGGCAAGTTCATACAACAAGATGTATAAAGCAGTAGAGTGCTAAGTAGAAAAGCACTATGACTCAGCCCATTTACACGTTTGAATTCATGTTGGGATATTTCTAATCCATGCAGGGTCAAAATTATGCATACAGCCTCAAATATAGACATACACTCATTTAAATATTTTAATAAGTGGCGCTGTTCTTCAATGTCTTTTAACTTGACAAGGCCAAGACCTATTAACTTCTCGTTAGTGATCATGATTAACTACAACTGTTAATTTTTCTTTGCCGATTAACAAATAGCCAGAACAATGGAAAAGTTCAGGGGACTCAGTGATGATCTAAGAAGAAGAACTGAAGATTCTGAAGTTCACACAAGTTTACACAAATCGATGCTTAAAAGATAAAAAGAAAGCAGGCTAACATTAAGCTTGGTCTTCCCAAAGCCCCAAACTCAACTCTACTGAAAGTTTGTGGATTCTGCTTAAAATGTGGGTCTGTACAAGGAAACCAACCAATTCAAATAGACTGTACCAATTCTGAAGAAGGGTCGTCAACTATCCAGTCAAAATTATGTTATGTAATTAGATGACTGCCAAAGGGTCTAGTCACGGTGCAATGTTTTAGGGTACATTTAACCAAATATTATTTGGGTTGTATGTATATATTCTTTGTACAGCAGCAGCAACCAACCTCTGGGCCACGTACCGGTCCGTGAGTTGTTCGGCACCGGCATAGCTGGATTGGCCATTTGCCCGGTGGGCTGATGGTGAGTTTTCAATTTTATGGGCGGATGTTTTTTTGTTTGTTTTTTTGTAATGGTATAAACAATGAAACGTGGGGATTGGCTAATGTGTCATGATCAACTCTGGGCTTGACCAATTACGGCCGAGGAGGTTGGATGGAGACCCCGCCCCCTTGCTTGGGCAATAGCTCTGAAAGCAATCTTATCACAGACAAACAGAAGAAAATGGTATTGAGTAGAGATGGCACGATACCACTTTTTTATGTCCGATACCGATACCGATATCATAAATTTGGATATCTGCCGATACCGATATGAATCCGATATAGTGTTTTTTAATCAACAAAACTGTTTTTTAAAATATCTTGCTGCATTTTGCAAGTCTGCAAGTTCATACTCAAGTTTAAAACAACAACTACACTAAAGCTATTCTGTTATACCTGTATACAAAAAAAATATTTCATAGTTCAGCAATACTGATCAATCTAATAAACTTAAACCTACATCATCCTCCCTATTCTGGTATTTTAAAGAGTACTTAGCGTAAATATTAAGCAACCTAACTAATAGGGTTCCAACTCCCAGCAACAACAAAAATAAATAAATAAAAAATAGGGAACCACCCCTCACGCTCCACCTCATGATGCTTAATCGACGTAATCAACCTTAATTTGATGCAGTGTGAAAAAAAATGCACAGAAATCAATTATTTTTCAAGAAATATTAAATAGATTCAACATCTTTCTTCAACAAAATTGCAGACTGCACAGATGGTACCTTCCCAAAGGAAAAAGTACTATAGCTTACTAGGGTATATATATTAGACTTAATAGTCACTATATACAGTAATTGACTTCTATTCATTTTACATCAAATTAAAACTTTGTGTGTCAGATAATTATTTATTAAAAGCTAGACGTTTTAAATGAGAATAAGAAAGAAAAGTATGTCTTTGTGCCCCCTTTTCCCAGTTAATGCCCTATCGGCCCCCCTGGCTAAACTTTGGTAGATCCGCCCCTGCACAGTTACCAGCGTCAGCTACGTAGAAAAAGATCCTGGTGTAGAAAGTAATATTAAATAAATTCTAACAACAGCTTATCAAGCTTAAACGTGCTGCTGTTGTTCAGCCGCTGGTTTCCTCTTTCTGGTGCAAAGTGGGCCAAAAACAAAGACGGACTCGCGACAGAAAAGCCGATCAGCTGAACATTTAAGCAGTTTCACGATTGAAGTAGCAGCCGGAGAGCGAGAGGCAGTCGCTCGTTAAGCTTAACGCAGGAATGCTTTACAAACATTCAGAGATGGACTTACACACTTGCTTTACTTCTCTCGGGGATAACTTTGTCGGAGATGAAATGCCAGGTTGCTAGCGAAGCTCCAAATGCTATCCAGACCACAGGTCCCGCATGCCACAGCCGCTCTATCACGTGATGCATACTGCTCCGACATGCTAACGTTCTGAGGTGAGTTACGGCGTGTTGCAAGTTTTGTGAGGTGCTTTCGTGATATTTAATGGATCGGATTACATTTTTTATTTTTCTCCGATATCCGATCCAGTCATTTAGGTCAGTATCGGACCGATACCGATACGTAATATCGGATCGGTCCATCTCTAGTATTGAGATGAAAAGGAATGCAATTTGTCCCATACTTCAGCTAGAATGAAAAAAAAGACACAAAGCTGAAGCTATTCTGTGTCTTTACGCTGTCAGCTGCCTCTTCTTCTCTCATTCCCTCCCCCTCCCTCTCTTGTCAATCATGAAACTGATCAATGATCGGCTGATCGGCTTTTCTCTTTTGTTTATTGTTCACTTTGCGCCAGAAAGACAAAACCAGCTGATGTTGCGCTAAAAAACAGCAGCACATTTAAGCTTAGTAAGCTGTTGTTAGAATTCATTTAAATGGTAAATGGTAAATGGCCTGCATTTCTATAGCGCTTTACTTAGTCCCTAAGGACCCCAAAGCGCTTTACACTACATTCAGTCATTCACCCATTCACACACATATTCACACACTGGCAATGGGAAGCTACAAGCTTAATATTAATTTCTAGTATCAGCTGATGTTTGTTGGAGCCACAGCTGTAAAGCTGCTGGTCATGATGTCGGTTTGGATATGTGGTGAAAGGGAAACATGAAGATGAAACCAGGAGATGTCCTTACTGAATCATCAGAGCTGAACAGGTGATGGAGAAACAGGTTTACCTTTTAGGTGACGTGAATGAGTTGAAGGGAAGTTATGAACTGTTTCTGAGAGACAAATAACACCAGGATCCTTTTTTTACTTAGCTGACAGCTGGTAACTGTGCAGGGGCGGGTCTAGTAAAGTTATGCCAGGGGGCCAGGTAGGGCATTAACAGGGAAAGGGGGGCAAAGAAATACTTTTCTTTCTTATTCTCATTTAAAATGTCTAGCTTTTAATAAATAATTATCTGAATCTTACAACCAAAGTGGTCATCAGATGTAAAAAGTATAGAAATCATAGATAAATACCAACAAGATAGTGTACATCACTGTCACAACAGCGTTTGTTTTCATTTAAAGGCTTTATGGCTTTTCCTATAATACCTGGTGGGCCGGTCTCCATGACACCTTAAAGGTCCGTGAAAATATTGTCGGACATAAACTGGTCCGAGGTGCAAAAAAGGTTGGCGACCACTGGTGTACAGTATATTGAAGCTGTATGTATAATTTTCACTGTGTGGATTAGAAAAAAATCCTTAAAAAAAGTCTTCAAAGAAATCATTAAAAGCCCCCAAATTACCATAACATTCATGCCTATGACAAGTGTATATCAACTCAACTGTAAACATCCAAAGTGGGGATGTTTACTCTGCATGGAGCTGAACAGAGGAAATGTGAAGAAGCCAAAGATAGCTGTTAAAAATGCTGAAAGCAGGCTAAGATAATGGATTGTTCATGTTTTTCACTCAGTGATTTCTGTGAGTTACTACAACGTCCCGAGATCCATTCCTGATCTAAGTAGGTCACGTAGACTTGGACGGTCACACACACGTAGGTCGTGTACACACACCTACACACAAACTTCCACATCATCTAGGGCATGGTAATGGCCTTCTGATGAGAAGGTGTGAAAGAAAAAGGCAGAAGAGAAGGACGTGTCAGCTGTCCGAAGAAAGTGAAGACAAACAAATAGTTGCTCACTCACTCCTCTTCATCCGACTGCACCACGGTGAAGGTTCGTTATTCCTTAAGCCAGTCATTTGTCACTTCCTTTCAAACTTGTTTTTGCATTGTGCCATTTTTCACTACGTTTGGGCCGATGCCAGTGTTTGTTACCAGGCACTAAAAAACCCACGTATTTTATGAAACAGTGTGGGTGCCCAAACTTCCTGTTTGGTTCATAAAGACAGGGTCAGGCATGAGAAAAAGCTTCACCCACACTCTCACACACGGACATGCAGTCTGCAAAAAAAAAACCAACAGCCCACAAACACATGCGTTTACACACTGCCAATCAAACTCTTTTGCCTCTGCTGACTCACACCAGGAGATCCCTGCTGCTGTTTTTCCTTCGTTTCCTTCTCCCCGCGTGAGATTGATTAGCCATTCGACGTTGTATTTATCACATCTGTCAGCTTTTGTCCTTGTATCGTTCATCATCTCTTTGCTGTCACCACATCTGCTACTGGGGAAAGCACAGTGTGAAGTCTGAAAGAGTTTGATTCTACTGTGAGACATGGCCTATTTGAGAAAGCTGACATATTGTCTTATTGAATGACAGATCAAGTGAAAGTAGCTCAGGGTATTGATTAGCTGTCTTTTGCTTACAGCTTGGTAGCATCTGACAATCCAGTCGGTTCTGAAATATCAAGTTGTGAATGTGCATTCAGCAGTCATGGATCTACAACAGCAAGAAGGCCACACAAGGTTTTGTGCCAGTGTGCAGTGTGTAGCAGTGCTAGCTTATAAACTTAGCACTCTACTATGGGAAGCGTAATATTTTTTCTACTGATAGCATTTTTTAACAAGGGATTGATTGATTGGATTGATTTACACTATGCTCTCTTTAAAGACACAAGACTTATTCAATATGCTGGTCTAGAACTTCCTCAGGATCCCTCATACTGTAACTACTTGGCTCTGAAAATACATATAGTTTCATTCATACATACATAAGAGTTACCAACTTTTAGAGTGTGGCCATGGGTTTGGCCATCACAGGTGTCATGACTTACAGTATATCGGGATTCTAATATGTCAACAAAATCAAACAACGTCAAGCGTAAAGGCCTTAATTCCCCAGAAAGTTGTGAAAAAACTATACAAAATTCAGGCATTTTCGGATCCAAATCAAAAGTTTTGTTTTTGCAGAAAAATTGTCCCCAAACAACACATTGTGACAAAAATAAAATCGACATAACCCAAAAACACAGGATCCCAAAACAGAAACTCAAAGGAAAAACCCTCCAATGTAGTAAAGACAGAAAGCAAAGACTCAAAAGGAACAAAAGTCACTATGAGATTATTAAATCCAAAACTTCAATCACTGGAGTAAATTGAACCCAGACAGGCCCCCAAATTCAAATATATTCACAACAAATCCTAAAACAAAAAAGACAAATCCTGGGACCAAATCCAGAACAAGTCAGTGTTCATATATACTGTATGGTACACAGTTTTTGTGCTGTTAATGCCAGAGGAGGTTACTGAGTCAGCAGAGTGACTTTTTACACACTATGATACTCGGCACTCGGCGATGCTGCGCTGTAGCTTATGTACTGTGCTAGTTTGTGGCTGTGATTCTTAAACACTTCCTCTTTGCAGTAAAACCTCTCGGAGTGGATCAAGGAATATCCAGGAGGGAAAAAAATTTCACAATCTGACTTGTTACGTCAGTTCCATCATATCCAAGTGGCAACAGTGCTAACCGCCATTATATTACACAATATTTTTTAAAATTTGAATGAGATTATACTTAATTTTCACATTTTAAACACACAATTTCAGAAAACTTGTAATTGCAATATGTTACTGTGTTTTATAGCTGATAGCTGTAAAAATAGATATTGACAAAAGTGTCCAGTTTACATGTTTCTTGTCTTTCTTATGAGCAAAATAATAACGTTTAAAGTCATGCAAAAAAGAAAGGATTCAAAATATGAGATTGTTATACACAAACGATTGTGCTTTGGATAAAAAGAAATGTACTATGATGGTTAATGTAAATGTGCTATGTTTTCATTCCTTTAGCAGTCCTCAGGGACAGCCCACATCACATCAGCGGCACATGCAAATCAGATGCTTTGCAGCTGGCCGCATGTCATCATAGTAAATACCCACTGAATCAGGGTGTTGTGAGAATGCCAAATTTTTATCGCCCTGTGCTCATTCGCATTAGGTGAGCGAGATCTCTAATGCATTTGCCTTGACAAATCCAAGATGGCAGTCTCACTGAGCTGACACACAATTACATTCACGTATGAAAACACAATGAAGCTAACAGCTTATCTTGTTAGAGACCACGACTGCATGCTTTTGCTCTGTTTAGTCCTGAACTGGAGTACATTACAGCTATAACCTTCGTTTCCATTACGGTGGCAACATGACCTCCTGCTGTGTTTTTACAAGCCGCTACATCGCTGCAGCAGAGTTCACATGTTGTTGCACTTCCCGCCTATTCAGAGAAGAAAACATGACAATGCGTTCAAGGATACAAAAACAGAAGCAGTGAAAAGAAGCAGAAATGTAGCCAGATTTTCCTCACCTGGCTACATTTCTGCTTCGTTTCTAGGGGATACAAAAATTAATGAAAAGAAAATGCATCACCTTGGCATTATAACTGTTATCCAACTCGATATTTTCTTTCTTTTAGGCAAATTGTGGTGTTTCTGCAGCTTCTCAGTCACCGGATAATTAATGTGTATCATGGTGCTCAGTGGAATTATTCTCTCTAATTGGCAGCGCAGCAGAAAACAGATTTTCTCAGGTCTGACCTACAACTCGTATGAATCCAAATTAAAAACAGTTTAAGCTGCAGGTAATTAAAGGTATACCGTTATTTTCTCCGTATGGCTAATTAAACCCGGTCCATTTCCCTCTCTTCACACACAAGCATGTCCTTATGACAAATATTGAAATATTACCCCCGTTGTACTTTTACTTGATCATGTTGCTTCTGCGTTTGGCAAAATCCACTTTTAACATGCTCAGTTTCAAACTCTCACTCCACTTCTGATTGATATAATGTCATGAGAAAAAAAACCCCTGAGGATTAATAGCTTTTTGAAAACAATCGGCCCTACAGTGTGTTAATTCTGCCGGTTCTGTTATCGGTGTTTTTGCATAGCAGCCTTGTGATAATAATGGGCCTGTCCTCCCCCTCCCCATCCCACTGCTGCTCTTTTCATTTGTTTATTAAGGATTAATTAAGATTTGTTTAGCACTGGCTAACTCATTAAGTTACCAAATATAGTTCTCTTCAAAGTTCGCAGCAGAGTTAGATATTCATAAGAAGCGGTTTCAAAGTGGATCAAATATTTATTTTATTTTACTTCTTATGTAAGGAGGCACGGAGAAAAAGGGAAAGCAGAATATTTAAGGGCTGAGGAGGGAGGACAGGAATTTGTATGTGCTCCCACTACCACTACCGTCACCACCACCCTGGGCAAAATGTTGGCACATGAGAAAGTCTTCTATCTAGTCCTATTTCCAGCTGAAGGAAGACTCCAGGCCACAGCATCATAGTATAAATAGGAGCAGTCTCGCTTCTGCTGTGCAGTGCAGTTACCTTGTATATGTGCATCCATACTGAATAAACTTCCTGCAAAACATCGCCCCCTGCAGCCTATGGTGGACCAAGTTGAGCTTTCTGGTGATTCTATTGGAAGATCTACCATCAGTTTTAACATCAGCTGCTTCATTTTTGATAAGAAGAATTCTTTAGAATTAGAAATCAAGATTTTTCCATCAGCACCTAGACAGCTTATTAAATAGATTACAAACACCCAGCTTTAATCCAGTTCGGAGATTTTTTTTCTTTCTTTTTCACATACTTTGGTTGTAACAAGTGGACATTTGAGGTATTGTTGCATTTTTTTCACCTCGAAGCAGTCTGAACATTCTCCTCCGACCTCTGGCATCAACAAGGTGATTTCACCAGGCGAACAGCCGCTGGATATTTTCTGGTTTTCAGACATTTCTCTGTAAACTGTCAGCAGTTTCTGAAATTCTCAGATCAGCCTGTATGGCACAAAATCTCCAAAATCATCTCTCTTCCCCATTCTGGTCCTCAGTTTGAACTTTATGAGGTCATCTTGACCATGCCCATATGGAAAAGATATATATATAAATCTTATAAAGTTTGTATCTGTCTTGTGTGAAACTTGTATGAAAAGCATATAAAAGTGAAAACAGATATAAGATCCCTTGAAAAATTATATAATGAAACTTGTATGTTTTGGATACTTACTAAAACAATGTATGAAAGTAATGAGAAAGTGGCCACTTTCATGAGTAAATCATGTAAGCCTTTATATGATTTACTCATGAAAGTGGTCACTTTCATGAGTAATCACATATAAGTTTTTACTATTTCTTTTCCACATGTCTAAACGCACTGAATTCCTGCCATGTGTGCGTTACCGAGCAGTTGAACAGGTACATCCACACAATAGAGTTCTGGTTTTGACTCAGAGCTCAGATTTCTGTGACCCAGTGAACCTGTGCATTGTTTTCCTCTCCTCTGGTCCTGCCCACTCCACCTCAGCCCCAAACTCAGTGGATTAAAATTCCTAACAGTAAAAGTATTAATCCACTTGACTTAAGAGTCAAGAAGCAGTTCAGTTCTTGTTAAAGGTACAGACCACATGTAACGTGCTATTAGACGGATTAGCAGAGCTCCTTGAAAGGGAAGAAAACGGAGGAAACAATGAGGACATCCAATTCAAGTTAACCTCACAAACTAACAAAGTAATTCAATGATTTTCTTTTTTTTTTTGGCTGTGGAATTAACACACAGTTAATAGCAGTGTAAGTAAGCTGTTTACCATGATGAGCAAACGTGCAGCTAACATAGACACACAAATAAGCCCACTGTAATTCTGTTTACTTACATATTTCATACAAAGAGTTTAGCTTGAGAGCATCACTCTTACTCCAGCTCTATGTACCCTGCTTTAGTTCATAGAGCTTGCTGTGTGTGCTCACAGTTGCATAATCGCTGTCTGCAAGAGGAATTTAGTGAGCCGTTAATTTGTGGGCATTTGAAGGCATATAAAGTATTTTTGCACGTATGCGCGCTTTTCGCCTGTGGCTGTTAGCTGTCTCTGGCTTAAAGTAGAAAACGATGAGAACAGAGGCAGAGCGGTGCATTGTGGGTAGACAGGAATGGCCAAGGGGCTTTTGCATTTGGCAGCTCATGTCTTTGCCAACTTTCTCACCGCTACCTGCCACAGAAAGAGAAAGTTTGTGACAAGGGATTGATAGGCTTGGGTTTTGTGTGTGCGCGCACGCAGTCCGGCACTTTAGACGTGACTTGTGGTGTGCTGTATTATGCAAAAGGAAGGCCAGATGGTTGAAACTGCAAAGTAAAAGATACCACACTTGATATTTGATGAGCATAAGTCTAGCAGTAGATGCTGATTACATGCAGCAGTGTAACATGTGCTGGGATTTAGCTCATGCATTAAAGAGCACAGAGCATTTCTCTCCACATTGCATGATCATTTTGATTTAATGTTCTCTACTGTAGACAGTGGGGGAATAGTTATTTGATCCCCGGCTGAATTTTGCTCACTTAGAAAGAAATGAAGAGTCTCTAATTTTAATGGTAGTTTAATTTTAATGGAAGGAAACATAATATCAACCAAAAATCCAGAAAAAAAAACACATTATGTAAAAGTTCTACATTGATATGTACATCATTGGATGAACTGAATTATTGAGTCATTTTGTTTTTCCTAAATGTTGCAAATATAGTTGTCATTTTCTCAGATAAGGGATATCTGCAATTGATTGTAATCTGTGTGCCACATGGGATCCCAGACAGTTTTGAGGAGCCAGAATTCTGGCTGATTTATACACGGTCAAATACTTATTTCACTCAATGATATGCAAATTAATTTTTATGTAATGTTTGGTTGATTCTGTCTCTATTAAAATGAAGCTACCATTAAAAAAAACAGACTGCTCATTTCTAAAATTACAAATACAGCATGGGATCAAATAATTATCTCCCCCCACTGAACATATAATCTTTCCAGTTAAGCAGAATGTTTCTCCTGCCATAGAGTGCACTCTGAAAATTACTACCTAGAAAAATGCACGTGGAGTAAATTTTTCTAGGTTTGTCTGTGAAGGTTCTCAGTCATGCAGGTCATCGTAGTCTAAGGAGCTTGGAAAGAAAAGCGTCTGGACTTGAAGATGTTTCACCTCTCATCCGAGAAGCTTCTTCTTCATGTTGGTTTTATACATATATACACACATATACACATGCATACATATATATACATATATATTAGGGGTGCAACGATATTCGTATCGATATTGAACCGTTCGATACAGTGCTTTCGGTTCGGTACGCATATGTATCGAACAATACAAAATTTGTAATTTATTTTATCAACTTTCCTTCTGACGATGCTGTCTGTGTTGAGCGCTCAGTGAATCTGCGTTCGACTACTCTGCCTAGGGTCGACAGTGCAGCCTAGGCGGAGTAGTTGAACGCAGATTCACTGAGCGCTCAACACAGACAGCATCGTCAGAAGGAAGAGCGCAGGGCAAGCTAGCGAGACAGAATTCAATTCAATTCAATTCAATTTTATTTATATAGCGCCAAATCACAACAAAAGTCGCCTCAAGGCGCTTCATAGATACAGAGAAAAACCCAACAATCATATGACCCCCTATGAGCAAGCACTTTGGCGACAGTGGGAAGGAAAAACTCCCTTTTAACAGGAAGAAACCTCCGGCAGAACCAGGCTCAGGGAGGGGCGGCCATCTGCTGCGACCGGTTGGGGTGAGAGAAGGAAGACAGGATAAAAGACATGCTGTGGAAGAGAGACAGAGGTTAATAACAGATATGATTCAATGCAGAGAGGTCTATTAATACATAGTGAGTGAGAAAGGTGACTGGAAAGGAAAAACTCAATGCATCATGGGAATCCCCCGGCAGCCTACGTCTATTGCAGCATAACTAAGGGAGGATTCAGGGTCACCTGGTCCAGCCCTAACTATATGCTTTAGCAAAAAGGAAAGTTTTAAGCCTAATCTTGAAAGTAGAGATAGTGTCTGTCTCCCGAATCCAAACTGGAAGCTGGTTCCACAGAAGAGGGGCCTGAAAACTGAAGGCTCTGCCTCCCATTCTACTTTTAAATACTCTAGGAACAACAAGTAGGCCTGCAGAGCGAGAGCGAAGTGCTCTAATAGGGTGATATGGTACTACAAGGTCATTAAGATAAGATGGGGCCTGATTATTTAATTTATTATTATTTATTGTATGTGAGGAGCAGGATTTTGAATTCAATTCTGGATTTAACAGGAAGCCAATGAAGGGAAGCCAAAACAGGGGAAATATGCTCTCTCTTTCTAGTCCCTGTCAGGACTCTTGCTGCAGCATTTTGGATTAGCTGAAGGCTTTTCAGTGAGTTTTTTGGACATCCTGATAATAATGAATTACAGTAGTCCAGCCTGGAAGTAATAAATGCATGAACTAGTTTTTCAGCGTCACTCTGAGACAGGATATTTCTAATTTTAGAGATGTTGCGCAAATGTAAGAAAGCAGTCTTACATATTTGTTTAATATGTGCTTTGAAGGACATGTCCTGGTCAAAAATGACTCCAAGGTTCCTCACAGTGTTACTGGAGGCCAAGGTAATGCCATCCAGAGTAAGAATCTGGTTAGATACCATATTTCTAAGATTTTCAGGGCCGAGTACAATAACCTCAGTTTTATCTGAATTAAGAAGCAGAAAGTTAGCGGCCATCCAGGTCTTTATGTCTTTAAGACATTCCTGCAGTTTAACTAATTGGTGTGTGTTATCTGGCTTCATGGACAGATAGAGCTGGGTGTCATCGGCATAGCAGTGAAAATGTATGCTATGTCTTCTAATGATGCTGCCTAAGGGAAGCATGTATAATGTAAACAGAATTGGTCCTAGCACTGAACACTGAACAGAAGTTAAGCTCTCCTTACAACATGGACCTCCCCCACCCTCATTCAGATCTGGCGTTTGGAATTATTTTGGTTTTCATGTGACGTATGACCCTGAAGGTAAGCGAGTCATGGACTAAAGTAAAACAGTATGTTGGATGTGCCATGCAATGCTCAATTACATGGGTGGGAACTAGTGTGTTAGCGCAGTTAGCTCGTTAACGTGTTGGCCGTCTAGCCCCATGCACGGGGCGATCGGCGGTAGCTCGTTAACGGAGATTTGCCGTGTTGTGGCGTTAAGGTCATTTCAACGAGATTAACCTGAAAGCACTAGTGGGAACACAACGAATATGACTGCACATTTACGCCGACATCATCCTAGTGCAAAGACAAGTGGAAGCAGAAAAAAAACAAGCAAGCATGCTACTAACTTTAGCCGAGTCATTTAGACAGCCGTTTAATATGCTGCTGAGAATATAGCCCAGAAGAAGCGGATAGTATAGCTTTTATTTTGGAAAGAGACATTTCTCTGTAATAAACTCTCTTTTCCAAAGATGAGTGATTCCTCAATCAGATACAGGGCTAGCGATTTTTTTCAGTCGGGGTACCAAAATCTATCTCTGCTCTGCCCGTCGGGCTATTGTAGGAAGGAAAAATATATGTCAATGCTTTTGCATTCTTTCGGAAATGTAGCTGGGTAATTATGTCATTGGCATCGGTGAGCCACTGTCAATATGTGACATATTGAAATCGCGTTTGAATTTGCTCTTGTTTTTTGCTTTCACTTTGCAATCGCGCGAACTGTGTATAGAGAGCGACAGCACTGATCTGTGAGTGATGATAATTTGCGCACCAATTCCTCTGACATCGTCTTATTAATCGTTAGCTTACTATGCAAACATGACAAGTGAAATCTCCCGCAGCTTAAACATGTGAGAGGTTGATCGCGCAGAGAATCGCTGAGCTTATGTGAGTGCGTGTGTAAAAGCAGCAGGATTTATATTTGACTAAGATGACTGAGAACCTTCACAGACAGATATATATTTTAGTTCTGCTGAGCCAAATAAGACAGGTCAGGGTGAAGAAGTGACAGCCAAAGAAAAGCTTACCACAAAACGGAAAAGTTATGACAAATCAGACTATAAGGCAAGAAGAAAGTGCAGCTTTATGGTTTCATGGACAAAATAATTTCTGTGGCTGCAATATGACGAGCTAAATAACCAGGGCTGCACATAAGTTGTCCGCAGGTGCGCATTCGCTGTCAAAATAAAAAACACGCACAAGGGTTAGGGTTAAATTTAAAAACTGTACTTTTGAGTTAAAATATATATTTATAATTTTAATAAATGACAAATTAAAAGGGCATGAACATTTTTTTTGTATCGAAAAAATATCGAACCGTGACACCAAAGTATCAAACCGAACCGAACCGTGAATTTTGTGTATTGTTGCACCCCTAATACAGTGGGGCAAAAAAGTATTTAGTCAGCCACCGATTGTGCAAGTTCCCCCACCTAAAATGATGACAGAGGTCAGTAATTTGCACCAGAGGTACACTTCAACTGTGAGAGACAGAATGTGAAAAAAAAATCCATGAATTCACATGGTAGGATTTGTAAAGAATTTATTCGTAAATTAGGGTGGAAAATAAGTATTTGGTCAATAACAAAAATACAACTCAATACTTTGTAACATAACCTTTGTTGGCAATAACACAGGTCAAACGTTTACTATAGGTCTTTACCAGGTTTGCACACACAGTAGCTGGTATTTTGGTCCATTCCTCCATGCAGATCTTCTCGAGAGCAGTGATGTTTTGGGGCTGTCGCTGAGCAACACGGACTTTCAACTCCCGCCACAGATTTTCTATGGGGTTGAGGTCTGGAGACTGGCTAGGCCACTCCAGGACTTTCAAATGCTTCTTACGGAGCCACTCCTTTGTTGCCCGGGCGGTGTGTTTTGGATCATTGTCATGTTGGAAGACCCAGCCTCGTTTCATCTTCAAAGTTCTCACTGATGGAAGGAGGTTTTGGCTCAAAATCTCACGATACATGGCCCCATTCATTCTGTCCTTAACACGGATCAGTCGTCCTGTCCCCTTGGCAGAAAAACAGCCCCATAGCATGATGTTTCCACCCCCATGCTTCACAGTAGGTATGGTGTTCTTGGGATGCAACTCAGTTCTTCTTCCTCCAAACACGACGAGTTAAGTTTATACCAAAAAGTTCTACTTTGGTTTCATCTGACCACATGACATTCTCCCAATCCTCTGCTGTATCATCCATGTGCTCTCTGGCAAACTTCAGACGGGCCTGGACATGCACTGGCTTCAGCAGCGGAACACGTCTGGCACTGCGGGATTTGATTCCCTGCCGTTGTAGTGTGTTACTGATGGTGACCTTTGTTACTTTGGTCCCAGCTCTCTGCAGGTCATTCACCAGGTCCCCCCGTGTGGTTCTGGGATCTTTGCTCACCGTTCTCATGATCATTTTGACCCCACGGGATGAGATCTTGCGTGGAGCCCCAGATCGAGGGAGATTATCAGTGGTCTTGTATGTCTTCCATTTTCTGATGATTGCTCCCACAGTTGATTTTTTCACACCAAGCTGCTTGCCTATTGTAGATTCACTCTTCCCAGTCTGGTGCAGGTCTACAATACTTTTCCTGGTGTCCTTCGAAAGCTCTTTGGTCTTGGCCATGGCGGAGTTTGGAGTCTGACTGTTTGAGGCTGTGGACAGGTGTCTTTTATACAGATGATGAGTTCAAACAGGTGCCATTCATACAGGTAACAAGTGGGGGACAGAAAAGCTTCTTACAGAAGATGTTACAGGTCTGTGAGAGCCAGAGATTTTCCTTGTTTGAGGTGACCAAATACTTATTTTCCACCCTAATTTACGAATAAATTCTTTACAAATCCTACCATGTGAATTCATGGATTTTTTTTTTCACATTCTGTCTCTCACAGTTGAAGTGTACCTCTGGTGCAAATTACTGACCTCTGTCATCATTTTAAGTGGGGGAACTTGCACAATCGGTGGCTGACTAAATACTTTTTTGCCCCACTGTATATATGTATATCTATCTATCTATCTATCTATCTATCTATCTATCTATCTATCTATCTATCTATCTATCTATCTATCTATCTATCTATCTATCTATCTATATATATATATATATATATATATATATATATATATATATATATATCCAACATACTGAAGAAGCTTCTTGGATGAGAGGTGAAACGTCCAGACGCTTTTTTAGGTTTGCTACAACAGTGAAATACAACTGAAAAAGTCTTAAATTCAGGCTTATAGAGTTGGATTCAGCTTTAAATTAAAAGTATTTACAAAGTTTTGCCTCATATTTTGGACCGTCTTCTCTTCTACATTTATATTCTGGAAAATAAAAAAGTCTGTATTTGTTATATTTTCATTTTCTATAATGAAAAATGAAAATGTATTTTAAAAATTGAAGGGTGGATTTCTTTACTGACAGTGCTGAAAATGTTCATCAATATTATAAAATATTACTGATACATTAAAGGTTGATAAGTGTCAGTGGTGATGTGTGGTTAACCTAGTAAAGTCACACTCATTTAAATCTAAAATGCTGTATTCACATCGCAGTGCTCAGATCAGGTTTGCTGCTCTGTTTTTTTTTTTTTTTTTACCTAAACTCGTCTGCAAGCAAAAAATGAAGAATACCAAAGACAAAACACTCTGTCATACAGAAAACATGGCATGATGGTGAGGATAAGAAAAGAGACATTTCTTTAATTATGGTTGCTGATTCTGTGTAAATACCGAGTTGGAGACAGGTGTCTTTGACGTGCGAGATGAATTACCTCACTGAAGCAGATTTCTGCAAAAATTTCCGGATGTTGGGAGGACGGTTACTTTTAACCCCATCTGTCAGTGTCCCTCCACATTTGTAACACTTGAAGCTAGACCATCAGGTGAGCGATGTTAAGTCCACATGAATTCTGATTTGACTCTTCAGTGTGATAGTGCACTTTTTCTTTTTTTTTTCTTTTTTTAGCTGTACCTGATTTAGGACCAAATATGGAAGTGGTCCGAATAAGAACTGAAAAGATCAGATTGCATATGATCTCTGGGTGGAGGGACACTATGTGACAAAAAAATGCCATTCAAAAGACCCCTATGAAGATTACAACCAGGCACAGGCCTGGAACAGTAAGATGAGGGCCCCACACTGGGGGAGGGGATCAGAAAAGCACCTGGTGATTGAGCCTACCCCCTTAGTTCCGTCGGGACCTGGCACGTGGTTTGATCCAAGGCTGAGTCAGTAGCAGCAAGAAGCTCCTTCTAAAGTGTGTCAGTGTTCATCAGAAGAGTGAAGCTTAGAGTAGAGCTGCTTGAAAAGAACCATTTGAGGTGGTTTATGCTTTCTGGACACGTAATAGGTGAGATGTTCTTCATGCATCAAACCGGAGGAGACCCCGGAGGAGACACTGTGCTGGCTTGGGAACTTTTTGATATCCCCATAGAAGAGCTGGAGGAGATAAAGTCTGGGCATTGTTACCAACTGCTGCCCACACAAACAGAACACAGATAAGTGGTAGAAAACGGAGTGGTAGACGCACGGATGGATGGAGATTCCATGTCATTTCTGCTATTCACACCTTCATCAAATAAAAGCAGAGCTGAATGAGATGTGGAAAAAATGTCCACAGTTGGAACATGGCACATTTTTAAAGACTGAACACATTTGCACAGTAAAGCTAAACCAAAATGGAAAGTGGCAAAACTGTCTTGATGTTGACTGTATTGAGCGATGTCTCACGCTGGAGCACTTCTTCAGACAGCCAGTTATACAAGTGGAATAAGCTCAGTGGGAACAGCTGCAGCAACAGAACAGAGTATGTGAGGTAAAACCAAAGTGAAGAAGACCACAAGGGGAACTGTGTGCAGAGAAAGACTACAGAAATTCTTCTGAATGAAAACAGCGGTCTCCAGTTGCTCTCAGTCTTCTCTCTGATCTCACATTGTCTAAAGCAAAAGCTTATCATTCATACATTTATAGAATGTGCATATTAATGTCCCTGATCAAAGTCTAGCTGCTGCTGCTTCTTTCTTTGACGTCATCGAGAAAGATGGATGCGCACAAAGTTCCAGCAATGAATAATTTGCTGTTTTTTAACTGATACTTTCTTGGCCCAAAGCTGTATTTTTTGTTGGCTTTAAACATAAATCAAATTTTTAACAAAGGTTGGCCTCTAGTTTGTTTTGGGATCAAAAGTTGAAGCGCAACTTGAACATTGGCTGCAGTATCCTCACTGTAAATTTTCCATGCACTTGATTTGCTATTCTGCATTTACACTGCCTCAGGAAGGAAACTCACATATTCAGATGCCTACTTTTGTCCAAGTAGCACATTCTGGAAAAAATCAGATCATTGTAGAAATGCCAAAACTACAATTCCTGTAATGACTAGTCAAGTCATTCTTTATAACCCCCCCCCCCCCCAAAAAAAAAAAAAAAAAAAAAACATGTTTAGGATAAAAATAAAAATGCTTTGGTTTTTCCACGTTGTTGGTGCTTTTTGTGGCATTTTGGACTTTTATTTTAAACTTTTGTCCAAAGAGGGGAATAAAAGATGGGGACGGATGCCCAGCACAGGGCCCTGGCTCAGCCCCTGTGGTCACCTGCTGGACCAGGTGCCCCTTTTATAACATTTTAATAAAATAATCTGAAAAAAATATAGACTGTGTAGCACAGCCTGCCACTTTCTCCCTTTACTTTTAAGGAATTTCTGTAATTTTTATTAGTCTTTTACTTGACAGTAATTAAAAAAAATACTGCATTTGCATTTGTGCATTGGATACATGCAGCTTGCTAACAAAGTTTGTTAGCATTATCTGCTAACTTAGCATTTCATCCAAATATAGTCCCTTCTAAACCCAAAAACAAACAAAACCAAAACAAAATGACCAAAAACAACAAAAACAGAAAGGAGGACTAAAAATCTAACTGGTGACGACATAGTGGCTATTCCATCGTTTAGTTACAGTCTATGCATCTGTTCAGTTCCTGGGGAGTAACAACTAACAATAATGTTAAAGAAAAACATAAGAAAATCCTAAAATTTGGGAAAGTAAAACCAACAAATGTTTCCCCTTTCAGCCAGTTCACCAAAATAGCTCCCCTAATCAGCTAATTGTTTACTTGACTAATCCTTTCTGCTCTGCATGGAGTCCAGCCCACATAAGTCGACTACTAACGCATCCTTGATTAAAAACCAGCGTGGCAAGACACTTGGTTTGCACTTTAGTTGAGTACAATTGGACTTTTGAAGAGGAACAATGCGTGGGTTGTGATTACATGAGTTCAGAGAAGATTAAAATGTTTAAAAAGAGAGATCTATTGTGATCTCATGCAAGTCTTTGTATTTTGTTTTGTTTTTGAATCCATTTTGGATTCAAACAGCCAAGCTTTTATTAGGTAAAGGTGCTTATGCGTCCTCATTTGCACCTGAAGATAGCGTTTGTTATTTTTTATTTTTCGAGGGGAGAAACAAAATGCCTGACTGGCAAAGCTCCCAGCAACGGGCAATAAACGAGGCAGAAATAAAAAGGCCACAAGGTGTTTCAGTGCGATTAAAGCAACAATGTCAAGAAAGCCCGAGAGAACTCTTAGCCTTTAGATGTTTACCTCATGACTTGGCCTTGAGCTTTCAACATCCTTGAGATTTTGATTTGGCCCGCAGTTTGAATAAACAATTTTACCTTGATGGCAGCTGAGTAGCGTTCCTATTTAGCAGCACTGTAAGCTCAACAAAGACACAGCACTCTGAATATTTTACCGTTGCTCATAATTTATGTACCTACCAACATCTTTGAAGCCAGTTGAAAAGAGAAGCAGGGATGAGGAGAGGAATTAGACCAGCTACAGGGGAACAACAAGACAAATCTGTCTGGTTTGGGATGAACGCTTAAGTAGTATCTGAGGAGAGTTAAATCCCCCCCCCCATCTCTCCTTTTTCTTTATCACACTTATATGGCTCCCTAAACCAGCGGTCCCCAACCCCCGGGCCATGAGTCGTTTGGTACCAGGCCGAGAGAGTTGAGGCTCGGGTGTGAAATTCATGGTTTTCAGGGGTTTTAGCTTTTTTTTTTATCGTTAACTCAGTTTCCATGGGTCTTTTCCCATGTGTTATGAGTAAATCTTTTTTTTTTAGTACCAGTACTGGTTTTATTTTGTTGTATTTTTCCGCGACACCTTAAAGGCCGGTCCGTGAAAATATTGTCGGACATAAACCGGTCCGTGGCGCAAAAAGGGTTGGGGACCGCTGCCCTACACAATCTTTTTATCAGGCCCCACCTTCTCATGTTGGCCTTTTTCCCTCCACCTACAGGACAACTTTGTTACCAGCTGGATGTGCCTAATAATTGTCCATCCTGAAACACTAACTTAGGGGCTTAGCTTACACAGCCACTGTGACATTTTCGCATCGAACAGTACCACCCCCCATCTAAAACATCTAAATGCCAGTCGGACACCAAGGGGCACAATTATACCGCTTTACACTGGGGAGAGAGAGAAAGAGAGAGGAACGGCTTCAGCTAGGACACACACACACTCTAACTTTGCTCCCCATGCAGCCCACCACTGTCCTACAGTCATTTATCTTACTTTACTAATTGCTTTAATGGGGTTTTCAGGGGCCAGCGTGGTCTTATGAGCTAGTGGCTGCACACTAACTCTCTTTCCGTCCTCCTTCTGTCTCCATTAAGAAGCTCAGATTGGAGCTGAATCTTTAGTAATGCAATCAGCTGACAAGCACTTGATTGTGGAACCTGCTCATTAAGACATAGTTAATTGTTGTCCTTTTCTCTCAATTGCTTATCAAGCTATGATTACTCGCTCACATGCACACACATGCACACATTCAGAGTTCCTGCCACCAGAGTGTGTGTGTGTGTGTGTCTTTTTTTCAAGAAAGTTAAGGCTGTGTAGTCTATTGATTAAAGGACCAAAAGCTTTAATAATAGTCCGTTTCTATTATGTTAGTTTTTTGAGTTTGAAGGAAAATGACACCCATGCAATCAGTGAGGCTCATGGCTGGATTAACCTCTTTGCCCAAAGGCAAAAAAAATGTTGGGCTCCTTTTATTAAGCCACTTATTTCCCCAGACAACAGGCGTGTTTGCAGGGTTGTTGTTTTTTTTTTTCTAAATAAAGTGGTACAAGGGCGGGACTTAGAAACAGGTGGGGTGGGGCCATTGGGAAATCAGAAAGTTGTATGAGATATAAATGTTAAAGCACTTGGAAACTGATTGAAAATCCAGCACGTAATAATGATTTGAATTATGGACCGAACTCCTGCCTCTGTAAACATGCATTAGGAGACGTGGCTGCCTCAGTGGACATAAAGTTTTTAACCATGACGTGATGGACAGTACATATTCAACTTTTAGCCTGAGTGGTAAATATAAAGAAAATGTTATACGTCCATGAATAGTTAGCAGCAGACGAACCCAGTGTGAATCAAATGAAGGGAAGGAAATTTAGCAAAATTTCAAAATGTATTGTTTTCCATTAGTTTTTGGTGCTTATTATTATATTGTGTAACATTAGCTGCATTTACGATCTATGGAGAACAACACTGTTTTTCACAGTGTGAAGTAGTCAGACTCGAACGTCAAAGAAGGTGGTAGGGAAGCAGACTCAGGAGACATTTGGGGTTTTCAGAGGTGAGCAATTTATTTACAGTGGACCCCATCCTGCATGAAACTTCCAAACAAAACTTACCCCCAAAGTAACTTCATTAACAAAACTCAAAAGTACCTGGATTTGGTAACACAGCTCACCTCTCCTCTCTCATCTGAGTCTGGCAGAGACTGACTATATATAGGGCCATTAATCGCCCTTTAATCTGTAACATAATAAAATATAAAGAAACATGTAACTGAGTATTTGCTTTAATTTGCAGTATGTTTGATTTGCTGGCAACAGAATGCTTACACAAACAAACCTGGGATAGTGAGTGCAGCAATGTTACTTTGACAAATAGCAAATCATAGCAAATAAATACAGAGACAGAATAATGTGCAAAAAAAGGTCAACACATCTGGGACAAAGGGAGGGCATTACAAATGCACCCACTTTGTCACACACAGAAAAAGCAGATCCAAAAGGGACTCCAATTTTCCTTATTTTCCTCCCTTATTAACTGCAATTAATAACTCAATTGATGGAAATTAAACCATCAATTGATTACCTGGTTTGAACTGTGGGCCATTTTTAAGCCCAGAGTTCAAACCAGGTCTATAACTACTTTTACAACTAAGAGAAGTAGTAATTAGGAGATTCAGTTTTAGGTCTTAAAACATTTATACAGCCGATATTTAGTTTTGAACATTTCTAAAAAATTAGCAAATTTGATAATCCAGCTGGTTTTTACTAGCTAACTAACTGTGGTATGATTGTTGGTGGTAGGCCAGGTGTTATGGGTATTTCTGAAGCATCTGATCTTCTGGGATTTTCACCACAGCTGTTGCTACAATTTACTCAGAATGGTGTGAAAAACAAAAAACATCCAGTGAGTGGCAGTTCTGCAGACAGAAACCGCTTGTTGGTGAGAAAGGTCAGAGGAGAATACCAGACTGGTTGGAGCTGGCAGAGAGGCTGTGGTACCTCAGATAGCTATTCTTTCCAACTAAGCTGACAAAAATCTTAGAATATACAGCACATGTAATCTTGAGGTGGATGACTGTCAGGTTCTGCACCAAAAATATCCTAACAGGACAGACGCTGGCATCTTAGCCTGCTAGAGATGGTTTCAATGGCAGCAGCTGCAGCTCAGCAGATGCAGTGGGTTGTCTACTAACGGGAAGGTCATTCATTTGAGCCCCGGCTCCTCCGGTCCGCATGTCCTAGTGTCATTGGGGACGATATTGAACCTCGAATTTGCCCCCCTGTGATTGGGTGAATGTGGCTTGTTGTACTGGGAGTAGAAAAGTGCTGCTGTATATCATTTCAAAACCATTGAACAACAGGAATCAACCTCCTACTGATCAGTCATCCTTTGAATAGTGCAGCCTATCTCAAATGTATTTGCTGACCATGTGCATCTTTTTATGGCCATAATTCACCTTCTATCAATGGATACTACCATGCCACATAGCACCTTAAAGTCCAACATCTAGCAGGAGCCATACCTCCATGGAGTCCTGACCCAGCAGGATGTTTGGTGTTTGCACATAACGAGACAAAAAGAATCATTATCTGCTAGTGAATAGCTGATTCATTTAATCTGCATCTTTCTGTCAAAGCTTTCTGCCCTCACACTTGATGTTTTGAAGTTAGAAGACATTTATGTTCATGAGGGAAGGAGGGTCTAATGAAACACTCTTGGTGTGATTACAAAGGCAGGATGTCTCTGCCTCTGCATTGCTCTCACCAGTCTTTGTAAAGGCGTCTCCAAACTCTTTAGATGTAGAACAGTGATGCAGTATTGCTTAGGCCTAATGTTCTTTGTGATAGAGTAACACAACATGTTTCACCATTTGATAAGTACTTTCTGAAATTAATGGAAATCGATTGGGGGGAAAAAACAATCTTTTGTTGCTGGCCATACAATTTACTGTGTAGATACAACTACTAAGACACATTTCTTTAGCCTGAAATAACAAATACACACATGTTCAGGGCGTGTTCAAATCATTTGCTGTTATCCAACTTTCACACCGAAACAAAGAGTTGATCAAACTGATCCATCTGTTTCACCCAAACACTCATCTTACCTCTGTGATTTAACCTGCCTGAAGCTGAACAGCCACGTAAACTGAGCCAGTTCAAATTTGAATAAGGAAATGATTGGACGCTGGAGCTTTGCATGCACGCAATGTTTTTATTGGGTTGCAGTGACTGCTTTAGTGTTGTTTGGACAGAGAGAGGAGGTGGGCGAGTCAGAGAGCGTAAAACAAAACTAAAACAGTCTGAAGATACGTTCACAGGGCTTCTTGGCACGATGGAAAGTAACAATCAGAGAAACACCTGCTGCGAAATCATGGATTCAGGTTTCCAGTCAGATTGCTTCTGGGTAAGACGTGGTTATGCATGTGTGTGTTTCATGTGATGCTCACCTGGGTATAATTATTTGACAATATTTCATTTCACTGTAAGTTAACACTGTGACGAGTTAACTTGTAGTCTATGGTACTAGCTGTACATAGACATGCTAGCAGTAATCAGCCACTGTAAAACTGTATACTGTAAATGCAGTTTATATGATAGCATCCTCCATTTTGGAAGACCAGTTGTGCGGACTTCCAGCCCCACACCACCAACCACAAAGCTTAATTCAGAATCAACAATCTTAATAATCTGCTAGTATGAAATAGTAGAACCAACAGACAATAGGGAGTCAATCAGCAGTCAGTGAAAACTACTTCAGACTTCCATTGACTTGTTTTATGAAAGAAACCTCAAATTCTACAACTAAGTTTAGTCCTGTTTCAGTCTAATTGTAATAAGTTAGGCCTAATGTCATACAGGGCTATCTATTACCACTCCTAATAGTTCAGTCCTGCAGAGGGCAACAATGTCACTTGATGATAAGATGGCTCATTTCAAATTTTAGTTGGACTGAAGTTTATAATTATTGATATAAGTGTACAAAAGAAGTCTACCTTTAAATGAATGAGGTGAAAAGCAGCCAGTGCACCTGTTTGTGAAAACCAGGAAAGAACATCAGCGTTTCACTTCTCCTGTGTCAATCCTACCCTAACATGTTAGCAGCTAAGGGAAGTTATGTATGAATACATTTATCTTATTCTGGGATATGATAACGCTGACACTTTGCCACCAAGCTTGCACAGTCACTAAAAGAACAATAGATTTCGAGCACGATACAAACCACCCCTGTTCGTGGAGCACTTAAGCAAAGACACCTACACTCCGCCTCGGTGTGTAGTTTGGATAGTGTGACTCTCCATTCCCTTGAGGCTTGGCGCTTCCTCATGTTAGAGTTCAGAAAGGCTCAGTCATACTGCTTTAGATTCCACTGAGACAAATGTTGGTTCAGTTGAAATGACCTGATTGTACACTTTTATAAAATGGTGATGTGATCGGGTCTTTGCAGATAATAACTACATCGTACTACAGCCGTGTGTAATCTACATGTGGTTTTGTGTTTGGGTGAGTTATAACACACCTAATGCACTTTTTTGGCCCCATACACTCCTTACATCCCGTCTCAGCCCATAGGATTTCACTGAGGCAGAACAGAGAGAGAGAGAGAGAGAGAAAGAGAGAGAGAGAGAGTGTGTGTGTGTGTGTGTGTGTGTGTGTTTGTGAGTGAGAGTGCCTTCCTCCATCCCACTTCCTCTCCATCTTCAGGCTCCTTTGCTCTCCTCCTCCCAAAATCCCTCCTTGCTTTTCAGTGATGGTGGATGAGGGAGGGAGGGGGTGCAGATGGTCTGCTCAGAGAGAAAGAGAGGGAGAGTGAGAGTCACAGAGAGTGACTGGCGAGCGGCGGGCTTTTTTGGCATGCTGTGCCGGTGGGAGGGCCCATTGTGATGCAACGTTGCATAAATAATGCCACGGGGCTTCTAAATGCTCCGTTGCCATGGGGACCTTTGTGCCTCAGTGAACACAGTGTGTGTATGTGTGTGAGTGTGTGCTTCATGGCCCCGGAGGAGGGAGAAAAAGAGACACAGACATAGAAGCAAAGAGAGAGAGCGAGAGACAGACAAGGGGCCGAGGTGCTGGCAGCTCAAGTGACACTTGTGGTCTCTCTCTCTCTCTCTCACGCGCACGCTCTCGCTCTATGTCTTTCTATTTTATCTCTCTATCACTTGGTTTGACCCAGGACAGATGAGTGTTTGGAGGAGGGAGAGGGAGCACTGTTGTCGCTTTTCGACTAGACAGGAGCAAAGCAAAGCGGGATATTCTGTGATTTTGTCTCTTTGTGAAGTATGGTCCATGTGAAGGTACGTGTCTGCGTTGCTTATTTTTTTATGCAACTCCTTCACCAGTTCTTCTTTCCAGCATTAAATTCCATCACAGTCCCTTCCTCTTGCTCTGCAGTAACAGGTGTCTGCCCCTCAGCCGTGAATTGGAGGGAGCAGAGATCGGAGGGGGCGAGGAGTGGAGGGCGGGTAGAAAAAGGAGGGAGTGATCGCTTTTGTTTGGCTGTTTCTGAGAAGACTTGCATCTGAATTCTCACAGCTCACAATGGAGCTGGTTAGTCAGCCTGTTAGTCTGCTGGTGTGTACTCTGTGCAAAACAACAAAAAACACTTTTTTCCTCATCTGCTACAGAGACTTTGCCTCAAAGTAGGTTGTGTTTTTTTTCTTTCTCTCTCTCTCGCTGTTCCTTTCGTTGCATCAGCTGATTATGGGGGTTTAGATTGATTTGGCTGCGTAAAAAGTCAGATCGCACAGGGAGAAACGTGCAGTTTCCATGTGTGGAGTGGTGTTTGAGATGTAAATAAGAAATGCAGCTCACTGGCATCAGAAGACTATAGCTTTTTATCTTCAATGGGATCATGAGATCACAGACGCTGAAAGCATCAGTGTGCTTCTGGTGAGGGATTGGCTGCTTGCTAAAACTTCAACAGATACTATGATGATTGATTTTAGGCTAAAGGGCTAAAATTACGTGCATGTGTGGCTTCTTAGTTTTCTCTCAAATATGACTGATTAATTGGGTTCTGTTGAGCAGCTATATTTTTATCCCGAGTGCTGTGTGAAAATGTTGAAAGTGTGCAAACAGTGAAGCATGTCGAACTGTTCTCACACTGTGGATGTTAACATCCAGACTTTCTGCTTCACAAAATGCTTTCAGAAGCTGCACTTTGTCACGTCTTCTGGTTTGACTGCAGAACACGGACACGGGTGACAAAGTTAAGAGAAGAAAATTCATGGCTTTGTGGAGGGGCTGAGTTTGGGGGATTTTACTGGACCTTGCTTGTCCTCTTGAAGGGAAGGGTCACTGCAAATACATATAGCGATCAACATTAATCCCACAGCCCCATCCACCATGCACAAGGGTTCATTGAATAGTTTGAATGGTATTAAAATGGTGTAATGTTGATTAGTTAATATTTATTTATCTGTCTTTCTTCCACAGTGTGTTTTTTTGTTTGTTTGGGGGTTTTTTTTGTTTCATTTTATTTTTGTTTTATTTTTTTTGTCCTCTCATCACTCAGATGGCTGTCCCTCCCTGAGCCTGGTTTGTCTTGATACCAGCACAAAGGCACAGCAGCATGTCCCCACTGATGTGTGCAACGTTTGTGTCCTCACTTGCAGAATCCTTACAGATGTATTTAATTATCATTGTATGCCTGTGTGTGTGTCTGTGTCACATATGTTTCTCTATGCTGGTGTGTGCGCCTGTATGTCTGGCCAGTTGCCATTAATAATAAGATGTTGCGTAATTACAGTGAAATTTGCAATTTGATTTGTTAAGTTATTACATTAATGATTCATTATAATCAAATTGTATCATTATGGTGGCAAGCCTAGAGTTGCCTCAGGCATCTTAGGCATTTACGCTCCCACAGTCCAGCACTATGTTCTCCATCACTACTCTTAGCCATAAAATACGCATTGTGTTAGCACTATAAATAGCATTAATGTTCCTTTTCAAGCTTTTTTTTAGGTCATTAAAAATGGCAACGCTAATATTAAGCTGCATTGGGTGCAGACTGGTTTTTATTCTCTTTTAATGATATGCATTTGTTTTCTGAATCTGTATAACTTAATTTTGCTGGGCACTCCACCTGGGTCTTTTTTTGAGTTATTGTGTAAGCAAAATGAAACTTATTGAGTTTTTAGAGGGTGCTATTTTTCTTTCTTCCCCCTTATAGGATTGTTTTTTTGAGTTTTGTTATGATTCACACTCATCTTAAGATGGATTTTTTTTGAGGCATCATACACACGTACTAAACAACAACAAAACAAAAAACAGGTTTTTGGAGTGTGTTAAGTCTGAGATGTGCAGTTTTTATAAGTATTCAGGTCCTTGTCTTGGTTAAGGCCCCTTTGGAAGCAATAACAGCCTCAAGTTTTCTTGGGAATGATCCTTTCTTTCAGGGGTTTCTGCCATTCTTCTCAGCAGAATCCTTTAAGCTCAGCCGGGTTGGAATGAGAGTGTTGGTGCTCGGCCGCTTTCAGGTCTCCCGAGCTGCTCCTGGCATCAGGTCTGGATTGTGCCTGCAAAACTCCAGGATTTTCACAGTGTTATCCAAAGCAACTCTTGTGTTTTCTCTGTGATGTGCTTTGTTTCAATGTCTTCTTGAAATATAAACCTTCTGCTTAGCTTGGTATCCTGAGCCCTCTGAAAACGGTTTTCACTCGGGATTATTCTGTATTTATTCCGAAGGGTCTCTTGCAGTCTCTGTCACAGGAAAAACATCCCTACAGCACGATGCTGCCTAACCACCACTTTGAGCGACTGTATCGATGGCATTAATAAGGTGATTCTCCCTACCCGGCTCTCTCCACACATGGCAATGGGAGCTATGGTGGAACAGTTCAATTTTTATTTCATCAGGGCAGAGGATTTTTCTTGTTATAGCCCAAGAGCCCAATCAGCTGCCTTTTGACAAACCACCAGTGGGCTGTCTTGTACCTGTTAGTGAGGAATTGCTTCCCTCCGGCCACTCTTCCTTCAAAGCCTGATTGGAGAAGTGCTGCACTAACAGTTATCTAACAGTTTTACTCAGTTTGACTGCCAGATTTAGGAAGTTCTTCCATTTGAGAATGATGAACCTATACTCTTGGGCACTGTCACCTTCACTACATTTGTGCCCTGAGACAGACCAATCCACTCTGACATGCACCATCAACTATAAGACTGCATGTAAAGAAGTGTGTGCCTTTACTAAATGCATTGTCTGAATTTAATTAAGTATGGGTGGATTTAATCAAGGAGCCACGTATTCCTATAGTACTGTGTGGTGACTGATGGAAAAAAATCCCTGTAAACAGATATTTGCATATGAATATGATGGATTTGCTGACGAGGGCTGAACATTTTGGTCCCGGAAGCTTTCAGGTTTCAGTTTGCACAGTCAGAGTGCTGATCAGTCACATTTGAGTGAGTTTGGTTATGTGCAGCCAAACACTGAGTGTGGAAACCACAAGAGGAATGCATTTCCCAAAATGCAATCTGAAAACAATCAGCTATCGTCTGATGATGATTAAGCTTTTTATTAGCTGCATTCATCTGCATTTGTAGTCGGGCTGCAAACAACGACCTTTGCACAGAACGTTGGTCGTTACCTGCACAGGGTCTTAGTCATCAGGCAACAGCCGCCAGGTTCACAGCCTGACCAAAAAAAAAAAAGGGGGGGGGGGGGGGGGGATTAATTAAGGTTAATGATGGTGATGGAAAACTGTAAACCTTAAAGGATCTGAGAAATAGGCTCTGTACGTGCGCTTGTATCACTCTCTTCACTTCCTTCCTTTGTTGATGAGTGCATATTTCTTTCATAATAGCTCGTCTTTATTTAAACGCTGCCTTGGAAACAGTGATTGATTGTATCCTGTGGTCTGGCGTGACTTATTGTAATTATGTCACTTTTATTATCTCGAACCAGCCAAAGGACTGTCAGAAAGCCATTTAAAGATCCAAACCATACCTTTGAAACCAGCACTGCAGTGGCTGAGCGCTGATGTGCCTTCTCCACTTGATTTGAGTGATTCAGCAAAACAATTTGATCTTTCTTGTTTTATTTCTTTCGCACAAATTGGTAAATTTTGTTTATTTAATCAGCTATAATGATCACAGCAGCAGACACAAATATCCTAATCAGCTGCTTGCTTGTTGGCACATCAGCTAATTAGTGGTTATTCATCACGCATAAATTAAGCCTAAGAAAAGGTCTCTATCAAGAGCCACCCAAATGAAAAGATTTGCTCTTAAATGGCACGTACGCGTGATTTATGAAAACTTTTTGACTTTTTAAAATGGAGCTTATAGGTTTCACTAAGCTGCCATCCAAGCCTTGAACAGATACCAGCGTCCTAAACCAAACATATACATTGAGTTTAGATATAAAATATAACTCAAGTTCATTTTTTGACAATTTGTATTGTATATTTTAGTTGCTGCTATTAGCAGTCAATATCCATGCGTTATAAAACCAGGCAGTGAAATATTACCCTAATAGAGTATTCTTCATGATCTGTGCCATGGCTGTCAAGTCTGCTTAACTAGCAAGATATTTTCTGTCTGCACAGGACTGCAGTGTTCTGGTTCTCAATGCTGAAAGTCATAATAACCAAATATTTTAAAACACCAGTGTACAAGCATACTACTGACACCTCTACTGGACAGTTTTAAACAGCTCCAGCTTTGACTTTGTGTGGTGACGTTCCTCTTTTTACTCTCATTAAAGAGGTTGAGCAGGCATCAGAAAGGGTATCCGCCATATCAGATATACCAAAGTATCTGCTGTGGCGATCCCTTGTCAAATAAAGGAACAGCGAAAAGTACAATTTATTACATTTTTCCTTATTTTGTGACACATATACTCTTAGAATGCTGGACTCTCTGTGAGCCAAGGCTCACACTTCAGAGTCCTATAAATATTAAACAATATTTCTGCTCCTGGATTTGGAGCTGTCTCTAATATCACCATGTCAGGACAGACACCCCACCCAGTTGCTGTTTAAACCTGGTGTAAGCCGATGAAAAGAAACTTTACCTTAAGCGAGGACAAAGAAAATAAAATGGGTTTCAAGGCTGAATGACACAAAGCTACTGTTGTAGAAGCCAAAAATACAAATACAGACTTGAAACTCAGCAAACCGCAAACTCTTGTCATTTTTAAAAGGTTATCTGACTAGTTCAATGGCTTGCTGTGTGGTACAGACTGTCCAAAAAGCTTGTGCTTCAATTTTGGTGAGCGAAATTCTGGTATTTTCTTAGACAGTTAGCTAATTAGCTGACATGTGTGTATGTTGCTGCTTGCTAACCAAGCTAGCTAGCATTAGCTGACAAATTAGCATTACTAGGTCCCCCTTCAAGAGAGGCTCGCATGCTAATGACCAAAGACCTACTAGTCAGTTCAGATGATATAATATGTGATACATCCATTATGAGGCCAGCTTGCACACAACTAATGCATGTAAGTGTGTATGTGTGTTACTTGTGGCAACATCAGAATAAAAACAGTAATAGCAAAATGGCTACGTTCACACTGCGCATCAAATCCGTTTTTTTTACCCTATGCGACCCATATCCGTTCATGGTGTGACAGTGTGAACGGCACAAATCCGATATTTTCAAATCCGATCTGGGTCACTTTCGTACGGAGCCCCGCAGGGGACATGGGAGAAAAAAAAATTAGGGAGAAAAAAAAAATTAAGATGGACTTTTGCGAGATCTCGCAAAACTTTCTCGCGAAAGTTGAATTCCAACAATGGCGGCAGCTACTTAGTTGTAATATTACTCTTTCTGGGTCACAAAATACACTTTTAAGATATTTTGAGGCGTGAATGTAGTTGTGTAAACGTCAGATACCTGCTCGGTTTACAAGACATCACATATTTGCAAAAGTGCTCCGACGTTTTTGGAGATCTGACACCCACTAGCTCGAAGCTAACGGGAGGTCGAGACCTACTACAGCCGGGAGGAACACCGCTTTCCCGGCACATCGTGCCTCGACCTCCTGGTTGGCTTCGAGCTGGCGGCCACTAGCTCGAAGCTAACGGGAGGTTGAGACCTACTACAGCCGGGAGGAACACCGCTTTCCCGGCACATCGTGCCTCGACCTCCCGGTCTGCTTCGAGCTGGCGGCCTCCGAAGAATGCGGCTAATACTTTTGCGAGATCTCGCAAAAGTCCGTCTTAATTTTTTTTTTTTTCTCCCTAATTTTTTTTTTCTCCCTAATTTTTTTTCTCTCCCATGTCCCCTGCGGGGCTCCGTACTTTCGTATGTTGTACTGAATCCGATACATATCCGATGTTTTAGAAAGCGACTGCTGTTTGAATGGTCAAGTTGCATTAAATCTGTCTTTTACGTCACTGACACAAGACAGACGCCAATTATCAGCTCCGGAGAAGCACCCGATAAGACATTGCGAACGCTTCCTGGCCATCCAGCGTAGATGTCAGTGAAACTGTTGGGAAGACAACGTTGGAGAAACGTGAACATTTTATTTATACTGTATAATCTGCAGATTCTGACAGAAATCTGCTACTATCCTTTGAAGCGCCGCTCCTCTCTAAAACAGCAATAAGGATAGTTATTAGATTATTTACATTATTATGTAAATAACAAAATAACTTAAAGCAAAAATTGGGAAATGTAAAGTCCGAAGTCTTTATATTAAGGGCCATCAGTCAAACAATAGGGGCTGTATCCCAATTCAGGGTCTGCAGCCTTAAAGTACGCATTTCAAGGCCGATTACGTCACAGCGGCGCGCCGAAGCCTGTCCCAATTCAAAGGCTGCTCGAAATGCGGCCCTGAAATGCGTCCTTCATTTCCCTGAATTTTAAGGCTGTGGCAGTGTAGACTTCGTGGCCCAACATATCCCAGAATGCATAGCGCGGCGGTGGGTGTGAATAATTTTGCCGAAAAAAAACGGCGGATGAGGGGCGGCCGAAGAGTAAACTTTAATTAAGTACAGAATATTATGTCACTTATTTATGTGCAAATGTTTAATAACGAAGAACATTAAAAATTACTGTTGGCAACATGTCGGCAAAGTTATGTGACATTAGTGACGTTTGTACTAACTTGGTTTTAAGGCCTTTACTTTAAAATATACGCCGTTTAATAGCTGACCTTAATCTTACAGAGAATGATCAAAGCTCATGTAGAAAGAAACAAACAAATGAACAAAAGATTTTCTCCTTCATGTCTGTCAAACAAAGCTGTATGACACGTTTCCAACTGTTAGTATCATGGTTGCTAGGCAACCTGGGCAGCGCGACGGAGGCTAGACCGTCCCATTTCACAAGCCTCGCACTTCCGGCCTTAGCGGTCTTTGAGTACGCGGCCCTTGAGGATCGTTGAGGCTGCGTACTTTAAGGCTGCAGACCCTGAATTGGGATACAGCCATTGTTTACTCTGGGTCTAAACAGAGCGCGTTGTGTGTGACGTCTTCTTCTGCGCATGCGGGCCGCTTTGAGGGTTCACACTAGAGCGCGTTTACTGTCGCATTTTATTTGTAGTGTGAACGAGCAGACAAAAAAATCGGATTTGATCCAAAAATCTGAATTAAGCATTAAGACCTGCAGTGTGAACGTAGCTAATGTGACGCAATTGCAGTGGAAATAACCATTAAGCACGGCCTTTAAAAAAAAAAACATTGAACCTCCTGGTCTGCCGGAAAGATAGAAAACCATCCAATTAAATACATAAAACATACTAAATTATGTCCATCATGTTTTCCACATCCTCTTTGTTGCTCTTTGGACTGGATCATTTTGCTGCAATCTCTTCTGCAGTGGTGTAATGTCACTCCACTGGAGAATTGGTGTCACCAGCTGTTTATCTCAATGGGCCCATTTCTTCATATTCATATTTTTAGAGTATGCGGGAATTCACAATTTCCTCATAGATACATATGTGCAGAGCTTTAACATGGTACATGCATTTCCCCAGGGATGTTCTTGCAGCTGAAGTTCTTCGTCACACTGGCTGGACAGTTAGGGCTGTCCTTCTTGTCTGTTATCCTAGAACAATTGGGGGCGGGGAGGGGGGAATGAATGTTTTTTTTGTGAGATGTGACTGACAACTTTTTTCCCACCACTCCATTAATATCAACCAGCATATGCCTACCAGCAGGGTATAAATCCATCGGGTGTCAGTGCATAGATGAGCCAAGTATTAGAGTAATGCTTACAACTTTTTTGACACTATATGTCAAAAATAGCAGAATTCTTCTCCCCCAAAACCTTCTGCTGTTCCATGACTTTCCTCAGTGGCACAATAGCAAATGTCACATTTGTGATGGTTTGAGTTTGGTGTCACAGTTTTGCAACATGTCAAACTCTTCTCTGTGAATATCTGGCAGTGTGAAACTTGGCAGACGCAGCGATATCTGGCCTGTTTTCCCACCACAGACTGCGGAGTCCATTTCACAACAATTAAAAATGTGTCAGCGAGAACGCAGCCAAACTAATGCTCAGGATGACTGTAAACGTGACAGTAAATAAATAGACAGATTGTTTTGACACATTCTTGCTCTCCCTCCCCGTCTCTTTCTCTTTCTAGGAGCTGCAGTTTGAACGTCTGACCAGGGAGCTGGAAGCCGAACGACAGATTGTCGCCAGTCAGCTGGAGAGATGCAAGCTTGGCTCTGAGACTGGAAGCATGACTAGCATCAGGTGTGTGCGTGTGAACGTGTTTGTGTGTCCAACACCTGTCAGGTTATCTTCTGTACACTCTACCTGTGTGTGTCAGCTGTACTCTCGCAGGTGACTAGCTATACAGCTGCTCGCATTAGAGAAACACTCCTTGATTCGTGTCCAAAATTCATCGGTGTGCTGGTAACCGCGCTGTAGTGATTTGCTTTTGAACTCGGAGAGAGCAGCGCTGCACCCAATGTTGCTTGCTTTCTTTTACCCAGTTTAAACATACACAGAGATGTGCTGATGTGATGTTTCAGGTTTGTTATAGTGCAGTCGAGTAGTGTGCACAGTGCAGCAGTAATTAGATTACATATTATTATTATTTTTAAAAGCTCACTTTAAGTGAGCTTGTATCTCATTAGATTATAGCATTTAAATAATGCAGGGAGCATTATTACAGTACCTAGATAGATAGTTACATTCTAGCTGACATTTATATTTAAGGCACCAATAGAAGGAGCAGAACAGACAGTAAAAATCAGTGTTTACATATTGACTATAGCCAAAATGATAGCTTAAAAATAACTAATTATACTTCAGCTAGTCGCTAAGAAACATTAGCATTTATCTGGATTTTTTTATACCTAACTTGCCAGTAAACATTAATAATTTACTCTATAAATTGCTCTTTAATATATTACTCTTATTATCTCCATGCATCTTAGTTTAAGCGATTGTTGCTAATATTTCATAAATGCTGTTGTATGTAGCACTCATTGTATTGTTTGTCACTCATCCAAGTGACTTCTTGAGTCTCTGAAGAAGGAGACTGAAGAAGTCACTTGGATGAGTGACGAAACGTTTCTCCCACTGAAAATGCTACGTCCAGATGAACAGAATAACCTCTTGGAGGTTTTCTTACCTGGATGATTGAGAATGCATCAAAACCATTTAAGTCATACTTGTGCACCCTCTCTCAGTTCTAAGGTTTTATTTATGAGGGTAAAGAAGAAAAAAAAACAACCTTCCAGTTCGAGAAGCAGTCCTGTGTAAAATTAAGTGTACCTTGTGATTCAGTAGCATGTAGAACTCAGCAACCCCTCCAAACAAGTCATACTTGTTCACTCTTTTTTTAATTTTCTATCATAAACTTTAACATTTAACTTGCTAACTGAGGCCTGTAGAGTCTACGGTGTAGCTCTTGGGCTTTTTTCCACTTTCTCGGAGCGTTGCACGGTCTGACCTTGGAGTTTGCTGTGACGTCAACTTCTGGGAAGACTGGCAACAGTCTTGAATGTTTTCCAGTTGACTTGAACTTTTTGTATGGAAATGACTTTATAATGTTTCCCAGATTGATGGGTAGCAATGATGCAGATGTCTTTCCTCCTTGGCATTGTGTTAACACACACCTGACTGCTTCAGACCAGCAAACCGACAAGGGTTCAGCTTTTATTGAGGTGCTGCAGAACCGTAGACATCAAAACCAAACAGACTAAGATGCTGAGTGCCCACTGTCAGTAATTTACTGCGGATCTATATTCACAATCCCTTCCCAACTACACTTGGATATTTCACCTGTTTGTATTATGAAAATATTGATTAGTACAGCTTTGAAACAGCACAACTCAAGGCAGTCAACTAGGCTAGGCTCATTTATTAGTGAAAAAAATCATTGGGTTTTTAAATGCACTATATTTTGACTAGGAAATGTTCCTGATGCTCTACTAATTAAAATTTAGTTTAAACAATTTTTCCCTTTTGCCTCCTAAACACCTTTTATAGGAAATGATAGCTTTGCTTGCTTGTGTTATTTAACAACACGAGAATTGCTATCAGGTTTTTACACGTTTAGTAATTACGATCCCCTTAGCTGAACCCATGTAAAGAACACATGTTCACCATTGTCGCCTCTTAGTCTTTTTCAGCTGTTCATATTAAGTGCACAGAATAACAACAGGGAGGTGACAAAGACATGGAGCAATTAGGCTGTGATGGTGTAAAACACATGTTGCTCAGTTCAGAGTCATTTTAAGGAGAAGTATATAAAAAAAGCTTGAGACCATTAATGAACCTAACTCTAGATGTGCTGTCAAAACCTTACTGGCAGGCTTAACGTTTATTGACGGGCTCGAGTTGCATTCCTGAAGCTTTTAACTGCACATTAACTACTCGCTGTGCCTTGATGCTGAGAGTTATGCGTGAGAAACGATCTCATTTCCCTGGAAGGATTTGAATTTGAAAGAAATCTAATGCCAAATTGACACATCATTTCAAGAGAGGTAATGTAGACGCGATGCGATTATGTGACCTGACTAACGTTCAAAGGCGTTATAATGGACGCTCAAATATGAAGAATTTTGTAACCCTTATAAGCAATGTTCCCTCTAATTTTTCATGTGTCTGAGCGAACACACAAACTCTCTGAGCGATCCCTTGGACCACTGTGAGCGACAGCAGACGTGTGCACTGTGGTCTCGCCAGCATCGAATCCATCCAAGTTACATGGTTTATTAAAATAATCAAATTACAGCATTTACATTTATGTTAGACTACTTTTAATTAAGTGCTTTAGCCCACTTACAATGAAAATTAAAAAAAATCTTGTTCATGACCTGTGTAGTATGTTAACACTATTGGAAGTTGAAACTTGAACTCCAATTTTGAAAACACAACTTTCTTTTTTTTTTTTTTTAAATAAAGCTCTAAAGGAAATGAATTATATAGTTACTTCTTCAAAAAAGTAACTGAGTTATGCAAACAACAAAGTTTTTGCAGCTGTTTACCTAAAAATGCAACCAAGGCGTTTTTTCAAATAAACATTTCAAACTATTTACAGAACAATCAGCTGTTCTGCAAATTTGATGCCACACAAATTATTTGTGCCACTCCAAAAAATAATTTCTGTCCACTATGAGATAAAGAAGAACAACAGCCTGATACCTGCAGGCCTGACAACAGGAGATGTGTGACTCCTGTAACACCTGTAACATTCAGCAGTCGCCTCATGGTTTTGACACACTCAACAAAACTATTGACTACACTACATACCAGAGGTGGGACCAAGTCATTGTTTTGCAAGTCTCAAGTAAGTCTCAAGTCTTTATCCTCAAGTCTCAAGTCAAGTCTCAAGTAATGTCAGGCAAGTCAGAGTCGAGTCTCAAGTCACTGGTGTAAAAGTCCGAGTCAAGTCACAAGTCTGAAACTTTGAATTTCAAGTCCTTTCGAGTCTTAAAAAAAAACAAAAACGAAAAAATAATGTTGCAGTTATGCTAAATGTAAATATTAGACCATGTAATTTTAAAATCTGTGTTTTTCTCAACACATGACAAAATAGTGAACTTAGAAAATATACACAAATTGTGAAATTGGACCTCTTTAAAATGCAGCTCAATTAAACCTAGCTCCAAGAATAATTTTCACCGACAGTTCTGAGATAAGCTGCATGTTATTCTTGGATGCGCTTGTAGGACTGGCTTTAAAATCGCATGACAAAAATATCATACACATTAAAAAAAACTGTATCACCAACGTAGCCTGGACAACATTTGCTAGTTAGATGAAGTCAGCTATCTCATCGTAGCATATTTATATGCATATTTATAATTATATGGTTCTTGGAGTGAGTGCACACACTCATGAAGTTTAGTAACTTCAGGTCACTGCAACAAGCCCAGGTACAGTTTACCGACAGATGGGTACAGGACCTTGAAATGCACTGTGTAGAACGAAAGACCATCGTACGTATCATAAATTTACCAGTCTCACAAATTGTCTTCATAAATACACATTCCTTAACCGTTTATTAATAGGACCTTTGAGCTCAACGGTAATTAATTAGCAGTGGAAATAATTTCTGGTAGCATCACAGAAATGTAGCAGTGACAATAATACTGTATGCTGTAATCGTACTGGGCAATTAGTGATACAAAAAACCTGTTTTACCCTGTGAACAAAAGTATATGTTTTTTTCAATGTACCATAATAACAGAGGCGAAACGCAATATTGTGTCAGGACAATTCACTATTTATGCACAATAAACAAAGGAGTATAGCGCGACAATTTCTGTTCAGCGCCAGACTTGCTTGTAACCTATATCACAAATTATGTTATGAAAATGACGTGTTAACTACTAAAAAACACTGACCTTCGTGTAAATGCTTGGAGCAGACTAACCTATGAGCTGGAGTGTTCCGGGACGTTACATTTGATCTTTGAATGGCTGCAATCCAGGCCATCCGTCGCGTCTTTGTTACTTCGGAAACATGGCTCGAACAATTTCTCTTCAATGACGTAATCCGATAACAACCGATCTCTTTACCCGTCGGCTTCCCGTGGCTGTCATGCAACCGGCTATTGCAGTTAATAATACAACAGCTTCTTGACATTTTTGTGTTTCTTTTTATCGCTGTGTGACTGATTTCAATTGAAAGCCTGTGTGCGCTAGTACCGCTTGCCACGAGTTCCCAGAATCCTTTGCTGTTTACCCCTGAATGACGTCACATTTTCAATCTCTATATAATATGCATGTTAAATTTTATATTTGGGGTGAAATATCAAGTCTTTTCAAGTAAACCGGTTCAAGTCCAATTCAAGTCTCAGGTCATTGGTGTAAAAGTCCAAGTCAAGTCACAGAACATTTTTTCAAGTCAAGTCTAAAGTCATAAAATTAATGACTCGAGTCTGACTCGAGTCCAAGTCATGTGACTCGAGTCCACACCTCTGCTACACACTAACTACACAAGATTTGCGCTAAATGTCCCAAATCTCTCAAATCTCAAAACACCGCTGTCACCTAAAACTCCCCCCCTTCCTAAACAACTAAATGCCATGTTGCCATATCATTTTTTGATTGGTCCGCATAGTACATTTTTCAACCAATAGGAAACGTGGCTTCACTCCACATCAGCAACGCCGCTTTGCTAGCTAAAACAGCATGCCCACGACGTTGATTAGCTGCGTATATACGAATGTGAATCGCATTATTGGCTGGACTATGGGATAAGGCGGCATTGTTCTAATCCCATACGGGAGCAGCCAGTCACTTACTGACTAAGTATTAATTTTAATTTCAATTCAGGTTAGATTTTTTTTGTGTGCGCAACGCAGATTTTCTGTGATCAGAGACCGAGCCAGCAGTGCACAATTGCGCATGCGCGCAGCTTAGAGCAGCGGTCCCCAACCCCCGGGTACCGGTCCGTGAGTCGTTTGGTACCGGGCCGCGAGAGTTGAGGCTCAGGTGTGAAATGTATTTTTTTCAGGGTTTTTATCGGTTTTCAGCGTTATTTTGTTATTGTTTTTATTGTTAACTCGGTTTTCCTGGGTCTTTTCACGTGTGTTATGAATAAATCTTCTTTTTTTCGGTACCGGTACTATTTTTGTTTTGTTGTATTTATCCGCGACACCTTAAAGGCCGGTCCGTGAAAATAATGTCGGGCATAAACCGGTCCGTGGCGCAAAAGAGGTTGGGGACCGCTGGCTTAGAGGTAACATTGCTTATACACAGCAAATCCAGCATGTCCAAATTAACACTGTCGGATTTGATTTCAACACTATTAAAGTGTCTATATGGGTCCACACCAGAGAGTGTTAATTTAACTCTTTTTGGAGAGTTGGTACGTTAACTCTGATTTAGTGTTAAACACCAAATCTGTCTGGAGTTGATAATTTAACACTTGGTGTTAAGAGTTTATATATTAACTCTCAAAGAGTATTTTAGTTTAACTACGTAAGAGTTATCTTCTAATTCATTCTAAAAAGCGGGAATTTTACTGTTCTGAACTTCTAGAAATTTCTTTTGGAAATAAACATTTACTAAAAAGATGCAATGGTTTTTGAAAAACATTTATTCTGAACTGTGCACCACAATTTCAAAACATTTTCTGAAAGATCTAACAGTATACATGTTCTCACTTTCATTAGAATTTTGTTTATCAAAAGGTCTGACATGGTAAATGCAAATAACAGCGTTCTCATCACTTATTTCTTCAATACAATATGCATGTCCTTCATTCATCACTTTGTGGAACTTCAACGCACTTCTGCTCTCCCCCATATTCCATCTTCACAAGCATATCCTGTGCGGAGATCGAATAAAAATTAGTTGACACTAATTAATGGCACAAATAATCCAGTAAACGATTGCAGCACAGTAAAAAAAAAGGAATCCTCTTTGAGCCATTACTTGTGTAAAGTATTTTCCCAAAAGACAAGGACACAGGCACCAGGTAATACTGAACTAAATGTAAAACCTCAACCTTTTTCATTTTTACCTAAACCGTGTGCACAAAACTCTGGAGGGATCTAAATGCTAACGTAGAACCCAGTCAGGACGTCAGCTACTGCTGTTTGCTCGTTTTTTTTTTTTTATGGGCGATCGTTTTCAGGCTTCAAGTAGCACCATTATACCAACATTTCACATTCTAGACATTGTTTTAGGTGTATTTGACCAAAAGTTTGACTGAACATTCACATGCAAGCTTTTTTTCAAGGCTGTGGTATTTGCCCGCAAACAATACCTTTCAGCTAGCTAAAACAGAATATTATGCTATCAGCGAGCAACATGGCTAATGCCTTTCACACAGCTTTGTCTCAACTCCAAAGAGCCACAGAAGTAAAAGCTAATAATAATTGAAACAATCTTTGAAAAAATGACTTACCAAGCATGGCAAACAACTCAAATATGTAGAGCAAAATGTTCTGAAACGGCTTCACTTCAGCTTCGATTGGAGTCGTGCTGGGGGCGGAGTCTGTGAATTTACTCTGTTGGTGTCATAGCCCCTCTAGGAGTTCAGAGTTAAGAGGTCAAGAGTTAATGTTTCCATTTTAACACCTCCAGATTTGACAGAGAAACACTCATTTTTAACACTCGATTTTAACTACTATCATTTTACACCTCAGAGTTACATTAAAAGAATGTGACTCTACTTAGAGTAAAATTAACTCTACTTTTGCAAGGAGACTATTAACACCAAAAAATTTAACACTTTTGAATTTGCTGTGTAAACCTGATATTTTTAATAATTCCTCACTGCACCCGAGACAGCAAAATCATTTTGCAGCATTATTTATTTTTGGTCTTTCTAAAGGATGTTCCACTGTCAGAGTCCACTGTGCTGTGCGGGGCCGTCTTGTTCCTTTATTTATTTATATATTTTTTGATAACACGGGCGAAAAACATAAAGCATTGTTATATTATCTGCCTCTGATTGAGTTTAGACGGCAGCTTCAATATCTGCTCTGAGCCTGAAGAACACATTCTACACATTCCATACTGGTCCCAAGGTGAAAACTGCACTGCTGACACAATAGTGATAATGCACTTAGCCCTCCTCTCAGGACAGTGGAACACGATTAAAGCCTCCATCTTCATTTCTCTTTCTCACTCTGTCTCCCACACACACACATAAATAGACGTGCACAATCCATCATCTTTTCTTCTCTTTGATTCCGTTAAGCGAGTGGGGATTCCGTCCGGCTCAGACTAATTACTCATCTGCCCGTATTGTAATTCTCATTTCAATTTAAGGGGTGGACCAACAAAGAGCAGGAAGATGGTCTAAAACTGACTCATTCACAAGTCTAATTAACTGATGCACGTATAGCTCTTCTGCGCTGTCACAGGGCCGCATTTGCAACGGCGGCAACGTGGGATGGGAAAAGGTGCAGAGTCCGGAAAGACGTGTCTTCCACTTCATCACACAGCCGCGCGCAGATATAAATGCTGCAGTCTTGCAAACTCGATTAGATGGGTTTATTATTTAGTGAGGGGCAGAGCGTCCTCCGGATTACACTGTCTTCCATTTTATAGGCCATCCACTTTGTTTGACTTGCGGGGTAATTACTAAATGGACAAATGGTTTGGCAAAACACACAAGTCCAGCACGGCAATATGCTGGAGGTTTGTAGTGCCTAAAGCGTGTTGGATTTATTGTTCAATTACCTCTGAAACATTAGTATTGCTGCTGTTCCAAATAGTTTTATTCATCACTGCTTGTCCCAGAGAACAGAGGAGTCAAAATATAATCGGCAGCTACAATACACGGACAGGAATTCATCTTGGTAGCATTTGTGGTGAAACATATTGAAACTGTATGTAAGCTACAAACTTTAATTTAACATCAGCAGCGCAGACAACGTAAAAATGCAAACTGTTGCAGCGTTTGCCGTTAATTGTTTGTCATTTTGATCCATAACGTTTGTTCTTGTTGACTTTTTGTTTCTTTCTTCTATTTGTTCTTTTGTTCTTCTATTTGTTCGTTTAGCTAGATTAACGTTAGCATGACACAGATTGCTTTGCCTCATTTGGCAAATTAGAATATGTAATTATAGCTAAAGAAAAATGTAGCTGTTAACAGTCAGTGTGTTCTAAACCAATGTGTTGCTAAAACAGCACCCAGTATAGAAGTCATATTATATATTAGCAACAGTCTCAGCTTTTCTTACTTTGCATGTTCCAGATTACCTAGCCACTGTTCTCAGTTGTGTAGCATAAAGTGTGACAAGTGTCTGGTACAGATGATCAGCACTGTGCAGAAATCTTGAGTCACACCTCATTTATTTATTTTTTTGCTCCCAGTAAACCAGACTTTCTTGTATTTTTTTAAGCTAGTTTTGAGGAATAGCTTTCTGAAAGACTTTTGAAGTTCTTCTTTGGATATTGGATATTTTAGCCAGTGCTATTGGGGGATCTTGTCAAAGTTGATTGAATTATAAATGCAGAAAAGTGATTTGATTCACAATACAGTACTTTTAGGAAAGCATCTGATTGGCTAAGTATTTATTTTTCAGCATGATATGCAGTAAAAGCATACCTACATAGAAAAACACACAGTGGAACTCTATCAGTCATGGATTGGCCTCCCCAGAGCTCAGACCTCAATATTATTAAAGCAGTGTAGGATCATCTTTACAGAGAACAGAACAAAAGGCAAAAACATCCAAAGAAGATCTTTGAATCTCCTTTAAGAAGCCTGGAGAAATATTCCTGAGGAACACCTAAAGAGATTTCAGGAAAGCTTGCCTGAGAGTGTTTAAGCTTTGCTGAAGAGTAAAAGTGGTCATACTAAGTTTTACAAACTCTGTACAACTCTAAAGTTTAATTCTTGATTTGATACTTGTGTGAAAAAAAAACAAAGAACCTTCTGCTATACAATTTCTTCATGATCAGGGGCATTAAAAAGAAACAGTTAAGGCTTTTTAGATTAGTCATATCTTTTCAACTCGTAATTATCCAAATAACGAAGATCAACTCAATTACCCTCCACCCCCCCCCCCCCCCCCCCCCTCTCTCTCTCGCTCTCTTAGAAACTAATTATGCGGAAAATAAAATGTGTTATTTGTAGGATAACTCTATCTGAAGCCAGCTAATCTGTAATATCATCAAGATGTGTGGAGCTACTCTCTTTCTATTAGTTTGTTGGACAAATCCATCACGGACCATCTTATTGTCTTTCCCAAAGCAGCAGCAACTCTAGTTTCTACACCCAGATAAACCACAAGTTTATAGATTGAGGCACAGTAGATATGATATGACCAAAGATAATACAATAGCTGTGTAGAATTTTCAGACACATCTTGCTGATGGCGGTGAAAGATAGAAAGCAGCAGAACAATAGAGGACGGGGCTGTGTTCAGCGTGGCCTTTCTTGGGCTTACCCTGTGTTAACAACACATTATGAAAGAAAAATGTAACTATACTAGAATAATAAAGGTTTTTTGTCACAAATTTCTTTGTTAATCTTATAGATTATTTCAGATGTCTTTTCACCTGAATCTCTTTGTCTTGAATGTTTGGCTTTGATATGTCTAACAGGAAGCTACAGTATGATGAAGTTCTGTTTGCAGACAGTCGCTAAAGAAAACTTCAAATCAAAGTGAGTGTTAAGAATGACCACATGGCTGTGGAGGGCTGGCCGTTCAGGAATCTGCTCCTGTTGTGTTGCAGAAAATAAAGACTTTCAGAGGTGCTAATGAGTTCTACTGCTCTGCCTTTCTTTCCGGTCTTAATCAGTCACCACAGGTCACAGTGTCTGCTGCGACACATGCTGCTGCTTTATCGCTTCAAAAAGTACAAATCCACAGTGTGTGTGTGTTACTCTTTCAGTCAAACCGAGACAGTGTTTTTGTCTGTGCAAAGAGTTCTTTTGACCACAGTTAGAGTAGATAAAACTAATCAGTAGAAGCGTTCAGTGCAATTCTGGTTGCAGATATTCAATATTGAATACACAGCACTTAAAAAGCTTCGGTCCCTGTTTTTCCCCACGATTTTTGGCTCTAGAGAGAGCTGCTCTTCTCGTTCTTCATCTTCTCTTGCTATTATGTTTTCCCTCGTGTTCACTTTTATCATCTCTTCTCCTCTGACCTCCGTTTTTGATGTCAGTTTATGTCCTTCCATATTTTTTTTTAGTTCTGTCTACATTTCGCTCATCATCTTTTCCAGCTCTTTTCAACCTGTCAGCTGTCTTGAGGGCTTGGAAAGAAGGCGCCTGAACTTCTTTAGGTGTGTATTTAACCCTTAATTCCGTGGGACTCTCCATCAGTTGTTTCACATCTGAGGAATCCTTCTGGACGAAGGAAAAATATCTTCACAAACCTAAATAAGTCCAGTTACTGTCTTTTCAAGCCCTCAAGACTAACGTGTCCTGGATGACTGAGAACCTACACAGACATGCTGTCAGCTGTCTTTCTGATCTATACAAACAGCGCTTTGTTGCTCAAGCAGTACATTTCAGCGTTATTATTTTGTGTCCTGTAGCGGTTTTTACTTTGGCTTGGTTGTACAAAATGAAAACAAAGTCACCGGCCAGATCTGGACTAGCTTAGGGCCGAGTGTTTGTACATTTTAAAACCAACACTGGACTGGCTGCTTGAATCGTATCTTACCCAGCTACTTAATCTTAAGAATCCTTTAGCTTGTAACTTGAAATATAGCAAAGTAGGACAAACTCTAGGATACAAGAGTGGCCTCTTTATATTTATCCCATTGTTCCCTGGCCACCATCTTTCTATCTAATCATCGAAGTGGACCTATGACAGCGAGAATACCCTCAGTAGCTACAGATACCATCTCTCTGGTGGCACCACTATGGATCGCCGCCTCCCATGTCAGGCTACTTGCTTTTGGCTGTTTCATTTGCAACATTTGTCAGGTAATCACATGCACGGCCACTTGCTTTTTTGGCTGCTAAATGGTAACTGCATGTGTGTCGCGCATGTGCATGTTCATTTTTGTGTGTATGTATGTGCGCGCGTGTGTGTGTAAGTATTGGCTGTAACCAGAGCACCCAGTGAGACCCACTGTCACTCGTCTGGTGGGAAAATGTGACCTGTCTGGCGAGCCCAGTGAGCGCCCATTACCCAGAAGCTGTCAAGGCTCTGCCAGCTTAGACTCACAGCAGTATGACTCTCTCTCCCTCAGCACAAATCCACTAACAGAGATGTTTGCAAAGAGGAGAGGCTTCACTAAGAGCTACTGCCTGTTTTTATTACATTCAAAAACTGCTTTCTAGGAAAGGTCCCTAATAGACCCGAAGGAGGGAAAAAGTCTTTCCTCTTTGAGGTAATCGGAAGAATGGACTTTGGCTATACAGAGCATTACAGAAAGTCTAAGAGGTAAATATCAGCCTTGTCAAACAAGGAGGCTTACACACACAGTTTCATTAGGAAGTGAACCGATGAGTCTGAAAGTAGAAACTACAAAAATAACAGCTATAATAGACAGTTGTTCTCATCAAACAGCCTCAGCTTAATAGTTCTACTGGCAAATCAGATTTTGTTAAAGCTACAGTGAGCTATTAAATCTTTTTAAGAGTAGACATGCATTAGCTGTCTACAGTGATGGAAAGCTGCAGAATTTCTCTGGTCATTAGTCAGGCTAAGTGACTCCAAGAAGTGTTGAAAATTGAGCTGACCGGAATCAAATTGTGGTAAAACCAAACTAAAATCAAACAAATGAGGTGCATTTAGAATCAAAAGCAAATTCAAACAAACAATATTAATACAAAGTGGCCTTATCGCATCATGAACAGATTATATCACAGAAAAACATTTCCCCAAAGCTTGGATGGAACTAGGTGGCAATTAATTCCCAGAGTGCCTATTTGATTTTTTTCTCAGTCTAGTTACCTTAGTAAACTTTCAAGTCCTGGAGTCACCTCTTGTTGTTGCACAACATGGATTTACTGAGTAAACTGTTATTTGGTTTGCTTTGATATGCTAACTGTGTGATAGAAATGCATCTTTTCAACATCAAAAGATCTCATCAAGAGGAAGCAGAAAGAGACGGCGGAGGCAGGCGGAGATGCCAGGCAGTATTTAGTGCTCTGATGTTTACTGTATATAAAAGATGGACACAGCTTCTATGTCTAAAAATGCAGAAAAAAACAGCATTTTTTTCCTAATGTCCAGCAAGATGGAAAATTGATCCATGATCTCAGTAAATGGCATCAAACTTTCAAATTTTAATCAATATAACATGATTTTTTTTATGTTATGGTCCACATTAGACCCAAAAGGACAATAAAGCAGGCCTCACCTGTATATGAGATGTCAGTTATAACGAGTGTTCAGTGTAATTCATTCAGATGAATCCGGTTTTAAAACAGCACAGTGATGAGAGTCAGAATGTGAGGCTTGAGGGTTATGACTGTAAGGTAAGTAAGCTTGGTTTAGCTTAGATTGTTGGGCTTAAGCTAGGTAAGAAGAAAAATCAAATAGGGAACTAAAAGCTGTTATTCTGCTTATACCTGTCAGTGACTGCAGTCTGTTTTTTCAACAGCCTGCCTGAACATGGTTCCTATCAAACAATCAGATGTGAGAATGAAATAATATTTGATTTTCCTTTTAAAAAAAATAAAAAAATAAATCAAAGCCTGTAGTTTTTTTGAATCATCGATGATTCATCAGTACTGGACATACCGTGTTGTGGAAATTTGTATTCAAATTCTGCACTTCTGTGCCTACTCTTGTGTATTCATTTATTAATTCAGACTGTCCAAACAGTAATAGCTGTGTGCACCCAGCTATTTAACTCTATATGTGCATACGGATGACATATGTAGTCTTCCCTCACAGCATAGTCGCATGCATTTATTAATTAGGCTGATTCATTTGCAGCCGATTTTGCACATATTATATTCTCAGAGTCCGATTGGCAAATCTGCACTTTGCTGAGGCTGACTGAACAGATGTATACTGTAGTTGCTGCGTGTACTTAAGAAGCAGAGTTAATGTCTTTTTCATTGTCACACCGCGCCGTAGGCACTGCTGCAGCTACAGACCTAACTATGTGCTTTCAAACTTTTAGATCATTGGGAATTGGATTTGCGAAGCATTAAAAGGATTTTGGGGACAGATGATCAGGAAAAAAAGTGATAAAGAGGGAAGAAGGTGACACACTCAGAAGGATGAGGGGAAAGAGCCAATCTGCAGACTCTGCTGTAAACGTAGCTTTGCCGTGACAAGGAGTTCCAGTTCTAACTGTAATTATAAACACAATGTGCTTCATGGGGAGCTTGTCATCTTTGCATCAGTGCAGGATATGGAGAAATAAGACATTTTTACAAATGGCACAATAAGGCTTCTCAGACTCAGCTTTCAGCAGCTCTGCACCCACTGCACTGTATTCCTGTTACAAATTACATTCAAAAACCTCCAGGGAATATTGAAACCAGTATATTTTTTTTTGTTGTACTTAACACACAGATGAACTGGGTTGGGCATTTTATTATTTACTTCCTTTTTATTTTATTTTCTCTTTTTTTCTTTTTTTTTAAATGCATATTATTATATTACATGTTATTGCTAGCTATTTGGCTTTTGTGAGGGGCTGCTGCACCTCTTACATAATGATCAGAATAAATGGAAAATGGCTGCATTTATATGGAGCTATTATCCAAAGTGCTTTAAACACACATTCACACACAAGAGCAGACTGACTGGATTTCCTTTCTAATTCACTTTAAACATGTAACACGTGCACTATTGCTAATATAGCTTTGTATTATAGTCTTTTAATATAGCCAACACAGCTGTAGTTCAGTAGCACTGTACCATTACCAAAGTTCATTGGGTAAAACTGTAGTTCTGGCAGGATCACTTAAGTCAAAGTTGGATTGTGATTCCATCTAAGTTATTTATATTTGGTGGTACGGTTGTTCTGTGACCTCCTCACCCTTTTATGCATACGTGGAAAACCAAAAGGAAAGCAGCAGGTAGACACACAGAACGGAGCGGGCATCACAGACTACCGAGTAAGTCAGAAATTGCTTGAATAGCATTAAAGAATTGGGCAAGGCAGGTTGCAAAGTGGCTTGCAGCAACTGTACACAGATTAAATAGCACACGACATCTGAGATTTGCCAGTATGTCGTGCTGAAGGTTAGAACAAGCTCAGGGTAGCTCATAAGGCCTGACTGAGCACATTGCATATTTGTTCATTCACAGGACGCAAAATATGTTTGGTATAAAAAAAAAGGTAAATGTTTTTGCGGCAGCGCATTTGCCATTGTGTTTGAAAAAACAAAGTGAATATTGAAATTACTTCTTTTTACTCCAAGTTTTATTTTGTAACTTTTTCTTCATTTGTACGGACATCTCGGGCTTCTCGATCGTGCCCATGAATTCCATCATCTGAAATCACTTTACATGTTGTTCTCTAAATGTATGGGCTCAAATTGTGGTCATAAATATGTTGTACTTGTAAATCAGTTTTGTACTTGTAAATCAGAATTTGTATGTGTAAAAAGAATTTGTGTGTGTGTAAAAAAGATTTGTATGTGTAAAAAGAATTTGTGTGTGTGTAAAACAGATTTGTGTGTGGACTTAGTTAAAAAATACGTGGGAAACTCTGCACTCAAGTTTCAAGTTACAAGTACGAAATTTGACCCTGTTTTTCTTCCTTTCATCTGATTGGCCAATGTCATGTCAATCACAAATTTAACTTTCCAATCAGAGAACAGCTGGATTTGGCTATTGAAGGGGTGCTTTATGGAGCTTCAGGTCCTTGAAGGGAATAAATGCCCTTTTACATGCCAGCCCAGCGTTTTCCTTCATCACCACGAAGGAAAACAGTCTGTGGTGTCTCAGTTTGGTGATTTTTGTGTCACGGGTTTACATGCTTAATACAGGAACCTTTTCAACAGCGCTGTGCACCTAGGGTGGGGGGCAGTGTTGTGGAAATGACAGTGTTCACTAGTGGGGATAGTTACAAAGCTTTCTTCGTTATGAATGAGCATACATGTTTTTATTGAATATTTGAAGAACCAGGGTTTTTCTTCAAAAAAACCAAACTCTTGTAGAGGACATAAAGTCAGAGATAGAGCCGACAAGGAGCAGGTGCATCTATTACAGGTAGAGCTGCTGCAAAAACCCACAGAGCTCAGCAGCCAGTGCAACAAATTCTGGATCCTTGGCTTTTAGTTAGCAGTTAGCATTAGCAGCACATGCTGCGTCCGATGTGAAAGGACCTTTATGCTGCGCACTGTGACTCACAGCCATGGTCCCGGGTCAGCCCTGACCTTGTGTTAAACTAAGCCTAAAGTAATAATCTAATCTAACCACTGATATACCACAACTTTATCCTTTCAACAGCTACTGAAAGTTAGGGGACCTAGCTTCTATCGGATATTTACATAGAGATCCTCCAGCTACAAACTGTATTACCCTTCAAGGACCTGCAGTTCAAAAAAGAGCCCCTCCGACAGCCAAACCCAGCTGTTCTCTGATTGGATAGTTACATTTGTGATTGACATGACATTGGCCAATCAGATGAAAGGAAGAAAAACAGGGTCAAAATTCGTACTTGTAACTTGAAACTTGAGTACAGAGTTTCCCACGTATTTTTTGGCTAAGTCCACACACAAATCTGTTTTACGCACACGCAAATTCTTTTTACACATACAAATCCTGATTTACAAGTACAAAACTGATTTACAAGTACAAAATATTTATGACCACAATTTGAGCCCATAAAAATGTCACTGCACTGAGTGGGTATCTTGTCAGTGAAATTCAGAGTTTTATTTAAAGGCCACCACCTTTCAGTCAGATTCCCCAAATGTTGAGCACAGCTCACCTAAAACATCTGGTATTTTCAAAGGTTTGCTATGACTCTAAAAGTTTCCATTGAATTAAAATAAAAATCCCTGTGTAAAAACTGAGAGGTGAACATCTTTCTTTATTTCTTTAACAGAGAGCTTTGATATTGAATTATGTCAGTGCATTCAGCACTTCATCTCCTGCTTTTTACACCATCTGGATTTATATTCATGTCCATGCTTGTTTCTGCTCAGAAATATGGTAATATATTGACAATTATATCGTTGACAGGCTAGATGATGATGTAGGTGATGAGGATTTTAATTTTCAAACCTTTATCGATCCGGACAAGACTGACTGCATGATGATGAAGGCGGTGAATTCATCTCGGCGTTCTTGCTATCGATCTGGGAGGCAGAGGAAATGGGAAGGAGTGGTGCTGGTTACATTTTAAACACTAACGTTTGGTGTGATCCATGCTGAACTCTACATATTGATCTGATGGAGTGACTGTAGAGGGAAGGGGAGGAGAAAAGGGAGGAAGGAGAAGGTCATCAGGGTGTGATCTATTGAGGGCTCTCCCTCTTGATGTGATGAATGGATAGACGGTAGGGGAAAATGGAAGGAATATTGAAGTTGGTTTGAAATTTGTACATATTGAATGCAACATTAGCTTTTATTTAGCTATAACTCAATACAATTTTGGACACTGTGGCAACAGGGACATGTTTTAGCTTTATTACAAGGGACAGTTTTATTATATTGTTGAATGGTCTTTAAAGTCATGCCAAACAATAACAGGTCAGCAAATGTCCCAAGACACTGTGTTTAGGTTTAAATTACATCATTCTTTGATGGTGGGAGCAAAGATGATGCAATCGAGTCACAAACCTTGAAATGGGGACTTAACACAGACTTAACAAGGTGTGTTATTGTAGGCATCACAACAAAGGCTCTCAGACTTTAACTTAACCCAAGTCTTGACCTCAGGAGTTATTTCTTACATGATTTCTTACAGCGGTATATCTTGTTTTGTTACTTGCAGTAACTGCAGTACTGTGTGTTGGGCTACAAGCTATGTGACTTATCACTGAAAACATGAAAAGTTGTGCGAATAAAGGTTTTCATAGGACTCTGTCCTGTGAAAAACTAAGTACACCCTATGATTCAGTAGCTTGTAAAACCATGTCTAGCAACATTAACATGATGTAATCAGTTTTCCTTCTGACTTTATGCAGTTCTCTTAAGGTCCCCCCCACAATCGGAGTGAGTTCTGGACTTTGACTTGGCAACTGCAACCCGTTGATTCTGTTCTTTAGTCATTGTGTTGTAGATTTATTGGTGTGCTTGGAATCATTGTTATATGGCATGACCCTGTTTGGGCCAAGCTTTAGTTGTTGGACAGATGGCCTCACATCTTTCTCCAGAATACTTTGGTATACAGAGTAATGATTGATTCATTATCTGCACTGACTGAAGTGGCTGGAAAACAAGCCTAAATCCTCACCCCTCTACCACTGTGCTTGACAGTTGGTATGAAGTGTTTGTTCTTGTCCAAACATGACACACTCGTTCAGTTTTCTTTAAAATTGTGCTTTCATGAACTTTAACCTTTAACAATGTAAATAACACCTGTAGATTGAGACATACCCGAGATATACTTGTTTTTTTGCAATTCCTCTGAATCTATGAGGACATCCACTCCTGGGAATTTTGGGACATTGTGTTAACACACAAGTGCCTAAACTTCTATAAAAGGCATTTATAGAGATGGTCACACTTACTGATGAATTAATTAAGGTTATTTGAGTAACATCACCTGGCTGCTACTTCTTGATTCTTGTGTAACCAGTAAGGGCGTACTTAGTTTTTCAGAGGCATCTGTTACAACTGCAAAGTGTTCATAAATCATGCCATATTGGAGTGTAATGTATTTTCATTTTAAATCCTGTTGCTTATCCGATTCATGATCCTAGGATAGAAGTCTATCCCAGCTGTCATAGCTCACCCTGAACAGGTCGCCAGTCTGTCGCAGGGCTAAGATGACGAGACAGCCTACCATTCGCACTCACATTCACATGGGTAGTTTAAAATCATCAATTAACCTAACCTCTGGCCCGGACCAGATGGAGGAAACTTAGGATATTCTTGCTGTGAGGCAACTCTGCTAAACACCCCAGTGCTGTGCAATTTGACCAAATTTTAAATCATCAGATCAAATAGTTCAAATAGTTGATATTCATTTTGTGTTGTTACTGTGTCCATGTCTTTAAACTATTTTTTTATCCTGTAGATTCGTCTTAGATAAGGCTGATTTTTATGAGCTAATTTAAGGCATCCCACAGGGTTCCATTTTAAGACCACTTTATATTTATATTAATTTACTTAATTGATTTATGTTGTGTTTGTTGAATGTTAATGTGCTGCTTTGGACAGGTGCTGCTTTGGCCCTGTCTGTCATGTAACAGAGATGTTCATTTCAATGTGATTTCCTCATAAGTAAAATCAAGCTAACAACACATTTTCTGTCACTTTTCTCTTATCTAAAACATTTAGTCTTATTAAAATGAAAAATCTATTTTAAAAAGTGGTCGTGGAGTTTACTAACTGTAGTGGGACATGGTATTTGAACTTTTTGTTGTTTGTCATTTAGGGAGGCATAATTATCACCTTGGCTATTCAAATAAGCACAGGAACTAGAAGAATCAGTCACAAACTTGAAAATGGAGTCTGGCTTCCTGAAGCAAAACAGGAGCTTTAAAGGTAAAGACAGAAAAAGAGGACAAGGGTGGGGGGGGGCAGCTTGGATGCAAAGTAGTAGAGGAGGGGGAACGAGGAAACGGGGGGGGGGGAGAATAACAAGATGAGCCAGGAGGCTAAACATGCTGGAGGTGGGTGGTGGTGGTGGAGAGTATATTCTCATGTTAAGCCCTTTTAACCTGCCGCCTTGCAAACACACAGAGTTAGCATGAGTCACTCAGAGACCCAGACACTCGTAATAAGACTAATATCCTCCACCATCACAGACAGGCTCTGTCTGTCACACACGCCTGTGGCTGAGGGGGTGTGTGTGTGTGCTAACTGGCTCCCAGTAACAGCACAGTCATCTGCGACTATAGTATTGATCTGCCAGCAGAATGGAGACAAGACTGTCACAGTTAAGCTCCAATGAAAACCTTCTTAGTCCACAAATACACGCACACTGGAAGGTTTGCACACAGACACACAAATATGCCCTCAAACACCCAAATACATATTCATGCTGACTTGAAAGCAGGCGGTTTTGAAATGTCCAAACTTAAAAACAGTATCTGTACAGAGTGAAAAAAGTAATGCAAAACTGGTAATATCTTTTTTTAAAAATATTGATTTTTATAGACTTTCTTTTCCCTTTGATGTTATTTTTTATATATTTAATAATGCATTACATCAATACTGCTTGCAGTTGCATTATGTGCCTGTAAGTCAGTCGCACAGTCTGCAAAATGTGGTCTTTGTTTATGGCTTAATAAAGGCTAATCACACTTAGCGTTCTATCAGAGAAGTGTTAATTAAGCTCATTTTGGTGAGTGCATTGTAGTGACCTGGTTTGTAACTTTCTTTTTGTTCAAATTGCCTACAGTTAAACAAATCATAAAATTTCTTTCCGCTTTACTCAGATTGCCCAGTCACCACACAGTCAGGGGGCATTTCTCCCAAATCAAATACAATACAATCACAAGGTTTAGAGTAGCGTATCATAAAGTAGCGTTGGTAAAGGAATTGAAAGTCATAAGTGTGTTGTATGGTTTTACACCCTACTCACCTTGGTAACAGTGGAAAGCAAAAACTCCCTTTCAGTGGAAGAAATCTCCAGCAGGTGTTTCAGGTTTTTTTCTCCTTTCATTCAGAATTTTTCTGAAATTCTTTGCATTCTAAATTTTGGCTGTTTATCACATCCCTTATCATGTAATGCAAAATATCCCAGTACTTTTGGGTTGTTTTGGTACTTTAGGTGTACAACAGAGAAACATGTCATGTTTTCAAGATTTTTGCATTGACTTGGCATCTAAAAAGCAGTTGTTGCAGCGTCCCAACAGGAATTACTTTCTGCTCAGAAACTGAGTGTACTTAATGCTGAAAAAGCATTGATGCATCATAAACACAGCACCTCCGTTTCTAGCAGACACTGTCGTCAGTATTTGTGTATCTATGTGCTTCAGGAAGAAAAGGTACAAACACTAGCATAGAATGTTGGGATTGTAAGAGGAGCAGAAAATTGGAGAGCCCATCACCCCCCATTATTACTTAGATGAAATGAGTGTTTGATTTCTTTCAATGCTTGTTTGGAGACCTATTGAGTCAAGGTTTATATCCTTGTTTCCGTCCCATGGGTGTTTGCCTGAGTAAGATTTGTAATTGCTAAACGTTGCTTATAAAATTAAAAGGAGCTTTCCCTCCAGTCTACTCCTGGTCCTTTCTGGATTGCAGTGTTATTGATTTTTTTGTTTTTGTTTTCAGAAGCCTGAGGTTTCTAAGCATGTGCACACAGCTGCTATGACTTATGTAAAATCTTACCAGTTTTGCTAGCCTCAAAAGGTGTTGCTTAGTGAAAGGCCACAGTTCAACCATACACACATAGTTAATGCTGTATATGGAAATGCCCACAGAAATTGATGAAACCTATTATACTCATTTCCAAATTTGCAACACTTTTAAAGTAGCTTTGCATGATATACGAAACAAAAAAGTCCTGCCTTTTTCTGATCGGCTGTTTTGTACAGCAGGAGGGTGGGAGGAGCTTCCTCACAGTTCATGAAGCTAAAGTGACCTTATTAGGCATATCCTCTTTCACTGACGTCATACAGAGCCAAGAGTGGAAAGACAAAAAATGCCTAGATTGCCCATTTAGAGCAGTTTGAAGCCCGAGCTCTTAGCCCAAAGTGATTACTTGCATACATATTGAGCACAATATGTGAAATTATGTCTGCGTTTAACATAAACATCCACAGTTTTAACTCTATATCTTTGATAGAGAATAGGAAAAAGTAGGCAAGGCAAGGCAAGTTTATTTGTATAGCACAATTCAACAACAAGGTGATTCAAAGTGCTTTACAGAGACATTAGAAACAAAAACAAATAAAAAGCATGATTTAAAATTGATTAAAACAAGCAAACAAACAAACTAACTAATTAACAAACAAACAAACAAACAAAACAGTATATGAAATCAAAACAGATAAAATCAGAACAGTAGATAAAATCTGTAGTTAAATGTAAGTTTTGAAATTTAAGCTTAAAAGTGTGGATTTGGTGCTTTATTCAAATGCAGCTGAGAACAGGTGAGGCTTCAACCTGGATTTAAATAAACTGAGTGTTTCAGCTGATCTGAGGCTTTCTGGGAGTTTGTTCCAGATATAAGGAGCATAAAAGCTGAATGCAGCTTCTCTGTGTCTGGTTCTGACTCTGGGAACTGATAAAAGACCGGATCCAGATGACCTGAGGGATCTGGAAGGTTCATACTGGGTCAGGAGGTCACTGATGTATTTTGGTCCTAAACCATTCAGAGCTTTATAGACCAGCATCAGAACTTTAAAGTCTATCCTCTGACGGACAGGCAGCCAGTGTAAAGACCTCAGAGCTGGACTGATGTGGTCCACTTTTTTGGTCTTAGTGAGGACTCGAGCAGCGGAGTTCTGAATGAGCTGTAGTTGTCTGACTGATTTTTTTAGGTAGACCTGTAAAGATGCTGTTACAGTAGTCAAGCCTACTAAAGACGAATGCATGGACTAGTTTTTCCAGGTCCTGTTGAGACATCAGATCTTTTATCCTTGATATATTCTTGAGGTGATAGTAAGCTGATTTTTTTATTGTCTTAATGTGTTTTTCTAAGTTTAGGTCTGCATCCATCACTACACCCAAATTTCTCGCCTGGTTTGTGGTTTTTAGGTGTATAGATTGAAGTTCTCTGGTGACCTGTAATCGTTTTTCTGTGGAGTCATTAACCAGTCATTAATTTCCTCGATGCATTTACCAAGAGCCTGTACAGGGCCTCGGTCTCCTGGTGACATTGTGATATATATTTGTGTGTCATCTGCATAGCTATGATAGTTTATTTTGTTTTTCTTTATAATCTGTGCCAGTGGGAGCATGTAAATGTTAAACAGAAAGGGTCCCAAGATGGAACCTTGGGGAACTCCACATGTGATACTTGTCTGCTCAGATGTGAAGTTAGAATTAGAATAGAATAGAATTCAACTTTATTGTCATTGCACATGCACAGGTACAGGGCAACGAAATGCAGTTTGCATCCATCCAGAAGTGCTTTAGTGATATAGATATATTACAATATATATTAGCAATAATATAGATATGTGAGTATATTACAGAAATGGGTCTATTATGGTATGTTATAATGTACACGGTATGAAGTATGTTGTGAATATTCTATAACTATAAGTATGTACAGGCTGTAGTGAGTACAAGCTATGTACAGGATATGAACAGGATATAAATATGAAAAACTATACAGAAATCTGAGATATACAGCTATACAGAAATGGGAACTATGTAAGTTGTAAACAGTTGTAGGGTTAAAAATTATCGAATGTACAGAATGATTATTTACACAGAGCTATACAGTAGTGCAGTTAAGATAAGTGAGATATAATTCCTACAGAGGCTATATAAAGTGCTGGTGGTTGTGAGTGGTGGTTCAGTCCATGTTATTATTGTGTGTTTGAGGGTACGGTTGTCCATTGTGGGTGTGTGTATGTTCAGTCCATGTGTTAACGTGGGTCAGATGTCAGGAGGCAGAGTTCAGGAGTCTGACAGCTGTGGGGAAGGAGCTGTTCCGGTACCAGGTGGTCTTAGTCCGGACTCTTCACCCTCCTGCCCTCTTCACCCTCTGAGTCAGCCCAAAGTTGCCCAGAGTGTTACTCAGGTCTTTAGTCCCTTTGTTCTGAGGGTTGTCCACATGGATGTTAAAATCCCCAACAATAATTACATAGTCGAAATCAACACAGATCACAGACAGCAGTTCACTGAGGTCATTAAAAACGTCTGTGCAGTATTTGGGAGGCCTGTAAACATTAAGAAACACAACTTTGGATGGGGCCTTCAGCTGTAAAGCCACATATTCAAAAGACTGAAAACTTCCAGGAGATAGTTGCTTACATTGAAATGATTCATTAAATAAGACAGCAACCCCTCCTCCTCTCCTGCTCACCCTGGCCTCACTGATAAAACTGTAGTTAGGAGGGGTCGTCTCGATGAGAACAGCTCCACTGTTATTTTGGTCCAACCAAGTTTCAGTTAAAAACATAAAATCAAGGCTGTGCTCAGTGATTAAATCATTAATTAAAAATGTTTTCCCAGCTAAAGATCTAACGTTTAATAAAGCCAACTTAAGTGTTTTAGAGGTATTACTTGTCCCCTCATGTTTGGGAGCAGTCTGTGGCACACAAGGTATGTTTACTATATTTAAAGATCTTTTAGAGTGCAGATCTCTGTGTTTTGACCAGGCCACATGTCTCCTTCTGTCACCTAAAAGTACAGAAATTTTAAAACCTTCTAGTAAACAGGGTCCCAGCTTCTCCTGGGAAAAGTCACCACTGCCATAATCCTCGCAGCCCGGACCCTCCACACATCACACATCAGACTGTGGAGACAGGGCATGAAGGTGGTAAGGAGGAACTAAGGGGGGCGAGGCTGGGCAATGTGACTTTAATTGCTCTGTTGAGGGTGGGGCTCGATGGCCCCTTTAAACAAAATATCACATTTTCTATTAATAAGCGTTTGTTGGTTTGGTCCTACTTGTTGAAGTAGTGAGATTGTATAGGATCACATACATTTGTAAAAGCTTTCAGAAATCCTAAGTAGATGTTAGCACTACTTAGACTGCAAAAGTCATTGAGAGAAGCAGCTTTAATGGAATTTGGCATCCAGCTATAAAGCCAGAGCCATTTTCACTTAGTTAAAAAGCATTACACTTTATTTTACTTATTTAATTTCATTAACTTTGTGATCCTTCACACCAATATATACATACATACATACATACATTTTGTATGTATACATTAAAAAAAAAAAAACAACAACAACAGTGTAACAAACACATGCTTAAACACTCCTACACCCTTCTGTGGGATGATCTGCTGACAGCAAAACCTAATTAACTTAATGTCTTAAATGGAGTCATGATAGTTTCAAAGCCTGACACACAGGGGAGTGAGCTGCAGCAGTACACTGAGACGTGGAGCCCATTGCTGGGCATTTTGGCTACAAACTGATGTTTTCCTTAATTTAGCTTTGGAGGCCTGCCATCCATTAAAGTGGCTTGGCTGAACTTGATCGATCCTGATAAGGAGACCTGGCACACGGTGTCTGATATACAGTAGCGTGTGTGTGTGTGTGTGTGTGTGTGTGTGTGTGTGTGTGTGTGTGTGTGTGTGTGTGTGTGTGTGTGTGTGTGTGTGTGTGTGTGTGTGTGTGCAACAGGCCAAATCCAGAGCCAGCAAAATTGATCTGACACCTTGCTAGCTTGAGAGTAGATGGCCACAGCTTTGCCTTGTCAATCTGGAAAGAGAGAAAAACACAGTACAGCACTGCGGATAGAGCTCCAACACTCGGGCTAAACACAGTGTTTTGACAGCAGGGTTGTGTTATATATCGGTTTTCGAAGAGAACTTGTCTGGACAGCAGCATCAGGGACACAAATTCCCTGTGGAAATGATGGAAATAAAACGTCGTGCTTCAGTGCAGCAGCTTGGGAAGCATTTTCCCTTAAAGTATCCTCTTTTTGCTTCTATAACCAGCAGATGAGAGAGCATGCCAGCACGGGTTACGTGAATGATTTGTAACAAAGTTGAAGTACTCAGTCCATTATAAGACAAAACCTCAATTCCTGCAGAGAGAAAGGCTCTGCAGTCTTTTTTTATAAATGGCCTCTGAACAGCTATCCCATAGGGAGGTTTTGTCTGTTGACAGCCGTACTTATTTATAGCTCTTGACAGGCTCAATATTTCGGCCCTTGATATCCGGAGAAGCTTGCTTGGTGCTCGGCAGAAACAGATGACTGATTGCGACTGAAGAGCTGCTCTCTCAGGCTCTTTATAGTCATGTAAAGGACTTTTATTCTGCTCGAAGGAAGGTTCAAATGCCCCTACAGCACTAGAAGAGAGATGTATCACAGCCAGGCATTTGTGACATCGTGTTTGTCGAGAAACATTTCAATCTACGTCTGTTTGCGAGAAATCCCAAATGATCAGAATAGTTGGAGAGTTTTAGCGGGCGTATTAGCTATCTGCCAAGAGCAATACACACACATATACATATAGATACTTGTAGTGATGTTATCTGTCTGTGGGCATTTCACAGAGTGCTCTGGAAAGACTGGCTGGTCTCACACAGAGAACCAACATGTCTTCCTCCTCGCCTCTCATTTAACTTTTGGCCCCAAGTCAAAATGGCCGTCTCCCATACTGGCAGACTAGAGAGTCAATCTGACCAATTTAGTGGGTCACAGGAGACTTCTGCTTCTCCCTCCCTCCTCCTCCTCCCCCCTCTCCGACCATTTGTTTGGAGCATGTGGACGGGGTAACAGAAATGGCGAGCTGCTCCTCATCCTGCTGTGCTTTAATCACTCGCTTCAAAGGCTCCCGTGTTCCTTTCTTGATGGCAGAAGGGAGGAAAATGAAGCTCTGCTCTACCTTGCCTGAATTCCTGTACATCAGAACCAGACAAGACGATATCTCCCGTCACCTTCACTGTCCTAGCTCCAGTTTGGCATCTCACGCTGTGCTTTTTTCATTTAAAAAAAGAGCAGAATTTCACTAAAAAATATTATCGCTCTTAGCCAGACGTAGAGCCCTGCTTCCTGTTGGTGTTATTTTCCTTGCCGATTGCAATCTGGTGTAGCACTGCCGGAAAGCAGCGTTATTTTGTTTGCAACTGCAAAAAGTTGATTTTTTTCTCCTTCTTCTTCTGCGTAAGAACGCGCATGCTCTGACAGAGAGCCAAGAAATCCGACTTTGTGACCTAAGTGCTAACACACACAGACACCTCACATCGTACGTGTTTCCTTTTTGTTTAAGGATGAAATCACCAGACCTCTAATATCCTCAGGCGTAAATGAGGAAATAGATTTGGCAACAACAAGTGACCATTACAAAAGTGAGCACTTTTCTCATCTTGATCAAGTTTGGTTAACTTGGGAGGACAAAAACCTCCTGTTTAAATATGTGTTCTCTTGTGGGCCGAGAAAGCAAGCTATAAACACATTTAACTTAATATGGTGAACCTGGTTGGCAAACAATTTACGTACCCGTTCTGTAGGTGGCAAATCTGTTCACTATTAAGATCATGTTTCTGGCCAGCTGGGTAATGTCCAATAGACTGTGTTATTTCTGTTTGTGATGTCCCAACAACTAGATGGAGTACACCTGTGGCACAGAAAGATAAACCACAAGCTTAGATAACTTCAAACCACTGAAAAACTATCAACTTTACATTAAAGAGGAACTTTAATGAGACTGAAGAAGTCACTTGGATGTGTGATGAAACGTTTCTCCCACTGAAAACTACGTCCAGATGAACAGAATCAACCTTTTGGGATTTACTTACCTGGAAGATTGAAAGTGCCCCAAGACAGGAGCTCTAATGAGCTTGTGGACTATCAGTTTGAAGCACAAAACTTAGCAATTTAGGCCATATTTGAATGAGAGGACAGACCTTGGGAATTGTAATCTAAGATTAGCACTGATGAGCTAGGTTCTTGGGATAGGTTTATTCTTAGATATCTGTGATATTAAATGTGATAGAGCTTGCCAAGCCTTAGAATAAAACATACTTACTTGCTAAAAATGAACAGATGTGTTTTTGTACAATCAGATGTTGTGACTGTGCCCCTAATCATACACAATGCTATCCTTATTGTGGTTTAAATGGGTGAGTTGTGTTTAAAAAAAAGTTTTGAGACCAGACTGTACATGTTCGTGCTGTGAAGTTGGACATTTTAACACTGGAGTCTTGAGGGGATTGACCTGCTTATGGAGCCAGCCTCAAGTGGCCATTAGAGGAACTGCAGTTTTTTTTTGCACCTCCTCATTAGCTTCGTTTTGCAGCTAATAAGATTGGAGCTTATTTAACGCCAAAGAGAGCTCCACATACAGGTAAGTTTATCGCCTAGTAGGTCTATCACTGCGATCGACTCCTTGTGCTTCTCCAAAGTCGTCAAAGGTTAGGATTTGGATTAACTGCCTTGCTTAAATCACCCCCAACAGGATGGTCTCTGACTTGCAGAGATGCTGAGACCCTGGGTTGAAGAATTCCCTGTCATCTCATTACCTGATCCTGGCCCGCATTATGCAGTACATAGCCTCTGTATAAGTCACAGTGTTCAGCATTATCCCAAGGCTGTTGACATTTTCAACCCGTTCATTTCTCTCCTCTCTTGAGATATGAGATACAGCCAAGTTAGATAGTACCTGGACAAAGCAGCAACAGTTAGCTATTGTTCCAGCATAATGCGTAATTAAGTCAAACTCATGTGACTGGGCAAGATAAAGCACGTAGTTACAAAGCACACTGGGGTCCTCCATCTTTGAGCTCAGACTGTAATTAAAGGGCTACAATAGCCATTCTGGGATGTGCTTGGTCTTTTCCCCTGGCTGGCTGATGGGCTGCCTGAATGCCACCAAGGGTAACTGGAAATTTATGCTAAAAGTTCAGTTCAAGAAGATCCATCGCTGAATTCAGCATGGCTCTGTGTGCTTATCTGTTAATTTTCTTAACAAATCTCAATATGATGAAATGCTATTTAATGTATTCTGTTGAAACAAAGTATCACATGTTTATGTATCAAACATAACATGTGATACTCAGATTAACACTTACAAAAGCCTTGCACATTGACCGACCTCCCCCTTTCTGTTGGATTGTTTTACTCCTTATAAAAAGGATGTTCTTATTCTTTGCATTATCTTAAAAAAACAAGCATTATCACGGTGCAGCTCCACTGAGACTATCAGCTATATTTAATTCCATCAGTGACCTGTACCACTGAAAGCTCCTGCTATCTTTCTAATCAAATTTCACCTAATAGCTTCAGTAATAGAGTGGATTGGACCAAAGTGGCCACAGTCAATATGCCTATAATAAATGTATAAAATGACATTATGGAAAGAACGTGGAAATGTGAAAAGAGTCACTCAGAGTTTTCTAACTTGTTATTTTGCAGTGCTGGCTATGTATTCTTGAAAAGGGTAAGTTAAACCCAAGGTCCTACAGCAGAAACAGAATGCTGTTATCACAAGGAAAACAGTTTACAGATGTTTTTCATGTCTCATGGCTCCTGCTGTTATCCTCCAGTCATACCCAGTTTCTTCATAAGTAGTATTTGGCTTATCTGGCTTATTGCAAATGTCTTATTGTAAAATAGCCTAAAATGAAGAGTCACCAGTAAAACAGTTGGTTGATGAATTATGGGTTGTTTGATGTTGGGTCAATACAGAAGGTCATGGTTATTTAAAGTACAGTACATAAAGCATGTCAACTGTACAGACTCATAGTGAGCTAATTCATCTAATCCCCAAAAGTGACAAATGGACAAGAACAGGATTTAATAGTCAGAAGTCACTATAAATAATTTACTTCAAAATGGGTTTCTTTTTTAACATTTAATTAAAAGCTACTGATTACATAAAGTTTTATCTGGATTGCAGACTGTATCTTCAAAGCTGTAGTTACGACTCCATAGAGAATGATCACACAGCTCTACAATCCCAGGCAGCTTGGTGTAGCTTTGATGGCCCGTTTTATCATCATTTATCATTTCCATTATGGAGTAACTTACCATAAATATTTTTGCTGATGTATTGTCAGCCATTGTTGCCATTTACTATATAAAATCAGTTTAAAACATATATACCCTAAACCATTCTTTTGTCATATAGATGCAATATGTTCACTTGAAAATATAATTTTGTATTAACTTTAAAATTGTTGGCTTTATAGCATCTAGAAAAGCTGCTTTTTGGATCATTTACATTGCAGTAAAAATAGGATGGCAACCTCTTTGCAACTAGGAAAAGTCAGTGGTTGTTTGCATTAGGAAACTTGACTCGATTTGTTGCCAACTGGTTGTGTTCATGTTATATTCCTATATACACCACTATATTTCGAGAAATATAACTATGAGGTTCTGGTTGGACTCTGAATATAATTAGTTCTTATGAATGTGAATTTGTATGTAGATTAAATTTGTAATTTTTGCCAGAGTTAATTGGTGTATTTAGAGCCCCACCAATACAGAATTTTTAAGATGAATACAGATATTTGGTGATTTAAAAATTTGATATATCACCTCTCATTTTTTTTTCTTTTACACATATACAGCATAAACAAATTGGCTGTAGTAGTTTTAGTATTCAGTCACTTTTATTTTTTTTTGATTGCTGAGATTTTGCAAAAGCTACCTTATGTGTGACTGGGTGAAATATAGAAATCTAAACACCATACTCAACCACGATAGCCAGGTCCAACATAGTAATCCAGAATAGCTTTACTTGCCATCACATTAAAGTGACTGCTGAGTCCACACGTTTCAGTGAATGCCGTATATACATCAAGTCTCTTTACTGATTTATTCTCCTTCATTTGATCGCTTACACCATTCTGAAATGTTTGAAATGATTTTTACCTCATTTTGTGGCACAAATTAATAATAATAATAATAATAATAATGGATTGCATTTATATAGTGCTTTTCGGGGCCCTCAAAGCGCGTTACAATTCCACTATTCATTCACTCTCACATTCACACACTGGTGGAGGCAAGCTACAGTTGTAGCCACAGCTGCCCTGCCATATCGCGCCATCGGTTAATATTAGTATCAGTGTGGGGGGAGGTTTTGACAGAAAAAGTACACATCACTGCCAAAAATACATCAATATGTGTAAAGCACAGTCAAGTAGCAGTGACTGATGGCCATACGAATAAAGAGAATGAATATCGATGAGGTTTTCGGGAATAACAAAGCAAGTCCGCTCTTTTCTTCTCTTGATGATTAAGGGAAAACTTTGACACATTTTGATGCAAATTCTCACTTTCTTTCAATGACCATAAGCTTTGCAAAAGTGCTGCATCATAGCTGTGGAGATTGTAAATCAAATTGCACAAGATTTAAACAAAGCAGTTAAAGGTAACTATGAATCTCACGGATGACAACCCATGATTAATGTCGATTGAAATTTATGCAAAAGTAATCTACGTTTGTAAAAGCCATCCCCTTTGTTTTTATTATAAAAGCCTTTCACTTTGTTTTTGTTTGTTTTTTAAGTAATGTCTGTAAAATGGCCCTGAGTAAATTAATAACCACAGTGTGGCTTCAGCTTTTGAATCTAAATCAGCGCTGACACAAGCTGCACTATTGTTTGATGGTTTCCAAGAGTGAAAAAGGCCTTTGCTTTCCTTTATGGGTGGCTCTATTATCTAACTGCTCTGTCTACAAGAGGACCGGCATTGTGGTCAGCACAGATAACAGATAATATGGAACGCATGGAAATAGATGGATTATATGGACAGGGTTTAGAATGTGTTTATTGGGTGGATAAAATGATGGGATTTTCATTGCTTGGCATTCGCTCTTTTAAGCCCCTCTCATTGGATTTAACAGAGCTCTCTCCTCTTTCTCTGCCTGTGTCCATCATCTTCTGTCTTTCCTCTTCAGATCTTTGTATTGCATTATATTACACCCTTCATTTTCTGCCTCTCTGTGTATCTCTTTCATGTTTTCTCTCGCTGTTTGTGTATCATGTTGCTTCTCTCAGTCGTCCTCTGTTCTTTCTTAATGCAGCAGTCCAGTCAGTCAGAGAGATTAGATGGTTAGAGAGCAGTGGATTTATGACATTACCTGTTGTTTTTTAGACCCAAATAGCCAAAATGCATCCTTTAAAGCATCTGAAAATATCAGGTCACATTGTACAACGAGAGTTGATCATTATTTAAAATTACAAAATGACAGAGTGGTACACTTCCCATCTGTTCTTTCATCCAAGTGAAAGTTCCAAGTGGGGCTTTTAACTAAAATTGTCATAGCTAGGCTCAAGTGTTGGAATAGAGAGCTTTTACCTAACTTGCTATTTGCTTGATTTGAATTATAGCTCAAATTGTCCTCTTATTTTGACACACACGGGCCTACGTTCCCACTTATTGTAAGATTTGAATTATAGGCCTAAAATGGCAGCAGCTGTGACAGGTACTGTGGAATACAGCCTAATAGACTCATTTTAAAGTTAACTAGAACTTCTACAGCCCTTCAAAATTCAGACATTTTATGGTGGTTTTGTACTGGTTTTGAAGAATGCATTGTTAATATGCTTCCATACAGTATAATGTGAACCCTCAACATCTCATCTCTTACTTCACATGAGTACATTTAGAATTCTTAAAGAATTTTTGCTTATTTCCAGATCAATATTTGTATTTTTTCCACAAAGTTTTAGCTTCTCTT